>NW_021631939.1:0-659391 GCF_004799145.2 Neltuma alba
TTTAACCGAGAGAGGAGACACAAGATTTATACTGGTTCGGTCTAACCACGTGACCTACTTCCAGTCCCCAGAACACCTCTGGGTATTTCACTATCTTCCAAGATCGACAGGGCTCTTGGTGCCTCGGTACAGTAATTGAATCGCTCAATCACTCCCCCTTACTCCCGTAAGGATACAACCCCTCTCAAGAGTCCACACTCTTGAGTGTCACTCAAGTTTTAATAAAAGTAGTAATTGGCTCTCTTACAGAGTGAATTTAATGATAAACACTGATGCTCGGTAGTAACGTGAAAACAGAGTATTGAATGCGTAACTAAATGATCGCAGTTGGTAGTTCCGATATTCAATCTCTTCATTAATGCTTCTTCGCGCCTTTTATAGTTGATATCGTTAAGTAGCCGTTAGACGGAAGAGCTTCTAGCCGTTGTGACTTCGTTTGCGTGTTTCGCTGGTTTCAACGGCTCCGCCATTAATGCGTCTGAGCTTCTGACACTGTAGGTCGCAGTCTACTTAATCCCGTTGAAGAGCCGTTGCACTCGTTTTCATTAATCTGCATATTTTAAGCTTTGAACAAATGAGAGTTTTGTGGTGAGTGCTTTAATCTTGAACATAGAAAGAAAGCTAATTTATCATTCAAAGATTTGTGACGAAATCATTTATCAGTAAGAAGAACAGAAAGTCATTCTGGTTTAGTTTGATCGAAAAGATGATCGATTACTTGATGATAGATCAAGTTATCGATAAACAGAATGAAGACTTTTCGAATTAGATCACCAAAATTATCGATCAAGTGTTGGATCATTGACTCTAAGAATTATCATAAAAAGAGGGGATCGTTCCATGATCGAACAAGTGATCGAACACATGTTTGTTAGAACAGATTATCGATAATTCAAATGTTATTGAAATGAAGCTTCAGTCATTGATGATCGAACATCTTATCGATAAATGTATGATGGATAATGTTATCGATAAAACATAGTTATGTATATATTCAATGAAAGACACAGGCTATCTGAAATGATCGAACAGTTGATCGATCAATGATCATTCGAACAAGTGATCGATAAAGTGAAGAAAGAAGTTTATTCCTGTAAGGTAAAGGAAATGATTATCGATCACGTTTTGTGAAAACATGAATTTCGGGGAATTGAATGATCGATCATATTATCGAAAAACCAGTGATCGATTACTTGATCGAAAAATAGTTCACCATAACTTAATGCGAATAATCAATCCTTAGACTCTTTATCGATCACGTTATGTGAAAACTTATTTAAGCAAACAAGTTAAACTTATCGATAATGTTATCGATAATTTAGTTGTAGCAAAACTGAGTAAGAGTAGATAAGGACATTGATTATCGATCATGTGATCGATAATTTTATGATCAATAAGGTTATCGATCCATCAGTGAATTTGATCACCTGCATTCAGAGAGTTAGAGCATAAAGTTCGAACACGTAATCGATAAACAAATGATCGGAAATATGATCGATAAATTGGTAACAGAACTAATGTGCAGAACAAGTAGATTGTGTTACCTTTTATCGAAGTCGTTATTGATGACTGATTTATCGATAACTTGATCGATAAATACACTTCAGATTTGGGTCTCTTATCAGTAACTCGATTGTTTACCTGATATTATCGATCAGCTTATCGATAATTTACCATACTCTTATGTGATTTTTACGTTAGCGATTATCGATCACTTTATCGATAAATTACTCATCGAATAGTTCTTCGATCCAAAAAGCCTACTATAGACCTGATTTACACTTGATCATTTATCTGAAACCTTAGCGATAAACGATTGCTCGATCAGTTGATCGATCAAAATACTTAACCTTGATATTCTGACTTTGTTATCATCAAAACTATAATCCTAACATTCTCCCCCTTTTTGATGATGACAAAACACAAGTTATAAATCATCTATCAGAGAGAACATCAACCAGTTTTATATTCTCAAAAAGCATGAAAAGATCAGATAAATATCAAGAACATATTATCGATAAAAACACTATCCAGATACACAAAAGGAGATAACAAAAGAGATAACATAAAGTCATGACATAGAACCAAAAAGCAACTCATAAAACCATATAAGCTACGAAATATCATCAGTTTTCTTCTCCCCCTTTTTGTCAGCATCAGAAGGGGTAGGAACCGAAGGAATGGTCAGGGGAATAGGGAGAGGAGGAAGAGGAAAAAGTGGAGAAATAGATGGAAAATGAAAGGGAGGGAACAGGTTGGGGTACAGTGATAAGAGCAAGAGTAGTAGGGACAGAAATAGAAGTAGATGGAACAGAAGGAGAAGTGGTGGAAATAGGAGAAGTGGGTAAAGGAGAGGAAGGAGGTGCAGGCTCAGGGTGCGGTGGAGAGGGAGGATGGAAGAGGAGATCCTCATAGCTGAAGCTTGTGCTAGGTGGAGTGAAGTGCTGGCAGAGAGAGGTAACTAAGCCTTTAAGCTCTTGGAGTTCCTTGTCCACTGAATTAAACCTCTCGGTGACTTCTCTTTCCAAAACCACCATAGCTTGTTGGTGAAGATCCAGAATCTTAGAGATGCCATCAAACTTCCGGTCAGAAACTTCCCCATAGTCTCTGGCAGTGGAGTAGACTCTGGTCTCAAATGCCCGAAGCTCAGCCTGAAACATTTCCCTGAGGGATCTCTCCATAAAAGATGGACCAGGGGTATGAGATGGGCAGCAGTGGATTCAGCTTCATCCTGGGTCCGAGATGTACTAGCAGCAGGTTGCTTTCCCTTATCCTTCTGAGATACTTTCTGTGATGGTGTAAAGGGAACAGAGATCCTCATTTTGTGGAGCTGAGTGAGGCCAAAACAGGAACCTTAGTCTTGATTTCCCCAGGCTCAAATGGAGCAATGTTATGTGCCTGAAGGAAATAGGTGGCCAGCTGAGGATAGGGAATTGGGGTTGATCTGGACTTGTTAAGAACAAAGTCCTTCATTTCAGAGTAAATAAGATCCCCAATATTAATCTTTTCCCCACTAATAATCCGGGCTAGAAGAAGATAATCATCCTGAGTGAGATGTGAGAAACTACCGGATTTGTTTACCATGCACCTAGAATAGATGTAATGGATGATCCTATAGAAATCACACATCTGCTTAGGTGGAAAATTCAGCTCACCGGGATAATCACTGTTCTGCATCAAAATTCTATAAGCCTTTACTTCATTCATGTCACCACCTCGCACAAAATCTTGAGTCCCTAGCAGCTCATTTATTTTGGCACTGGTGAGTTTAAAAACTCTGCCTCTCAGTGTAACTTTCAGACAATTTTCTATGAGATTGTCTTTATCATCATATTTTTCTACTGATTCCATATTACAGTAGAATCTTTTAACCACTTCGGGACAGTATTCACCACCAATGATTAACCAATTCGAATAATGCTGCAGTGGGTCACTTAAATCAAGCTCAATCTGTTTATTTTTCCTCAGACCCTCTAAGTCCACAGATACCACAGGACAGAATTTTCTATTGGCAAAATCGGCCTTATACTTTGCTATATTAACTTCATTATCGAGATTGCCAGATAATAAGTCAGAAAATTCAGTGGGTATACCTTCAGAAGGAATTTCCCGTGCCACTCCTTCACTTGCCCTCTGTTTCTTCTTTCTCGGTTGCTTGGGGACTGATATATTTAAGGCTGATTCCACGGCTTTCTGAACTGAGACTCCATCATCCGACTCGGTCTCCGATTCTTCAGTCACAATCGGTAGCTTTGATTTGGACCGGGGAGATTTTCTGAGAGAGGCCGGTTGTTCTTCGGCCCGACTTTCCCGGATTTTCAGAGTAGCCCTCTTCTTCGTTGATTCCTCCCTTACCTTCGGTCTGTAACGTTTTCGAGTACCCGAAGCAGTGGTGTCGCTCGATTGAGGTTGTTTCTCCTGCGCTTCTCCCCTTTCCATGTTCGGTTGCTTCACCCGAGCCATTTCGGAAGTGCCGAGCGGTTTTTGACAGATTAATCGGTTGAAAACGGTGATTTTGAGGTGGGTGAAGGTTGGGAATGTAGCAGAGAAGGATTCGATCGAAGGACCGGTTGAAAAATTTAAGATAGTGGTGATTCCTGACCGTTGCGAAAAACAGGGGTCCGGTATTTTTCGAGTTAGGGTTCGAAAACTGACGAAGGGATTTCAGAACAGTACCGTTATAGTCTTCGAAATTATCGATCAAGTTATCGATCAACACTTGATCGATCACGTGTTCGATAATTATGAAGAACACACTTGAACATAGAGCAGATTTATCGATTACGTTATCGATCATGCAATTATCGAACATATTATCGATAAAAACAGTAAAAAGAAATGCGTACCTGATATAGTTTATCGATTATTTGTTCGATAATTAAGCTTATCGGTCAGCTTATCGATCAATGCTTACCAATTTTGACGGATGGGTCTCGAATCCTTGAGGCTCTTGATCGATGTTCTGATCGATATTGAGTTTATCGATCACGTTATCGATAATTGTAGTGTTGGAGCAATTCCCTTTCTTTACAAAGTGAATTTATCGATCAGTTGTTCGATAAATTATCTCCTACTTGCCTTCATGATTATCGATCAATTGATCGATAATCTCATACTCTGTTTACCTCTGTTTTTCTTCATCGAAACAGAGCTTCCTGCAAAACAAATTTCTACATACTCCGATGCTTAAGTTAGTTATTTTATCATCAAAACAATAAATTTAAACATTTAATCTTGAGTGATAGTATGACATTTCTTACAATTCATTGGGATTTACCATTCCCAATTCTCTTCTGAAGTAGCTGAACTTCTGTTGATCTAGTGGTTTTGTGAAGATGTCGGCTATCTGATATTCAGTGGGGATGAATTCAACCTTTACATCTTTCTTTTGAACATGGTCCCGAATAAAGTGATGTCGGACATCGATGTGTTTGGTTCGAGCATGATGGACTGGATTCTTGGACAGACTTATCGTGCTCGTATTATCACATAAGATTGGAATCTCACGTAAGTTGATTCCTAGATCTTGTACTTGTTGTTTTAGCCATAAGATCTGAGCACAACAGCAGGCAGTGGCTACATATTCTGATTCTGTTGAGGAGATTGCCACGGTGTTTTGCTTTTTACTTGACCATGAGACAAGACATCCTCCGAAGAATTGACATTGTCCACTGGTGCTTTTTCTGTCTGTTTTATATCCACCGTGATCGGCGTCTGAGTATCCCATTAGATATTCGGTTCCTCTTTTTGGATACCAGATTCCTAAATTTTGAGTTCCTACAAGATATCTGAGTATCCTCTTGACGGCTTCTTCATGTGACTCTTTTGGAGCTGACCGATATCTTGCACACATTCCCACACTGAACTGAATATCTGGTCTACTTGCAGTGAGGTATAGTAAGGAACCGATCATCCCTCTGTATCTTGTTAGATTTATGTCTTCCCGTCTTCGTCTACATCAAGCGAACAGGTTGAGCTCATAGGAGTCTTTACACTTTTGGCATTCTCCATTCCGAATTTCTTCAGCAACTCCTTTACATATTTCGTCTGGGATATAAATATACCGTTTTTCTTTTGTTTGATTTGCAATCCCAGAAAGAAGTTTAGTTCTCCCATCATGGACATCTCGAATTCTCCCTGCATAAGCTTAGCAAATTCTTGACAGAGATCTTCGTTAGTAGCACCGAAAATAATATCATCTACATATATTTGAACAATCAAAAGATCTTTCCCATTTCTTTTAATGAAAAGTGTGGCATCCACTTTACCTCTTTCAAAACCTTTTTCTATCAGGAAGTTGCTAAGTCGTTCATACCAGGCTCTAGGCGCTTGTTTCAAACCATACAAAGCCTTTTTAAGTTTGTAAACATGATTTGGAAAATTTGAATTTTCAAAACCGGGAGGTTGTTCGATAAACACCTCTTCTGATATATAACCGTTCAGAAATGCACTTTTAACATCCATTTGAAATAGTTTGAAATCTTTGATGCAAGCAAAAGCCAAAAGAACTCGTATGGCTTCCAATCTAGCTACAGGAGCATACGTTTCTTCATAATCGATTCCCTCCTCTTGATTATAGCCTTTTGCTACTAATCTGGCTTTGTTTCTGACGATCTGAGCCGATTCATCGAGCTTGTTTTTGAATACCCATTTGGTGCCAATGACCGGATGGTCTTCTGGTCTGGGTACCAATTCCCAAACTTGATTTCTCTCAAATTGGTTAAGTTCTTCCTGCATCGCAACTATCCAGAATTCATCTGATAGTGCTTCGTCAATATTAGAGGGTCAATGTGAGATATGAATGCAGAAAAAAGAACTTCATTGACTATTTGTCTCCGGGTTTTGACCCCTTCATTGACTTTACCGATGACTTGTTCCAGAGGATGATCTCGGTTGTGTCTCCATGCCTTTGGCTGCTCTAGATTTTCTTGTAAAGAAGGATCGTTTAAATCATCCCTGTTTTCTGAAACGGTTTCTGAAAATAATTTGTTCGAGTTTTTATTCAAATCCAGTTTTTGAAAATTTTGAACGATTTCAGCATCATCATCTATAGGTTTCGAAATTGCTTCAGTTTCAGCAAACACTACATGAATTGATTCTTCTATTGTAAAGGTTCGTTTATTGAAAATTCTATATGCTTTACTACGATTAGAGTAGCCAAGAAACAAACCCTCATCAGCTTTAGGATCGAATTTACCCAGGTTTTCTTTGTTGTTGTTGTGGATATAGCATCTGCTTCCAAAGACCTTAGGTGTGACAGATTGGGTTTTCTCCCCCTGTACAATTCATATGGAGTCTTCCCGAGCAGTGTTCTGATGTAGGCTCTATTAGATATATAGCAAGCTGTGCTCATTGCTTCTGCCCAGAATACTTGTGAGACCCCTTTCTCATTTAGCATTGCTCTAGCCATCTCCGTGAGTACTCTATTCTTTCGTTCAACTACTCCGTTCTGTTGAGGAGTCCTTGGTGCAGAAAAGTTGTGGTCAATTCCATGTTCCTCACAATAGTCTGCAAATTCGTTGTTTTCAAATTCTCCTCCGTGATCTGACCTGATAGACACAATAGATATACCTTTCTCATTTTGGACCTTTTTGGCAAAAACAATGAAAGCATTAAAAGTTTCATCTTTAGAGGAAAGAAACAAAGTCCAGGTAAACCTTGAATAGTCATCAACTATTACAAGAGTATAAAGATTTCCCCCGAAGCTTTTTACTCTAGATGGACCGACCAAGTCCATGTGAATCATTTGGAGAGGTCTTTCAGTTGAAACTATCTTCTTTGATTTAAACGAAGATTTTGTTTGTTTACCTTTTTGACATGCATCACAAACATCATCGCGTTCATACTGGATTTTTGGTAAACCAACAACTAGATCCCTTTTTATTAATTTTGAAAGTTGATTCATGTTGACATGTGCAAGTCGTTTGTGCCAAATCCAACTTTCCTCCTTTTTACTAATAAAACAATTTTCAGAAGTTTTAGAATCAAGTTGAAGTGTATAACAGTTACCGTCCCTCGGAGCTCTCAGCTTCGTATTCAATTCTTCTTTCTTCAAAGGTAGGTCATCTTTGCTTATGATTAAGCACTCTTCAGAATCAAAGATCACCCAGTTGTTTTTGTCCGCACTCTGACTGACGCTGAGGAGATTATGACACAGACCTTCCACGTAGTACACGTCTTCGACCTTCATGCCTATACTACTTCCGATTTCTCCGATTCCAGCAATTTTTCCCGATTGGTTTCCTCCGAAGCTTACTTTTCCTCCGTCTTTTGGTTTGAGTGATGTAAACTTTCAGTGTCACCCGTCATGTGTCTGGAACATCCGCTGTCTATATACCATTTATTTGTTCTGGATGCCTTGAGACATACCTGCAAAAATTACAATCATGTTTTAGGTACCCATACCTTCTTGGGTCCTTTTTGGTTAGTATGAGTTATTTTTGGTGCATAAGTACCTTTGGGCACCCATTTTAATGTTCCGTAATCTCCTTTCTTCTTATAGTAACAAGAAGAAGTTGAATGGCCTTTACGGTTGCAATGAGAGCAAAGTGCAAAAGGATTTGAGGAATGCACAGAATTTCTAAAATATGTAAGATATGATCTACCGCTACTCTTTTTCTTTCCTTTCGATTTATCTTGGGTTGGATCGTATCCTATACCAGTCTTGTCCATAGAGCATCGTTGAGCTCCTAGAATCACCTTAAGCATTTCGCTACCTTTAGTGAATTTTTCTAAGGTTCTGGTAAGATCTTCAATCTTTCTTTCATTCTTTTCACAACTTTTGCAAGTCAAAGTCGAGTCTGTATTGACTTCAACCTTTGATTGTTGATCTTCTAAAAACTTTATCCTTTTCTTAGAGCTAACTAACTCTTTTGCAATTCTTACTAATTCTAAATGTAAAGCATTGTATTCGGACTGCAATTCATCATAAGATGGTTCAGAAATTATTACCTCGTCTGTTTCTGATTCCTCGTTTTCTTGGGCCACTAGACAGATATTAGCTGTCTCTTCATCATCACTTTCTTCTTCTTCATCGGAGGAACTGTCTCCCCAGATTGATGTGACGAAGGCTTTCTTCTTTCTGAATCTTTCTTTCTTCTTCTCTTTGTCCTTCGCTCTGGAGAGTTGGGGACATTCCGCCTTGATATGTCCTGGCTTCTTACATTCGAAGCAAATGATTGGATCCTTTGATTCGTTCGGATATGAGGAAATTCTGCGTTTCGGCTGAAACTTCTTTCCGGTTCTGTTTTTGTAGAATTTCTTGAACCTCCTGACTATAAGGCCCATTTCATCATCATCAAGATCATCTTCATTATCATCTTCGCTCTCTTGAGTTTTAAGAGCGATGCCTTTCCGGTTCTTCTCATTCATCTCCTTTTTGTATTTTTGCTTGCTCTCATATTCAGCAAGACTCCCGAACAGTGCTGCAACAGAACCAATGGATTCTCCTTTGGTTTCTTCAATAGCTGTTACTTTCGGTTCCCATTCTTTTGTGAGACCGCTCAGTATTTTCCTCACTTGATCTTCTTGACTATATTTCTTCCCAAGTGCAGTGAGGTGGTTTATGAGATGTGAGAATCTGACTTCCATATCTCGGATACTCTCTCCTTCCTTCATTCTGAATAGCTCGAATTCGGTGGTAAGAGTGTTGATTCGACTCTGTTTTACACCGGTGGTTCCTTCATGAGCTATCTCCAGAGCCTCCCACATTTCCTTCGCGGTTTCCAGACTTGAGACTCTGAAGTATTCCCTCTGACTAAGCGCACACGTGAGTATGTTGATAGCTTTGTCATTTAGAGTCACCAGCTTCTTATCTTCCTCATCGAACTCCCTGGGACTCTTGCGTACTTGCTGGCCATCTATTATTTTCATAGGGACATAGTTGCCGTGTTCTATTACATCCCACAGCCCATACTCTGTGGCCTTAATGAAGATTTTCATCCTCATTTTCCAGAAGGTATAATTTTCTCCACTGAAGCCTGGCGGCTTAGATGTTGAGCATCCTTCGGGTAGCACGCTATCTCCAAATCCTGCCATTTGATCTCTCTTCGGACTGTTAAATCCTTCGTGAAGAGACCTGCTCTGATACCAAATGTTAGAAACAATCTCACCCAAGAGGGGGGTGAATTGGGTGAGTTACAAAAATTTACAATCAAAAGCGTGTAAGTAATGAACAAAAACAGAGAGTCAGAGTATGGAGAATTTTAACCGCAGAGAGGAGACACAAGATTTATACTGGTTCGGTCTAAACCACGTGACCTACTTCCAGTCCCCAGAACACCTCTGGGTATTTCACTATCTTCCAAGATCGACAGGGCTCTTGGTGCCTCGGTACAGTAATTGAATCGCTCAATCACTCCCCCTTACTCCCGTAAGGATACAACCCCTCTCAAGAGTCCACACTCTTGAGTGTCACTCAAGTTTTAATAAAAGTAGTAATTGGCTCTCTTACAGAGTGAATTTAATGATAAACACTGATGCTCGGTAGTAACGTGAAAACAGAGTATTGAATGCGTAACTAAATGATCGCAGTGGTAGTTCCGATATTCAATCTCTTCATTAATGCTTCTTCGCGCCTTTTATAGTTGATATCGTTAAGTAGCCGTTAGACGGAAGAGCTTCTAGCCGTTGTGACTTCGTTTGCGTGTTTCGCTGGTTTCAACGGCTCCGCCATTAATGCGTCTGAGCTTCTGACACTGTAGGTCGCAGTCTACTTAATCCCGTTGAAGAGCCGTTGCACTCGTTTTCATTAATCTGCATATTTTAAGCTTTGAACAAATGAGAGTTTTGTGGTGAGTGCTTTAATCTTGAACATAGAAAGAAGGCTAATTTATCATTCAAAGATTTGTGACGAAATCATTTATCAGTAAGAAGAACAGAAAGTCATTCTGGTTTAGTTTGATCGAAAAGATGATCGATTACTTGATGATAGATCAAGTTATCGATAAACAGAATGAAGACTTTTCGAATTAGATCACCAAAATTATCGATCAAGTGTTGGATCATTGACTCTAAGAATTATCATAGAAAGAGGGGATCGTTCCATGATCGAACAAGTGATCGAACACATGTTTGTTAGAACAGATTATCGATAATTCAAATGTTATTGAAATGAAGCTTCAGTCATTGATGATCGAACATCTTATCGATAAATGTATGATGGATAATGTTATCGATAAAACATAGTTATGTATATATTCAATGAAAGACACAGGCTATCTGAAATGATCGAACAGTTGATCGATCAATGATCATTCGAACAAGTGATCGATAAAGTGAAGAAAGAAGTTTATTCCTGTAAGGTAAAGGAAATGATTATCGATCACGTTTTGTGAAAACATGAATTTCGGGGAATTGAATGATCGATCATATTATCGAAAAACCAGTGATCGATTACTTGATCGAAAAATAGTTCACCATAACTTAATGCGAATAATCAATCCTTAGACTCTTTATCGATCACGTTATGTGAAAACTTATTTAAGCAAACAAGTTAAACTTATCGATAATGTTATCGATAATTTAGTTGTAGCAAAACTGAGTAAGAGTAAATAAGGACATTGATTATCGATCATGTGATCGATAATTTTATGATCAATAAGGTTATCGATCCATCAGTGAATTTGATCACCTGCATTCAGAGAGTTAGAGCATAAAGTTCGAACACGTAATCGATAAACAAATGATCGGAAATATGATCGATAAATTGGTAACAGAACTAATGTGCAGAACAAGTAGATTGTGTTACCTTTTATCGAAGTCGTTATTGATGACTGATTTATCGATAACTTGATCGATAAATACACTTCAGATTTTGGGTCTCTTATCAGTAACTCGATTGTTTACCTGATATTATCGATCAGCTTATCGATAATTTACCATACTCTTATGTGATTTTTACGTTAGCGATTATCGATCACTTTATCGATAAATTACTCATCGAATAGTTCTTCGATCCAAAAAGCCTACTATAGACTTGATTTACACTTGGTCATTTATCTGAAACCTTAGCGATAAACGATTGCTCGATCAGTTGATCGATCAAAATACCTAACCTTGATATTCTGACTTTGTTATCATCAAAACTATAATCCTAACATAAACGAATAAAGTTCTCACCTTATATATGGAATTTGATGGTTTCTTGTTCATATGATATGACGGTTTACATGTGGGATTTTATGGTTGAGGATGACTTGTGAGTAGATATGATCATTGTAGTGCATTTGCCGCTGGTGTTGATATGAGCATGCTTCTTGAGGGGCTTATGATAGTTCTGATGCTATAGTTTTATACAGTGGGAGGAAATGAGAGGTGAAGTTAATGATGAAAGATGTTAATCAAAAGTAGTTTCTTTCAGAAATCTACATATTGTTATTTCAGTAAAAAAATTTACAACTGTATGAAAATATTATGGGAACTTGTCATTTTACATACTTGACTTGTCATTTACCCTTTATCACAAGTGGTAGCTGTCAGAAATCTACACATTGTTATTTCAGCAAAGAAATTTACAATTCTATGAAAACATTATGGGAAGTTGTCATTTTACATTCTTAACTTGTCATTCACTATTATGGACTTGTCATTTATTGTTTATCAGAAGTGGTTGCTGTCAAAATCTGCACATTGTTATTTTAGTAGAGAAATTTACAATTGCAGGAAAAAGTTATGAGAACTTGTCATTTTACATACTTAACTTGTTATTTGCTATTATGGACTTGTCATTTACTGTTTATCAGAAGTGGTTGCTGTCCAAAATTTACACATTGTTATTTCAACAGAGAAATTTAAAGTTGTATGGACGTTATGGGAGCTTGTCATTTTACATACTTGACTTGTCATTTGCTATTATGGACTTGTCATTTACTATTTATCAGAAGTAGTTGCTATCAGAAATGTGCAAATTGTAATCCCAGTAGAAAAAGTATGAAAACCTTATGGGAACTTGTCATTTGCCATACTTAACTTGCCACTCGCTATTGTGGACTTGTCATTTTGTGTTTATCGGAAGTGGTCGCTATCAGAAATGTGCAAACCATAATTCCAGCAGAAAAAGTATAAAAACCTTATAGTAACTTGTCATTAGCCACACTTAACTTGTCATTGACCATAGTAAACTTATCATTAACTTGTCATTGGCTATAGTAAACTTATCATTTTGTGTTTATCAGAAGTGGTTGCTGTTAGAAATGTGCAAATTATAATTCCAGCAGAAAAAGTATGAAAACATATGAAAACCTTATAGGAATTTGTCATTGGCCATATTTAACTTGTTATTGGCCATAGTGAACTTGTCATTTATTGTTTATCAGAAGTGGTTACGGTCAGACATGTGCAAATTGTAATTCTAGTAGAAAAAGTATGAAAATGTATACAAACGTTATGGAAATTTGTCATTTGCCTTACTTAGCTTGTCATTTTTCATTGTGAACTTGTCATTTCGTGTTTATCAGAAGTGGTTGCACATTTTCACAAGTTCACAATGGAAAATGACAAGTTAAGTATAGCAAATGACAAGTTCCCATGACATTTTCATACACTTTCATACTTTTTTTTTTACTGGAATTACAATTTGCACATTTCTTACAGCAACCACTTTTGATAAACATGAAATGACAAGTTCATTTTGACCAATGACAAGGTAAGTATGGCTAATGACAAGTTCCTATAAAGTTTTCATACATTTTCATACTTTGTCTGTTGAAATTACAATTTGTACATTTCTGACAGCAACCACTTCTGATAAACACGAAATGACCAGTTCACAATGGAAAATGACAAGTTAAGAATGGCAAATGTTTGGCTAGAATTACAATTTGCACATGTCTGACAACAACCACTTCTAATAAACAGTAAATGAAAAGTTCACCATGGCCAATGACAAGTTCCCAACAGGTTTTCATACATTTTTATCTGCTACAATTCCAATTTGCACATTTCTAATGGCAACCAGTTGTGATAAACAATAAATGACAAGTCCACAATAGCGAATGACAAGTTGAATATGTAAAATGATAAGTTCCTATAACGTTTTCATATAGTTGTCAATTTCTCTGCTAAAATAACAATGTGTAGATTTCTGATAGCAACCATTTCTAATGAATAGTAAATGACAAGTCCATGATAGCGAATGACAAGTTAAGTATGTAAAATGACAAGTTCTCATAACATTTTCGTACAATTGTAAATTTCTCTACTGAAATAACAATGTGCAGATTTTCGTAGGGATATAATATTGGAAAGTGTTTAAAATCATTGGAATAAAAAATGGAATTTTTGGAGATATATAACCCCTATTCAGCCAGTCACTGCTCATGAGAGAGGAGTTTGAATTTTAAAAATCTAATTGCTCCATTGGATTCTTTATAAAAAATTGTGTAGTATTGAGTCATGAGATGATTGGTTCTAAAGAAGGAATCATTTTGTTAAAAATCAAATGAAAAGGGGGGAAATTTGTTAAGTTAAAGTTTAAGGATTGTATATAACTTGTTTGGTTAGTAATGTGGCCTATTTTATGCTTGGTTTGATAGGCTTTGTGAGAAGGAAGTAAGGAAGATCATTGTCCCTTGAAGTGATCAAATTGGACAAGTAACAAAAGGTAGCATTGAATTATGATTAAAGTGCTTTCTTGCTTACATTTATGTGTATGTGTGTATGTGCTATGAATGCCAGGATGTGACTAAGCTATGCTATTGAATTATGATTGCAATGTTTATGTTGAGCTTGCCTTGGCATTATGTTATATGAATATGGATGAATCTGCTTACTTTCCATGGTATTTCACTATGCACGAACCATAAAGTTATGTGCATAAAAGCATGTCACATTATGTTTGCATGATTGCATGATAATTATGATTGTTTGCTACTGGGATTTCTTTGAAATCTCATTCCCCCTATGTGTAAAATAACCCTAGGAGGAGGATCAAGCAAGGGTAAGGGCCAGGAAGTGGTGAATGAAGGCATGTAAAGGCTTAGCGACTTTATTAATGGATATTATGTTAGTTTATATAATGTTTGGATGTTTTGTATTTGTTGGATAATAGCTCCTTTATGGAGATGAACATGTGTGAACATGTATGAATATGTATAGGTATTCTAGAATGTAGGTACAAGTATATTACAAGTCCCAAAAGGTTGAAGATGGATAAAAGGTAAAGGAAAAATAAAGTTAGACTTAATTTTGGGATAAAATATCCCTAAAAAGGGCCAAACCTGGGACAGATAAAATAATAAGCATTTCTTTAAGTCTGGACTTGAGATTTGGTAGACTTATAGATTATATTGTAGCTTTAAATCAAGTGGTAGAACATTGAAACAGAGTTTTGTGCGAAGAGTTATGCCCTTCTAAAGTTGGACTAAAATACTGGAAATTTGAAAATTGACCATATGAACAGTACATTTTGTCAAATTTTTTGGTGTTGTTTTGGATAGAATTAAGTCTAATGAATATTTTTCCTCTATAGAAATCTTAGTATGCTTTGCGTGAAAATTGCAACCACCTCATTTTGATTTTTCTAGAATTAGTTATGAATTTTCAAAGTTGGTCTAATTTCGGGTGAATAGTGTACAGACAAAATGAAAAGGAAAATTTTGAAGTTGAAATTTTTCATCCGGAAACACTGCAAAACACGTTATGATGGTTCCAATTGATGTACAATAGATTATAAAATGGGGTGTGACACTTTTTGGTATCAAGGTAAAGGTTCTAGCTCTATCTCAGTCATACTGTACTGATTGAATTGTGCTGTGATATATAGCTAGCTATTGAATAATGATTATGAATCATGATTGGTTATTGGCAGAATAGTGTTAGGTAAGTGTATACTCTGTGGTAGATTGTGTATGCTATAAGTTAAGTTAAGTGTAGGAGAGGTATGGCCTGCTGTGAAAACAATGGTTCTAGGAAAAAGTGAACCAGAGGATGTCAGGGGAGTCATACATGGAGCGGTACCACCCATGCATCTCTGACCCCGATGATCATATCTCGCCACCGAGGTACTATCAGTTCCTCAGGGAAGTAGAGGATATCTGTCCAGAGGAAGTGGGTCTTAGTGCAATTCAAGCAGTGCCCATAAGCATGGTTAGGCCTAGCCAAGTCGATGCCTGGGATTCACCAACGAAGAAGAGACGTTGGTTAGCCAAAAAGGAATTTAAAGGATATGATAATATCTATAAAGAATTGATGGATCTAAGTAAAGATTTTGACCAGACTCAAGATCGCTACTGCTATACCTATCTGAACTACTTCCTTAATGTAAGATTAATATATAATGTGTTATATGGTTGTGATGGTTTGTACTAGGGTGAGGATAAATATTTTACTGATAGTGCCATATGCATATATAGGAATACAAAAGTGATATAAAGTGTAGTTTATATAGGTGATGATTCTGTTCCTCTTGTAGTAAAGGAGAAACGACACAATGGCAAGGACAAGACAAGGAACGCAAGCAAGGGAGCCACAATGGGAGGTCTTGAGGCTAGTCTCCTCCCCCCTACTTTTCCTCTCTCCTTTTGTTTGTGCTTCTACCCGGGCTTTTCATTTTTATAGATTTATAGAGACCCGAGGAAATTTTTCTAAAGAAGCTCCCATTGATCCGATTCAAGTAGTTATGTTTCGACTAGAGGAACAACATAAAATGATTCAAGAGATACAGGCAGCACAAGCTCGCTAAGAACAGGAGCACGATGTTGTTATAGCAGCCGCAGTGATTGCAGCAGTAGCACAGCTACAGCAAATAGGGCCAAGGATGGCCAAACCACCACAGACAGTCTAGTGACAAAAGTCGGCAGCTGAGCAGGTACAACAGGCTGGGGAGATAATTCACTAAGAGAGTGGATTGTTTGGTTTAGTAAGCAGAACCCCCCAACTTTTGAAGGGACACTAGATGTCCAAGTAGCTAAGGATTGGATTACCCGGCTAGAGAAAATCTTTAATATACTGGAGTGCTCTTCTGAGAGAAAAGCCCAGATGGCCATATACAAACTAGAAGGAGAGGCGGACCGCTGGTGGAGGAATACTGAGATAATCCTCCAGGTAAATGCAACCCCTATTAATTAGGAGGTATTTAAGGAGCACTTCTACCTGAAGTATTTCCCACAGTCCATGAGGGATGCAAAGGAAGCAGAATTTCTAATGATTAAGCAGGGTCCATAGGAATCATTTGATGAGTATCTAGATAGATACATGAGATGCCCCCTACTCTAGTTATCTCCAATACCGCAATGATGAGTGGTGGAAGATGGAAAAGATAGAGGGGACTAAGGCAAGCACTGAGGAAAAAAGTAGCCCTACGACAGCTTGATGAATTCAACAAGGCAGTAGAAGTTTGCCGTATCACGGAGAGTAGCCTCAATCACTAGGAATTGGTTAAGATAGCTCCTAAGCGAGAGAGACCAACAACAAGGGGTGGACCAAAAGGGACTTCTTACAATAGCAGCAAAAAGAGGCAGAAGCCTATGCTCTCTAAGAAGTCCAAACGAGGAGGAGGAATGAGGCGAGAAGGAAGCAGTAATGCCCGCTAGAATAGAGAATGCAAGATCTGTGGTAAGAACCAAGGAGATAGACCATGCCTGATGGGTCAGAATGTGTGCTTTAAGTGTGGCAAGCTGGGAATTATGTACGAGAATGCCCTGTAGTTGCTGACAGCTCCAGACCACAAACTCAAGGAAGGGTGTTTGCCCTTATAAGAGAAGAGGCAAGTAAGTCGCCCGAGATGATTCAAGGTACGATTTAAGTTAACGACTACTTTATGCATGCATTGTTTCACTTGGGTACTAGCCACTCCTTTGTTTCATAGGAATGCATGGGGTGTTAGGTCTCACTGTTTATACAATATTATATGATTTATGTGTTTCCACTTCTACTAGCACTAGAGTTTTTACGTCTAATGTTAGCTTAAACTGCATTATTCAGTATGCACACTGTCACATTACATTAGACCTGATGTATGTGCTTTTCTGTGATATTGATGGGATACCTGGTTAGAACAGACTATCCTCACAAAACGTATTCCTCAAGAGTTAGTCCCTTACCTCGAGGTAAAGGTTGAATTTGATCACTGAAGCTCAGACAAGTGAATACCTGAGACATGACTACCGAATGTATACGGTACTCCTCTCTATAAAAGTAGAGATGGAAAAAGGAAATAAAGTGATGATAGAATGATGCCGAGATGGGTCTTAGTTACCAACTCCTTATTGTATAAGCTGGTAAAACAACTGAAAGTATAGTAGGCCCGATGAAGGTAGGAGCCTCTACCCTAGTAGGGAAGTGAGATGATGACTCAACTCTCAAGTAATCAATGTAACCTCGAAAGAGGCAAGGTAACATGACAGAATATTGAGGTTTATTAAATCCCTAAGTAGTGGTAAAGAAAGCCCTAAAGGATAAAAAACCAAGAGGGATAGAGAAACTATATATTATCAAATGAAGAATTAACGATGAGTTAGATGCCTGACTTAAACATAATATAGTATGGTGATTAAATATTAGCTGTGTAATGTGAGCAGGGTATGGTAATCCATATCTGACCATAAGAACAAATGATCAGAAAGTAAGGCAATTCAGGAAAGGTAAAGTCAAGCAGGATCCCTCTTGAGGATACAAAAAAAAGATAAGCATGTGATAGTTAATGGATGTAATGGGAACGAATATGTCATAAGCAATGAAAAAGTTTTCAATGATGCCTAAAGCCTAAGGATGTTGGAGAGTGTAACCCAGGCACCCAGGCTAGTATGAAATCTGAGAATCAAAGTTTCCAATGAGGAATGCCACTGCCTATAGAATTGTGTAACTCTAAGTAGAAAGGCCCTTTTTTTTTTTAGGGATATGGAAGTAAGGAGTGTACCCAAACAGGAATTAAATATGAGGAAAACTTGACCATGAAGTAGCTCTCCAAAAGTGGATGTGACTCTCCATCGCAAGGGTTATATTATGTTTGCAAGAGCGAACCATGCCAAGCAAAGGTTACAGAAAATGATAGGTTGCCAATTGCTTTGGTATGAGCAATGCAATATCCATGAGGGTTAACCCTTAAATGAGAATAACGAGAAGCTATTGAATTAAGGCGCGAAGTAAACTTAATCCTAAGGAGAGTAAAACTGGTCAAACATAATGGAAGGGTACTATGAGGCAGATGTATATAACTCCTCAAGTTTAATAGAGTGATGGTAAATGACAACATGATGATATAAGTCCTCTCTCGAAGTCGTTTAAAGACAGTAAAGACTGTAGAGCCCTAACACAAGGCAGATTGGCATTGATACGAGGATAAGCTAATAAGCTTGATAAATGAGCAAGTGCTTAGGCTGCCATGAAGGGAAAGTGATCCAAAGTGGCTTAACTTAAAGGCTAAGGGGATATGGAAAAGGTAAAAGTTTCAAGGATAACAAGAAGTTTTAATTGAGGTTTGAAAATACAATATTAGTGTCTGTGATCAATCTTGAGGAATGATTGGTTAAGTTACTAATGGAGTGGAGGTGACTTATCACTCAATCCCATGGTCTAAGATCTCCTAAAGATCTTACGATGGCAAATTGATGCTGTTGATAATACTGCTACTGTTGATGCTCTAGGGTCACAATGGATCCTGAAGAGGCTCATAATAGAGCACAGTTGCTCCTAAGGTCATATTAGACCAAGCCTAAAAGGATTACATGTTAAGTTGAGAGGATGATGCCTTTCGAAGTATAGAAATGAGATGATATGCTGAGTCAAGAGAGTGATATCTCTCGAGACATGGGATTAAGATGACATGTTAAGCTATGAGGGTGGTTCCTCTAGGGGCTTGATAACGGAATGACCAGGAATAAGTTTAAGATACAGAAGCTCGCTCCAATGGTTAACCAGTACTGAGAGAGTACCCTTGACTTTTTCACAGACACGATTATTGTTAGTTGAACCTCGAGCTATGAGTCCTGAATGATGTACATTCAGGCAAACCAACTGTAAGATGAAAAGATACAAGAAGAAGAATAACTGGATATGAAGCACTATATAGAAAGAGGATGCCGATCACCACTAGAATGGACCCTTCCAATTCTTGTCAGGAATTGGCCCGATAGCTTACAGATTGGCCCTACCCCCTATTTTAAGCTAGATTCATGACGTCTTCCATGTTTCTTAGCTGAAAAAATATCAGTCGAATCCCTCACATGTCTTGAAATATGAAGACATAGAGTCGTGAGATAACCTTATTTTTTAGTCGAAACCGGTAAAAGTGATAGACCGGCAAAGTAAGCAATTGTGGAATAAAGCTATTCTGATGGTCAAAGTTGTTTGGAGGGATTTAACTTAGGAGGAGACTACATGGGAAAAGGAGGACGACATGAAGGCTAGATACCCAGAATTGTTCCATTGAGGTATGTTTCTAAATTTCGAGGACGAAATTTATTTAAAAAGTGGGGAGGAATTGTCACATCCTGAAAAATTTCACCTGGATATAGGGAATTAAAAATTAGAATGAGGGTCAACGTAGAGACTAGATAGAGAGATGAAACAACTTTTGATGTGAAACTCCAATAAGGTCCAGGCTAGCTTTTCCGTAATTATCGGTCTAAAAAGGGCAAAATGGGAAAATTTGAGAAAAATTCTAGAAAATTCCTAAAAAATGCGAAAAGTGTGAATTAGAGGTTTTGAAAACTTGATTGAGGCCTGAAAGGTGAAATTTCAGTGAAAATGATTTATTACGAAATTTCCCGTAAACGGAGGTTTTGTGGGAAAATATTAGAAAATCAGAGAAAAATAATTATTTTACTTAGTTAGATGCCTCAATAAATTTGGGAGATTGATGGAAAATTCATCTAAATATTTATTTGAATTTATAAAATTAGTTTTAGGGCTTGGAAGTTCAGAAATTAATTTTAGGGGATTTATTTTCCCACAATGACACCAATAAAGGCTTAATCGGAGAAAATTCAAAACAAATACCTAGAGGTGGCAAAATATTCTGAAAAATTTTAAATCATATTCTCATATTAAAAGGTAAATCATCACGGAGAGAAATAAATTTTTGGAGGTCTAAAAAAATTATGGAAGGTTACTAGTGAATAGTAACCGATAAAGTTTCAAAACCATTTGAGATAGTGATTGGATTTGTGGGCCATCTTTTTGGATTAGTCAAACCATTTTTGGGGCCCAATTTTGTGCACCTTCCAAGTCCCTCCATTTTTATTAAATAAAATGCAAAATTAAGGGATATTTGTGTGGAAAAATCTAGAGAAAAGCCACATGGAGTGATTTGATTATTTGTGTCACACCTTACTATTATATTGTCTTAGGTTCCTTTCAAAATCATTTTTGACCACATTGGATGGTCTTGGGCTCTCTTTTTACCATAAAAAGGCTAATTTTCGGATTTTTACTGTTCATCAGGTAAAAATCCAGTTTTTCTGGCCCAATTTCAAAAATTCATAACTTATTCTACAAAACTCCAATTGGGGTGATTCAAAATTATACTTAAATCTCTTTAAGTTCTCTTTCAAGGAAAAATAATCTCATTGTCCAATTCCTTATGATAAAGTGTCAGGTTTTTGAGAAATGTAACATTGTCCATTTGCCAAAAACTCTGGTTCCCAGATTCTGACCATTAACTTTGAAAAATCATTATAAATCGTATAATGGGCTATTTTTAACGTATTAGATATCAAATTGAAGCTCATGATGTTATCTTTCATCATACCAAATTTCATAATTAAACGCATTCGGAAACATAGTCAAAAAGTCACATGAACCAGTCAGTGTCAGTGTGCTTCCAGCACTGTTAGTTTAATATTTACATAACCAAAATGAGCTCACGAATTTTTGTGGCTAAACCCCACAAATTAGCCTTCAATTTGTAGCTTTCCCTTGGAGGATTCAGGCCCTAAAATGTTACTTTATTTTTGGGAGATGAGATTTTTGAAAATCCCAGTAGCAAATTAACCAACTAAAGCACCAAGCAAGCATCATTATTATGCATGATCATATTAGCTACTATTGGTGAACTAACATGCTTATCATTTGGCAAACTCAAACATGCAAAGGGCAAAGCAAGATACTATAAAGAGCAGCCACATAACAATCAAGAAAGCTCAACCACAATAATAGTAATTAACCATACAATAATCAACAATGCTAGTTAGTGGTAGTAGCTAGGTTTAACTTATTACCTTGCTCCAAAAGTCTTAGCTTTTCTTCCTTCTCCTCTTTCCCTTGACAAATATTAAACCCTAACCATATGATCCATCAACAAAGGCAGCCATAATCATTATCCAACCATGAAAAAGCAAGAACATACATCAAAATGATTTTTGAACCATAAAGCTCCCTCCTTTGTTCATTACTTTTAGACTTGGTTCTCTTTAACCCTAAAAATCACACCTTGACCTAACCCTACATGGTTTTTCATGTAGATTCCAAAAATGGGCTTAGGTTTATGAAAATAAAACTGCTTCTTCCAGCAATAGATTGACCAAACCAAAGAGGGTTTTGACCCAAAATTTTCAGCTTTGTTTTTTAAGCTTCCAACACTTGTTCCTTTTAGTCTACCCTACACCATTCTTCATTTTAAGCATCATGGAAGCCTTAAAACAATGAAAAACTCATCCTAGGGTCCAGTTCACCTCTTGGCCGAAAAGAACTCTCACAACAACAACCATGAAAAATGCTTTAAAACCACTTAAACTCACTTGCAAACACTAGAACCTAGCTTGTATAGTTGTGTCTTAGCAAGTGTAAAAACCAAAACTCTTTTCCCTTTTTTAACAACCAGTTCGGCCAGTCACAAGAGAGGGAAGAGACAGATTTTAAACCATAAAAATGAAAGAAAACAAAGTAAGAACACCTCTAGTACAAAGATCTACCTTGAAAGCTTGCTTGAATGATCAAAGATGCCTCCTTTCCTTCTTGTTTTCTCTCAAGCTCTCTCTTTTCCCTTTGGTTCTCTCTTGGCCGAAATGTGGGTCTAAAAATGGGGAGGGAAGAGCTGATTAATGGCTCAAAATATCTCAACCACCCTTTTTAATGATAATCCAAGTGTCATTACCCTACTAAGTCTTGATTCCTCTCTCATAATTAACAAAATTCCAAATGAAATTAATTACTAAAGTCAAAATCCTCTCCATTTATGGAATGACACTTGGCTAATTCAAATCTTCTCCTTCAAGAGCTTTGACACATGGCTCAATAGGATCCCTTGGATTTGCAAGACACCAATCTTGCTTTATCAGTATACTTTAGGCTCTGAGTTTAATTTCTTTTCTATAATTACAGTAGCTTAGCCTCTGTAATTATTTTTTGTCAGATCCTTAATTTATTCTCTTCATTATTATCTTCCCAAATTTCCCTCTTTGTCTCAAAATTAATTTCCTAATATTTAAATAAAAAGGAAAATTAATTTCCTTCTCTTTAGGGATTTTTTCACTTTTTATCATTATTTGGAAAAATCTTGGATACTTGAGGGTCTTCATTTAATTCCATAATTCCTTATAATTCCTTAGGATCTCATAGGAATTTTCTTGGAATTTTATTCCCCTTAAAAATATTTATTTGGAATTTTCCAAATAAAATCCCTTAATTAGCCTAAATCACCCTTTAATTCTCTCATAATTTCTCTAAGGGTAATTTGGTCATAAAACCAACTTTATAATTTCATATAACTCTCAAAAGATATTATCCTCATTTTTCCTTAATTTTCCAAGGCTCGAAAATATTTTTCCTTATTTACATTTGACCAATTTTCCTTAATTAGTCAATTTCCTATAATTGGCTTGGAAAATTACTGTAATTATTTTCCACCAAAATCCTTTGACTTTTCCTTATCATTTTTAATCCTCAATAACTTGAGAATATTTCTTATCTCGAATTATTATAATGCTGGATGTGACAATTTGGGCACTTGATGACTGCCACAAACACCCCTTGAGGTGTCCAATTTCATCCAAACATAGAGGGGTAAGGGTAGATGGAATGTTTCTATAAATACCCCTTAGAAGATACAAATAAATGTTGGAAAATTAAAAAAATAAGGGGAGACTCTGTCACTGTAGCTCCAGCTCCATTTGGCCAAAATTCTTGAGTGCTTTGGACAAGGAATCACTCAACTTACATCAAGGAAACATTAAGGTATGCTTATGCCTTCCTATTACTCAGTTGCAAGCTTGGTTAGTTGAGTTTTTGGCTTGAAAAATTGAGGGTATATGATGCCTCATTTTGGTTTGAGTATCTAATAGGTAGGGAAGGATAGAAACTTGAATAATCAAGCGAAATAAGCAAGTTTAAGTGGTGTATAGATTGATTTTAAGAAGAAAATCCACCTAAGGTCCTATATGTCATTTTTGGCCAGCTACTGTTCATGCTAAAAGAAATTGTTTTGGCTTGATTTGATAATTCCAATGGCTTTAAAACATGTTTTTGTGTATGGATATGATGTTGGAAAGTGTTTAAAATCATTGAAATCAAAAATAAAATTTTTGGAGATATATAACCCCTATTCGGCCAGTCACTGTTCATGGGGGAGAAGTATGAATTTTAAAAATCTGATTGGACCATTGGATTTCTCGTGAAAAATTGTATAGGACTGAGTCATGAGATGATTGGTTCTAAAGAAGGAATCATTTTGTTAAAAATCAAAAGAAAAGGGGGGGAATTTGTTAAGTTAAAGTTTAAGGATTGTATATAAGTTGTTTAGTTAGTAATGTGGCCTATTTTATGCTTGGTTTGATAGGCTTTGTGAGAAGGAAGTAAGGAAGATCACTATCCCTTGAAGTGATCAAATTGGACAAGTAACAAAAGGTAGTATTGAATTATGATTAAAAAGCTTTCTTGCTTACATTTATGTGTATGTGTGTATATGCTATGAATGCCAGGATGTGACTAAGCTATGCTGCTGAATTATGATTGCAATATTTATGTTGAGCTTGCTTGGCATTATGTTATGTGAATACGTATGAATCTGCTTACTTTCCATGGCATTTCACTATGTATGAACCATAAAGTTATGTGCACAAAACATGTCACATTATGTTTGCATGATTGCATGATAATTATGATTCTTTACTACTAGGATTTCTTTGAAATCTCATTCCCCCTATGTCTAAAATAACCCTAGGAGGAGGATCAAGCAAGGCAAGGGCCAGGAAGTGGTGAATGAAGGCATGTAAAGGCTTAGCAACTTTATTAATGGATATTGTGTTAGTTTATATAATGTTTGGATGTTTTGTAGTTGTTGGATAATATCTCCTTTATGGAGATGAACATGTGTGAACATGTATGAATATGTATAGGTATTCTAGAATGTAGGTACAAGTATATTACAAGTCCCAAAAAGTTGAAGATGGATAAAAGGTAAAGGAAAGACAAAATTAGACTTAATTAGGGGATAAAATGTCTCTAAAAAGGACCAAATTTGGGACACATGAAATAATAAGCATTTCTTTGTGTCTGGACTTGAGATTTGGCAAACTTATAAATTATAATTTTAGCTTTAAATCAAGTAGTAGAACTTTGAAATCGGTGTTTTGTGTGAAGAGTTATGCCTTTCGAAAGTTGGGCTAAAATACTGGAAATTTGAAAATTGACCATATGAATAGTATACTTTGTCGAATTTTCTAGTGCTATTCTGGATGGAATTAGTTAAATGAATATTTTTCCTCTATAGAACTCTTAGTAAGCTTTGTATGAAAATTTGAACCATCTCATTTCGATTTTTCTAGAATTAGTTATGAATTTTCAAAGTTGACCCAATTTCGGATGAACAGTGTACGGGCGGAATGAAAAGGAAAATTTTAAAGTTGAAAATTTTCATCCAGAAACACTGCAAAATATGTTATAATGGTTCCAACTGATGTATAATGGGTTATAAAAAGAGGTGTGATAAGGGTCCCTAATCGCTATTTTATATATTGGGGGATCTTTATTTGTAATTTTCCCAAACAATTTTTCTCCCTAATTTTATACCATTTTTGGCACCATTTTTATGAAGAAAGGACATGGTTGGAATTTTTCAAATTTATGAAGGGCATGCCTAGAAGAATGAATTAAGTAATAAAATACTATGTTTTTAAACATATGCTCTTATGGAAGGAAGACGCCTCACAAGGCATATGGCATGATCTTAGAGTTTGGAAGACACGGAGCATGATCATGTTTTGGAAGAGCTTGATTTATAATTTATAATTAGGTTTTTATCATGTGGTTAGACACCTATCTTCATCTTAACAAAGATGACATGATCAAGGGACAAGTGGCCATGGAATTTTCAAGTTTCCCAAGGGCAACACATGACAAAACAAGGGTAAAAATTTGCCTATAAATACCCCCCACAGCATATATTTCAGGCAAATAGAGAAATATAAAGGAAGAATATTTTGCTCTTTAATTTAAGAGAGAGAAAGAGAGAAAAGGAATAAGAGAAAAAGCAAGAAAGGTTAGCTAAGTTTAAGCTAGTAATCAAGGTATGTTTAAGCTTTCATTAAGGGCTTAATTACTTTGATTAGTAGTTGATTGGAATTTAATCTTGTTGGAATTTAGTGACTAAAACCCTAAGGAATTATATTAGCTTAATTATTATAAGGTTTGATAAGCATGATAAGAGAATGACTTAAGGACTAGAGGATAGAAAATGGTTAGAAACATGTGTTATTGCATGAATTATGAAAGAATTCCAAGCCACCATAATTGATGATAGCTTTTAGCCAAATCAAGAATTAGGGGAAGGAATAGGATTTTTATAAATCTAAGTTTAAATATGAATTATACATGAAAAATCATGTAGGAAAAGCATATTCAAGTTAGGTTAAGAATGATGGAACAAAAACCCTAAAATAAAGATAAAGGTTAGGGTTTATGTTTAAGGCATTGATCTTGTTTGAATTGAGATTTAGAATACCTTGCATGATTCATAGGCATTGTTCTAAGGCTAAGAAGACTTCAAGATCAAAGGAAGAAAGGCACAAGCCTACCAAATTTTAGGTCCAAATTCATCTATTTGTCAATTATTTTGTGTCACAAGACTGCTTCTGTTTAGGGTGTTTTTATCCCTTAAATATGATTTTCTTGAATTTTCTTTTGTCCTTTCTTTTCCAAAACACTGATCCATATCCAAGTCCATATTCATGCATAATAATGCATACCATATATACACAAGTCCAACTCAACATTATTCAAAACTTATTACAACATTATAATAAAATCCTCTAAAATTACAACATAATATTAATACATATTCATATAGGTCACACAATCTCCTTAGCCCAATACTATCTCTTTGCCCTTGTCTATGCCAGATCCACTCCCTATTGAATACATAATTTAACATAGGAGGGAATGAGATTTCGTAGAAATCTCAGTAGCAATGAACTATAATTTTTGTCACATCTCGAAAAATTTCACATGAACAGAGGGAATTAAAAATTGGAATGAGGACCAATGTAGAAACTAAATAGGGAGACGAAACAACTTTTGATGTGAAAACCTTGATAAGATCTTGGCTGGCATTTTCATAATTATCGGTTTAGGAAGGACAAAAGGGAAAATTTTGAGAAAATTCTAGAAAATTCCTAAAAAATAGAAAAAAATAAAAATTAGAAGTTTTGGAAACTTTTTTAAGGCCTAAAATGTGGAATTATTATGAAAATAAATTATTATGGAATTTTTGGTAAATGGAGGTTTTTCGGGAAAATATTTGGAAATTAGAGGAAAATAATTATTTTAATTAATTAGAGGCATCAATAATTCTGAAAAAATATGGACAAATCATCTAAATATTTTTGGAATTTATAAAATTATTTTTATGCCTTGAAATCTTAGGAATTAATTTTAGGAAATTTATCTTCTCACAGTGATACTAATAGAGGCCTAATCAGAGAAAATTCAAAATAAATACCTAAGGGTAGCAAAAATTCTGAAAATTTTCATATCATATTCTTATATTAAAAGGTGAATTATTATAGAGATAAATAATTTTTTAGAGGTATGAAAAAATTATAAAATGTTACTAGTGAATAGTAACCGATAAAGTTTCGGAATAGTTTGGGATTGTGATTTATTTTGTGAGTCATCTTTTTAGGCCAGCCTAACCATTCGTGGGGCCCACATTAAGCCCAATTAAGGCTTAATTTTGTGCAGCTTTTGGACAGCATTATTTTATTGAAATAAAACCCATTTATTTCATGTGATAAATTGGAAAACTCTAGTAAAAGGGGCACTTGTACAGATCTTAAGTTATCTTGTATTTGATGGCTGCCAACTCATCTCTTCAGGGGCATTTTAGGCATCTAAAATTTAGAGGAAAATGGCAATTTATTTGTCTATAAATACCCCTCCCTAAATACAAGAAAAATGTTAGAAAATTATATAAAGAAGGGGAGGTGCTACCACTTTGTTTCCAGACGAATGAGACCAAAATTTGTGAGGTATTTGGGTAAGGAATCATTCGGTTTTTATTAAGGGAAAATGCTACACAAATTTTGTTGATCTACTTGGCTATTAGGGAAGGATAGAAACCTTAAATATGATATGAAGCAAGCTTGCTTAAGTGGTGTATGAAGTGGTTTTTGGAAGAAAATCAATTTAGGGTCCCTTATGTTCAATTCGGCCAACACCAGTACATGGGATAGCAGTGTGTTTTATATTGATTTGATGATTCCAATGGGTTTAAAGTGTGATTTTATGTAGGGATATACTAAAGGGAGGTGTATAAAATCACTAGAATCAAAAATGGAATTTTTAGAAGTCACATACCCCTTATTCAGCCAATATAATTTCATAAAAAAGGAGTTTGATTTTTGAAAAATTGATTCGATATTGGATTCCTCAAAAAAATGTGTAGGATTGAGCCAAGAGATCATTGATTCTAAATGAGGAACAATTTTGTTAAAAATCTAAGAAAAAAAGGGGAGAAATTGTTAAGTTATAATTAAAGTGTTGTGTTTAAGTTATTTAGTTATTAATATGGCTTGTATTTATGCTTGAATCAATAGGTATTGTGAGGAGGAATCAAAGGGAATCATAACCCCTTGAGGAGACCAAAATTATCAAGTGATAAAAGGTAGTATTGAATTATAATTTGATTGTTTATCTTGCTTGTTTATTGTGATTATGTTGTTTGCTTGGATTGAGGAATTATGATGTGACCTTGGTTGATTAGATGACTTTGGGTTATGCTTTGGCCAAATGGATTGAATTATGTTATTGTGGAAGTGTTGGTGTTCCTCTCCTAGCATGATGTTAACTATGATTTTATGTGGTTTGATTATGCCTTGAGGTGTGATAACATGTCACATTGTAACTTGCTTGATTCACATGATAATTATAGTTTAATTTCTACTAAAATTTCTTTGAAATCTCATTTCTCCTATATTAACTTGTGTACCAAATAGGGGATGATTTATCCAATGCCAAGGGCAAGGAAATGGTATTGGATGAAGGAGCATTATGGAATTCATGATGTTTTGAAAAGTTATGTAATGCTTTAATGAACTTTATATTAAGTTGTAATGGATTTTGTATGATGATATGATGTAAATTATATTTTTATGACATGTCCTAATGCTGAAATATGGAATGGTGGAATGCCTAAAGGGTATGGAAAAAGAAAAGAGAAAACAAAACTCAAGAAAATGGTGATTAAGGGATAAAATACCCTAAATAAGGTCAAACTTATGCCACATAAAATAATAAGTAAATGACAAAATCTAGACTTAAGATTTTGTAGGCATTTAGATTTCATTTTTAGCTTTAAATCAACTAGTAAACCATACAATTTAAAGTTTTGTACTAAGAGTTATGCCCTTCTAAAGTTGAGCTAAAACACTGAAAATTTGAAAATTAACCATATAAATAGTGCACTTTGTCGAATTTTCTGGCGATGCCTTGAATGGAATTAAGCTCAATGAGTATTTTTCTTTTAAAGAAATCTTAGCAAGCTTCATGTGAAAATTAGAACCATTTTATTTTGATTTTTCTAGATCTAGTTATGAATTTCTAAAGTTGACCTAAATTCAGATGAACAGTGTACGAATAGACTTATATACAAAGTTTTGAAATGGAAAATTTTTCACTTAGAGACATTGGAAAATGCATTGTAATGGTTTCAATTGATGTATAATGAGATATTAAAGGAGGTGTTACACTTTTTGGTATTAGAGCAAAGGTTCTGGCTTTGTTTAAGTTGCACTATTCTAACTATTTGATGTTGTAAAGTGTGATAAAATGTTGTGCTGATTGCCAATTGTTGTTGTGAACGACTAGAAATTATGATTGATGGTTAACGACAATCATGAACTGTGAATTGTGATTAGTTGTTATGAATGATTGGGGATTGTGGTTGCTTGATTGAATGATGTTAGTTAGGATTATACCTTGTGGTGGTTTGGTATGTTATAGATTGAGTTGAGTGCAGGAAAAGTTATGGCCTGTTGTAGCAATGATTCTCGGGAAATCATAAATCAGAGGATGCCAAGGGAGCCATGCCCAGAATGGTACCACCCGTACATATCAGACCCTAATGACTCGACTCACCACCAGGATACTGTCGACTCCTCAGTGAGATAGAAGATATCTAGTCAGAGGAGGACTCCAATGACATAGTAAAGTTGGGAGAGGGTGATGGCTAGAGCACCACAAGACCTAAACTACATCTAGATGAAACGGGTCCTAGTGCTATCAGAGCGGTACTTATCAGGATCGTGAGCCAGAGCAGATCAAGGCTAAGGATATGCCAATCAAGGAAAGACCCTTGTTAGTAAGGAAAGAGTTTAAGGACTGTGATAGCCTTTTTAAGGAATTCATTGAGTTGGGTAGACATATAGATCAAACCCAAAATTAGTATGCTGCCCTTTATATGGACTACTTCTATTATCTGAGATTACTGCATAATGAGGTAGTCGAGGAGGGCTAGTATGTGGATGACCCTCTTTGGTGCCAAGTACTAATTGAGATACTTCTGACTACCCGGGTCTGGCAAACACAACTACAACAGCTTTGTAGATTTGCTATGCCTTATAACTTTGATAAGCAACTGGATGACTTGAAACTTTTTGTTACTACTTTATTCCCTTTTTCTTCTTTGCAGGTGATAAGTCCTATCACTTGCATACATTTCTAGTCATAAACTTATGCTTTTGTAGTTCATAATTGTATATTTTGGGTATAATTGGTCTTCATTATGCATAAGAGTCGATGAATAGAATTTTTAGGGTTTTATACATGTTTTCGTATGCTTTGTGTGATTTAGTATGTGTTTGCTTTTGATCCCTTGGTTTGCGTGCATTGCAGGTAGCTTTATCAACATCTAAGTACCATTCTGCCTCATTTTGTCACGGCCAACTATGGAATTCGTCATGACTAACTTCTGTTATGAAGGGAATACAATCACTTATCCATATGGTGTCGTTTTAACTTAGTCGCGACCATAAGATTACTTCGCCATGATGAAAACGTGAAATTTCTAGATTCAAATATCAGATTGCGCGCGTTCAAGGGGAAGGGATTCGAGATCTAGATTTTTAGATTTCTATCGCCCAGATCTCACTTTCTCCTTCTTCTCTACCTCTATTCCATCCCATCTACCATTCCACACCATCCGTAACTTCTTTCTATCTATTTCCACCGATTAATCTTTTCCTTTTTCATGATCTAAGCCATTTCTGCCATCAGTTCAGCAATCAGTGGCCAATGGAGATCCAGCAGCTCGGTATAGTTGTTTTCCAATCACGAAAAGCTGAATTCGTCCACTCCTTAACTATTGATGAAGTTATTCTGAGTTTCTAGAGCCTAAGGGAAGCTTAATTGTGTTTAACTTCAGTTTCTACTCTATATGTATGTTAATTGTGGCTCAATTGATGTATATATTGAGAATTGGTACTGGTATGCCTAATTTGGATTCTGATTACTTGTATTGGATTTACCTTCAATGAATATTCAATTGCCTTATAGTCCTTCTGTCTATTGTGATTGGTTGTTCATGTTCTTGAAGCTTCCAATCGAATATGCTAGGTGTCTAGATTTGATTGAGAGTTAAACAGCCTCTGTGAATCCAATATAAGCTAAGTCCTAAGACACTTTATCTAATTAACCGGTTAGGTTTAACAATATGTTAATTAGGTGCTAAGAGTGTTAGCTTAGTGAGATGCATTTGAACTTAACACAAGTGAGACAAGGAAGTGTAGCTAAGTCAATTATCAAGGAGATTCACTACATCCATCATCTATTCCATAATAAAACTAGAAATCATAAACATTAGTTATCTTTCTTTAGTTTAGAAGGGTTAATTCAATTCTGTCATTTTCCTTGGTTAATTTGTAATTAACACCTAGTCGATTAGTAGTTGGTAACCGGCTCCTCAAAGAGATCGACACCTAGGTTAGTTGCCCTATAATGCAGTTAGCTTAGTTATTGTTTTGAGAGCCTAACGATAGGGGTGCATCAAAAATACTCCCCCACACTTAACTTTTGCACTCCCAGGAAAAATCCAATCTAAACATAATGCAAAAGAGAAAGATAAAAGAGAAGGAATAAGCAAGCTCAAGAATTCAAGTAGCACTGCAACCGATAGTGACTCTTCAATTAGAACCAATCCATGGAACATTCTAATACAAAGAAATCAATAACTAATATGCAATTTAATCCAAGTGAATTGATATAGAAGACCACACAAGGGGGTTAATGTATCACTCAACTCATAAGGGTTCTTTCACTCAATTCACTTGTTCAAATGCTCTACCACATGCTTGTAAAAGTTCTACCTCTCCACCACTCAAATACATAAGCACTCAAGAATCAAGAGGACTTTTGTGGCTTGTAATGTAAAAGGTAGGAAGGTAATGCAAAAGAATGCATACGAAGTGGAGTATAAAGTGTAGATCAATGGATAGAATTTAAAAGCATTAACAATGCTCAATTGAGGGTTTAATTTCTTAATTTTGAACTCTAGAGTTGCAAGTGTACTTTTGTTCCTTCTTTCTTTTCTTTATTTGCTTTCTTCATTTCTTTTCTCTTTTTCTATATATATTTTTTTCTTTCTTTCTTTTCATATTTCTTTTTTCTTTTCTTCATTTTTTTTTCTTTTCTCTCTTTGCACCCATGCTCAGGTATGCACTTTCTCATACCAATTCATCAATTGAATCCATCATAATGCTAGTAAATTCTAAAGGAATGAATGAAATGAGATATGCATCCTTATAGGAAAGATGTTATATAAATAGAAATGAAATGAATGGAAGATTTAACTAAAAAGGCTCAAATGACTAGCAAAGGGTAAATCATGTAAGGGTTGGCCATTTGGTCTGAGTAGCTAATTTGAATGAATGCCTCAATCATATTTAGGAGATGCAAATGTTATATGTAATTTTGATTAAGAACTAGGACAAGTTCTAGAGAGCATAAGAGATAAGTGAATGCATACAAGAAATGAATATAAAGGTTCAAAGAATCTTTCCAACTAAGTTTTGTCTTCCATATTCACTTACTTAGGCTAAAGAACATATCGTACTTAATCTCAATGCACTAGAACATTTCACTTCATGATATCAATTTTCAAATCAAAATCAATCACAAATGCAACATTAAACTCTTGAAATACACTAAAACCTTCAAAAAAATTTGAAAGCTAAGGTTTTTACAAAAGATACAGAACACATAAAACAAACAAAAACACAACATTCACCCCCCACACTTAATCCTTGCATTGTCCTCAATGCAAATATAAACAAAAGATAAGCAAGGAAAAAGGGAAAGGAAAGGATGGACAAAACTGGTACAATAAACAAACCAAGAAATTAAAACACACAAACTACCTTTTACTACTAGTTATGCCCCTCCCCCACACTTGTTCTACAACATCTAATCAAATAAGGGCAAGAACAAGGTAAGGAAAGAGACAACGTTACTATCATGGTGGTTTATAGCTAGAGATGAAAATCAGGAGGAAATCCATCTTTTTCCTCCTTGGTAGTGGTTCAAGTTCAATTGGAAGAGGATCCAATAAGTATGGAACTTGGTAAACATAAGGACTCACCTAGTTGTCTTGTAAAAAGTTAACCAAACAAACAGCAGTACCTACTCTAACTATGCCACATGAATCAAAGTATTTAAATCCACGGAAAGAATTAATACAAGTGCAGTGACCAAATGAAGCATGCAATGCGAGAAGATTAGAGTCGGGCACTTTTGATAACAGGTGCTTCTCACAAACCAATAAAATCAATAAAATCATCTATAGTCTCATAGCATGCAACAATAGGTATATCATAATGGACTTGGTTATCATCAATGATGTCTTCAAGATTAAATATTACTTTATCATTCAAAACATCAACCAAATGGACATAATCACCATCTACATCAGGTCCAACTATATCTAAAGATAGGTCACATGATAGGAGTTGAGAGTGAGAATCATGAATATGCTTGACATCACTTAGCAAATGCACATGTTCATTATTTTTAGTGTATTGAGATCACTTATTTTTGATGCAGCCCTGTCATTAGGCTCTAAAAATAATAACTAAGCTAACTATATTATAGGGCAACTAACCTAGGTGTCAATCTCTTTGAGGAGCCGGTTGCCAACTACTAACCAACTAGCTGTTAATTACGAATTAACCAAGGAAAATGACAAAATTGAATTAATCCTTCTAAACTAAAGAAAGATAACTAATGTTTATGATTTTTGGTTTTATTATGGAATGGATGATGGATGTAGTGAATCTCCTTGATAATTGACTTAGCTACACTTCCTTGTCTCACTTGTGTTAAGTTCAATTGCATCTCACTAAGCCAAGACTCTTAGTACCTAATTAATATTGTTAAACCTAATCAGTTAATCAGATAAAGCGTCTTAGGACTTAGCTTATATTGGATTCACAGAGGCTGTTTAACTCTCAATCAAATCTAGACACCTAGCACATTCGATTAGAAGCTTCAAGAACATGAACAATCAATCACAATAGACAGAAGGACTATAAGGTAATTAAATATTCATTGAAGGTAAATCCAATACAAGTAATCAGAATCCAAATCAGGCATACCAACACTAATTCTCAATATATACATCAATTGAGCCACAATTAGCATACATATAGAGCAAAAACTGAAATTAAACACAATTAAGCTTCCCTTAGGCTCTAGAGACTCAAAATAACTTCATCAATCATCAAGGAGTGGATGAATTCAGTTTCTTACGACTGGAAAATAGCTACACCAAGCTCCTGGATCTCCATTGGCCATTGATTGCTGAATTGATGGCAGAAATGGCTCAGATCATGAAAAAGGGAAAGATTAATCAGTAGAAATGGATAGAAAGGGGTTAGGGATGGTGTGGAATGGTAGATGGGATGGAATAGAGGTAGAGAAGAAGGAGAGAGTGAGATCTAGGTGATAGAAATATGAAAATCTAGATCTCAAATCCCTTCCCCTTGAATGCGTGCGATCTGATAATTGAATCGGGAAATTTCATGTTTTCGTCGCGGTGAAGTAATCTTCTAGTTGCGACTAAGTGACGAGAGCCTTTTTGTCATTCACTTTGGGGTTCTCGATCAAAAATAAATCCAAGCTATACAGTATAGTGCAAACTCAGGTCGTTTCATGCTTGGAGCCTTAATTAATTACCTAAGTTAGACTAAATACCATGCATTGTAATGAAAAGGGGTTTTTGGGTTTTTAACATTTAAACGAATGGTGCCTAAACTGAATGCAATGAAAACAAACCTAAGATACTATGTTTTTAGTGTTTTAAGATAGTAATGATGTAAAAACCTTAACCTCAAAACATTAACACCCAACACAAAAACCACTACTATGGTAGAAAAGGAAATCTATTAAATGAGCTACCATAGTAGGAAGAAATTTGCATAATTTTGAATTAACATTAAAACTCGGTTCCAACTCAAAGTCCGTTGCATGCAACTAAAATCATTCATTTACATCTACTGGGCCTCCGAGCCTCCGGCCCGGGTAACAAAACACATCACATCAGCCCATATAAAATAGTTTCCAATAACATAAATCAAAGTTCTACCAACAATAGAAAAGGCCTCCGGCCAACTAAAACGAGGAGATAACATATTCTCCAATTTACAATAAGATCAACAATCAAAATATCACAAAAGACCCTAACTGTGGCAATATACAACTGATCATACATAAACAAAGGCTAGAGGCCTAAAGCTAACCAAGCTCAAGCCTCTGCGTCTCTTCCCGAAGGCGCACGCCTAGAAACTTCACCTGAAAACATTGTAAACCACGGGGTGAGACAAAGTCCCAGTAACCAATCTTTCCAATTCTAAGTACTACTAAATAGGTGCTCGTGAGGTGTCCAGTGGGGCAGTTCACAAATAATATGATAACAAGGTAGCCACAACAATTCATGCTAGTGAAGTGATGCAATCCCCATCAACCATATCCCTCACTTTGGGGGATTTTCAAGAGCCGAACCCGGCCTATCCCTCACTATGGGGGACGTAAGAAGCCATAAAAGGCCTATCCCTCACTATGGGGGACGTACTAAGCCAACCATCATGCATTAATGGAGGCCTTACCACGTGGTAGTAACTATCAAAAACTCTCACCAATTCCCAAATCATGCATCATGCTCAAATCATAATCAAATAGTAATTGAACATTTCATAAGTAACTTCATTCAGTGGCATATCCTTCACAATTTCAAGATTCATCATCAATCAAAACCCCACAAGACGGTTTTCCTTTTTATACACAACCTACTCTTTGAACATAATTACTACTTCGAGCACAAAACATAAATCTACTCACAATACCACAGAAGCAAGTACTAAGGATTGGAAAGTGGTTACCTCTCGCCTGAGCAAGGAATAACAAACCAACAATGTGGCCCCGTGCACCACCAAGACTCACAACCGGTCTACACAAGCACACAAACACACAACCATCATGTATTAGCTTTCAAACTAATAATGTGGCCAAAACAATACTTGGGGACACAAAATTCCTATCTCCCATCAAAACTCTACCCAACTCAAAGGGTATAACTATCAAGGCAACACTCCAATGGTCATACCAATCCATTAAAACCTTAATTCCTTTCCAAACATCAATTAAAATTCATAACCTCAAGGACCCACTATAGAAATTCTACACCCAAACATCCCATTTGAGCAATTAAGGTTCCAACAACAAATCTAAACCGATTAAACATCCAATTTAACCCTCCTTAACATAACCCAATTCACAAAACTCAGAACCAACCTCTACATTATCAACCTCAATCATAAACCTCCCATTTCCATAAACCCTAACTCCAAAAATTCAAGATCCTTTAAATCCAAGAAAACTACACCGATTAAATACTTAAACTAACCCAAAGCAATCAATTAAACTCAAAACAATCGGTCAAAAACCTCAGTTCCATCACAACTTAGAAAAACCTAGAGTTCCACAAAAAATCCTCAGAAATTCCAAGAAAGAAAGTAGATTAGAGGTTAAAATCACTTACTTGAGGTAATGGATCCTTAGAAATGCCCCCTCCAAGCCAGAAATTCGAAACCCTAGCAGAGCTCCTCTCTCCTCCTTCAGATTTTCTAATTTTCACACAACTGAACCCTCCAGCGATTATATAGATTCGCGACCTTTCGCCGCGGCAAACTAATCCCGAGAGGGATTACTCGCCTGAAAACTTGACTTCGCCGCGGCGAACTAATCCCGAGAGGGATTACTCGCCTGAAAACTTGACTTCGCCGCGGCGAAAGCTTCCCGAGAGGAAACTCTCGCTCGCCCAGAAAACATTCGTCATGGCATACCCCTACCTTCACCACGGCGAAACCTTCCCGAAAGGGAAGCCTCGCTCACCTGAACAACTTCGCCACGGCATGCCCTCACCTTCGCCGCGGCAAAACATTCCCGAAAGGATGCTCTCCTCTGGAATTCCCGGTGCGCCGCGGCGAACATACCCTGAGAGGGATATGTTCACCTATTCCTCCAACATACCTCAAATCCAAACCAAACACCAAGATCAAGATTAAATCACTAATCTATCCTCAAAATCACCCCAAAAGAGGCTATCAAAACCTGATAAAAACTCAGGATGTTACAAATGATGTAATGGAAATGATTGATAGGAAATCTCTTGAAAATGGTTTTGATGGCAATCATAGTTCACTTAAAATATAGGGAGTTTCACAAATCCATTAGGTTTTCTTAATAACAACCTCAATAACTCATTGAGTCCAATTGGCTCAATGTAACACACAATCATGCAATTGGCTCATTAATGAAAACTTTGTTAAGCTTCCCTAATGTGTAATTTTGGAATGATCATGCAATTGGCTTAATGTAACACACAATCAACTCAGTATCAAAACAAAACCATGCAAGATAGGAGAGAATCATGAGAGTTACAAGAAGCATATATGCAATTACATATATTTAAGCACAAAATTCAACATCAATCAATACAAATTACAAATGTTAATCATTAACCAATGATTACAGAATTAACCAAAGTGTCTAACTAAGACCTTACAACTCCTAGACCTAGGAAATCATAAACACATAGCTAGAAACTAAAGATTAAAACTAAAATTCCCCTTTGAAGCTTGGAAACTCATGCTACTCCACCATCTTCAAGAGTTGGAAAAGCCTAGCTCATCATAGCCTTGGAATCAGCTCCAACCAGAGTTAAATCTTCAGCCATAACAGTCAGGAGATGAAGGAAATGAAGGTGGATGAAGAAGAAGTGCAGGAAAATGGAAGGTGAAGGAGATGGAGATGGAGGATTAGGGTTCAGTGGGAAAGATGAGAGGAGATGATGATAGAAAACGTAGGTGGTGGCTGCCTTTTTCATATCTGACCTCACCCATACCCAAAATAGGGTTTCTAACCCGAAAATGACGTGTATGGGTTGGTTCCTGGAGGTAGGTAGGCCAGATTTTCCCGAAATGGTCGGGTCTGAAATGTGCTGATACGAGGTGTTTACCACGGCAAACCATGGCAGAGAGCTTTCCTATTTGATGAGCAACGTTCGCCGCGGCGAAGGAAGAAGTGTGCCGCGGCGAACTATGGCAGAGGCTCCTCTTTGCATCTTTGTGCCTTGAATCTTCAATCTTGGCCCCGATCTTAGGTGTCCTACATTGAAAAGCACAAATTTAAGGCATCAATTGTCCTAGAAATTAATTGAATACAATTAATAACTAATTATGACAATTTTACCCTAAAAAAGACACTAACTCAAAGTAAGGACTCTTAATCAAAATTAAGCACAATTATCATTAAAAGGAGCCAAAACCTATGATAAAAACCCTTAAAATGATATGAAATAACATAGAACAATTGGGTTCAATCAAATTCCCCCACACTTAGACCTTTTGTACTCCAGGACAAAGCTCAGAAATAATTCAAAGAGATACCAGCACAAAGAGAAACACTACCATGCTTAAAGATGAAAACAGAAGATTAGTAAGAAATTCTTACAGAAGTTGTCATCAGTAAACAAGGATATGGTAAGAAAATGAGCACAATGGACAATTAACTCAAAATATTGATCAAGAAAGATCTATCTCACGGATAAGTGTTTCACTCTTAACTCACTTGTTTTGGGGTTATTTCACTCCAAGTCTACTCAATCTAATTCCTACCATAGGCTTGTAATAATTCTACCTCTCCACCACAGGAAGCAAACTTTACAAATCAAGAGGACTTTTAGGGGTTAGAACTTGAAATGAATGGAACGAGAATGAAAACGGAAATGAGTACAAACATACAAATTATTAAGACAGAATTAATCTAAATAAAAGTAAGGGGAGAAGCTACTTAGTTTTTGTTTCATAATTTTTATATCTTTATCCTTTTTTTTCGAATATGTATCTCTTTTCTTCTACTTTTTTTTCCGAATGGAGCAACTTCTCTTTTTTTTTAAATCAAAATAAATAATTTCATGCATGTACTAAAGGTGAAGGCCCAAAGGGGTTCATAATGGTGAAATGATTGGGTTTGTGTTTGGGAAACGAGGATTTGAAATCGAATGCCTCTATCAAAAAAAATTGATTCACTAAGCTTCGATTAAGAATTAAAACAAGTTCTAGAGAAATATGAAATAAGCAGATTCACTCAATTTAATAACTTTTTAGGCCCAAAAATCCTTCCAACAAGGCTAAAATCTCAATTAATCAATTTCAAAGGTTAAGAACCACACAGTCATAATTTTAAAGCATATCATCATTTACTATCTGTCAAAAACATGAGAATAACTAGCCCAAGTTCAACCCTCATTTAAAAGCATGGGAAGTTTTCTAAAAGCACTAGTACAATTTGAACTTTTCCAACAATTTTAAAAAGGGATGCAGGAGCATAAAGAATCTAAGCCAGGAAAAATTTCTAAAGACCAGCTGAAATTGCAAAGAATGTATTATTTAAATAATTTTTTTTTGGGGGTCGCTGCAGCGAAGAATGGAGGTCGCCGCGGCAAAGGCTCACAGAGAGCCAAATCTGGAGAAGGGCCCTGCTTCGCCACGGCGAGGTGTGGCCGAGAGCTACATTAACGTGATAAAAGGGGCTTTGCCGTGGCGAAGGCAAATGTTTGCCGCGGCGAAGGGTGGCAGAAAGCGAAATCCTGTGCAATTTTCAACTCTTCAGCAAACCAAGTTCAAAATATTCACAATTCAACCAATTTATCAGAAATCAAAAACACCTCAAAATCACATAGATGCATGGATGCATGAGAATTATTTGCTAAAATCCACAATAGGTCCCTCCCCCGCACTTAAACACAACATTGTCCTCAATGTTTGAACCAGTATAGGCAAACCAATCACAAAATGAATCGGAAGTTGTGAAGTCCAATTGAAATTGAAGCACAACACATCCAATTCATAAAAAGGAGGGAGAAGGTGAGAGGTTACATGCAAAACAAAGAGGAAAAGAAAACAATAGAAGTTGGGACCAAAGTAAGAGTAACAACAAATTGTAAAGGCCATCAGTAGCCAAAAAGTCAAACAACATCTAATGTAAGATCTAAAAAGTTTAACAAGTATCCAGCTACACCAACTAAAAAGAAACAAAAAGAACAATAAAGAAATCAAAACACAAGTGAAAAGCTACTGTTGTGTCCCAGAATCATCTGCCCCAGACCCGGATGGTCCTGCACCAGAAGTGCCTGCTCCAAATGTCCCGGCTCCGCTCTGAGGGTCTTCCTCCTCGAGAGGTAGGATGAAGTTCCACCGGTCAGCAATCAGAGCATCCACAAGCTGACGGTAATGGCGATCTCGATCATATAGAGCATCACGGTCCTTCTGCCTCTTCATCTCGTGGAGGAGGGTGACTCGCAACTGGTGGACATGGTCGGCCAACTCATCAATATCATCAGCCAAAGTGTCCAAGGTGACAGGTTCAGGAGCTTCTGGATCTGGCTGGTCTTCTTGAGCTTCAGGAGTTGGTGCACCGGCTGCATGCGCTGCGCCAACATCATACACAGGGTGGATAGGTGGAGGGGGTCCAATGATAGGCTGTTTGAGGCGGTCATATTTAAATAAGGGGGTGGGCTCAAAATAGTTGTCATTGTTGAACTCAGGGACATTGGCAGCCCTAAAGAGGTCAGTGACTAGATGGGGAAAATGATACTGTTGGTGAGTTTGGGGGTGTTGATGGCATTGTGGAGGACTGAGTAGATGGTGTCGGCTACATCGAAGGAGCGGCCAGTCATGAGAAGGTAAACATAAAGAGCTTGGCGCTTTGGAACATTAGCTAGATGGGTGGTGGGTACGAGGTTGTTATAGACAAAATTCAGCCAGGGGCGAGCCTCAGGTTAGAATTCGGATCGCTTAACATATTGCTCGGAAGTACGTGGGCGATGCCAAGTGGCTCCGTCATGACATAGGGTTTGGACCACATCATCAAATGGGTAATTGTCTCTATAGGCCGAATAGCTCGAATGGCGACTAGGGGGAAGGCGGTAATAGAAGCGGATGTTGTCGGTGGTAAAGGAATGGCGGACAAGGACATTGCGGAAGTTGACTACCAAAGAACTATGGAAATGGGCATAAGTGTAAAAGTGGCGAACAAAAGCGTCATTACCCATGGAATGCTCTTAGACCAAACTGGTCAATTGGGAGGCACGGAGCTGGCGGACAAAAGGATGGTCAGGTGGGTCTAAGGGAAGGGGGTGCTCCTTAAGAAGGGGTCTTTGGTCTATCTTTCGGTATAGCTCCTCGAAGGTGTATTCATCCCCCGAATTAGACTCAGACACAGGTGCAGGGTTCTTAGTGCGAGGCATAGTCTGAACACAAGAAGTAAGACACACACTAAACAAAAACTACACAAAGAACAACTAACACTACCTAGAAAAACCAAAATCACAACCTAGACAGTAGCAAATGGCTATATAATGATTAATAGGTTTTCAGTTGATCAAAAGCTTTCAGAATTAAGTAAAGAGATTAAAGAAAAACACAATGTACTATGAATCATTAGATAACATAAAGGCTACGTAACTACAATTTGACATCAAAATAACCCAACCCAACAACACAATACCAGAACAAACAAGCAAATTAACAACTAAACAAAATTAGACTAAAGGAAAGAACAAAGGAAGAGAGAAAACATACCAAAAGAGAGGGGGAGAGAACCAGTGCCGACTAAGAGTAGAGAAAGAGGGAGAGGGAATGGGAAAATGGAAGAGATAAGGGAGAAGAGGAGAGAGGGGGAAGGAGACTGAGAGGGATAAGGAGAGGGAGGGGAGCCGATGGTTATGGAGATGGAAGGCAGAGGGAGTTCACCATCTGTGGTTGCTGAATGGGAGAAGACAAAGAGGGAGGTTTTTGAAGAAGAGAGGGACCAACGGTTTTGGAAAATTGAATGGGTAATAGGGTATAATGGAGTGGGGAGGGGAAAAGACTGAAAAGGGGTTAAGATAAAAGAGTGGGTGAGTTAGAATGGGGGGCAAAAAGGACATTTCACGCGGAAAAATAGGAAAAAATGAAACCGTCCAACGTTGAAACGGCAGGTTCGCCACGGCGAACCATGCCCGAGGCGAAAACAAAGGGAGAAGAGAAGGATTTTGTCGCGGCGAAGGTGAATGTTCGCCGTGGCGAAACCTTCCCTAGAGCAACACACAGAGACTTGCGACCTTCGCCGTGGTGAAATGTCACCGAGAGTAACACATGAGAAACAGAACCACTTCGCCGCGGCGAAGGCTAGGGTTTACCTCGGTGAAGTGTCACAGAGAGCACAGAATAATACATAAAACACCCAAACAACAGATGTAGCTGGATACTTAAAAAACTTTAAAGTGCATCAAAAGAGATCAGAAGGTGCTCAATAAGTCCATGATTAAGCAGTATACCACAAACAAACTTTCTCAATCAATTTGAATCATATAATTCATTACAAGCACCAAATCATCAAGCACAAAAGAAGATAGGATAGAGATCAAAACTTGCAGGGGGTCTTATTGAATTCAAACAACAACTACACTAAAAAGGGTTTCTCCCCCACACTCATTCAACATACAATGTACAAAACATAGCAAGATCAATAATTAAGCAAAAGCATGTAAATGAGTGAAGGAAAGAAACGACCAGGGAGTTAAGAAGGCTTTTGATTCTCATGGAAGAGCTTCAGTAGATGCCCATTAACTTTAAATCTGGCCCCAGTCTCCTCATGTAGTAGCTCCACCATACCAAAATTGTGCACTTTAGTGACTATGTATGGCCCATCCCATCTGGTGTTAAATTTTCCTTGCTTGAAGGTAAATCGAGCCTTGTACAACAGCACTCTATCGCCTTCCTTGAATTCCTTTCTCAAGATACCCCGATCATGCACAAATTTGGTCTTCTCCTTGTAGAGTCTAGAGTTCTCATAAGCTTCAAGTCTAATTGAAGAGAGCCTTTCGTCGTTCGCTTTGGGGTTCTCACTCAAAAATAATTCCAAGTTATGCAGTATAATGCAAACTCGGGTTGTTTCATGCTTGGGAGCCTTAATTAATTATCTAAGTTAGACTAAATGCCATGCAAAGTAATGAAAAGGGGTTTTTGGGTTTTTAACATTTAATGAAATGCGCCAAAATTGAATGCAATGAAAACAAACCTAAGATACTATGTTTTTAGTGTTTTAAGATAATAATGATGTAATGGTTATGATTAATAGGAAATCTCTTGAAAATGGTTTTGATGGCAATCATAGTTCACTTAAATATGGGAGTTTCACAAATCATTAGGTTTTCTTAATAAGAACCTCATTAACTCAATGAGTCCAAAGCTTTCATTAATGAACTCATTAATGAAAACTTTGCTTAGCTTCCCTAATGTGTAAATTTGGAATGATCATGCAATTGGCTTAATGTAACACACAATCAACTCAGTACCCAAACACAACCATGAAAGGTAGGAGAGAATAATGAGAGTTACAATAAGCATATATGCAACTACATATATTTAAGCTCAAAGTTCAACATCAATCAATCCAAATTACAAATGATAATCAGTAACCACTAATTACAGAATTAATCAAAGTGCCTAACTAAGATTTTACAACTCCTATACCTAGGAAATTATAAACACATAGCTAGAAACTAAAGATTAAAACTAAAACTCCCCTTTGAAGCTTGGAAACTCATGCTACTCCACCATCTTCAAGAGTTGAAAAGCTTAGCTCATCATAGCCTTGGAATAAGCTCCAACCAGAGGTAGATCTTCAGCCATAATAGTAGAAGATGAAGGAAAATGAAAATGGATAAAGAAGAAGTGCAGGAAAAAATGGAAGGTGAAGATTGTCCGCTAAAGTCCAAATGGCTAGGCTAATCCCTGGAATGTCCGCTAAAGTCCACCGAATAGCCCTCTTATGCTCTCTCAATACAGTAAGGAGTCTTTCTTCCTCAACCTTAGACAGGGAGTTAGTTATAATGACAGGTAGTCGCTCATCAGACTCTAGAAAAGCATACTTCACAGTAGGGGGTAGAGGTTTCAAATCAAGTGTAGGTGGTTGCACAATAGAAGGAATCAATTTATGAAGTTCAAGAGAGAACAGATGACTCCCCTTTCCTTCAACCAGTGAGAGTTCCTCAACCTTGCAGTTAGCTTCCTCTCCAAGCGTTGAACTAACTTCTAGTTCATCTACAGCAACCGCCTTAGAGGGATTCTTCTCCATGACTTCTTCCTCCAAATCTGAAATAACAACAGGAAACCTTTCCCCAAGGGAATTATCACTGACAATAGAGGAATCACAGTCTGACTTGGAGTCAAGGGAGGAAACAGAAAATGCATGTGGGATGGAAAGCATACAATTAAACACGGTACAATCAAGGCATGTAACATCACCACCACATGAGCAAGAAGAAGGTGTAGAGTAAAGAGATGAAAAAGAAGAAATGGATTCATCCTCATCAATAGATTCATTAGTGTAAATATCAGAATAGAAAGAGTCATTTTGCAATTCAACTTCAGAGCATGCATCCTCAACAGCAATGTCTATCATGTTAACCCCCAAAAGTGAATAGTCCTCATAAGGATGTTTCATTGCTTCATACATGTTAAAAGAAACTTTATTATCACCCACCTCCATAGTTATGGTGCCCTCTTTCATGCTAATCATGGTATTAGCAGTCCTTAAGAAAGGTCGACCAAGGATGAGTGTAGTATCATTCACACATTCGGAAGACATGTCAAGCACATAAAAATCAGCAGGAAACACCAATCCCTTAACTTGGACTAAAATGTCTTCAATAATGCCCTCAGGATACCTAATAGTCCTATCAGCTAATTGGAGCACAACAGTAGTAGACTTAAGAGTCTTGACTCCTAGAGAGGTGTATACGGACTTAGGCATGACATTAATAGCCGCACCTAGATCTAACAAGGCTCCCCTATAGTAACCTTTCCTATAGTGCAAGGGATAGTGAAAGATCCAGGGTCTTGACACTTTACAGGAATGTGGGGTTTAAACAAAGCAGACACATTAGAGGGTAATTGGACTCTTTCATTAGGTTTAAATCTCCTCTTTTGAGTACATAATTCTTTTAAGACCTTAGCATACTTAGGAATCTTTTTAATCAGGTCAAGCAAGGGTATATTAACTTCTACTTTCCTAAATGTCTCAAGCAACTCATGATCTTGCCTCTCCTTACCCATTTTGACATTTTCAAATAAGCATTAGGGAAAGGTAGTTCATTGATGTTTACCTCCTTACCTTCCTTGCTTGAGGCTCCATGATTGCTTGGCTCAGATTCCACAGTTGTCCCCTTGCCATCATGTTCTTTTGAGGCTTCTTTCAGCTTTAGCCTCTTCTCCTTGGAGCTTTCAGACTGCTTCTCCTTTGAAGGTGCTTGTGGCAGCTCATCACACAAGATCTCCTCATCTATAACTTCATCCTCCTCTTCTCTGAATTTCACTTGCTTCCCACTCTTAAGGGTAATAGCATTCTAGCCCTTAGGATTGATAACAGTATTGGAGGGGATTGCGCCACTGCTCCTTGCTTGTTGCTCACTCATGTTGTTGGACAACTGAGTTACATAGGAGTTGATGTTCTCATATTTAGTCTCCTATTGCTCCATCCTCTTTTGCAAAGCATTAAATCTAGCATCATTCTTGGATGAGTCTTGTTGAATTAGTGAAGCTAAGGAGTTGAATTGAGTAGCGTTAGCAGCCCTTTCTTCCTTCATTAAGGTCATCATATTCTGTAGGAGTTGATTAGTTTCATCCTTAGGTGGGACAGTTAGGGCTTGAGATTGGTTTTGGAACTGGTTTGAAGATAGGCCAGCTCCTCCACTCTTCTGAAATCTGTTTGGAGGTCTACTATCATCATTCCTCCAACCCAATCGAGGGTTTGCCTTCCATCTCTCGTTGTAAGTGTTGGAGTAGGGGTCCCACTTTTGATTTGGACAACCTTGGAAGACGGCAGATACTTCTTCATAGCGGTCTGGACAAACGCTAGAAATATGCATGACTGATCCACATGTTTCACAACTAGGCGCTGTAATGTCCATAGGAGCGGATGGGCGATGCACACTCATATTCTTCAATTCAGCAGTGATCAAAGACAATTAAGATGTCACTTGGCTTCCAAAGAATCTACTTTTGATTCCAAAGCGTCCATTCTCCTACTGTGCACCGAAGCAGCTCCCATCTCATGCACTCCTCTAGTATCTCTCACACCATGTTGTTGATGATTCAGGGCCATCTTCTTTATCAAATCCCAAGCCTCCTTAGCAGTGGAGTCTATCAAAGATCCTCCCGATGCAGCATCCAACATACCCTTCTCTTGGTTCTTCAACCCATCATAGAAGTACTGCACTAGTTGTTCATCCGGAATTTGATGATGTGGGCATCTTGAAAGTAGGTCCTGAAATCTATTCCAGTAATCATAGAGAGATTCGTCATAGTCTTGCTTGGCAGAATAAATCTCCTTCCTCATTGATGAAGTACGAGAGCCAGAAAGTATTTCTCCAGAAATGTCTTCCTTATATTCCCCCAACTATGGTATGCATCAGCTACATGTCTTGGGAGGCTCATGTACTATTCCCTAGCTTTTCCTTCCAAGGATAGATGAAAAACCTTCCATAGCACTTGGTCCAATGATGCTCCCACAGGCTTCATACTCTGACAAATCATGGAAAGAGATTGCAGATGGAGGTATGGGTCTTCTCTTGTCAAGCGATGAAATTTGGGAAGAGAGTTAATCAATAAACCTTTAATCTCAAAGTTAACTTCAAAATTTGGACAAGCCGCAGTAAAAGGGTCAAAATTTACATCAGAAGTTGTGGCTTCTCTAATTATTCTTCTCCTAGGGTTTCCATTATTTTCTCCTACTCTCTCTTGTTCTCCATCCCCTCCATTGCCTTCATTCCTCATTTGGTTGGCATTGGGGTTAGGATTAGGTTGGTTTTGTGGTAATTCAGCCATTATCTCTTGGTCAGTAGGTTCACTCTCACTACTAGATAGGCTAGATTCCACAGAAATATTCTCTTGCTCAATCACCAACTCACTTGTCCCCTCAATTCTTTTCTCTCTTCTTATCTTTCTGAGTCTTCTCTCAATCTCAGGGTTATAGGGCACAAGTTTTGTTTTTCGTGGCATGCAAGATAAAAGTCACAAGAGAAAGAGCAAACAAAATTGACTTGCAGCACACAAGGTCAACTAAAAGCATGCAATGTGATGAATGCAAGTGTGTGGGTAAGTATGCAAGTGTATGGGTGAGTATGAGTATGTATGCACAGAAAAAGAAGCAAAAAGTGTAAGTTTCAAAATTTTCCAGAAGAGTTCACCGCGGCGAAAGAAGAGGTTGGCCGCGGAGAAGGATGACAGAGGCTACCAGATATCTGATTGCAGGGAGTTCACCGCGGCGAAAGCAGAAGTGTGCCGCGGTGAAAGTATCCCAAGAGGAATCCTTCAATAATTAAGACAGTTGGCCGCGGCGAAAGAAAGAGTGTGCTACGGTGAAAGTATCTCGAGAAGAATCCTTCAGTTTTTCAAATAGTTGGCCAGCAAAGTGTCACAGAATGCTTATCAGATAGTGGACTCCACTGATGCAACGTGAGAGATGCTAAAAATCAAGAAAATCGGTATATTTGTTTATATTTCCAAAAATTTTGATGCTATGCAAGATGAAAACCTATACTATGAACAAATATGCAACTAAACTACCTAAGATGCTACCCAAAAAGATAAAAACTTCAATTGACAACCAATTAGCACAAGCTAACCTAGAGAACCAATTTCTTGGCTCCCTGGCAACGGCGCCACTTGAAGAGAGCCTTTCGTCGTTCGCTTTGGGGTTCTCACTCAAAAATAATTCCAAGCTATGCAGTATAATGCAAACTCGAGTCGTTTCACGCTTAGGAGCTTTAATTAATTACCTAAGTTAGACTAAATGCCATGCAAAGTAATGAAAAGGGGTTTTTGGGTTTTTAACATTTAATGAAATGTGTCAAAATTGAATGCAATGAAAACAAACCTAAGATACTATGTTTTTGGTGTTTTAAGATAACAATGATGTAATGGAAATGATTGATAGGAAATCTCTGGAAAATGGTTTTGATGGCAATCATAGTTCACTTAAATATGGGAGTTTCACAAATCATTAGGTTTTCTTAATAAGAACCTCATTAACTCAATGAGTCCAAAGCTTTCATTAATAAACTCATTAATGAAAACTTTGTTTAGCTTCCCTAATGTGTAAATTTGGAATGATCATGCAATTGGCTTAATGTAACACACAATCAACTCAGTACCCAAACACAACCATGAAAGGTAGGAGAGAATAATGAGAGTTACAATAAGCATATATGCAACTACATATATTTAAGCTCAAAGTTCAACATCAATCAATCCAAATTACAAATGATAATCAGTAACCACTAATTACAGAATTAATCAAAGTGCCTAACTAAGACTTTACAACTCCTATACCTAGGAAATTATAAACACATAGCTAGAAACTAAAGATTAAAACTAAAACTCCCCTTTGAAGCTTGGAAACTCATGCTACTCCACCATCTTCAAGAGTTGAAAAGCTTAGCTCATCATAGCCTTGGAATCAGCTCCAACCAAAGGTAGATCTTCAGCCATAATAGTAGGAGATGAAGGAAAATGAAAATGGATGAAGAAGAAGTGCAGGAAAAAATGGAAGGTGAAGAAGATGGAGATGGAGGATTAGGGTTTTTGTGGGAGAGATGGGAGAAGATGATGATAGAAACGTAGGTGGTGGCTGAATAATCAGGGTCTGACTCACCATACCCAAAATAGGGTTTCTAACCCGAAAATGACGTGTATGGGTCAGTTCCTGGAGGTGGGTAGGTCAGATTTTACCGAAATGGTCGGGTTTGAAATTTGCTGATACGAGGGGTTCGCCGCGGCGAAGAGTAGGTTCATCGCGGTGAAACATGGCAGAGAGCTTTGCTTCTTGACGGACGACGTTCGCCGCAGCGAAAGCAGAAGTGTGCCGCGGCGAACTGAGACAGAGGCTCCTCTCTTGCTTCTTGTGCCTTGAGTTCTTCAATTCTGGCCCCAATCTCTAGTGTCCTATAATAAAAAGCAACAAATTGAAGTATCAATTGTTCTAGAAATCAATTGAATACAATTAATAACCAATTATGACAATTTTATCCTCAAAAAGACACTAACTTAAAGTAAGGACTCTTAATCTAAATTAAGCACAATTATCATTAGAAGAAGAATTATGGGCTTACCGGACTGCATACAAATCACCCATTGGCATGTCTCCCTACCGCTTAGTTTATGGGAAGCCATGTCACTTGCCAGTGGAGCTGGAACACAAAGCATATTGGGCGGTCAAGCAGTACAACATGAATATAGAGTCCTCTGGCATGGAAAGGAAGCTGCAATTGCAAGAGCTGGAGGAGATTAGTGATTGAGCTCAAGTTTTTGGGGGTGATAAGCAATAGAGATTTTATAAGTGACACCAAATTTGGACAATAGGCTGTTGACTATCCTATTACAAAAATGTGTTCCCCGATCACTCACTATAGCCCTAGGGATCCTATACCTACAGAAAATGTGTGATTTTAGAAATCTATGTACAGTTGGGGCATCATCTTTTCTGCAAGGTATAGCTTCAATCTACTTGGATACATAATCTACGGCTAATAAAATATATACAAAACCAAGGGAAGAAGGAAAGGGTCCCATAAAGTCAATTCCCAAAACCTCAAAAATCTCACAAAACAGGAGGGGCTGTTGAGGCATCTCATGTCTTTTTCCCAACCCCCCAAATCATTGACACTTGTCACAAGATCTACAAAATGTAAAAGAGTCTTTGAAGAGGGTGGGCCAATAAAATCCTGAATCTAAGACCTTTCTAGATGTCCTCCTTGCACTAAAATAACCACCACAAACCATGGAATGGCAAGTTGAAATAATAGGTTCAAAATCCTCCTCTGGCACACACTCCGTATTACTTGGTCACTGCACATCCTCCACAGATGAGGGGCATCCCAAATGTAGTACTTTGACTCGCTATGAAGCTTTTGTGCCTGAAATCTTGACATAAAGGGAGGAGTGAGTCTAGACATGAGATAATTGACAATATTAGCATACCAAGGCTCTATAGAAACCACAGAACATAAAGCTGAATCGATAAAAGAATCACCAGTAAAGTCAGAAGAGTCTACTCCCCTTGTGTCTTCCGGTACCCTACTCAGGTGATCGACTACTTGATTCACTGCCCCGGGTCTATCCTTAATCTCAATGTCAAACTCCTGAAGCAATAAAGCCCATCTAATCAATCTTGGTTTAAATTGTGGCTTTTTGAGCAAATAGCAGACAGCTGCATGATCTGTATACACAACCACTCGAGAATTGATTAGATATTGTCTAAACTTGTCTAAAGCAAATACAATGGCAAACATTTCTTTCTTAGTGGTGGTATAGTTGACTTGAGCTGGGTCAAGTGTTTTAGAGGCATAGGCTATGACTCTAGATTGCTTCTCCTCCTTCTGGCCAAGCATAGCACCCACTGCACAATTAGAAGCATCACATGAGAGTTCAAAATGGAAATTCCAATTGGGTGCAGTCAAAATAAGAGGTGAAACAAGCATAGACTTGAGAGTATCAAAGGCATGTCTACATTTTTCACCAAAATTAAATTCAACATCCTTTTTAAGTAGAGTAGAAAGGGGCAAGGCAACTTTACTAAAATCTTTAATAAAGCGCCTATAAAACCCTGTATGCCCAAGAAAAGATCTCAAGTCTTTAAGACAAGTGGGGTAAGGCAAAGATGATATAACTTCAATTTTAGCCTTATCAACCCAATCCCCTTACTAGAGATGAGGTGACCTAACACTATGCCACTGCCCACCATGAAATGACATTTTTCAAAGTTCAAAACAAGATTTTTGGCTATGCATCTCTCTAGAGCTTGCCTTAGGCTATTTAGGCACTGATCAAAGCTCTCCCCATAAACCGTAAAATCATCCAAGAAGACCTCCATATTGTGCTCTAAGAGATCACTAAAAATCGCCATCATGCACCTTTGAAAGGTGCCTGGAGCGTTACATAACCCAAATGGCATCCTTTGATAAGTAAAGGTACCAAAGGGGCATGTGAAGGTGGTCTTATCCTGATCCTCGGGGGCTATGGGTACCTGAAAATAGCCAGAAAAGCCATCTAAAAAGCAGTAATGTGATTTACCAGCTAGTCTCTCCAACATTTGGTCAATGAAGGGTATAGGAAAGTGATCCTTACATGTTGCATCATTAAGTCTCTTATAGTCTATGCACACATGCCATGATTTTTGAACCCTTGTAGGAATTAATTCATCCCTTTCATTCCTTACTATTGTTACCCCGCTCTTCTTTGGCACAACATGCACCGGATTGACCCACTCACTATTAGAAATTGGATATATTATCCCAGCACTCAACAATTTAGTAATTTCTTTCTTAACTACATCCAATATGAGAGGGTTCAATCATCTTTGGGGTTGTCTCACTAGTTTTGATTCCTCACTCAGTAAAATTCTATGTGTGCACACAGCAGGACTAATTCCAGGTATATCTGCTAGTGTCTAACCTATTGCCCTTCTATGCTCCCTCAAAACAGATAAGAGTCTCTCTTCCTCACTCTCAGACAATGAGTTAGCAATTATAACAGGTAGTTGTTCATTAGACTCAAGGAAAGCATATTTCAAAGTAGGAGGTAAGGGTTTCAAATCAAGTGTAGGTGGTTGCACAATAGAAGGAATCAATTTATGAATTTCAACAGAGAACAGATTACTCCCCTTTTCTTCAACCAGTGATAATTCCTCAGCCTTGTAGTTAACTTCCTCTCCAAGCGTTGAACCAACTTCTAGTTGATCTACAGCAACCGCCTTAGAGGGATTCTTCTCCATGACTTCTTCCTCCATATCTGAAACAACAATAGGAAACCTTTCCCCAAGGGAATCATCACTGATAATAGAGGAATCACAGTCTACTTTGGAGTCAAGGGAGGAAACAGAAAATGTGTGTGGGATGATAGAAAGCATGCAATTAACCACAGTACAATCAAGACATGTAACATCACCACCACATGAGCAAGTAAAAGGTGTAGAGTAAAGAGATGAAAAGGAAGAAATGGATTCATTCTCATTAATAGATTCATCAGTGTAAATATTAGAATAGAAAGAGTCATTTTGCAATTCAACTTCAGAACAAGCATCCTCAACAGCAATGTCTATCATGTTAACCCCCAAAAGTGAATAGTCCTCATAAGGATGTTTCATTGCTTCATACAAGTTAAAAGAAACTTTATTATCACCCACCTCCATAGTTATGGTGCCCTCTTTCATGCTAATCATGGTATTAGCAGTCCTTAAGAAAGGTTGACCAAGGATGAGTGTAGTGTCATTTACAAGTTCAGAAGACAAGTCAAGCACATAAAAATCAGCAGGAAACACCAATCCCTTAACTTGGACTAAAATGTCTTCAATAATGCCCTCAGGATACCTAATAGTCCTATCAGCTAATTGGAGCACAACAGTAGTAGACTTAAGAGTCTTGACTCCTAGAGAGGTGTATACGGACTTAGGCATGACATTAATGGCTACACCTAGATCTAACAGGGCTCCCCCTATAGTAACCTTTCCTATGGTGCAAGGGATAGTGAAAGATCTAGGGTCTTGACACTTTACAAGAATTTGGGGTTTAAACAAAGCAGACACATTAGAGGGTAATTAGACTCTTTCATTAGGTTTAAATCTCCTCTTTTGAGTGCATAATTCTTTTAAGACCTTAGCATACTTAGGAATCTTTTTAATCAGGTCAAGCAAGGGTATATTAACTTCTACTTTCCTAAATGTCTCAAGCAACTCATGATCTTGCCTCTCCTTACCCATTTTCACATTTTTCAAATAAGCATTAGGGAAAGGTAGTTCATTGATGTTTACCTCCTTACCTTCCTTGCTTGAGGCTCCATGATTGCTTGGCTCAGATTCCACAGCTTTACCCTTGCCATCATGTTCTTTTGAGGCTTCTTTCAGCTTTAGCCTCTTCTCCTTGGAGCTTTCAGAATGCTTCACTTTTGAAGGTGCTTGTGGCAGCTCATCACACAAGATTTCTTCATCTATAACTTCATCCTCCTCTTCTCTAAAATTTACTTGCTTCCTACTCCTAAGGGTAATAGCATTCAAGCCCTTAGGATTGATAACAGTGTTGGAGGGGATTGCGCCACTGCTCCTTGCTTGATGCTCACTCATGTTGTTGGACAACTGAGTTACATAGGAGTTGATGTTCTCAGATTTAGTCTCCCATTGCTCCATCCTCTTTTCCAAAGCACTAAATCTAGCATCATTCTTGGATGAGTCTTGTTGAATCAGTGAAGCTAAGGAGTTGAACTGAGTAGCGTTAGCAGCCCTTTCTTCCTTCATTAAAGCCATCATATTCTGTAGGAGTTGATTGGTTTCATCCTTAGGTGGGACAGTTAGGGCTTGAGATTGGTTTTGGAACTGGTTTGAAAATGGACCAGCTCCTCTACTCTTCTGAAATCTATTTGGAGGTCTACTATCATCATTCCTCTAGCCCAATCGAGGGTTTGCCTTCCATCCCTCGTTGTAAGTGTTGGAGTAGGGGTCCCACTTTTGATTTGGACGGCCTTGGAAGACTGCAGACACTCCTCATAGCGGTCTGGACAAACGCTAGAAATATGCATGACTGATCCACATGTTTCAGAACTAGGCGCTGTAATGTCCATAGAAGCAGATGGGCGATGCACACTCATATTCTTCAATTCAGCAGTGATCAAAGACAATTGAGATGTCACTTTGCTTCCCAAAGAATCTACTTTTGATTCCAAAGCGTCCATTCTCCTACTGTGCACCGAAGCAGCTCCCATCTCATGCACTCCTCTAGTATCTCTCACACCATATTGTTGATGATTCAAAGCCATCTTCTTTATCAAATCCCAAGCCTCCTCAGCAGTGGAGTCTATCAAAGATCCTCCCGATACAGCATCCAACATACCCTTTCCTTGGTTCTTCAACCCATCATAGAAGTACTGCACTAGTTGTTCATCCGGAATTTGATGATGTGGGCATCTTGAAAGCATATCCTGAAATCTATTCCAATAATCATAGATAGATTCGTCATAGTCTTGCTTGGCAGAATAGATCTCCTTCCTCATTGATGAAGTACGAGAAGTCAGAAAGTATTTCTCCGGAAATGCCTTCCTTAAGTTCCCTCAACTGTGGTATGCATCAGCTACATGTCTTGGGAGGCTCATGTACCATTCCCTAGCTTTTTCTTCCAAGGATAGATGAAAAACCTTCCATAGCACTTGGTCCAATGATGCTCCCACAGGCTTCATACTATGACAAATCATGGAAAGAGATTGCAGATGGAGGTATGGGTCTTCTCCTGTCAAGCCATGAAATTTGGGAAGAGAGTTAATCAATAAACCTTTAATCTTAAAGTTAACTTCAAAATTTGGACAAGCCGCAGTAAAAGGGTCAAAATTTACATCAGAAGTTGTTGCTTCCCTAATTGTTCTTCTTCTAGGGTTCCCATTATTTTCTCCTATTATCTCTTGTTCTTCATTGCCTCCATTGCCTCCATTCCTCACTTGGTTGGCATTAGGGTTAGGATTAGGGTGGTTAGGTGGTAAATCAGCCATTATCTCTTGATCAGTAGGTTCTCTCTCACTACTAGATAGGCTAGATTCCATAGAAATGTTCTCTTGTTCAACCACTAACTCACTTGTCCCTTCAACTCTTTTCTCTCTTCTTATCTCTCTGAGTCTTCTCTCAATCTCAGGGTTATAGGGCACAAGTTTTGCTTTTTGTGGCATGCAAGATAAAAATCACGAGAGAAGGAGTAACAAAATTGACTTGCAGCACACAAAGTCAGATAAAAGTATGAGTTGTGATGGATGCAAGTGTATGGATTAGTATGAGTATGTATGCACAGAGAAAGAAGCAAAAAGTGTAAGTTTCAAAATTTTTTAGAATAGTTCACCGCAGCGAAAGCAGAGGTTGGTCGTAGCGAAAGGTGACAAAGGCGTCCAGATAGTGAGTGAAGGAAGTTTGCTGCGGCGAAAGCAGGAGTGTGCCGCGGTGAAGGTATCCCGAGAGGAATCCTTCGGTTTTTCAGAAAGTTTGCCACGACGAAAGATAAGGTTGGCCGCGACAAACTGTCATATAAAGCTTATCAAATACTGGACTCCACTGATGCAACGTAAGAAATGCTGAAAATCAAGAAAATCAGTGTATTTGTTTGTATTTCTAAAAATTTTGATGCTATGCAAGATGAAAACCTATACTATGAACAAATATGCAACTAAACTACCTAAGATGCAACCCAAAAAGATCAAAACTTCAATTGATAACCCAATGACACTAGCTAACCTAGAGAACCAATTTCTTGGCTCCCCGGCAACGGCGCCACTTGACGAGAGCCTTTTTGTCATTCGCTTTGGGGTTCTCAATCAAAAATAAATCCAAGCTATGCAGTATAGTGCAAACTCAGGTCGTTTCACGCTTAGAGCCTTAATTAATTACCTAAGTTAGACTAAATACCATGCATTGTAATGAAAAGGGGTTTTTGGGTTTTTAACATTTAAACGAATGGTGCCTAAACTGAATGCAATGAAAACAAACCTAAGATACTATGTTTTTAGTGTTTTAAGATAATAATGATGTAATGGAAATGATTGATAGGAAATCTCTTGAAAATGGTTTTGATGGCAATCATAGTTCACTTAAAATATAGGGAGTTTCACAAATCCATTAGGTTTTCTTAATAACAACCTCAATAACTCATTGAGTCCAAAGCTTACATTAATGAACTCATTAATGAAAACTTTGTTAAGCTTCCCTAATGTGTAATTTTGGAATGATCATGCAATTGGCTCAATGTAACACACAATCAACTCAGTATCAAAACATAACCATGCAAGATAGAAGAGAATCATGAGAGTTACAAGAAGCATATATATGCAACTACATATATTTAAGCATAAAATTCAACATCAATCAATCCAAATTACAAATGTTAATCATTAACCAATGATTACAGAATTAACCAAAGTGTCTAACTAAGACCTTACAACTCCTAGACCTACGAAATCATATACACATAGCTAGAAACTAAAGATTAAAACTAAAACTCCCCTTTGAAGCTTGGAAACTCATGCTGCTCCACCATCTTCAAGAGTTGGAAAAGCCTAGCTTATCATAGCCTTGGAATCAACTCCAACCAGAGTTAAATCTTCAGCCATAACAGTCAGGAGATGAAGGAAATGAAGGTGGATGAAGAAGAAGTGCAAGAAAATGGAAGGTGAATGAGATGGAGATGGAGGATTAGGGTTCAGTGGGAGAGATGAGATGAGATGATGATAGAAAACGTAGGTGGTGGCTACCTTTTTCGTATCTGACCTCACCCATACCCAAAATAGGGTTTCTAACCCGAAAATAACGTGTATGGGTCGGTTCCTGGAGGTGGGTAGGTCAGATTTTCCTGAAATGGTCGGGTCTGAAATGTGCTGATACGAGGTGCTCGCCGCGACGAACCATGGCAGAGAGCTTTCCTATTTGATGAGCAACGTTCGCCGCGACAAAGGAAGAAGTGTGCCGCAGTGAACTATGGCAGAGGCTCCTCTTTGCATCTTTGTGCTTTGAATCTTCAATCTTGGCCCCGATCTCAGGTGTCCTACATTGAAAAGCACAAATTTAAGGCATCAATTGTCCTAGAAATTAATTGAATACAATTAATAACTAATTATGACAATTTTACCCTAAAAAAGACACTAACTCAAAGTAAGGACTCTTAATAAAAATTAAGCACAATTATCATTAAAAGGAGCCAAAACCTATGATAAAAACCCTTAAAATGATATGAAATAACATAGAACAATTGGGTTCAATCACTAAGTCAAAACGACATCGTATGAATAAGAGACTATATTCCCTTCATAACAGAAGTTAGTCGTGGTGAATTCCATAGTTGGCTATCATGAAATGAGGCAGAATGGTCCTTAGATGTTAATAAAGCTACCTGTAATGCATGCAAACCAAGGGATCAAAAGCACACACATACTAAATCACATAAAACATACAAAAACATGTATAAAACCCTCATAATTCCATTCATCGACTCTTATACATAATGAAGACCAATTATACCCAGAATATACAATTATGAACTACAAAAGCATAAGTTTAGGACTAGAAATGTATGCAAATGATGGGACTTATCACTGACTGTGCCTAGTATATATATACCTGAAGCAATATAAAGTATCTTGTATATAGATAACAATTTGTTCCTCTTGTAGTTAAGACAAAAATAAGAATATGGTGAGGACAAGATGATGATCAAGAGGTAGGGGAGCCAGTACAAGGAGAGAGTCATCAAGACCCCCTATTGACCCGATTAAGAGGATAATGGAGAGGTTAGAGGAATAGCAAAGAACTATGGCTAAGATACAAGCCACTCAAGCTTGGTAAGACCAAGAAAGAAATGCTATTACACCTTACTTCTAGAATAACTTAGAGTTCATTTAGAACCATTTTAGACTACATTAGATGGTCTTGAGCTCGAAAATCCCATTTAGGACATTACTTTTCAGAAATTTACTGTTCATGTGATAAATTCCAGATTTCTAGTCCAACTTCAAAAAATCATAACTTAATCTAAAAAAATTGAAATAGAGTGGTTCAAAATTTTGTGGAAATCTATTTGAAATCCCTTTCAAGAAAAAATTAATCTTGTGAACCAATTCCTTCTGAGAAAGTGCCAGATTTTTGTGGAAGTCACCACTATTACTTTGGTAAAATTTCTTTTTTTAGATTTTGAACCTTAACTTTGAAAATTCACCAAAAATCATGCAGTTATCTATTTTTAACTTGCTACCTATCAAATTGAAGATCAAGATGTCATCTTTATGTATGCGAAATTTTGTGGTTAAATTCACTCAAGAAATTAAACAATATGCTGCTCCAAGTTTATGGCCTACTTAGGGTTACAACATCACAACATTCATAAATATACATAGCCAAAGGTCAAATGATTTTTATGGTTTAACACCATAATCACCCTTAAATCTGCAGGTTCCCTTTGGATGGTTCAGGTCCTAAAATGTTGGATTATTTTGGGAGGGTGAGATTTCAATGAAATCCCAGTAGCAAGAATAATCAACCATAACATCAATATGCATCATTATTAAAGCATTGCAACATCAACTACCATAGGAGAACTAATCCTCTTATAGTTAGGCAACCTCAACATGCAAGGCCGAGGTAACAAATGCAAGAAGCAACCATATCACAATCATCATATTTCATCCACATGATGGTAAGTATTCATGCCAAAATAAACAATGCAAAGTTAATATCAATAGTTAATTAAATCCTTCTACGTTGATCCAAAAGCTCTTTGCTTCTTTGATCTTCTTACTCTCCTCCACAAATATCAAACCCTATCATCACAATACATAAAAGGGGCAGCAACATTATAAACCAAACCATACAATAATCAACAGCAAAACTCAAGTAACCCCTTAACCCTTTAATCTTTAATCTTTGATTTTGGAGTTTTGTTTTCTTAAACCCTAAAAATTCTTTTTTGGTTCATTCCTACGTGGTTTTTCATGTAGATTCCAAATATAGGCTTAGATTTAAGAAAAGAAATTTCCTTCCTTAAGAACTAAGTTGGTTGAAACATAGGGTTTAGTTTTTCAAAAATCACAACTTTGATTCCAATGCTTCTAACACTTGTTCTTTAGGTTTATCAAACAATATTTTTCACTTTGAACACCATGGAAGTGTCAAAACTTTGAAAATCTCATCCTGGGGTAGAGTTTCCAACTTGGCTAAACCATACCCCTTAAGATTCAACCATGAATTATTTTAAAAAATAACATAAAACCACTTGAAACAACCTTGAATCCAAATGTTCTAACTATGTTTAACAACAAAACTTCCTTCCCCTAACCCTTGATCAACTAGGCCAGCACCAAACAAAGAGGGGAACCAAAAGTTTGCAACTATCAAACTCAAGAGAATCAAGTAAGAAACAACATAGGATCATCCACTAACCTCAAATACAAGCCACTTGACCAAAGGTAGTATCTTTCTTCTTGCTTGAGCTTCAAAAATGGATGGCAATGGTTCTTCTTCCTCTTGACCAAAATTCATATATGAAAATGGGGGAGGATAAACTCTCTTTAACCAACCACCATATTTAATGATAAGTGATGTGTCACTTGCCTATTCGTTCTTACAACCTCTCTCTTAATTAACTTAATGCCAAATGAAATTAATTTCAAAATTCAAAATCCTCTCCATTTAAGGCTTGACACTTGGAAACTTTAAATCCTCTCTATTGGTGGCTTGACAAGTGGCAAACTATGGGCCAAGTAAAATGCAAGACTCTAGTCTTCACTTTATCAGTGTACTTTTACTCTGGGTTTAACTTCTTTTCTATAATTACAGTACTCTAGCCTCTACAATTATTTTTTGTGAGATCCATAATTTATTCTCCTCATTTTTCTCTTTCTAAAATGCCCTTATTAACTCAATCTCAAATTTTCATTAATTAAATAGAAAGGAAAACTATTTTCCTTCTCATTGGTGATTTTTTCACTTGTCAAAAAAATTAGAAAAAATCTTGGATATTTGAGGGTCTCTTTTTAATCCCATAATCTCTTATAATTCCTTAGGATATCATAGGAATTTTGTTTTGGAATTTTATTCTCCTTAGAAATATTTATTTGGAATTTTCCAAATAAAAGGCCCCAAATTAGCCTAAATCATCCTTAAATTCCTTTGTAATTTTTTCAAGGGTAATTTGGTCATAAAACTAATTATACATCATCATATAATTCTCAAGGAATATTATCCTTATTATTCCTTAATTTTTTGAAGCTTGAAAATATTTTTTCATAATTATTTTTGACCAATTTTTCTTAATTAGTCAAACTTTCATAATAGAGTTGGAAAATCATAATAATTATTTCTACAAAAATTCTTCTATTTCTTCTTATCCTTTTTGGCCTTTAAATGTTTAGGAATATCCTTATTCCTAATTACCATATTACTGGATGTGACAGATGCTGCCATAGCTACAGCATTAGCAACAGTACTGGCACAATTACAATAGCTTGGATAAGATATAGCCGAGACAGCCCAACCCATACCACCACAACAACCACAAAAAACCGCTATTGTGAAACCTCAACCTGCTGCAGAGCCTGACAAACTACAGTAGCGGGTTGTTAAGTTCACCAAACACAACCCTCCTGCTTTTGAGGGAACATTTGACGTGCAAGTGGCCGAGCACTGGATAACCCAGCTAGAGAAAATTTTCAATATCCTGGAATGTCCATTTGAGAGGAAGGCTCAGATGGCAATCTACAAGCTGGAAGGGGAGGCCAATAGATGGTGGAAGAACACTAAGCTAGTCTTCTAGGAAGACGGAATGCCTGTTACATGGGAAGTGTTTAAGGACTGGTACTTCTTGAAATATTTTCCCTAATCTGTGAGGGATGAGAAAGAAGCGGAGTTCCTCACCATAAAGCAAGCCCTAAATAAACCCTTTGATGAGTACTTGGCAAGGTACATTAAATTATCCAGGTCCTCTACTTACCTCCAGCACATGAATGATGAGTATTGGTTCACAAAGAAAATGATCAAAGGGTTAAAGCCCGAGTAAGGGAAAAGGTAGCCCTGCGACAAATAGAAGTGTTCAACAAGGCGGTGTAAGTTTGCCGTATCATCGAGAATAGCCAAGATCATATAGAACTGGCTAAGGTAGCCCTGAGAGTCGAGAAACTAGGGGCAAGGACGGGTCAGAAAGGTACCTCCTTTAGTGGCAGTTGGAAAAGGATGAGGTTCAATTAGAACAAATGGTCAAGGTAAGGAGTGTAACATCCAAACTTTTGGACCTAGAAGTACTAGAAATAGCCTGAATTGGATAGGCTACTAGACCCCTATTAGTAGACGTCCCAAAGAAGAGAAAGAAAATTAAAGCAGTTTTAGAAACTAAATTGCAAAGTAAAAGTTTTCAAGGGCTCAAGTATAATCAAGGCTAGAGGCTCCAGTAAAGTCTCGAAGGCCCAGAAAGAGAAAAGTGGCTAGACACAGGCCAAGAGTTAAGTTAGAAACCTCAAAGAGAGGATTGTATGAAGCTAAGTCCAAGTAGGGACTAAACCGTAAATTCAGAAAGTTATGACCAAAGGGGTAAAAATGGAAGAGTATGCAAAGAATTCCAAGAAAATCCCAGAAAATGGGAAATAATATTCTAAGGCTCTTCTGTGAAGAGAAAAGACGAAAATACCCTGAGGCAGCTTAAATGGAATTTATAAGGTTATGGCCGGTAAAAAGTATATCGTTTGAGGTGATTATTTAAAATAGCAAGAGACCTCAAAAATGTATACAAAAATGAGATTAAATGGTTGAAATATTGTACTAATTTATAAAATTAGTCCCGTAATCAAAAGGTCAATGGAGTGGCTTTAATAAATTAAAAAGCTGATTATACCGATAAAAGGGCATTTTAGTAAATGAATTTTTATGCAAGGCTAAAAGGAAGTGTTATGGTCTAAGAAAATTCATAGATACTCTCTAGAATTAAAAGAAATTTATGGAGTAGATTGAAGAATTTTCTGAGTTTCGGAAGGCCATAAAGAAAGTCGGAAAAAATGTGGGCCAAGTAAATTCGGAGGAAACTTAGGAAACAAGCTTGATCCAACGGCTAGGATTTAATCTCCCTTCTCCTCCACCAGATTTGTGACACTTGGCATCTTCTAGAAGGATGAGGTAAGGATGATGTAAGAAGATGATTCAATGATGATGTAAAAGTTAACTTGAAGTTCCAAAATTGTCCTTACCCTTTCTATTAGCCGCCAAGGGTATTTTGGTCCATTCAAGCCAAATTTTTTGCTATAAATAAGCACTCCCTATCACACCCTAATAATTTTATCCTAATTGATGAATGATTTGAGATTGACTAAGGTTAAGTAGTATAGTAGACTGGTAGAGGATCCAGGCTATGAGGAAAAATCAGGATAAGGACATAACAGTCCATTATTTCAAATATATAGAGGCCCCAAAAATTCAAGAAAAAATAGGGATAAATTATGTGACATATTATCCTAATTTATAAAATTACTACCCACCTTTGGATGTACAAAGGTTAGCTTAACGAATATTTATTATCGAATTATTATCGGTAGAATATTGATTTTTGACGGAATAAAATTTAGAAAATTATAGAGGGAGGTAAAACTTGAGAAAAATCATGGAATATCCTTGGAATGAGGGGAATTTAAGGAGGTGTTGAAATCAAAATTTTGTGATAGTAAATTGGACAGGATTGTTGGAAAATCGGACTGAAAATACACAAATAATCAGTAGATTGTACTGAATGTTGGATGAGTCATTTTTCTCCCAATTTTTAGAGTAATATTTCGGCCAAATTAAGGAGGGAGGACAAAGTTGGAATTTTCCAAATTGTTCAAGGGCGTAAAGGGAAATAAGAGACAAAATATTAAAATAATATTTTATTACCACATGAAAATCACATGGTGAATAGGTGTCCATCCATGTGTCAATTTCTTGTGGTGTGTGCTCTAGGATTTGTCCATGTGTAAAGTGAAAAAAAATGGACGGCCGAGATCGCATCTTTTTTCCAAAGGGCATTCTTGGAATTTTGAAAAATCAAAGCCTATAAATACCCCCTCTCAGGAACATTTCGGCCAAGATGGTTGCTTGGTGAGGGAATGTTGTGTTCTTGAGTTCTAGGAGAGAAAAAGGAAGAAAGAAGAGAGAGAAAGAGCGAAAGCAAAGTTAGACACCTCTAATCGCCGATTAAGGGCTAATTAAGGTATGTTTACGTCCCTAAGTGTTAATTATTTTTAGTTAATGATTTATTTGAGGAAGATTAGGATTAATTACCTTGACTAATTATGGTTTAGTGATAGCTAAGATTAATCATGTTATTTGATTAAAGATTAGTAAGTAATTAAGGTTAGCTACCTTGATTAATTAGTAATTAGTGATTAGTTATGCTAATTGAAGGATGATTAATTATGATTAATCATGTTGATTAAGGAATAATTAAGGGTTAATCATGTTAATTAGAGAATGATTAATGGTTAATCCATAAGGGATTAGTGACTTAATCTTAGAGGATTATGTTGTATTAGTGACTATGTGACTTGAGGACCTTAATTAAATATTGGATTAAGGATTAAGGGTTAGTGATTAACCAAGAAAGCATGATTAATCATGGATTAAGGAAGAATTCCAAGACTTTAATTGAGGATTAAAGCTTGGTCAAACCAAAGTCAAAGGATTAGGAAAGGTATACATAAGTTATAAATTGAAAGGCACAAGGGTAGTATTATATTGAGAAAGAATTGTATACTAGATATGGAATTTACCATACCCTTACTGTATGGTTGATAGGCAATTTTCTGGAAACCTAGGAGGATCTCAAGCAAGGAAAACAGGGAGGAAACATTAAGCGTGGAACTGAGGTAGCGTGAACTTACAATTATTTTGTTGACCTGTATTTGGTGTTTATGCTATGTGTATTTATGTGCCGTGAGAATGTTTATGCACAGATGATGTGAACTCCTTGCAATGTATGCCTTGGCTCTTGCATGATTGAGTTTTGAATAGAATGATTATATGCTCCATGATATGATGACATGGATACAGAATGGTTATGGCATGGCATAAAGACTAGCAATGTAATTTTACTGCATATAGCATGACATCTTATGCATGTTGACTTGATGGTTGTATGTTCAATGCTACTGGGATTTCTATGAAATCTCATTCCTCCTATAACATGATATCCTAGGTGCCACTACTTCCAAGGAGAAGGGAAAAGAAGTAATCATGGCTTGAGGAAATTATGATCTATGTATTGTATTATATGGTTTAAAACCTTTCTGTTCCAAGCCATGTAAGCATATTCTGATCATGAACGCATAACACGATGCCCTTTTTGGATGTATATTAATGGTAGAGTACCTTTATATGTGATTATGGTATGCTTATAGTGAAAAACGAAATGGCGCCAGAATTAGTGAAAAAGGAGGATAAAAATGGTCTAAATTTGACCAACCTTTGACCAATTAAGACCCTAGTCAAATGGTTGACTTTTTCCCTAAAATTTGGCATGTAAATAGATCTTATTTTTCCCTTTAAAATGAGTGGTAAAGCATCACAATCGGAGCTCTGTGCAAGAAGTTAGGCAAAATCCTGGAAAATAGAAAAATGACCAAATGAACAGTACTTTTTAAAATTAAAATCGGATGCATTTCTAAATAAAGTGGAACCTGAGGTCATTTTTCCTTGATAGAGGATGTTAAGAGCTTCGAGTGAGACTTGGAACAACCTTGTTTCGATTTTTCTAGAATTAGTTATAATTTTCCAAAGTTATGTCAAGTTTAAGGTTACATTGAATAGTAATGTGGGAAAAGAGGTTTTTTAAACTCAGATTTCTCAATCCGGTAACCAGAGATTGCGCTTCCGAATATCTTAACTTGGCATAATATAAGGATGCAAACGTAAGGTGTTACACTCCCTCCCCTCACATTTCGGCCAAGCAAGGAACCATAGGGGAAACTCTGCCGCTCTTGCATTTAGAGAGAGAAAGAGCTATTTCTAGTGAGAGAAAGTCCACCTAAGTTCAAGCTTCAAGATCAAGGTATGTGATGGTTATAGCATCTGATTTGATGCCTATTTTGAATTAGTTTCTCTTTGAATCTAATTCTGAAATTTTTCATGATTAAAGTACACTCTGTGAGCTTTAAATCCATGGGTAGAACATTTTATTTGGATATGTGTACGATTTATGGTGATTTTTCAAAGTTAGGGTTTGAAATCTGGAAACATTGTTGAACCTTTGGAAGAGTGTCAAGTTCCGTACAATTCCCGGTACTGTTTCGAATAGAATTGGTTCCTGAAACTATTTTTCGTGTAAATTTAACTTAATGAGCTTTGAGTGAGACTTGAAAACACTTAATTTTGATTTTTCTAGAATTAATTATGAATTTTCAACGTTGAGCAAAAATTCTGGGTTTTCTGCGTGAACAATACCTGTGAACCAAAATTTCCAGATTTGATATCCTTGAATCTAAAGCCATCTAAAGTGGTCCTAATTGACTAGAGAGCTAGTCTTAAACTTTATGTAATCTAGTAGTTCTAATAGATTGTATGATTATTATGACTATGTTTAGGACCTTTGGAACATCCAAGAGGATGTTTGGTGATGTTGACCGAATGCCCACATGGTTGGAAAGTCAATGGAGCCAAAGGAAAAGTAAGAGGAAAGCTTGAGGTGCAAGGTAGTGAACTTACCCTTTATATGCTTGACATGGTATGCTCATGTGTTGGTTTGTATTTGTTTTTTGAATGATGTTGTGACATGATGATTGTTTCTGGAAATACTGTTTTTAATATATTCCTATGGCCATGCATTTTTATACCAAGCATAAAGCATGATGGCATGTCACTAGTTAACTTAAGTTTATGAAAAAACTACATACCATACACTAGCATCCATCTTGTGCATGTATGTGATAATGTTTGCTACTGAGATTTCCCCGAATCTCACCCCTTCATAACCAACCATTTAGGTCAATCAATGATGGGCACTAATGGCATGAGAAGCAAGGAGAAGAAGCGGAGAATTATTGATGCTAATGATTGATACTAATATTCAATGTATAATTCTCCTATGTTATAATTATGTTGTGAATGCCATGTATTTAATTATAAAGCTTATGGCATGTATAGGAATGTATGAGCATGAATGGGAAAAAGTAAGCCCATGTTAGGTATGCCAAAGAAATAAAAAGAATTAAAGTAAAGAGATGTTAAGGGATAAAACGTAGGTCATGGAGTAGTTAGTTTCAAGCTTCAGTTTGACCTATCATATGAATGAGTTAAGCTACAAAATTTGGTATACTTATATTTCACATCCCAAGCTTTAAAATGAGTGGTGAATCACCTCATTTGGATGTGTACACAAATAGATATGAATTTTCAAAGTTAAGGTGGAGAATCTGGAAAGTCCAGATTTTACCAAACGAATAGTAATTTTAATCCAATAAACTGTACGTTTTCAGTGAGGGTGACTTCAGTTGAATATTTTTCCCTTAAAGAGCATTGAAATATCTTTTTGTAGAATTTTGGAACACCTCCATAATATTTTTCTAGAATTAGTTATGATTTTTCAAAGTTGGACCTGTAATCTGAAAACTGGACAGTGAACAGTAATTTTCCGAAAATTAACGTCCAAATTGAAACTTTTAAGTGTAAGACCATCCAACATGGTCTGGAATGGTTCTAAATGAATGCTAAGGTACTATATAAGTAAGGTGTGACAAGTAAAGATGACACATTAGCAATCACCTGAATTCTCTCAAGGGGTCTAAACCTTTGCTTGTCATTACACAGTTCCTTTAGTAATTTAAAGTATTTAGGATTCCCTCTTAAGAACTAAATTATCGGCACATTAATTTCCAGCTCATTAAACAATATGTAAGCATCAGTAGCCAACTCAACATCAAACTTTTTCTTACCAGAGAAATAGGCTTTAGGAAAAAGAATGTTTTTAGCACATACCTCCTTACCTAATGGCTTAAAGGCTCCTTGGTTGCTAGTTTCTGGCTTGTCCTCCTTTTGCTTGCCTTTGTGAGCCAAGTTCTCCACAGTGCTCTCATCTTCTAGATGCTTCTTCTTGTGCTTGAGTTAACTTCTCTTCTGGTTCAATGTGTGCTCTTGCCTTCATTATGAGCTCTTCTTCTTTGGAGCTCTCAGAGTCACCAAGCCTCATTGGGAAAAGTGGAGGACTCTCTACCCTTTGTTCAGAATCATCTTTGTCTACCTTTTCACTTTCAAAGTGAACCTTTTTACCGCTTCTTAGAGTTATAGCATTGAGGCCCTTTGGATTGATCACTGTATTGGAGGGAATGCTGCCTCTGCTTTTGGCTTGTATGTCATTGACCGTATTAGACAGTTGGGTCAAATGACTGGTGATATCAGTGTTCTTTAAAGTGAGCTCCTCTAGTTTCTTATGAACATCTGAGTTATCTCTCTGCATCCCTTGCAATATGGTGGTTATGGAGATGAACTTTTTATCACTCTCCTTTATTTGCCCCTCTATGTTTGTCATTTGAGCAGCCATGCTATTTAAAAGTTGAGAAGTGTCATCCCCTCTTGGCGATGGTTGAGACACCATAGTCTGTTGTGGAGTTGTCACCACTGCTCTTGAAGGATCTTGAAATGTGCTTGAGGAGGCCCCAGGATTGTGGAATTGATTACCTTGGAATTGATTTGGTCTATTTGCTCCCCTACCCCATTTGAAGTTTGGATGATCTCTCCAACTGGGGTTGTAGGTGTTTGAGTAGGGGTCCCTTTTCTAATATTACCCCTCTCTTCCTTAGTACATGGCATTCACTTCTTCAACTGGCCCAGGGCAATTTGGGGTAGCATGTATTGGTGAATGACAAACTTCACAACTTGTAGCTATTAGGGTCAGAGAGTGAGTTTTGTTGGAGCAAAGGCTTTCAACCGCATTTGCAAGTTTAGACATGTCTTGGGCTAGCTTTACTAAGAGGGGGTCTCTTTCAGATTTGGGGTCCCTTAAATCCCTGGAGCTCACATGTTGTCTATTAAGAGCAAAGGTCCTTATTAACTCCCATGCAGCCCTTGGTTCCATATTTTCCACAGACCCATTTGCAGCGGCATCCAAAACTTGTACATCATATGTTGACAACCCATTGTAGAAATATTATACCAAGTGCTCCTCAAGAATCTGATGGTTGGGGCACCGGGTAAGCATCTCTTGAAATCTACTCCAAAATTCAAAGAATGTCTCGAATGGCTCTTACTTAGCTACTGAAATTTCCTTACGGGCAGCTGAAATCTTTATGGAGGGGAAGTATTTATCCAAGAATTCCTTCTTCAAACTAGTCCATGACTCATAAGCATTATCCACATGGAGTGGCAGGTTCATATACCATTCTTTAGCTTTGCCCTCCAAAGATAAGTGAAATACCTTCCACATAACGTCATCAATACTGGCTCCTATTGGCTTCATGGACAAGCACTGCATATAAAGAGTCCGGAGGTGCAAGTATGGGTTTTCTCCTACAAGACCAAGGAACTTAGGCAATGAGCAGATCAGTTGACCTTTAATTTCAAAATCTGCATTGAAAGTAGGAAAAGCACTAGGCATAGGTTCAAAGTTCCCATCAGATTGAGTTAGTTCCTTAATGGTTCTACCCCTAGGGTTTTCATTAATCCTATTTTGGCTATTATTTTCTCCTTGCCCCTCATTACCACCATTGTTAGGTCTATTACGGTTACCATTCCCATTCCCATTCCTATCGTTTGGACCATGAGGAGGTACTTCAGCCATAATTTCTTCTTCTACTTCCTCAATCTCACTAGATGAATGGGGTAGGTCTTGTAAAATAAGCAGGTTATGAGATCCTGTATGTCTAGCTCTCCTGCCTCTACATGCTCTAGGAATGCACAATTACCCCAAAATTCAAGTACAGATAGAGTTCAAGAAAGAGGTAAGTTCAAAACCGTGTATTTACCAAGTGTGTAGTTTAAAATTGAGGCAAACTCAATGATTTCAAATAATGTTCAGCAAGTTTGAGGTGTATGAAGTGCTATACACTCACAAAGTATGTGCAGAAAGCAAAGTTATGCAAAAAGAGTAAGTCTGGATACTCAGGAAAATTTTCAGTGGAAAATCATATCAGGTCGCCACTTGGATAATCCAGGTCGTGACTTTAATGAGCAGAAAGTAACCCTGAAAGAAGAGGGAGTTGAGGTCGCGACTTGCAAAAGTTCAGGTCGCGACTTAAATAGACCGAGAGTAATACTGGAAAACAAAAGGCTGAGGTCGTGACATGCCACAAGTCAGGTCGCGACTCCAAATATATGAGGTCACGATGCAAAGTCACAAAGAGCTATTTTCGCAAAATCGTTGAAAGAAATCACTAAGTACTTCAACCAGATGTTGAACAACTATGCACAGAGTTCAAAATTTCAAGCAATTGGCTAAAACACTCAGGATCAAGCTAGAATAAAATGCAAAATGCTATACAAGAATACAAATGCAGATGTATAGAAAAACAAGATATTTGGTTCTATTTCTCAAAATTTTTTATGCAAGTTCAAGAACTAAAACTCTACGAGAATCGACCCAAATCACAATGGGGAGAAAAACCAATTACTAGGGAACCAATTCAATGACTCCCTGGCAACGGCACCATTGATCGATAGCTAGACTGTCGCCTTTCGGATCATTAAGAAAGTGAGTTGCACTAGAAAAATACAGTATAGGATGCAACCAGTCATTCTTCTCGAGGAGCTTGTTATTAGAAATCCTAGTCTAAGTTGGTTTTCAAAAACATTGTAAATTTGAGTGAGTAAAAAGGGGGTTTTAGTTGTTTTAAAGGTGGTGCAACAAACATAAAGTGCAGAAAGTTAACTATTTTTTGTATTTTAAATAAATAAAGAAATGTTTTGGATTAAAATGGAATTATGGTTAAACAGTCTCTTGATGATGAAAACTCAGCTATCACTGCTCTTTAGAATGATTAGGAGTTTTAGAAAATCTCTAAGTCTGAAGAAAACCCCAAGTAATAACTTGGGTCCAATGTCTTAATTGATGAAAACTCACTTTAATCAAAGTTAATTAACATCTCTTAAGACACTATTGAAAACCACTTAGAGCGCAGATGAATGATGCAAATGCCCTTTGAATGTCAATCGAAAAACATAGAATACCAAGCACACAAATTGTAACATCCCAAAATTTGAAACCCTAGTACTAGGAATGTGAGAAATGAGACATGATTGATAAGCATAAGGTGTGAGTAAAGCATGAAAACCCAAAATGGGACGAAACCGACTTTATCAGGTCCTTAGGGGCAAAACGATAATTTTGAGAAAAGTTCTCAAAAATTCCCTAAAAATAGAAAAAAGGGGGAATTAGGGGTTTATTAGTCACATATGATGCTTTGGGAGTGAGAATGGCGTAAAATAAATTTTGGTGAAAATTCACAAGAAAATAATTATTTTTGGGAAAATAGGGAAAAATAAAGGGGGATTAAAGTGATATAATTATTTTAATTACCTAAGGACTCCAAAAATTCAAGGAAAAATATGGATACACTCCCTAGGAATAATAATTTATGTGAAATTTACTTCCGAATTCCTATCGAAAAAGACCTGATTTCGGAGAAAATATGAATAAAATACCTAGAGGTCTTGAAAATTTCCCCAAACTTCTAGATCACACTTTTAGAATAAATAGGGATTTATCATGAAAATAAATGGAGTTTTTGAAGCCCTTAGCTATTTTTTCTAATAGGGGGCAAGAAATTGGGTATTATGTGACCAAATAATTTTTAAAATTATCCTAACTAATTCCATTGCTTCCTAATCAATTTTTACCATTTAGTTACCATCCAACAAGGCCTAAATTCATGCCCATCATGACCAGAACTGCTGGCTTGTGTGCTGGGCAAATTTTCAACCATTGGATCAACTCTCTTGAAACTTGAGTCAAAGCATGTGTGGCTAGGATTGCCCCTTCATTTTAGCCGACTTATGCACTTAATTTTTGGGGCAGAAATAGCTACCCAAGGGCAGGTTTTGGGGCAACAAATGAGGTCTATAAATACCCCCATAATTCAGCCAAAATTCGTGCAAAAATCTAGAAAAAAGGGGAGGTTCTGCACAAATTTTTCTTGACTTCCAAGCACCCTTCAAACCACTTCCAATCCAAGGCTAATCATCAAGCTTTAATCCAAGACTCCTTAAGGTATGTTTAGGCTTTAATTTGATACATTTTCCATGGCCAAATTGTGACTTAAATTGAGGAGGAAGTGCTGTTCCATTTCTGTTATGCTGGAAGTTCTAGGAGAGGATAGCAAATTGAGTATGAGCTTGTGTTGTTGATGTTTGGTGCTGTTTTGAATGGGTTATGGAAGAAATTACCCTAGGACCCATGACTATTCAGTTCGGCCAACTCAAGAACTCAAGGGTAGGAATTTTTCAATAAGTTTTAATGGTTTCAATGGATTTAAAATGTGATTTTGTGTAGGATTATGCCATGAAAGTATGTTTAAATTCATTGGAATCAAATGTGGAAATTTGTGAATCTAAGGGGAGGTGTTCGGCCATCTTGAATTCATGGACTTCTGATTAGATTTTGATGGTTTTGATGCTTCCATTAAATTCCTTGGGTGTTTTTGTGTAGGGTTATGTGGAGGAATTAAATTTGGAAGCATTAAAAATCAAAGTTGGAAATTTTGACATCTTCCCTTGTAAAAATTTGTTTCTGTTTTAATCAGAACTTAAGGAAGGGATTTGATTTTGTAAAATTTGATTTGATATTTGAATTCTACATGAAAAATCATGCAAGAACGGCCAAGGAGGTTTCTTGAATCAAAGGGAAAACAATTAGGCCAAAAATCCTAAGAAAAAGGGTTTAATGTTTAAGTATTGGGGAATGTGTTTGAATAATTGTTGAATGATTGGCATTGGTGTTGGTTTGGTAGGTACCTTGCCAAATACTCAAGAAAACATCTTTAACTTAAAGGAAATCAAGGACCAAATACCAAAAGGTGGCAATGAATTACACTTTGATTGCTTTTTTGCTCACATTGATGTGTTAATGTGTATGTGTGCAATGCGTGCCATGATGTGACTAAGCTTTATTGCAAATGTTGATTACAATTTTTGAATTATGTTGCCTTGGCATTATGTCCATTGAATATATATATGATAGCTTACTTTCCATGGCATAAAAGTATGAACACATAAACAAGATAAATGCACAAAACCATTGGACGTAGTGTTTGCGGGAATGCATGATAATTGTGATTCTGTGCTACTGGGATTTCTTTGAAATCTCAATCTTATGTTTAACACCATCTAGGAGGAAGTTCAAGTAAGGGCAAAGGCAAAGAAATTGTCCCGGAGGCCTAATGAACAATTAATGTACCCTAGTGTAAATTTTGGAACTTGTTATCTAATATTATATGACCTTGGAAATGTTTGTTGGATAATAGCTCCTAATGAGAGCCAAGCATGTATGCCTATGTTTAAACATGTGAAAGTATAGTAGAATTTATGTTCAAGCATGTGTTAAGTTCCAAATGATTAAGGATGAGTAAAAGGTTAACGAAGAACCTAAACAAGTGTAGTTAGGGGATGAACTTTCCCTAGAAAGGACCAAATTTGGTACACACAAAAGAAATAGAAAATGTTTGAATCTAGACTTGAAATTTGGTATACTTATAGATCACATTATTAGCTTTAAATGAAGTGGTAGATCATTAAATTTGGAATCTTGTGCAATGAGCTATGCCCTTCCAAATTTGGGCAAAAATACTGGAAATTTCAGAATTTACCAAATGAACAGTACATAATTGCATGGAAACTGGCATTGATCTGTGAGAAATTGATACCTATGAATATTTTTCCTATGTAGATCATTTCATAAGCTTTGCGTGAGACTTGGAACCACTCTATTTTGATTTTTATACATTTAGTTATGATTTTTCAAAGTTGACCTGATTTTTAAGGGTTACAGGAATAGTAACCGAAATCAAAATTTTAAATCTTGGTTTTTACCTACTTTGAGCATCGTGTAACAATTCCAAATGGTTCCAAATGATGTATAATGGGGTTTAAAATGAAGGTGTGATATTTTTGGTATCAGAGCGAAGATTTTGGACTGTCTTTTATATGTACTGTTTGGTATGGTAATGCATTAGGATAATGCATATTTGATTGTGTGTGATGTGTTATGTCGTGAAAGGTGTGCATCGGACTAACCTTAATGCAGGATATGGCTTGTTGTGAGTATGATTCTCATGGGGGTACAGTTAATTAGAGAGGGCCAGGGGAACCGTACCCAGACTGGCTACCACCCACATGTTCCTGACCCTGATGATTCGACTCTATCACCCATATATTATCAGCCTCTCTGGGAGGTAGAGGATATAGTTCCCGAGGTAGACTCCAATGGTAGCAGAAGGTTAGAGGATGGCAATGCCAGGAGCATTGTGAGGCCTAAACCTAAACCAAACAAAATGGGCCCCATTGGGACGAAGCCACAGCCTCTCAGAGTAGTGTGCCACGATCAGATCTTAGAGAAGGACCTGCCTCTAAAGAAGAGGCAACGGTTGGTCACGAAGGAGTTGCACACCTATCAGGCTATTTTTAAGGAGCTCTGTGAGCTGGGGAGGCAAATTGACATCTCCCAGAACCAGTATGGGCATATTTATATGGACTATTTTTACTACATACGCTTGTTACATAGTGATATCGTCGACCAGGACGAGGGAGAGATAGATGAGGAGATGTGGGGACAGGCCTTAGTCGACACTTTGCCAAGGACCCCTATTTGGCAGGATCAGATCTAGTTAGTTAGTGACCTTCTAAGCAAGGCACCTATGGAAGCTTTGATCAGATCCTGGACGAACTTGAGCTTTTTGTTACTTCCAATTTTCCTTTTCTCTCTCATGTCTTGAGTGGATGACTGTATATATGACTTGGATGATCTATGTTTTGGATGCTTATACCTGAAACCTATCTATGTACAAATATGAAGCATAGCTTAGTATAAAATATTTTGATGACTAAGTAATAATCTTATTCCTCTGTTCCTCTTGTAGTAACAAGTTAAGTAAAATGGTGAGAACCTAAAGAGAAACACAACCAAGGGAGGCAGCAAGAGAACCTCCCATTGACCCAATTCAATTGGTTATGGACTGATTAGAGGAACAGCAGAAGGTGATGCAAGAAATTCAGGTGGCCCAAGCCCGCCAAAACCAGGAATGTGATGCTGCCATAGCAGCCGCAGTGATAATGGCGATAGCACAGCTGCAACAGGCTAGGCCAAGAGTGGCTGAGGCACCACAGCCAGCTCAACCCCAAGAGCCGACAACTGAGCAGGTGCGACATGCAGGGGATCCTGATTCGCTAAGATAGTGGATCAAATGATTTAGTGCACAGAATCCCCCGAGCTTCATAGGGACATTGAATGTCCAAGTGGCCGAGGATTGGATTACTCGGCTGGAGAAGATTTTTAATGTGCTTGAATGTTCCTCTGAGAGAAAATCCCAGATGGCTCTCTATTAATTAGAGGGCGAAGCTGATCACTAGTGGAAGAAAACTGAGATGATCCTCTTGGAGAATGCAACCCCTATTACTTGGGAAGTGTTCAAGGAACACTTTAATTTGAAATACTTCCCACTGTCAGTAAGAGACGAAAATGAGGTAGAATTTCTGATGATTCAACAAGGTCCTCGAGAGTCCTTCGATGAGTACCTAGACAGGTACATGAGGCTCTTTCATTACTCTAACTACCTCCAACTCCGCAATGATGAGTGGTGGAAAACCGAGAAAATGGTAAGGGGACTAAGGCAGGAGTTAAGGGAGAAGGTAGCCCCACGGCAACTTGAAAAGTTCAACTAGGCAATGGAAGCCTGCCGGATTACTGAAAGTAGCCTGAATCACCAGGCGCTAGTCAGGGCTGCTCCTAGACCAAAAGGACCAGCAACAAGGAGCGGACCATAGGGGACTTCTTTTGGAGGAAATAGGAAGAGGTGAAAGCCTATGTTTTTCAAGAAGTCTAAGCGAGGAGGAGGAGTAAGGTAAGGAGGAAGTAGCATTACACGCCAGACTAAGGAATGCAACACCTGTGGTAAGAACCATGGAGATCAACCATGTTTGATAAGTCAAAATGTGTGCTTCCGATGTGGCAAGCTAGGACACTATATAAGGGAGTGCCCTCTTAATGTAGATGGGTTGAGGCCCCAAGCTCAAGGGAGGGTCTTTGCCCTCACAGGGGAAGAGGCTGATAAGTCACCTGAGATGATACATGGTATGATTCAAGTTAATAATTACCTTATGCATGCTATGTTTGACTCGGGTGCTAGCCACTCCTTTGTTTCATGCGCGAAGCGCATAGGCCTTGCTGTTAACACATTATTATATGATCTATGTGTGGCTACTCCTACGAGCACTAAAGTTTATACGTATGATGTTTGCCTAAATTGTATTGTCTGGTATGCCCACTGTTACACTACAGTTAACCTAATATGTATGCCTTTTTATGAGATTGACGTGATACTTGGTCTAAACTGGTTTCTACCCATAATATAATCTTTGACTGTAAGAATAGGACTTTGATTTTTCCTCCCTATGAGCTAACCCCTCGTACCAAGGTGAAACTGAACTTGATCACAGGAGCCTAAGCTGGGGATTGCCTAAGACATGGCTGTTAGGGGTATGTGGTATTCTTCTTTGCACATGCAGAAGTGGAAGAAGGCATAACAGAGATACCTGTGGTATGCAATTTTCCAGAAGTCTTTCTGACAGAAATTAGCGGGTTACCTCCGGAGCGAGAGATAGAGTTTCCAATTGACCTGGTACCTGGAGCAGGGCCGATTTCTAAAGCCCCTATCGTATGGCTCCAAATGAAATGGCAAAATTAAAGAAGCAGTTAGAGGAGCTATTAGAAAAGAATTTTATTCGGCCTAGTGTGTCACCATGGGGAGCACCCGTTTTGTTCGTTTGTAGAAGGATGGTAGCCTAAGGTTATGCATTGATTACCGGAGCTCAACAAAGTGATGATTAAAAACAAGTACCCCCTACCTAGAATAGACGATTTGCTAGACCAACTAGCTGGTGCCACAGTGTTCTCCAAGATTGACTTGAGATCAGGTTACCATTAACTGAGGATTAAAGCAGAGGACATTCCGAAGACCGCTTTTCGAACACGATATGGGCACTATAAGTTCTTGGTAATGCCCTTCAGATTAACAAATGCCCCTGCAATTTTCATGGATTACATGAACAAGATCTTTCAACCATATCGGGATCAATTTGTAGTGGTTTTCATTGATGATATCTTAGTATATTCCAAGTCACCAGCGGAACACAAATAGCATTTACGGATCGTTCTAAGTATTTTGAAGGAGAAACGGCTATATGCCAAACTCAGCAATTGCGAGTTTTGGCTAAATGAAGTAAAGTTCTTGGGTCATGTGATTACCCAAGACGGAGTAGCAGTGGATCCCAGTAAGGTGGAAGCAGTTTTGAACTGGGAGCAATCAAAAGTAGTAACAAAAATACGAAGCTTTCTGGGATTGGCAGGTTACTATAGAAGATTTATTAAAGATTTTTCAAGAATTGCACAACCCCTAACTAAGCTTACATGTAAGAACCAACAATTCGTGTGGGATGATAAATGTGAGGCTAGCTTGCAGGAGCTGAAATAAAGGTTGACCTTGACCCCTGTGCTGATAATTCCCAATCCAACCCTACCATATGTTGTATATACCGATACTAGCAAGCAAGGATTGGGGTGTGTATTAATACAGCAAGGACGAGTAGTCACCTACACCTCATGACAATTAAAGTCTCATGAAGAGAATTATCCCACTTACGACTTAGAATTAGCTATAATAGTTTATGCCTTAAAAATCTGGAGGCATTATCTATATGGGGCAACCCTTGAACTATATTGTGACCATAAAAGTCTCAAGTACCTGCAAGATAAAAAGGAACTAAACATGAGACAATGGCAATGGATAGAGTTACTCAAGGATTATGATTATGAGATAAAATACCATCCGGGCAAGGCTAATATGGTAGCTAACGCCTTAAGCTGAAAGGTAGTACAAGTAGCGTTCCTAATGATTCAGGAACGGAAACTCATCGAAGATGTGAGAGATTGGGAACCTTTGTTCCATATGAAACTAATGACCCAGAAAGTAGAAGTGATGAGAGCAGAAGCCCAGATGATAGAACAAATCAAAGAGGCCCAGAAGAGTGATCGATGGTACACTTTAGATTAAGCTAACAAAAGCTGAGGATGATGCGATCAAGGTGTCATCAGATGGAATATTGAAGTATAAGGAAGGGGTATATGTTCCGGAGTCCATCAGGCAACAGCTATAGGAGGAAGCACATAAGAGCAAATATACGATACATCCGAGAATGACGAAGATGTACCAAGATCTCTGACGTATGTTTTGGTGGCCTAGCATGAAGAAGGACATAACAGAGTATGTATCTAAATGCCTCACTTGCCAGAAGGTCAAAACAGAGTATCAGAGACCATCAGGGCTTTTACATCCTCTAGATATTCCAGAATAGAAATGGGATAGTATCTCTATGGATTTCATTATGGGGTTACCCCGTACCTCATTTAGATATGACGCAATATGGGTGATTATTGATCGATTAATGAAGTCTGCCCATTTTTTGGCAATGAAGAAAGATTACCAACCAGAAAAACTTGCCAAGTTATATATCAAGGAAATTATGAGATTACATGGAGTACTAGAGTCGATTGTATCTGACCGAGATCCTCGATTTCTATCCTGATTTTGGAAGGCACTGCAGCAAGCAATGGGCACCAAGCTGAGCTTCAGTACAATGTATCACCCATAGATAGAAAGTCAGACAAAACGAACCATACAGACACTGGAAGATATGTTGAGAGCCTGTGTGTTGGATTTCAAAGGTAACTGGGATGACTATCTGCCATTAGCAGAATTTACTTACAATAACAATTATCACTCCAGTATACAGATGGCTTCGTATGAAGCTTTGTATGGTCACAAGTGCAGATCCCCACTGTGTTGGACAAAATTAGGGGAGCGAAAGCTATATGGGCCAGACCTAGTTGAGCAAACAACTGAGAGGATAAGGTCGATTAGACAGAAATTGCTCACAGCCCAAAGCAGACAGAAAAGTTATGCGGATATTTGGCAAAAGTCTTTAACCTTCGATATAGGAGACCATGTGTTCTTGAAGGTGTCTCCAACGACAGGAGTAGGAAGGTCTTTGAAATCGAAGAAGTTGTCACCAAAATACATCGGACCTTTCTAGATTCTATTAAAGGTAGGACCGGTGGCATATAAAGTAGCCTACCCTGCCTGAACCTAGTCATATACATGATGTCTTCCATGTATCCCAGCTAAAGAAGTATCAACCAGATATCTGCCGTTAGCAGAATTTACTTACAATAACAATTATCACTCCAGTATACAGATGGCTTCGTATGAAGCTTTGTATGGTCACAAGTGCAGATCCCCACTGTGTTGGACAAAATTAGGGGAGCGAAAGCTATATGGGCCAGACCTAGTTGAGCAAACAACTGAGAGGATAAGGTCGATTAGACAGAAATTGCTCACAGCCCAAAGCAGACAGAAAAGTTATGCGGATATTTGGCAAAAGTCTTTAACCTTCGATATAGGAGACCATGTGTTCTTGAAGGTGTCTCCAACGACAGGAGTAGGAAGGTCTTTGAAATCGAAGAAGTTGTCACCAAAATACATCGGACCTTTCTAGATTCTATTAAAGGTAGGACCGGTGGCATATAAAGTAGCCTACCCCTGAACCTTAGTCATATACATGATGTCTTCCATGTATCCCAGCTAAAGAAGTATCAACCAGATCCCTCTCATGTTTTGGAATACGAAGATATTGCACTGCGAGATGACCTAACCTGAGAGATCAAACCAGTAAAAATCATTGATCATCAAGTAAAGCAGCTGCGGCGGAAATCCATCCCAATGGTTAAAGTCATCTGGGAGAATCTAGCACAAGAAGAAGCAACCTGGGAGAAGGAAGACGACATGAAAGATAATTATCCCGAACTCTTCGAATAAGGTACATTTTAAATTTTGTGGACGAAATTTATTTTAAAGGGGAGGGAAATGTGACATCCCAAAATTTGAAACCCTAGTAATGAGAATGTGAGAAATGAGACATAATTGATAAGCATAAGGTGTGAGTAAAGCATGGAAACCCAAAATAGGATGAAACCGACTTTATCGGGTCCCTAGGGGCAAAACGGTAATTTTGAGAAAAGTTCTCAAAAATTCCCTAAAAATAGAAAAAAGTGGGAATTAGGGGTTTATTAGTCACATATGATGCTTTGGGAGTGAGAATGGCCCAAAATAAATTTTGGTGAAAATTCACAAGAAAATAATTATTTTTGGGAAAGTAGGGAAAAACAAAGGGGGATTAAAGTGATATAATTATTTTAATTACCTAAGGACTCTAAAAAATCAAGGAAAAATATGGATACACTCCCTAGTAATATATATGAATTTATAAAATTGTTTCCAAGCATTAGAAATGTCACACCCTAATAATTTTATCCTAATTGATGAATGATTTGAGATTGACTAAGGTCAAGTAGTATAGCAAACTGGTAGAGGATCCAGGCCATAAGGAAAAATCAGGATAGGGACATAACGGTCATTTTAGAAAAGATCGGTCAAGAAAGGGCAGTATTGGAAATAATGTCCGAAATTCTTGAAAATTCCCAGAAAATCATGAAAAATAGAAAGGAGGGTACAGAATAAGTTTTGAGGCTTAGAAGGTGAATATAGGATAAAAAATAATTTATCAGGGAATTATTTGTAATTATTGGAATTTTTGGTTAATTAAGGAAAATTAGCCAATTTCCATTATTTAAATATATGGAGGCCTCAAAAATTCAAGGAAAATAGGGATAAATTATGTGACATATTATCCTAATTTATAAAATTACTTCCCACATTTGGAAGTACAGAGGTTAGTTTAAGGCTTGTGCTCTAAGATTATCCATGTGTAAAGTGAAAAAAATGGACGGCCGAGATCGCATCTTTTTCCCCAAGGGCATTCTTGGTATTTTGAAAAATTCAAGCCTATAAATACCCCCTCACCCTTCACATTTCGGCCAAGAGGTTTTGCTAGAGAGGGAATGTTTTGCTCTTAAGTTCTAGGACAGAGAAGGAAAAAAGAAGAGAGAGAAAGGGAGAAAGAAAGGTTAAACACCTCTAATCGCCGATTAAAAGCTAATTAAGGTATGTTTACCTCCCTAAGTGTTAATTATTTTTAATTAATGATTTATTTGAGAAAGATTAGGATTAATTACCTTGATTAATTATGGTTTAGCGATAGCTAAGATTAATCATGTTATTTGATTAAAGATTAATAAGTAATTAAGGTTAGTTACCTTGATTAATTAATGACTAGTGATTAGTTATGTTAATTAAAGGATGATTAATTATGATTAATCATGTTGATTAAGGAATAATTAAGGGTTAATCATGTTAATTAGAGAATGATTAATGGTTAATCCATAAGGGATTAGTGACGTAATCTTAGAGGATTATGTTGTCTTAATGACTATGTGACTTGAGGACCTTAATTAAATATTGGATTAAGGATTAAGGGTTAGTGATTAACAAGAAAGCGTGATTAATCATGGATTAAGGGAGAATTTCAAGACCTTAATTGAGGATTAAGACTTGGTCAAACCAAAGTCAAAGGATTAGGAAAGGTATACAGAAGTTATAAATTGAAAGGCACAATGGTAGTATTATTGAGAAAGAATTGTATACTGGATATGGATTTACCATACCCTTATGTATGGTTGATAGGCAATTTCTGGAAACCTAGAGGACTCAAGCAAGGAAAACAGGAGAACATTGAGCGTGGAACCGAGGTAGCGTGAACTTGCAATTATTTTGTTGACCTGCATTTGGTGTTTCTGCTATGTGGTTTAGTGCATGAGAATGTTTATGCATTGATGATGTGAACTCCTTGCAATATATGCCTTGGCTCTTGCATGATTGAGTTTTGATTGAAATGATTATATGCTCCATGATGATGACATGGATACAGAATGGTTATGGCATGGCATAATGACTAGCAATGTTATTTTACTGCATGTGCATGACACTTATGCATGTTAACCTGATGTTATATGTTCAATGCTACTGGGATTTCTATGAAATCTCATTCCTCCTATAACATGATATCCTAGGTGCCACTACTTCCAAGGAGAAGGGAAAAGAAGTAATCATGGCTTGAAAAAATTATGATCTATGTATTGTATTATATGGTTTTAAACCTTTCTTTTCCAAGCCATGTAAGCATATTCTAAGCATGAACATGACACGATGCCTTTTGGATATATATTAATGGTAGAGTAGCTTTATATGCGAGTATGGTCTGCTTATGGTGAAAAACGAAATGGAACTTTGACCAATTAAGACCCTAGTCAAATGGTTGACTTTTCCTCTGAAATTTGTCATGCAAATAGGTCTTAATTTTCCTTTTAAAATGAGTGGTAAAGCGTCACAATCGGAGCTTTGTATAAGAAGTTATGCCTTTCCGAAGTTAGGCAAAAATCCTGGAAAATAGAAAAATGACCAAATGAACAGCACTTTTTGAAATTAAAATCGGATGCGTTTCTGATTAAAGTGGAACCTGAGGTTATTTTTTCCTTGATAGATGATGTTAAGAGCTTTGAGTGAGACTTGGAAAAACCTTGTTTCGATTTTTGTAGAATTAGTTATGATTTTCCAAAGTTATGCCAAGTTTAAGGTTATAGTGAATAGTAATGCGGGAAAAGAAATTTTTAAACTCAGATTTTTCAACCCGGTAACCTATAATTGCTCTTCCGAATATCTTAACTTGGCATAATATAAGGATGCAAATGTAAGGTGTTACAGGAAATGCAGGAAATAATTTATGAGAAATTTACTTTCGAATTCCTATCGGTAAAGACCTGATTTCGGAGAAAATGTGAAAAAAATACCTAGAGGTCTTGAAAAATTCCTAAAACTTCCAGATCACACTTTTAGAATAAATAGGGATTTATCATGAAAATAAATGGAATTTTTGAAGCCCTTAGCTATTTTTTCTAATAAAGGGCAAGAAATTGGGTATTGTGTGACCAAATAATTTTAAAATTACCCTAACTAATTCCATTGCTTCCTAATCAGTTTTTAACTTTTAGTTAGCATCCAAAAGGCCAAATTCATGCCCATCATGACCAAAACAGCCGGCTTGTGTGCTGGGTAAATTTTCAACCATTGGATCAACTCTCTTGAAACTTGAGTCAAAGCATGTGTGGCTAGGATTGCCCCCTCATTTTAGCCGACTTATGCACTTAATTTTGGGGCAGAAATAGCTACCCAAGGGTAGGTTTTGGGGCAGCAAATGAGGTCTATAAATACCCCCATAATTCAGCCAAAATTCGTGCAAAAATCTAGAAAAAAGGGGAGGTTCTGCACAAATTTTTCTTGACTTCCAAGCACCCTTCAAACCACTTCCAATCCAAGGCTAATCATCAAGCTTTAATCCAAGACTCCTTAAGGTATGTTTAGGCTTTAATTTGATGCATTTTCCACGGCCAAATCGTGACTTAAATTGAGGGGGAAGTGCTGTTCCATTTCTGTTATGCTGGAAGTTCTAGGAGAGGATAGCAAATTGAGTACAAGCTTGTGTTGTTGACGTTTGGTGCTGTTTTGAATGGGTTATGGAAGAAATTACCCTAAGACCCATGACTATTCAGTTCGACCAACTCAAGAACTCAAGGGTAGGAATTTTTCAATAAGTTTTAATGGTTCCAATGGATTTAAAATGTGATTTTGTGTAGGATTATGCCATGGAAGTATGTTTAAATTCATTGGAATCAAATGTGGAAATTTATGAACCTAAGGGGAGGTGTTCGGCCATCTTGAATTCATGGACTTATGATTGGATTTTGATGGTTTTGATGCCTCTATTGAATTCCTTAGGCGTTTTTGTGTAGGGTTATGTGGAGGAATTGAATTTGGAAGCATTAAAAATCAAAGTTGGAAATTTTGACATCTTCCCTTATAAAAATTCATTTCTGTTTTAATCAGAACTTAAGGAAGGGATTTGCTTTTGTAAAATTTGATTTGATATTTGAATTCTACATGAAAAATCATGTAGGAATGGCCAAGGAGTTTTCTTGAATCAAAGGGAAAACAATTAGGCCAAAAATCCCAAGAAAAGGGGTTTGATGTTTAAGTATTGGGGAATGTGTTTGAATAATTGTTGAATGATTGGCATTGGTGTTGGTTTGATAGGTACCTTGCTAAACCCTAAAGAAAATATCTTGAACTTAAAGGAAATCAAGGACAAAGTATCAAAAGGTAGTATTGAATTACACTTTGATTGCTTTCTTGCTCACATTGATGTGTTAATGTGTATGTGTGCAATGTGTGCCATGATGTGACTAAGCTTTATTACAAATGTTGATTGCAATATTTGAATTATGTTGCCTTGGCATTATGTCCACTGAATATGTGTATGATAGCTACTTTCCATGCATAAAAGCATAAACACATAAACAAGATAAATGCACAAAAGCATTGCACGTAGTGTTTGAGGGAATGCATGATAATTGTGATTCTGTGCTACTAGGATTTCTTTGTGTAACACCTTACATTTGCGACCTTATATTATGCCAAGTTAAGATATTCGAAAGCACAATCTTAGGTTACCGGGTTGAAAAATCTGAGTTTAAAAATTTCTTTTTCCGCATTACTATTCACTATAACCTTAAACTTGGCATAACTTTGGAAAATCATAACTAATTCTAGAAAAATCAAAACAAGGTCATTCCAAATCACTCGAAGCTCTTAACATCATCTATCAAGAAAAAATAACCTTAGGTTCCACTTTAATCAGAAACGCATCCGATTTTAATTTCAAAAAGTACTGTTCATTTGGTCATTTTTCTATTTTCCAGGATTTTTGCCTAACTTTGGAAAGGCATAACTTCTTGCACAAAGTCCGATTGTGACGTTTACCACTCATTTTAAAGGGGAAAATAAGATATATTTGTGTACCAAATTTCATGAAAAGTCAACCATTTGACCAGGGTCTTCATTGGTCAACGTTTAGTCAAATCTAGACCATTTTTATCCCCCTTTTCACTAATTCTAGCACCATTTCATTTTTCACTATAAGCATACTAAAATCACATATAAAGGTACTCTACCATTAATACATCCAAAAAGGGTATCATGTTATGGTTCATGATCAAAATATGCTTACATGGCTTGGAAGAGAAAGGTTTAAAACCATATAATACAATACATGGATCATAATTTCCTCAAGCCATGATTACTTCTTTTCCCTTCTCCTTGGAAGTAGTGGCACCTAGGATATCATGTTATAGGAGGAATGAGATTTCATAGAAATCCCAGTAGCATTGAACATACAACCATCAGGTCAACATACATAAGATGTCATGCTACATGCAATAAAATAACATAGCTAGTCTTTATGCCATGCCATAACCATTCTGTATCCATGTCATCATCATAGAGCATATAATCATTCTAGTCAAAACTCAATCATGCAAGAGCTAAAGCATACATTGCAAGGAGTTCACATCATCAGTGCATAAACATTCTCATGGCACATAAACACACATAGCAGAAACACCAAATCCAGGTCAACAAAATAATTGCAAGTTCACGCTACCTCGTTCCACACTTACTGTTTCCTCCTTGTTTTCCTTGCTTGAGGTCCTCTAGGTTTCCAGAAAATTGCCTATCAACCATACAGTAAGGGTATGGTAAATTCATATCCAGTATACAATTCTTTCTCAATATAATAATACCCTTGCCTTTCAATTTATAACTTCTGTATACCTTTCCTAATCCTTTGACTTTGGTTTGACCAAGCCTTAATCCTCAGTTAAGGTCTTGGAATTCTTCCTTAATCCATGATTAATCATGCTTTCTTGGTTAATCACTAACCCTTAATCCTTAATCCAATATTTAATTAAGGTCCTCAAGTCACATAGTCATTAGTACAACATAATCCTCTAAGATTAAGTCACTAATCCCTTATGGATTAACCATTAATCATTCTCTAATTAACACGATTAACCCTTAATCATTCCTTAATCAACATGATTAATCATAATTAATCATCCTTCAATTAGCATAACTAATCACTAATTACTAATTAATCGAGGTAGCTAACCTTAATTACTTACTAATCTTTAATCAAATAACATGATTAATCTTAGCTATCACTAAACCATAATTAATCAAGGTAATTAATCCTAATCTTCCTCAAATAAATCATTAACTAAAAGTAATTAACACTTAGGGAGGTAAACATACCTTAATTAGCTCTTAATCGGCGATTAGAGGTGTCTAACTTTGCTTTCTCCCTTTCTCTCTCTTTTTTCTTCCTTTCTTTCTCTTAGAACTCAAGAACACAACATTCCCTCACCAAAAACTTGCCTGGCCGAAATGTTCATGAGAGGGGGGGTATTTATAGGCTTTGATTTTTCAAAATTCCAAGAATGCCCTTCGGGAAAAAGATGCGATCTCGGCGTCCATTTTTTTCACTTTACACATGGACAAATCCTAGGGTACACACCACAAGAAATTGACACATGGATGGACACCTATTCACCATGTGATTTTCATGTGGAAATAAAATATTATTTAATGTTTTGTCTCTTATTTCCATTTATGCCCTTGAACATTTGGAAAATTCCAACTTTGTCTCCCCTTATTTTGGCCAAAATATTACTCTAAATATGGAGAAAAATGACTCATCCAATATTCAGTGCAATCCACTGATTATTTGTGTATTTTCGGTCCGATTTTCCAACAATCCTGTCTAATTTACTGTCACAAAATTTTGATTTCAACACCTCCTTAAATTCCCCTCATTCCAAGGGTATTCCATGATTTTTTCAAGTTTTACCTCCCTCTATAATTTCCTAAATTTTATTCCGTCAAAAATCAATATTCTACCATAATAATTCGGTAAATATTCTTTAAGCTAACCTTGTACATCCAAAGGTGGGAAGTAATTTTATAAATTAGGATAATATGTCACATAATTTATCCCTATTTTTCCTTGAATTTTTGAGGCCTCTATATATTTTAAATAATGGAAATTGGCTAATTTTCCTTAATTAACCAAAAATTCCAATAATTACAAATAATTCCCTGATAAATTATTTTTAATCCTATATTCACTGTCTAAGCCTCAAACATTATTCTGTACCCTCCTTTCTATTCTTCATGATCTTCTGGGAATTTTCAGGAATTTCGGACACTATTTCCAATACTGCCCTTTCTTGACCGATCTTTTCAAAAATGACCATTATGTCCCTATCCTGATTTTTCCTCATAGCCTGGATCCTCTACCAGCCTACTATACTACTTGACCTTAGTCAGTCTCAAATCATTCATCAATTAGGATAAAATTATCAGGTGTGACACTTTGAAATCTCACTCTTATGTTTAACACCATCTAGGAGGAAGTTCAAGTAAGGGCAAAGGCAAAGAAATTGTCCCGTACACCTAATGAACAATTAATATAGTGTAATTTGAAATTGTTATGTAATATTATATGACCTTGGAAATGTTTGTTGGATAATAGCTCTAATGGGAGCCAAGCATGTATGCCTATGTTTAAACATGTGAAAGTATAGTAGAATGTATGTTCAAGCATGTGTTAAGTCCCAAATGATTAAGGATGGGTAAAAGGTTAAGGAAGAACCTAAACAAGTGTAGTTAGGGGATGAACTTTCCCTAGAAAGGACCAAACTTGGTACACACGAAAGAAATAGAAAATGTTTGAATCTGGACTTGAAATTTGGCAGACTTATAGATCACATTCTTAGCTTTAAATCAAGTGGTAGGTCATTAAATTTGGAATCTTGTGCAAAGAGCTATGCCCTTCCAAATTTGGGAAAAAATAGTGAAAATTTCAGAATTTACCAAATGAACAATATATAATTGCATGGAAACTGGCATTAATCTGTGAGAAATTAATACCTATGAATATTTTTCCTATGTACAGCATTTTGTAAGCTTTGTGTGAGACTTAGAACCACTCTATTTTGATTTTTCTACATTTAGTTATGATTTTTCAAAGTTGACCTGATTTTTGGGTGTTACAGGAATAGTAACCAAAATCAAAATTTTAAATCTTGGTTTTTACCTACTTTGAGCATCATGTAATGATTCCGAATGCTTCCAAATAATGTTTAATGAGGTTTAAAATGAAGATGTTCAATCAAAATCACTGAAAATGAAATATTATATAGACAACAGATAGTCTAAACACCATATTTACAATCAAAACCAAGTTTGATACAGGTACAGAAAGTTTCTTAATCTAGAAGTTTTGGGTATAGGATCAATGGGGAAGAGAAAATGATAGTGACTCAACCTTGTGCAAATCTACAAAATTAAAGAGTGCCTTTTTGTGGTGGCTGCCCCCTTAGGTATAGAAGCTCATAACCTATTCCAAAACGCACAGCTTCACTTAATGCACTCAGATCACGAGCTCAGGAATGTAAGGTCGCGACTCAGGGGGGTCAGGTCGCGACCTCATTAATGTCATGTTGTGACTTGGGAAGACAGAGAGCTTTCATCTTGACTTAGGTCCAAAATACATAGTTTCACTAAAAGGCATCCAGGTTGCAACCTCAGGAATCCATGTTGCAACCTGGGAAGGCAGAACACTCCCAACTCTTGTGTTTTAGTCCTTGTAACATTTTGGCTCCATCCATGCTCCATCATGGTTCTTGGATCCTTCTCTAATTGCCTGAAAACCACAACAAAGAGCTTTGTAAAGACCAACTGATTACAGATCAAGGCAATTAAAATTGAGAAGAGAAAAATGACCCTTTTTACCCCTTAAACAGCAAAATGCAATGTATGACTCAATGTAATCAAGTGGATATAAATGCATGCATAATGAGGGTAAAATTGTTGCAAAACATTAGAAAACACTTGAGAAAACCATATAAAGATTGGGTTCTATCAAGGAGAGGGTAGATTCATTTGCCTAAAAATACCCCCTAAAATACATTAAATATGTAGAAAATTGACAAAAGAGGGGAGGTGCTGATAGGTTGTTTTCTTGAACTTAGAATTGAACTTAGTGAGAGTATTTGGACAAGGAATCACTAAGCTTTAGTGAATCCACTAAGGTACATTTAAGCTTTATTATGGATGAGATTAAAGCTTGTTTTAGTTAAAAAAAATTGAATTATTTTTAAGGTAATTTTGCTGTGACATTTCAATCAATACGAGTATGCCTTAGGGAAGGATAGAAGCCTTGAAAATGAGTTGGAATCATCATGTTTAAGTGGTGTTTGGATTGATTTTTGGAAGAAAATCAAAGTAGGGTTCATTATGCTTCAATTTGGCCAAGAGAAGTTCTTGAGGTAGGAGCTTCTTTTGCTATGATTTGATAATTCCAATAAGCTCAAAAGGTATTTTTGTGTAGGAGAATACCAAGCAAAAGTGTTTCAAATCAATGGAATTAAAAATAAAATTTTTGAAAAATATATACCCCTATCCAACCAAGAGGAATTGAAAGAGAAGGAGTTAGACTTTCATAAATTTGAATTGATATTTGGATTCTACATAAAAAATTAAATAGGAATAAGCCAAGAGATTCTTGGAATCAAAGGAGGATTAATTATGTGAAAAATCAAAGAAAAGGGGAATTTAAATAGGTTTAAGGTTAAGTAATTGTAATTAAGTGAAATGGTTGACAATATGGTTTGTAATTATTCTTGGATTGATAGGTTTTGTGGATAGAAATCAAGGAGAACCTTGATCACTTGAGGAGGCCAAATCATACTAAGAGAAAAAGTAGCATTAAACTTATAATTTGATTGTTTATCTTGCTTGCTTAATGTGTTTATATTGGTTACTTTAGATTGATAGATTTATGTTGTGACAAGTGTTGAATTAATAACATTTGATATGCTTTGGCTGAGTGCATAATGATATGTTAATGTGAATAAATATTTATTTGTTTACATGGCACAATGCATGACACCACTTTATGTGACTTGAGGATGTCTTGAAGCTTTATAACATACCATATTATGCAATGCTTGATTAACATGATAATTATAGTTCATTGCTACTGAGATTTCTATGAAATCTCATTCCTTCATATGTTAAATTATGCACCAAATAGGGAATTGAACAAACAAGGACAAGGGCAAGGAGATAGTATTGGAATGATGAGACTATATGAGCTTCATGACATTGTATTATTATTATGTTGTATTTTGGTGAACTTTAATGTAATTTTGTAATGAATTATGAATATGGTACACTTGAGATCGTATAATTATATTTTAGTATTTATGTTTATGAATACTGGTCCGGTATGGTTGAATTGTGATATGAGAAAAAAAGAAGGAAAAGTTCTAGGGATTATGATTAAGGGGATACAAATACCCTAAAAAGGGACCTTTTTGTGACACATAAAATAATGAGCAAATAGATGAATTTGAAATTGAAACATTGGAAAATTATAGATCTCATTTTTGGCTTTAAATCAAGTGGTAGATCACCAAATTAGGAGTTTCATACGAAGAGATATGCCCTTCCAAAGTTGGGCTAAAATACTGAAAAATTAGAAAATGACCATATGAACAGTGCGAATTGGCGAATTTTCTGGATCTGTTACATAATGATATGATGCCAATAAGTATTTTTTCCCTATAGAATGCATGACAAGCTTTAAATTAAAATTGGAACCACCTTGTTTCATTTTTTCTACATTTAGTTATGAATTTTTTAAGCTGACAAAAATTTCTATGAATAGTGAATAGTAACCCAAAATAAAAATTTGAGAATTGAAATTTTCTCACACTTAAGGCTTATATAATGATCCTAAAGGATTTCAACTATCATATAATGTGGTATAAAAGGAGGTGTGATAACAGTATTCTAAAAAGATATGATTGGAAGAGAACTTACCAATACTTTGTCACGTGTTTGATAATCTCATTTATCCCTAAGGTGATCGATAATAGCTTGTTAACCATGAGAAACTTAACCTTTTTACCTGATAGCTTATCTATCAATTGAATTATCAATCAAGTTATCGATAATTACTTAACAAAAATCCCATTAAAGCAAGTTTACCAATGATCAAACAACTGATCAAAAAATGTGTTGATCTAACAAGTTATCTAGGACAGTGATTATGTAACATGTTATCGATAAAACTTAACAATATCTAAATTCACAAAAAGCCAGTTATTTATCTAACACGTGTTCGATCGACCCAATGATCCAACATATGATTGAATAACAACTTAATCATTTATGCAGAGAAACTTGACTATTCATTTTGTTATCATCAAAGCCTTAAATCTAACATTCTCCCCCTTTTTGATGATGGCAAAACAGCAGTTATATTCAAAATTTAAATCACAGAAGTAATCGATTGCCAGATTAAAAATGTAGGATGATCAGCAAAGATCAAGAACTAATAAATTGCATAATTAATAACAGAGATCAATAACTTGTTAATCGATATTCAAATATCAAAAGAGTCATTAATAGTCATTAACAGAGAGTCAAAACATAAATCATAGATATGGAGAAACATAAAAGCTAAACCCTAATCTTGAGAAACTGAAGAGAGAGCTTGAGAGATAGGTGGGAGGGTTTGAGGGTTAGAGACAGGAATTATGGCCAAGGAGGTTGCGATAGGAACAATGGTTGATGATGAAGGAAGAGAGGCAGATGCAGTGGTGGGAGGAACTGGAGATGGTTTATGTTCAGTAGAGGAAGAAGTAGGTGTAGATGGATGAGTGAATAAATCCTCATAAGTGAATGAGGTACCAGGTGCGGAGAAATTGGCAGAGAGTACGGTGACTAGACTCTTAAGTTCCTTAAGCTCTTTGTCCACAACATCAAATCTTTGAGAGACTTCTTTTTCCAGAACCGCCATTGCTTGTTTATAAAGATTCGAGATAGTGTATAGCCCTTCAAATTTCTTGTTAGAAATCTCTCCATATTCCTTAGTAGTGGTACAAAGTCTGCTCTCAATGGCTTGAAGTTCACTTTAGAATAATCCTCGGATGGAAGATCCATAGAAAGAGGGTGCATATGTCTAAGTTGGATCTGTAGAAGATTGAGCCTCATCTTGCCCCCTTGAGGCACTGGTGGCTAGTTGTTTCCTTTCCCTTTCTTGGCCTTTTTCTGTGCTAGATAGAAGGGTAGTGGAATCCTCATTTTGTTCAATTGAGTGGTTCCAAACATAGGAATTTTTTCCTTGGTGCCTCTAGGCTCCAAATGTGCAATATTGTGTGTCACACCTTACTATCAGATCAACTTAGAGTTCAATTAGAACTATTTTAGACCATATTGGATGGTCTTGGGCTTAAATTTTTCCCAAAAACACTGATTTACGGATTCTCACTGTTCATTTGATAAAAATCCAGTTTTGTAGTCCAACTTCAAAAAATCATAACTTAATTGAGAAAAATTGAAATGGAGTGGTTCAAAATTTCTTGAAAATATCTTTAAATGCTATTTTAAGAAAAAATAAACTTGTGAAATAATTCTATTTGAAAAAGTCTCAGATTTTTGTGGAAGTCACCACTATTCTTTTGGTAAAAATCTTTTTTCTAGATTCTGGACCTTAAATTTGAAAAATCATTATAAATCGTGTAGTTGGACATTTTTAATGTGATACCTATCAAATTGAAGCTTAGGACGTGATCTACATTCATACCAAATTTTGTGATTTAATACATTTAGTAACCTAGTCAAAATATCACTCCGATTTGGCGGTGTAGTTAGGGTTACAGCACTAAACAACAAAATAATTACATAACCAAAAGCCAATGAAATTTTTATAGTTTCTCACCATAATTAACCTTGAATCTGTAGCTTTCCCTTTGATGATTTAGCTCCTAAAATGTTAGATTTTACTTGGAAGGGATGAGATTTCAATGAAATCCTAATATCAAAATTTACCAACTATACCATCAACAAGCATCATTATTATGCATAACCATATTAGCTACTATTGATGAACTAGCATGCTTATAATTTGGCAATCTCATTCATGCGAAGGCCAAAGCAATAAAGTGCAAAGAGCAGCCACATCAAAATTAGCAAAGCTCATCTACATAATAGCAATTAAGCATGCAATAATCAACAACGCAAATTTAATGTTAGTAGTTAGGTTAAACTTTGCTACCTTGCTCCAAAGACTTGAGCTTTCTTTGTTTTTCTTCCTTCCTTTCACAAATGTCAAACCCTAACATGGTAAACCACAAAAGGGGTAGCAAGATCATCAGTCATTCCACACAAAAATCAACAACATAACTCAAGAAATTCTTAAACCCTTTTAAAGCTTCCATCTTTGTTTTTGAATTTTTAGAGCTTATGTTCTTTAACCCTAAAAATTCTCTCTTGACTTAATCCTACATGGTTTTCCATGTAGATTTAAAATATTTACTTGGATTTAAGAAAAGAAAACTCCTTCCTATTTTGAACTGACTGAACTAATAGGGTTTATTATCCAAAAATTATAACTTTAATTCTAATGCTTCCAACACTTGTTCTTTAGGTTTTTCCTACACCATTTTCCATTTTGAACACAATGGAAGCATCAAAACAAAGAAAAACACATCCTAGGGTCCAGTTCTTACCCTGGTAGAAAGGTCCCTCTTCAAAAATAACAAGAAAATGACTTCAAAAACAACCTACAATCACTTGAAACCACTTGGAAAAACCATACTTTAAAGTGTTCCACCAAGTTTTAACAACCAAACTCCCTTCCTTACATAATAATCAATTTGACCAGCATAAGAAAAAGGGGAGAATCAGAAATTTTAACCATACAACTCAAGCAAACAAGGCAAGGAACAACTTAGAACAAAAAACTAACCTTGAATCTCACTTATATGATCAAAGTTAGTACGTTTTCTCTTGATTCCACTTGAAACTCTCTCTTTTCCCTCTTGTTCTCACTTTGGCCAAAATATTGGTTTGAAAAATGGGAGAGAAGAGCTCTCTTAATGAGCAAAATATCCCAACTACCATTATTAATGAAAATCCAAATATCATTACCCCCTTTACTCTTGCTTTTTCTTTCTTAATTAACTAAATCCAAACTAATTAATTAACAAAAGTCAAAATCCTCTCTATTTGAGGTGTGACACTTGGAAAATTCAAATCCTCTCCATTAGAGGCCTGACAAATGGCAAAATGTGAGTCACTTGAAGTGCAAGACTCTGGTCTTCACTTTATTGGTACACTTTGACTTCGGGGTTTAATCTCTTTTCTATAATTACAGTATTCTAGCCTCTGTGATTATTTTCTGTCAGATCCATAATTTATTCTTCTCATTTTATCTTCCCAACATTCCCTCTTTGTCTCAAAATTAAATTCCTAATAATTAAATAAAAAGGAAAACTAATTTCCTTCTTTTTAGTTATTTTTTCACTTTTTAAAGGAATTAGGGAAAATCTTGGATATATGGGGGTTTTCTTTTAATTCCATCATCTCTTATAATTCCTTGGGGTATCATAAGAATTTTCTCAAAATTTTATTCTCCTTAAAAATATTTATTTGGAATTTTCCAAATAAAACCCTTAAACTGGCCTAAATTGCCCTTAAATTCCTTTGTAATTTTTTTGAGGGTAATTTGGTTATAAAACCAATTATATAATTTCTTATAATTCTCAAAGGATATTATCCTTATTTTTTCTTAATTTTATAAGGGTTGAAAATATTTTTCATAATTATTTTTTATCAATTTTCCCTAATTAGTCAAATTTTCATAATTGACTTGGAAAAATCATAATAATTATTTTCCACCAAAATCTTCCACTTCTCCTAATCATTTTTTACCCTTAATTATTTAGGAATATTCTTTATTTCTAATTACCCTATTGCCGAAAGTGACATTGTGCACTTGGAGAAAATATGAAGCTAATTGTGGGTAAGGAATGGAAGTTGCCTTGGATTTGAACATTGTGAAGTTCTTGATCTCACTGTAGATCAATCCTCCAATGATGATCTTCTCCCCACTTATAATTTTGGCCAACAGTATATAGTCCTCTTGGGTTAAATGTGAAAAGCTCCCTGCCTTATTGACCATGCTCTTAGTGTAAACGTAGTAAATTATCCTAAAATAATCACACATTTGGCTAGGGGGAAAGCTAAGTTCTCCAGGGTATGCATCACTGATCAAATCAAATTGTTGCCTTCTGGGTCATCAAGAAAGTGATTGCAATAGATAATGCAGTATATGGTATAACCAGTCATTCTTCTTGAGAAGCATTTTATTAGTAATCCTAGTTTAGATTGGTTATCAAAAACATTGTTAACTTGGGTGAGGAAAAGGGGTTTGGAATTATAAAATAGTGGTGCCAAAGAGACAAAATACAAAGCAGTAGATCTTTTTGGTCTTTTAAATAAATGAAGGAATGATTTGGATTAAGTGGGAAAGTATAATGAACTCTTGATGATGAAGATTTCGCTATCCTTGCTCTTAAATTGATATGGGAGTTTAGAAATCTCTGAGTTTGATAAAAAACCCCAAGCAATCACTTGGGTCCAAAGTTTTAATTAATGAGAACTCACTTTAATTAAAGTTAATTAATACATTTAAAATATTATTAAAACCACTTAGAGTGTAAATGAATGGATGATGCAAATGCCCTCAGATTGTCAATCAACAACCACAGAATACCAAGTAAACAAATTAATTACCAAAGATCACTAACAATCAAATGATCACAAGGATTCAAAATTGTTATATTTATATAGATAATTCAACATTAAGTAGTATCCAATCTAATTACATTGCAGTATTCTAAACACAAGATTTACAAATCATAAATCAAGTCTTACATAAGTGCAGAAATTCCTAAATCTAGAAATGTTCAACACAAGTTTAAGCACAGATTTAGACAAAGAAACTCCCTTATTAAGTCCTTAAGCTCAAGCTTCATCCTCCATCCCCAAGAGGCTAATGGTTAGCCTCTCATGTCTTTAAACATATCACTATCGCTCCAAGTATGTTCAGCCATAAGTAATGCTAAAAAAGGGTTGGAAAAATGAAGAAGGTAGTGGAAGCGATTTAATCAGTTCAGAATCATAGAAAATGTGAAGTGAGGAAAAATGGACGTTTGAGGTGTGGGACCAATGAAGACTTGAGAGAAAATAGTTGAGGCTTCTATCCTTACAAATCTGCAGAATGGAGGCTATCACATCCTAAGAAATTTCACCTGGACATAGGGAATTAAAAATATGGATGAGGGCTAATGTAGAAGTTAGATGGGGAGACAAAACAACTTTTGATGTGAAACCCTGATAAGGTCTGGGCTGGCATTTTCATGATTATCGGTCTAGGAAGGGCAAAACGGGGAAATTTTGAGAAAAATTCTAGAAAATTCTCAAAAAATGGTAAAAAATAAGTTAGAGGTTTTAGAACCTCAGTTGAGGCCTGAAAGGTGGAATTATTATGAAAATAAATTATTACAAAATTTCTTGTCAACTAAGGTTTTTGGGAAAAATATTGGGAAACCAAAGGAAAATAATTATTTTAATTATTTAGGGGCCTCACTAATTGTGGAAAAAAAATGAAAAAATCATCTAAGTATTTTTTTTGAATTTATAAAATTAGTTTTAGGCCTTGAAAGCTCAGGAATTAATTTTAGAGAATTTATTTTCCTGCAATGATACTAATAAAGGCCTAATCGGAGAAAATTCAAAATAAATACCTAGAGATGGCAAAAATTTCTAAAAATTTTCAATTCATGTTCTCATATTCAAAGGTGAATTATTATAGAGAGAAATAAATTTTTAGGGGTCTGGAAAAATTATGGAACGTCACTAGTGAATAGTAACCAATAAAGCTTCAAATTGGTTTGGGATTTTGATTTGAATTGTGGGCCATCATTTTGGACCAGCCTAGACCATTTGTGGGGCCTATATTTAGTCTAATTTCAGCCCAATTTTGTGCAGCTTCTGGACAACACTATTTTTAATTAAATAAAATGCAAAATTAACGGATAAAGCTTGGAAAAATCTAGAGTTTGGCCACTTGGAGTGATCTGGTTCATTTTGCTATTGATGGCTACCACATACCCCCCATTATGTGTCATATTTTGGCCAACAAGAGAGGGAAGGGGCAAATTGGATTTTCTATAAATACCTCCTCCTAAAATACAAGAAAAATGTTGGAAAATTGGAAAAAGAGGGGGAGGTGCTGCCACTTTGTGTCCAGATGTAAGAACACCAAAATTAAGGAGGTTTTAAGCAAGGAATTATTCAGTTTATATTAGGAAAACATCAAGGCATGCTTAAACCTTCTTATCCCTAAGTTTTGAACTAGTTTAGTTGGGGTTTTGGATTGGAAAATTAAGAGGGGATGTTGCTCAAATTTCAACCTGACCATGTGATGTTTAGGAAAGGATAGAAACCCAAATATCAAGTGGAATAAGCTTGTGTAAGTGGTGTATGGAGTAGTTTTTGAAAGAAAATCCACCCAGGGTTCTATATGTTCAATTTGGCCAATAACAGTACATGGGGTAGCAGTTTGTTTTGCATTGATTTGATGATTCCAATGAATGTAAAATGTGATTTTTTGTAGGGATATACTATTGGAAAGTGTTTAAAATCATTGGAATCAAAAATGAAATTTTTAGAAGCTTGAATACCCCTATTTAGCCAACATGATTTCGTTGGGAAGGAGTTTGATTTTTTTTAAAAATAATTGGATATTTGGTTCCTCATGAAAAACTGTGAAGGATTGGACCAAGAGATTATTTATTCTAAAAGAGGACCTATTTTGTTAAAAATCCAAGAAAAAGGGGGAAATTGTTAAGTTGAAATTAAATTGTTGTGTTTAAGTTATTTAGTTATTAATATAGCTTGTATTTATGCTTAAATCAATATGTATTGTGAGGAGAAATCAAGGAGAACATAACCTCTTTGTGGTGACCGAAGCGGACAAGTGTTAAAAGGTAGCATTGAATTATAATTTGATTGTTTATCTTGCTTGTTTAATGTGATTATGTTGTTTGCTTAGATTGAGGAATTGTGTTGTGATCTTGGCCGATTGGATGGCTTTGGGTTATGCTTTAGCCAAATGCATTGAATCATGTTATTGTGGAAGTTTTGGTGTTCCTCTCCTAGCGTGGTATTAACTATGATTTCATGTGGTTTGATTATGCCTTGAGGTGTGATACCATCACATTGTAACTTGCTTAATTTACATGACAATTATAGTTTAATTGCTGCTAAGATTTTTATGAAATCTCATTGCTCCTATGTTAATTTATGCACCAAATAGGGGATGGTTCCTCCGATGGCAAGGGCAAGGAAATAGTGTTGGGATGAAGAAGCATTATGGATTTCATGATGTTCTGAAAAGTTATGTAATGCTTTAGTGAATTTTTATTAAGCCTATAATGAGTTTGAATGATGATATGAGGTAAATTATATTTTTATGACTTTCCCTAATGTTGAAATATAGAGTGGTGGAATGCCTATAGGGTCTGGAAAAAGAAAAAGGAAAATAAAATTTAAAAAATATGTGAGTAGGGGATAAAATTGCCTAAATTAGGGGTAAAATTGTGACGCATAAAATAATGAACAAATGGTAGAATCTAGACCTAATATTTTGTAGGATTATAGACCTCATTTTTAGCTTTCAAACAAGCGGTAAACCATTAAAATTGTAGTTTTGCGCTAAGCGTTATGCCCTTCTAAAGTTGGGCTAAAATACTAAAAATTTGAAAATTAACCATATAAATAGTGCACTTTGTCGAATTTTCTGGTGATGTTCTAGATATAATTGAGTCCAAATAATATTTTTCCTCTAAGGAAATCTTGGCAAGCTTTGAGTAAAAATTGGAACCACCCCATTTTGATTTCTCTAGAATTAGTTATCAATTTTCAAAGTTAACCAAAATTCGGATGAATAGTGTACGGACAGACTTATATATAAAGTTTTGAAATTGAAAATTTTCACTCAGAAACGCTGAGAAATGCATTATAATAGTTCCAATTGATGTATAATGGGGTAATAAAGGAGGTGTTACAAAGGTTCTCTGGTTCGTGGTGGCTGCTTCCCTTAACTCTAATTGTAAAATAACTAACTTCAAAATGCACAGCTCCACTTAACACATTCAAGCTGCAACTTCATAAATTCATATCACGACCTCATGAAGCCATGTCGTGACCTAAGAACATAGAGGCACAATCAGTCTTGACTTGGCTCCAAAACGTGTTGCTTTACTTAAAGAGCATCCAAGTCGTGACCTAAGAAGTCCAGGTTGTGACTTGGGGACACAGAAACACCCCAATTGTGCATTTTGACTCTTATGAATTTGTGGCTCCATCAATGCTCCATCTTGGGTCTTACACCTTCTTCCAAATGCCTAAAAACAACAGCAAAGAGCTTTGTACAAATTAAACATATTAAAGATCAAGGCAATTTCAGTTTGGATGAGATAAATGACCTTTTTAACCCTTAAACAGCAAAATGCAATACATGAATTAATATAATCAAAAGGATATAATATGCATGCATAATAAAGGCAAAGGTGTTGCAAAACATCAGGAAATACTTGAGAAAACCATGTAAATATTGCGTTTTATCAATCACTCCGCATTAGAACTTTATAGGCCTTAACAAGATGTATTTCAGGCCCTCTCACATGCTCCTGAGTAACCAACAGTTCATTAATCTTTATAAGGTCTAGTATGATAGTTCGACCTCTAAGTCTAGTAGCGATGAAGCTCTTTATCAAATTTTCCTCTTCATCATAAGAATAATTTATTTCTATATTATAGTAAAATCTCCTAACCACCTTTGGACAGTAATCCTCTCTTATACTCAACCAGTTTGTATAATATTGCATGGGGCTCAAATAGATCCAACCTAATTTTCTTTCTTTAGCATTTCTAAGTCCACAGAAACTACTAGACAAAATTTTCTAGTAGCAAAGTCAGTTTTATATTTTCCCATATTGACATCCTCATCTAACTTTCCCATAAGAAATTCTTCAAAGGATTAAGAGGGATTACCTTAAGTAGGAGCTTGATGAGATACCCCTTCACTAGCCCTCTATTTCTTTCTTCTTGGTTGTTTAGGGATTGCCAGGCCAATAGCAGTATCCATATCATTTTGAACTGAGATTTCTTCATCAGACTCAATTTCTAATCCTTCATAAACTGCAAGCAGTTTGGATTTTAACCAAGTCTTTCTCTTGCTTAGTGTCTGTTAAGAAGAGTCTTGTGATTGACTCTCTTAGATTTTCAAAGTGCCACTCCTTTAAGGTTTATCTTGTCAAACCTTGGGTCTGTACTTTGTTTTGGCACTTGATGGTGTTGTCTTTTTAGATGGAGCCCACTTTTCAGTACTCTCTTCCTGACTTGAACCAAGTTGCTTAACTCGAGCCATTTTTGCATAACTTTGGATTCTGAGAGAAATGTTCAGTGATTTTTAAGAAAGGATGGGTTTGGAGTGATCAAAAGAGCCCAAAAGGTGTTTTTGGATGAAGTTTTATGGGAAATTTAAAGAAACAAGAGAGATTTTGCCTATTGCTAGAAAACAAGGGTAACAGTTATCGAGTTAGGGTTCTAAAACTAATAAAGGAATTTCAAATCATAACACTAAAAACACTGAGAATTATCAATTAGATTATTGATTATGTGCATGATTGGTCAGTTGATCGATAATTTTGAAGAACACAAGAACATGATGAACTATTATGGAAAACATTATCAAACAAGCATATAATTGAACACATTATGGATAATTTGCGGTTAGAAACCATACCTATCTATGATGATCGATAATCTTATCAATAAATACGGGGTTCGATTAGATGATCGATCAAGGTTACCTAAACCGCTTTTCTACTTAGCCACAAAATCTTCTTTCAGTTGATTGATCATGTGTTCGATAATGTAGATTATCAAACATGTTATCCATAATTTGCTGAGTGTTAATCTCCACATGCTTCAGTAATTGATGATCTAATACATAATTGCTATTATCGATCAAGTGATCAATAAATAGAGCAATTTTTGAACGGTAATTATTGATGTCTTCTTCAAATATCTCCTCCTCTATTTATCTCTATTTTCCAATATTCAAATAGAGTATCCTACAAAACAAATTTCTATCCACTCTGATGCTTAAGTTAGTTGTCTAATCATCAAAACATTGAATGTAAATACTCAAAGTAGAGTGATTTTATAGAATTTCTTACAACTCATTGGGATTTACCATTCCCGATTTGTGTTTGAAGTAGTTGAAATTTTGTTGGTCAAGGGGCTTCGTGAAGATGTCTGTAACTTGATATTCAGTAGGAATGAATTCTACCTTCACATCTTTTTTTTAAACATGATCCCGAATGAAGTGATGTCTTCCATCAATATGCTTAGTTCAGGCATGATGAATTGGATTTTTTGATAAACTAATTGTGCTTGTATTATCACAAAGGATTAGGATTTCCTTCAACTTGATTCCCAAATCTTGCAATTGCTATTTTAAGCAAAGTATCTGAGCACAATAGCTTGCAGTGGCAATATACTCTGATTTTGTAGAGGATAGGGCCACAGTGTTTTGTTTCTTACTTGACCATAAGACTAGACATCCTCCGAGGAATTGACATTGTCCACTTATACTTCTTCTATCTATCTTGTAACCTCCATGGTTAGCATTTGAGTATCCATTAAGTATTCTGCTCCTTTCTTTGGATACTATATCACCAGATTTGGTGCTCTAGTAAGATATCTAAGAATTATCTTAACGATTTCTTCATGTGATTCCTTAGGGGCTGATTGATATCTAGCACACATCCCTATACTGAATTGGATATCTAGTCTGCTTGTTGTGAGATAGAGCAGTGATCCAATCATTCCTCTATACTTAGTCAAGTTCATATTCTTGCCCTTCTCGTCCGTATCCAGAGAAATTGTAGAGCTCATTGGAGTATTTGCACCTTTTGCCTAATCTAGACCGTATTTCTTTAAAATCTCTCTCAGGTACTTCATTTGTGGTATAAATATGCCATTCTTCCTTTGTTTGATTTGCAATCTAAGAAAGAAATTCAATTCTCCTATTATAGACATCTCAAATTCTCCCTGTATTAACTTGGCAAGTTCTTGGCAAAGGTCCTCATTAATAGCACTGAATATAATATTATCTACATAGATTTGAACTATTAAGAGTTTCTTTTTATTTCTTTTTATGAAAAGTGTCACATTGACTTTGCCTCTTTCAAAACCTTTTTCTATTAGGAAATTGCTAAGAGGTTCATACCACGCTCTAAATGCTTGTTTCAAACCATATAAACCCTTTTTAAATTTATAGACATGATCAGGAAGATTTGGGTCTTCAAAACCAGGGGGTTGTTCAATGAAAACTTCTTCCATAATGTAACCATTCAAAAAGCACTTTTAACATCCATTTGATATAATTTGAAATCTTTTATATAGGTAAAAACTAAGAGTACTCGTATGGCTTCCAATCTAGCTATTAGAGCATATGTTTTATCATAATCAATACCTTCTTTTTTATTATAGCCTTTTACCACTAGTCTGGCTTTGTTCCTGACAATTTGTGTAGATTCATTGATCCTATTCTTGAATACCCATTTGGTGCCCATGACTGGATAGTCATTAAGTCGGGGTACCAAGTCCTAAACTTGATTCCTTTCAAATTAGTTTAGCTTTTTTGTACTGCTACTATCCAGAATTTATCGGATAGAGCTTCGTCAACATTGGTTGGTTCAATATTTAAGATAAACGTAGAGAAACACATTTCATTGAACACTTATCTTTAGGTTTTAACCCCTTTATTGACTTCACCAATGACTTGATTTGTAAGGTGGTTTTTGTTATGTCTCCAAGCCTTCGGTTGATCTAGGTTATCTTGAGAAAATGTTTCATTTAGATTATCTATATTCTCCTTATTTTCTACAGAAGGCATTTTGTTAGAAGACTTACTTAGACTTAATTTTTCAAGACCTTAAACAATCTTAGCGTCATCATCTAGAGGTTTTAAAATTGACTCAATTTTAGTAAACACTACGTGAATTGATTCCTCAATAGTGAAATTTTTTTTATTTAAAACTCTATAAGCTTTACTACGGTTAGAATAAACTAGAAATGAACCTTCATTAGCTTTAGGATCAACTTTACCAAGATTTTCTTTGTTGTTATTGTGGATGTAGCATTTACTTCCAAAGACCCTCAAATGAGCTATGTTTGGTTTCCTTCCTTTGTACAGCTCGTAGGCAGTCTTCCCGAGCAATATTCTGATGTATGCTCTATTGGAGATGTAACAGGTCGTACTGATGGCTTTTGCCTAGAATACTTGGGATATTCCTTTTTCATTCAGCATTGCTCTAGCCATCTCTATGAGCACTCTATTCTTTCTTTCCACGACTCCATTTACTGAGGTGCCTTGGTGCTGAAAAGTTATGATCAATCCCATGTTTATCACAGTAGTCTGTTTCATATTCTGTTTACACAAAACAGACACGAAGTAACGTCTGTTTAATAAAAGCAGACATTAATTCATGTCTGTTTGGAGAAAACAGAAGTGAAGCCATGTTTGTTTTCTCCAAACAGACATGAATTAACGTCTGTTTGATACAAACAGATGTTACTTCACGTCTGTTTTTAAAGAAACAAATGTGAAGGTGGCTTATTTTTTAAAATATTCGCCCTCATCAGCTTCATATCAGTACTGTGAAGCTAATTTAGTCACCAGCTAGTGGCTAGCGTGCGCGGGAACTTTGATTTTTCGCTCTCTCCCTCTCATTTTCATCTTCTACTTGCAGCAACCATAAGCTACTCTGAAACTCTCCCTCTCATTTTAGCTCTCTCAAGGCCGTTATTCTGTAGCTAGCCCTCACTCCATTGTTGTCGTTCTGCATCAGCTATCATTTTTGTGTTGTAGTAGCTCGTCACCATCGATTAACAAGGCTGAAGCAGTGAAGTTCACACGCACAGCAGCTTGCCATCCTCCTCGTCTCTCCAGGCCGTGATACTCTCTGATTCGAAGGCAAGCCAGAACAGTTTCAATCTGCAGTGAAGGTAAGTTCATTCAACGGATGTGTTGTGGGTTTAATATGTTGTACGTGGGTTTGTGTGACTTGAGGAATTTTGAGTTGGTTTCTAAGGTTTCTATTTAAACTTTTATTGAAAAATTGTGTTTAGATAGTTTTAAATTTGTATATATTGATTGGGTGGAAAATTTAAAGATTTCAAGCCTTGTTAATACTTGTTAGAAAAATAATGCATACAAGGTGTTTGTCAAAATGCCTAAGAGAGATTGCATTTAGATAGTTTCCTATATGTGTTGAATTTAGATTAAGGATTGAGTATACATTAAATTATTAATGAAAAAATTGCATTTAGATAGGTTGAAATTTGTTTACATTGATTGGGTAATAGATTTGAAGTTTAAAATCCTTATTAACTAACTTGTTTGAAAATTAATACATCAAAAGTGTTTGACAAAATGTCTAAAAGAGAATTTTCCTATATGCATTGGATTAGAATGTTGATTACATTCAAGAGGAAGCTTTAAAAATGGGATGTTTATTAATTGGATAATGGATTTGAAGATTAAAAAGATTGTTATGTATTAATTATTTGTCAATGGAAAGCTTTGTTCTAATAATTTTTGGATTTTTATTATATTATATGTAAAATCTCCACTACTTGTAAAAGTAATTTTTATGTCTTTTTAAATTTTAGGAATTGGCATGATGATATAGTCATTATGAGATGTTTTATGTTGTAATTTGAATGAATCGGATTCAATTGATATTATTAGTTTTGAATTTGGTTAATGTCTATTGGGACTGTGCTAAATGATAAAAATAATATTTTTACTCTCTGTTTTACACTAAAACAGACGTAAATAATACCATTATTCTCTTCTGTTCAAAACAGAAGTAAAAAGGGGGTACTTTTTATGTCCCTTCTTTTCATGTCCCCTGCAAAACAGAAGTAAAAAGTCATACAAAACAGAAGTAAAAAGTCTTCATTGTAGTAGTATAGGACCATTCAAAACCATTATTCACGACTTAAGCGTGAGAAGGTTTCAAAATTTTAACTTCGATTCCGAGTTACTATTCACTGTTCACTGAAATTTTTGCCGATTTCGCAAATTCATAAGTGATTGTAGAAAAATCAAAACAAATTGGTTCTAAGTTCTATAAAAAGCTCTTGACATTCTCTTTAAAGAAAAAATACTCATTGGTATTCAGATCTCATGGATCAATCTCAGATTTCGTTCAAAATGGTACTGTTCATTTGGTCATTTTCTAATTTTTCAGGATTTATGCCCAACTTTGGAAGGGCATAACTTTCTGTACAAAACTCCAAATTTAGTGAAATACCACTTTTTTTTAAAGCTAAAAATGAGATTTATAAGCATGTCAAATTTCAGATTTACATTCATCCAATTGCTCAAAATCATAGCAGTCAAACTTTGCTACCAAAAAGTCAACTTTTATCCCTTTTTCATACCCTTCTTCCCTTTTCTTTTCCTTTTCCTTTCATCTAGCTTTTCTAATCATATGACACATACTTAACCATGATTCCTTAACCAGTTATTCACATGTAAGCTGCCCTTATCACTGACACAACAATTCAATATAATTTCATACATATACCTAACAATGTATATAATTACAAAACATTATTTCAATAACCATAAACTCCCTCATCCACTAGGTGAATTCCTTTACTTTCTCCTTGCCCTTGGTTACACCACCTGGGATTCCTAATACTGTTTATATATTGAGGGGAGTGAGATTTCATTGAAATCTCAGTAGCAATAAATCATAATTATCATGTTAATCATGTCTTACAAAATGTGACATGTCGCAGTGCACAATAATCAATTCCAATTATATGAATAGCACATTATTCCATCAAAGAATTGAGTAAATATTCACATTCCATATCAATATGTGTTTGGCCAAAGCATATCAAATATCAAAGAACATTTCACACCATAGTATAAAACAATTAATTCATAGAAAATAAAGCAAGCAACACATGCACTTTAAGTAAGAAAGAAAAACAATCAAATTAGATTCAAAGCTCCCTCTCTTATACTTGATACAATTCAGCCTCTTTAAAGGGTTCAATGTTCTCCTTGTTTCTTCTCCACAAAACCTATCAATTCATGCATAAACACATTCCCACTCATCAATAATTCTAGCATAAACACCAATGCTTGACAGTAGGCTTAATTAAACCCCTTTTTTCTTTATTTTTGACATAATTATTCTCTCTTTGTTTCCATCAATCTCTTGGTGCAATCCTATACAATTTTTCGTGTAGAATCAAAATATCAATTTAGATTTATCAAAATTATAGTCCTTCCCTTTCAAACAGACTTGGCAAAATAGGGTAGTATGCGTTCCAGAAATTTCATTTTTTATTCTAATGATTTAAAATACTTTTTGTTAGTGTTTCCCTACACAAAGACACCTCTTGAACTCATTAGAATCATGAAAACACATCAAAACAAGCTCTACCCCAAGAACAAGTCATGGTCGAATTGAACCCTTAAGGTCCTTATCTTGGTTTTCTTCCAAAAGTCAATTCAAACACCATCTAAGCATGCTTATTTCTCATCATATTTAAGGTTTCTATCCTTCCCTAAAGCATAACTATGCTGGACAAAAATTACAGCATCTCCCCCTTGGAATTTCAATTCAAAAAGCTAACCAAACAAGCTTTAATCTCAACCATAATAAAGCTTAAACATACCTTGGTGAATCCTTGACAAAAACTTGATGCTTTCTTATCCAAAAGAACTTATCAAAATTAGTCTCCAGCTCAAGAAACGAAATCGACAACACCTCTCTTTCTTTTACCAATTTTCCACCTATTTTTTTGGTATTTTGAGGGGGTATTTATAGATAAATAAATCCGCCCTCCCCTCTCCATTTTAGGCATGATTTTCTACCACTTGTGAGGCCATTTGGTTGCCATCCAACCCTCCAATTTTCAGATTATGCCAAGTGTCCAATCTTCAGAATATTCCTACTGATATTTTGTGTGAAAATTGGGTTTTATCTCTACTTAATTGAAGTTTCTAGAAACGTCATAAAATTGGGCCTCCTTTGGGCCCAATATGGGGCCTGCTTATGGTTTAGGATGGCCTAAAAAGATGGCCCAGAAACCAAATCACAATCCCAAACCATTCCAAAACTTTATCAATTACTATTCACTAGTGATATTCTATAATTTTTCTAAGCCTCCAAAAATTCATTTCTCTCTATGAATAATCCTTTTTTCATATAAGGATATGATCTGAAAAGTTTTAGAATTTTTCTCCACCTCTAACTATTTATTTTGAATTTTTTCCAATTAGACCTTTATAGGTAAAACTGTGGGAAATAAATTCTCAAAAATAATTTCCTACAGTTCCAAGACCTAAAACCAATTTTATAAATTCCCATAAATATTTATATAATTAATCCATATTTTTTCCAGAATTATTGAGGACTCTAACTATTTAAAATAATTATTTTCCTTCAATTTTTCACTGTTTTCCTGAAAAACCTCCGTGCTCGAGAAATTCCATAATAATTCATTTTCACACCAATTTCCCCTCTAGGGCCTCCATTAAGATTCCCAAACCTCCAATTCACCAATTTTCCCTTTTTAGAAAACTTTCTATAATTTTTCTCAAATTTTCCCATTTTGCTCTTCCTGGACCGATAAATTTAAAAATATCAGTCCGAGCATTTTTTGGATCTCACACGACGCCTAGATTTCTTAGGCAATCTTCTTTCCTTATTGGCCCTTAACCAAATTTTTCATCTTTTCTATCGATGCTAAATTTGGTGGGATGTGACATTTCCTTCCCCTTAAATAAATTTCGTAATTTTGTCCTTGAAATTTTCGGGTCAAACCTCTATTCTTATCTTTGATGGGAGATTAACTGGGGAGGATATCCCTACTTATACTTAACTTGACCTTTTCAGCTTCTCATCATACGTCATTGCATGGTTTCAATTCTAGGATTCATACTCACATAGCTTTCTCTTTCTTACTTTTCTGTCATTTATACGAGCAGGGTCTTTGCTTCTACGTATTGTTTATTATCATTGCTCACATTCTTTTATACTTGAGGCCCATTCTCTCATAATAATGCCATGTCAATGTATCTGTTTTCATGGTATTTTGCTATACCATGGCTTTTCAAATTCCTTTAATTCTGCCTTTATCAGGTCTTTTCAGTATACTCTGCCTTTCTCTTCTTTACCTTAAGGGCTTATCTTCTTTCTTTTACATTCTCATTTCACATACAGCTTACCTAAATGCGTAACCGTGATGACCTATAGCCTATAGTTCCCTTAATTCTTACTTTCCTTACTTTCCCTTGTTGACTAGAATAGAATTGAGCTTGACCTATTGAACAATAATAGTATTTGTGGAAAAGTCAAGGGTACTCTTTCCATCACACCTTACTATTATATCCACTTAGATTTCATTTAAAACCACTTTAGACCACATTGGATGGTCTTGGACTCAAAAATACATGGAAAAACCACTTTACTGTTCATCGAGTAAAAATTCAGTTTTTCTGGCCCAACTTCAAAAATCCATAACTTATTCCACAAAAATCCAATTGGGGTGGTTCAAAATTATATTTAAATATATTTAAGTCCTCTTTCAAGGAAAAATAATCTCATGATCCAATTCCTTATGAAAAAGCATCAGGTTTTTGTGAAATGCAACACTGTCTATTTGCCAAGAACCCTTTTTCCCAGATTCTGACCTTTAACTTTGTAAAATCATTAAAATTCGTATACTTGGCCATTTTTAACGTATTAGCTATCAAACTGAAGCTCCGGACGTTATCTTTCATCATACCAAATTTGGTGATTAAATGCGTTCAGGGGCATAATCAAAAAGTTGCATGAACATGGCAGTGTCAGTGTGCTTACAACACTGTTAGCTTAATATATACATAACCAAAAAGGGTCCACGAATTTTATGGCAAGACACCATACTTTAGCCTCCAATCTGTAGCTTTCTTATAGTAGTTTCAAGCCCTAAAATGTTAGATTATATTTGGGGGATGAGATTTTAAGAAATCCCAGTAGCAAGATCAATCAACCAAACATTAACATGCATCATTATAAAGCATTTCAACATTAGCTATCATAGGAGAACTAATATTTTATAAATAGGCAACCTCAACATGCAAGGCCATGGCAACAAATGCAAGGAGCAACCATATCACAATATCATAGTTCAACCATATAATAGCAAGCATACATGCCATAAATAACAATGCAAAGTTAACATTAATGGCTAATTAGATCCCACTACCTTAATCCAATGCTTTTTGTTTTTCTTGTTGTTCCTTCTTGCTTCCGCAAGTGCCAAACCCTAATATGGCAATCCACAAAAGGGGTAGCAAGAATCATCAACCATTCCTCATAAAATCAATAGCATAACTCAAGTAACTCCTAAGCCCCTTAAAGCTTTCATCTTTGTTCTTGAATTTTTAGAGTTGGTTTCCATAAACCCTAAAAATTCTCTCTTGACTCAACCCACATGATTTTTCATGTAGATTACAAATATCTACTTGTATTTAACAAAATAAATTTTCCTCTTCCAGTTTCAGCTTGGCCGAACCCTTAGGGTTTAAAACTCAAAAATTGCAACTTTGCTTCTATGGCTTCCAACACTTGTTCTTTAGGTTTACCCTACACTATTCTTCATTTTGAACACAATGGAGGCCTTAAAACTTTGAAAAGATATCCTAGGATTTAGATCTTGCTTTGGCCAAAAATAACACTCAAGAAATAACCATGAAAAATGCTTCAAAACCAACTATAATCACTTGCAAACATTGGGATCTAACTTGTGTTGTTGTGTCTTAGCAAGTGTGATGAACAAAACTCCCTTTCCCTTTTATTATTCAGTTCAGCCAACCATTAGAGAGAGAGGGGACATATTTTTCAACCATAAAAGAGAAGGAAAACAAGGCAAGAACACATCTAGAACTAAGAACTCACCTTGAATCCTAGATTAAATGGCCAAGGTTGATGCCTTTCTCTTGGTTTTCCTTTGAACTCTTTCTTTTTCCCTCTCTTCATGCCTTGCACGAAATATGGATCAGATTAGGTGGAGGAGAAGCTCATTCAATGCACCAAAATATCCCACCAACCATTATTAATGAGGAGCCAAGTGTCAAGTGCCTAATTAGTCTTAAACCTCTCTTAATTAACTTAAATCATAATGTAATTAAATTCAAAGTCAAGATCCTCTCCATTGGTGGCTTGACACTTGGAAAGCTTTAATTACCATCCATTAGAGGCTTAACACATGGCTAAGTGTGAACCATTTGAATTGTAAGATTCTAGTCTTGCTTTATCGGTGCACTTTTACTCCGGGTTTAACTTCTTTTCTATAATTATAGTACTCTGGTCCCTGTAATTATTTTTTGTCAAATCTATAAATTATTCTCCTCATTTTTATCTTCCCAAATTGCCCTCTTCGTCTCAAATTAAATTTTCCAATAATTAAATAAAATGGCAAACTAATTTCCTTCTCTTTAGTGATTTTTCCACTTTTCTGAGGAATTGGGAAAAATCTTGGACACTTGAGGGTCTTATTTTAATTCCATAATCTCTTATAATTCCTTGGGATATCATAGGAATTTTCTTGGGATTTTATCCCCCTTAAATATATTTATTTGGAATTTTCCAAATAAAGACCTTAAATTGGCTTAAATTGCCCTTAAATTCCTTTGTAATCTCTCCAGGGGCAAATTGGTCATAAAACCAATTTTATAATCCCATATAATTCTCAAGGAACATTTTTCTTATTTTTTCTTAATTTTTTGAGACTCAGAATTATTTTTTCATAATTATTCTTGACCAATTTTCCTTAATTAGTCAAACTTTTCATAATTGGCTTGGAAAATTATAATAATTATTTTCCATCAAAATTCTTCTATTTCTTCTTGTCATTTTTGGCCTTTAAATATTTAGGAATATTCTTATTCCCAATTGCCATATTACTGGATGTGACATAGAGAGCATAAGAGACAAGTGAATGCACACAAGAAATGAATATAAAGGCCTAAAGAATCCTTCCAACTAGGCTTTGTCTTCCATATTCATTTGCTCAGGCTAAAAAGCACATCATACTCAATCTCAATGCACTAAAACATTTCACTCCATCATATTAACTTCCAAATCAAAATCAATCACAAATACAAATATTAAACTCTTGAAACACACTCTAAACCTTCAAAAAGTTTAAGAAAGCTGAGGTTTTTACAAAAGACACAAAATACACAAAACAAATAGAACACAATGTTCACCCCCCACACTTAATCCTTACATTGTCCTCAATGCAAATTTAAACAAAAGATAGGCAAGGAAAAAGAAAAAGAAAGGATGGACAAAACTGGCACAACACACAAAACAAGAGATTAAAACACACAAGTTAGCTTTTACAACTGGTTATGCTCCTCCCCCACACTTGTTCTACAACATCTAATCAAATAAGGACAGAACAAGGTAAGGAAAGAGACAACCTTACTATCATGGTGGTTTGTAGCTAGAGATGAAAGTCAAGAGGAAATCCAGCTTTTTCCTCCTTGGCGGTGGTTCAAGTTCAATTAGAAGAGAATCTAATAAGTATGGAACTTGGTAAACATAAGGACTCAACCAGTTGTCCTGCAAAATGTTAACTAAACAAATAGCAGTACCTACTCCAAGTATGCCACATGAATCAAAGTATTTAAATCCGTGGAAAGAATTAGTACAATTGCAGTGGCCAAGCAAAGCATACAATGTGAGAAGACTAGGTCGGGGTTGCTTCTCATAACCAATGAAATCAATTAAATCATTTATAGGCTTATAGCATGCAACAGTAGGTATATCATGATGAACTTGGTTATCAAGATCAAGTATTACCTTAGCATTCAAAACATCAACCAAGTCAACATATTTAGCATCTACATCAAGTCTAAGTATGTTTAAACATAGGTCACATGATAGGAGTTGAGAGCAGGAATCATGAATATGCTTGCCATCACTTAGCAAATGTATTTGTTCATCAAAAGATACAAAATCATGTTCAAGCAATGCAAAAGAATCCAAGTGTATAAGGCTAGCAACATGAAATGCATTGTCAATAGAAGTAGAAGGCATGCTCATGGAATCATCAATAATAGGTACATCAAACTCAGGAAAGCATGAATTAATCTCAGAGCTAGTGACCAATTCCAAAGCACTATCTTCATCTTTACTCTTTTGTGAAGTGGAAGATACAGAATCTAATTTAAAATTAGAGTGTAACATATCACTTTCACATGTGGGAGGGAGAGAAGAAAATAAAGATGATGAAGTTACCTTGTGATCGTGTGTGTCATGCAAAGCACTAGGTCTTTGAGCTTGAAGTCTTACTATATCACTTACAACTTTACCCATGGCCTCCTTGTAACTTTCTAGCTCTTCTTCTAATTCCTTTGAATGTCCACATACTTTAATTTCTTAAAGGAGTTTCAAGTAATGTGGCTTTAGTCTTTTAATAACCTCTCTAAGCATTTGAATTTGTTCATCCTTGGAAATTAAAGAAGGTGAGATATAATCCAAATCACAAGAATGATCTTCACAATCCATGATAAGATAAGGAATGGATAAATCTCAATAAAGATGTGCAACCAACGAATTCAGATCAAAATCAAACAAAGTTAAGTGCAAAGGAAAATTTTTCAGCAAAAACGTGAGCATGTCATGACAAAAATCATAGGTCGCCGTGGCGAAAAACTTCACAAAATCAAAACTGCACTTCACCAAAAACAGGTTCGTTGTGAAGAAGACAGCAGTTGCTATGGCGAAGTATGACAGATTTGATGACAGCAAAACACAGAACAATGCAATTCCAAGGATTTGAGATGCCAAAATGCACAAATGGATGTTTGAACTCTCAAAACACTTTGCAACACTCTTTTTACACTAAAAATGACTTGTGTAGATGGGAAACGAATTCCAAATCTCAATATATGCAATAAATGACAATCCAAAGCCTTCAAGATCTTCTAAAATAGTTTTACAATTCAAAATCAAGTTCAGAATTGGCAAATGAAGTTCACAGCAGATCAAACTTCACTTTTAACACCTTAATACCAAAATGCACTAGGAATAATAGCAACAAACAGTAACACAATGCAACAACAAAATTTTTGTTTGGTTTTTCTAAAAATTAAATTAAAGGAAACAAAAACAAGACAACCATGGTCAAATGATGTAATGGACACCTAATTACCTAGGAGCTTTTAGCTTGGCTCCCCGACAACAACGCCATTTTTGATGCAGCCCTATCGTTAGGCTCTCAAAACAATAAGTAAGCTAACTGCATTATAGGGAAACTAACCTAATGTTGATCTCTTTGAGGAGCCGGTTGCCAACTACTAACCAACTAGGTGTTAATTACAACTTAACCAAGGAGAATGACAAAATTGAATTAGCCATTCTAAACTAAAGAAAGATAACTATTATTTATGATTTCTGGTTTTATTGTGGAATGGATGATGGATGTAGTGAATCTCCTTGATAATTGGCTTAGCTACAATTCCTTGTTTCACTTATGTTAAGGTCAACTGCATCTCACTAAGCCAACACTCTTAGTACCTAATTAATATTGTTAGCTACCTAACTAGTTAATTAGATCAAGTGCTTTAGAACTTAGCTTATATTGGATTCACAGAGGCTCTTTAGCTCTCAACCAAACCTAGACACCTAGCACATTCAATTGGAAGCTTCAAGAACATGAACAATCAATCACAATAGACAGAAGCACTATAAGGCAATTGAATATTCATTGAAGGTAAGACCAATACAAGTAATCAAAATCCAAATCAAGCATACCAGCACCAATTCTCAATATATACATCAATTGAACCACAATTAACATACATATAAAGTAGAAACTGAAATTAAACACAATTAAGCTTCCCTTAAGCTCTAGAAACCCAGAATAGCTTCATCAATCATCAAGGAGTGGATAGATTCAGCTTCCTATGACTGAAGAACACCTCAACCGAGCTCCTGGTCCTCCAATGGCCATTGATTACGGAGATGGAGACAGAGATGGATCTATTGATGGAAGAGAGGAAGATTGATTAGTGGAAATTGATGGAATGTGGTTAGGAATGGTGTGGATGGTGGATGGGAGGAAATAGAGGTAGAGAGGACGGAGAGAACAAGATCTGGGTGAAACTGGAGTGAAATTTGGATTTGAATCTCCTCCCCCAGACAAATGTGCGTGAACTAGTTTAAATAGAAATCTGTTAGTCATAATGAAGGCAAAAATGATGCCGTATGGATAAGTGAATTTGTTTCCTTTATAACGAAAGTATGTCACATCAAAGTTCATAGTTAGTCATGGCGAAGTAAGGCAAAATGGCCCCCGATGCTTATGAAACTACCTGTAATGCACAAAAACCAAGGGATCAGAAGCATACACCTATAAAATCACACAAACACACATATAAAACCTCATTAACTCTTAGAATGGAGGCTAACTATACCCAAAATATGCAATTATGAACTACAAAGCATAAGTTTAGGAATAGAGATGTATGCAAATAATGAGACTTATCAGCAAGATACCAATTAGTTCCTAAGGAATCACATGAAGAAGCCATCAAGAGACTCCTCAAATATCTTGTCAAAACATCAAATTTGGGAATCTAGTATCTGAAGAAAGGAGCAGAATATCTAATGGGATACTCAGATGTTGATCATGGAGGCTATAAAATGGATAGGAAAAGTACCAATGGACAATGTCAATTTCTGGGAGGATGCCTTGTCTTGTAGTTGAGCAAAAAGCAGAATACTATGGCAATATCCTCTACAGAATCAGAGTATATTGCCACTGCCAGCTGTTGTGCTTAGATTCTATGGTTAAAGCAACAACTACAAGATTTGGGAATCAACTTAAAGGAAATACCAATCCTATGTGACAAGACAAGCACAATAAGTTTGTCCAAAAATCTAGTTCATCATGCCCGAACCAAGCACATTGATGTTTGACATCACTTTATTCTTGACCATGTTTAAAAGAAAGATGTGAGCATAGAATTCATTCCCACTGAATATCATATAGCAGACATATTCACAAAGCCTCTTGATCAACAGAAATTCAATTACTTCAAAAGAGAATTGGGAATAGTAAATCCCAATAAGTTGTAAGAAATCTCACATTACTCCTTTAATTTGAGCATTTAGATTTAAAGTTTTGATGATCGGAAGACTAACTTAAGCATCAGAGTGGATAGAAATTTGTTTTACAGGAAGTTTTGTTTGGACGTCGAAAAATAGAGGTGAACAAAGTATGGTGTGATCGATGAAGACATCGATAATTATGTATTGAAGTTGGCATGAATTATTGATCACCTGATCGATAAACACAAATTATAAATCATTTGATCGATAAACAAGGCATATGGAGGTGACTAGAGATGATGGGAGGAGAATTATCAATGAGCTGATCGATCACTCAATTATTCATCAACACATCGAGCAATAGCAACATGTAACCCTCAGTCAAATCAGTCAAATGGGTAAGATTTATCGATAAGCTAATTAATAAATGGTTAATTGATCAAATGATTGATAAACTAGACTAGGTATGAGCTTTTACTTGACATTTATCGATAATGTGATCGATTATTCACTGTTCGATAACTTGATCAATAAATGTGTTTAGTATTCTTGTTTATTCTTCTTATTTATCAAACACGTGATTGATCATGCAATGATTGATAACTTGATTGATCAATTTTGTGTTTATAACATTTAGAATTTGAAAAACCCCATTAGTTTCAGAACCCTAGCCCGATAAACACTCTCCCCTATTTTCACGCAATAGTAAAACATCCACTGTTCCATTAAATTACCCACTCCACTTTACTCAAAATCACTTCCTAAGCCACCTCATTCACTGCCTAACTCCTCAAACTCACAAACCATAAAACATTCTCTCAAAATTCTTTTGCGTAACGAGAAATGGCAAGAGTCAAGCAAGCTAGAAGTGACCAAAAAGAAAGGACTGAGAGGCAAGCACAGTCCAAGGAAATGGCTCAGATGACTACTAAAAAACGATGCAGACCTAAAGTAAGGGAAGATTCCTCAAAGTAGAGAGGGGTTCTCAAAATCAAAGAAAGCCGAGCTGAGTACTAAGCAACCACAGAGGAGGTCTCCACGGTCCAAGTCAAAATTGCCAGTAGTAACTCAGAAATCAGAGACCAAGTCTGATAAAAAGGTGTTAGTTCAGAAAGCTGTAGATGCAGCCTTAAACATCCCAGTGCCAAGGCAACCAAGACACAAGAAACAAAGAATAAGTGAGGGAGTGTCTCAACCGGCCCAAGTATCCCCTTTGAATCTAACTTCTTAATGGGGAATCTAGATAAGGACATAAACCTAGGCAAGTTTAAATCTGATTTTGCCACTAGAAAACTTTGTCCTATGGTCTTTGTAAACTTGACAGCCTGAAAGCCAATGAAAAGATTCAGCTAGTTTTAAGTGACCCCCTAAGATATTATTCTAAATTGTTAAGCATTAGAGGGGAATATTGTCCTGAGGTGGTTAAAAGATTCTACTACAATATGGAATCAATTGAAGAGTTTGGTGACCAAGACAAATTGATAAATGAGTACCTCAAAACCAAACTCAGAAGAAGATCCTTCAATCTCACTCCTATTAGGCTGAATGAACTACGGGGGACTCAGGACCATGTGAGAGGAGGTGACATAAACGACATTAGGGCCTACAAGATCCTAATATAGAGTGACAATTATCCTGGTGAGTTGAGCTTCCCTCTTAAGCAAATGTGTGATTATTACAAAATAATCCACTTCATCTACTCAAGGAGTATGGTTCTGGCAGCTTCTCACATTTGAACCAAGATGACTATCTCTTGTTGGCCAGAATCATCAGTGGAGAGAAGATCAACATAGGAGCCTTGATTTATAGTGAGATGAAGGATTTTGTTCTCAATAAGTCCAAGTCTATACTTTATATCCTCAGTTAGCTGCCTATCCACTCCAAGTGCGCAATATTGAACCCCTTGAGCCTGGAGAAGTTAAAGTGAAGGTCCCCACTCTTAGCATCAATCAACTGAATAGGATGAAGATCTCTATACCCTTTAGACCCCCACAGAAACTGGCACACAAAGAAAATGAGAAACAACTAGTTGCTAGTACCTCCAGACCCTAAGATGAAGCAGAATCCACTGCAGCTGCCTCTCACACTTCTAGACCATCATTTATAGAAAGGTCAATCAAGGAAATGTTCTAGGAAGGACTCTAAGACTTTAAGAGGAGAGTGTATGCTACAACCAATGACTATAAGGAGATATCATATAAGAAATTTGAGGGCCTATACACTGTGTTGTTAGGATTAAGGTTTTGATGATAACAAAGTAAGGAATATGTGTTTTAGTATGTTGATCGATCATCTGATCGATTAAGGACTTATCAACAACTTGATAGATAATATTTCTGTAGAATCAGTAACTTAGCGGAAACATTGATCGATAACCTTATAGATAATGTGTTAAATGATCAATTGATCAATCATCAATAACTTAGTTATGTATAAAACTCTGCAGTAAATTATCAATCACTTAATCGATAATCAAAATGATCGAACATCAGTCAGATAAAGTGATACAAATCTGATAGGCATTTATCGATCACACGATCGATAAATGGTTTATTGGTCAGAAGACAAATAAATGGTCATGCACTGCACTCACTCTATGTTTTGCCTTAGTCACCATTTATCGATCAGTGATTTATCGATAATGTGATCCAACATTGCTTTATAACCCACTCTACATGTAGGTTGTTATCCAAGCGGCTTATCGATTACTTGATTGATCAGTGGATTATCAATCAAATGATTGATTATCGGTATTTCATTTTTTAATTAATGGTCTTTTTGATCACCGGATCGATAATCAAATCATCGATAATATGATCAATCACTGCACTCACCTGTATGCCTTGTTTTTCACATAACGTGATCAATAAATTAGCTCTTTGAATTTACAGGATTAAATCTCTTTGTTCTATTTTATCGATCACTTGATCGATCATTCATTAGTTGATCACCTATTCAATAATTTACATAGTCTGTGTTTTCACTGAATATACTTTTGCTTATTGTTTATCAATAAGTTTATCCATCATCTATTTATCGATAATATGTTTGATCATTATTACTTTAAAATCTGTTTCTATAACACCTTGTTTATCTATAGCCTAATCGATCAACAAGTATTCGATCACTTGTTCGATCATGGAGCGATTTCAGTTTAAACTTCAACCAGTCACGATGATTCTCAAAATTTATTATCTATTTCATTCAAGCTTTTCTCAGCCTTTATGTTTATCTTAATTCTCTATTTAAAGAGATTCAAAGTCAAAAGTGACCTTGATCTTCATTTTCTTTGCATGCTAGTATGAAGTCACTGTTTCCTTTTATCGATCACTTGATCAATAAATCATTAATTCATCACTTGATCGATAAACTTAGTTATCTGTTTCAAAAGCTCTCACTCTAAATAATCGATCACCTAATCGATCAACCAATCATCGATCATTACTTCAATCAAGGATGTCAAGTTATTGCTCAACACATTTAACAACTGATTGATTCTACTTGTAAACTATAAATGTTCATTTTATCATTTGTTCATTTTGACCTCACTACGAAAAGAAAAAGTTATTGAATTAAAGTATTATTGCAGATTAGGAAGAAAAACCCAACGACTCTCCAACGGTTGTCTAAGTAGCCTGTAACCTACCTTGTCAGAAGCATTAATGGTGAAAACCGTTACAACTGGGGAAACATGCAACTGAACTCCTAACAGTTAAAAGCTCTTCCATCTAACGGTTGCTAAACTACCTCAACTATAAAAGGCGTGAAGAAGCATTAAATGAACAAATTGAATGCGTGAACTACCCTCTGTCAATTATTTACTGTTACATTCAATACTCTATTCTTCCATACACCGAGCTTCAATGATTCTCATTTATTCACTCTATAAGAGAGTTTGTATCTATTATCATTAATCACGTTCTGTGTGAAACTCAAGAGTGTGGACTCTTGAGTGGGATTGTAACCTTACGGGTAGTAAAAGGGAGTGATTGAGAGTATCAATTGCTGTACTGCGGCACCAAGAGCCTGATTAATCTTGGAACATAGTGGAATACTTAGAGGTGTTATGAGGACTAGATATAGGTCAAGTGATTGAGACCGAACTAGTATAAATTCTGTGTACACTTTCTACAGTGAAATGTCTCTAACTCACACTCTCTGTTTCTGTTAACTTATTGTTTTAAATTCGGAAAATTTTTATAACTCACCCAATTCACCCCCTCTTAGGTGAGACTACCACTAACATGTGTTGCATCTATATCGTCAGGCCATGGCAGTCCTAGAAAGGGAGGTCTCACAAAGATTTGACTCAATGGAAAAAGAGATCAAAGAACTTAAAGGAATGGTCGCCTCTCTCTGCACCTAGCACTTCCTTCAACTTTGAAGACCTTCTTTCCCATCCACCCTCTTCTCGTCACCCTGATCCTGAACCACCTTCTTCACCTATTCCTACGTCTCCCATATCTGTTTCTCCTTCTATCCCTCCTATATCCTTTCCTACTCCTCCTCTTACCACCTTAGCCATTATTATAGTTTCTCAACCTACTCCTTCCCTTACTCTTCCACCCATCTCTCATGCTCTTTCTCCCATTTCTCAACTTCCCCCTCTCCCTATTCCCTTTACTTTGCCTACTATCCCTTCTCCTTCCCCATCCTTTGATGCTGACAAAAAGGGGGAGAAGAATTCTAATTAGTCTTTCTTTTCTTTTTTTATTTGTGTTTTCTATTATTTTTATGTAATTTGAACTCTGGGATTATCAGCTATTCTGACAGTTTGAAATTTATTGAATGAATATTGTTGCCATCAGTTCTCTTTCTGACTTGTGCATTTCTGCTGATTTATGGCTCTGTCAAACTTAGTTTAATTGCAATTTTATCTGATGAAATATGATGTTCTTTTATTAACTTTACACCTATGTTTTGTCATCATCAAAAAGGAGGAGAATGTTAGATTTAATATTTTAATGATAACAAATTAAGTTATTTTTGGTTTAGTAAGTGATCGATCAAAGGTTAATTAATCATGTGTTAGATAAAATATCTCTGTTTGTTAGTAGCTTAGCACTAAGGTTGATCAGTAACTTGTTAGATAATTTAAAATTTATGAGTTGATCGATCATCGCTAACACTGTTTGATGTACAAGCTTACAAAAAATTATCGATCAATTGATCGATAATTTAGTGTTTGATCAACTATCAAAAAAAGTCATACAATTTTGGTAAGCATTTATCGATCACCTAATCAATCAACGAGTTATCGATGAGAACACAAATAAATGGTAAAGTCTTCATACTTACTTTATGTTTTGGTTAATTCACTATTTATCAATCACTTTATCAATCAGACATTAATCGATAACTTGTTCTAATATTGCGTGATAACTTATTGGTTTATCGATAATGTGCTTTGTTCAAGTACACTGTCAAGATCTTTAATCAATCAATTAATCAATCAGTCATTTATTGATCAAATGATCAATCATCATCACCTTCAAGGCACATAAATATTTTAAGCCATTTTCAAATCACTTGATCGATTATTGATTTGTCGATAAAATGATCGATCATGTAGGCATCTACAACTTTTGTTTTCACATAACGTGATTGATCAAGGTTTTTCATGGTCTTTTCTGAAATGAGATTTCAATAATCATATATCGATCACTTAATCAATTAATCATTAACTAATCATTTACCTGATCATCATATATTCAGTAATTTCACTGTGAAAATCTCTTTGAAATCTTTTATCAATCATTTCTCTTATCAACCATTTATCGATAAAGTATTCAATCAACACCCTTTGAAAATATATTTATCTTATACTTAGCTTTATTGATAATGTCATCAATCAATCAGTTTTTGATCATTTGTTCAATCATTGAACCAGTTTATTTCATAACAACTATGCATGATGTTTTTCAAAATCTTCTATCTCTTTATCTTCAAGTTTTTCTCAGCCTTCCTGTTAAACTTAACTCTCTATTGAAAGGAGTCGAAGGCAAAGATAACTTTAAAGTTTTATTCTTGCATAATCTTTTCAGAGGTCACTGTATTCATGTCTCACTATTTATAGATCACCTGTTCCATCATCTGTTGATCCATAATTTAATCGATGAATATACATGTCTGATTCAAGCTTTTTCCTTATATTTAATCGATAACTTGATTGCTTAACCATTTATCGATCAAGTAAGTTTAGATTATATTTGAAGTACTTGATGATTGAGTCTATGCTTTCCTCACTGTTATATAACTATCAATGGTCATCACTTGTTCTGTTATCTTCACAAATTTTCTTCAAAAAGAGGACTTACTTGTTTCAAAGGCTGTTATAGATTACGAACTCCAACAATTATTTAGTAACCTTTAACCTATTGTGTTAGAAGCATTAATGGCGAGCTATTGCTGTAACTACTGAACACACACAACCGATCTTCCAATGATTAAAAGCTCTTTAGTCTAGTGGTTAATTAAACTTCTCCAACTATAAAAGGCGTAAAGGGCATTTAATGAAGTATTGAATACGCGAGCTACCATCTGTCAAGAAATTTACTATTACATTCAATACTCTAGTTTTACCGAGCTTCAGTGTTTAATATTCATTTACTTTATAAGAGAGATTGATACACCTTTCTTTACTCATTTTCTGAGAGTAACTCAAGAGTGTGGACTCTTGAGGGGATTATAGCCTTATGGGCAGTAAAGGGGAGTGATTGAGAAAATCAATTACTGCACTGACGCACCAAGAGCCTATTTAATCTTGGAAACATAGTGGAAATCTCAGAGGTGTTTTGAGGACTAGATATAGGTCAAGTGGTTGAGACCGAACCAGTATAAATCCTATCTCTTTGTTCTGCGGTGAAATCTTCCTAACTCAATCTTCTCTGTTTTACTTACTTTATTGTTTCATTACATTTAAAATTTTTATAACTCACCCAATTCACCCTTCCTCTTGGGTGAAGCTGCCACTAACACTTATGGTATAGGATGGCTTACAAACCAAATCACAATCCCAAACTATTCCAAAACTTTATTGGTTACTATTCACTAGTGACATTACATAACTTTCTAAGCCTCCAAAAATTCATTTCTCTCCATGAAAAAGTCTCTTTTCATATAAGGATATGATCTAAAAAATTTTAGAATTTTTCTCCACTTCTAACTATTTAGTTTGAATTTTTCCTGATTAGACCTTTATTAATAAAACCATGGGAAATAAATTCCCAAAAATAATTTCCTATACTTCCAAGGCCTAAAACCAATTTTATAAATTTCCATAAATATTTAGATAATCAATCCATATTTTCTCCTAAATTATTGTGGCCTCTAGCTATTTAAAATAATTATTTCTCTTCAATTTTTCACTGTTTTCCCAAAAAACCTCCATGTTTGAGACATTCCGTAATAATTCATTATCATGCCAATTTCACCTCTAGGGTTTCCATTGAGGTTCCAAAACCTCTAATTCACCAATTTTCTATTTTTAGGGAATTTTCTAAAAATTTTCTCAAATTTTCCCATTTTGCCCTTCTTGACTGATAAATTTAAAAATGTTAGTCCGAACCCTTTTTAGGTCTCAGACTATGCCTAGATTTCTTAGCTAATCTTCTTTCCTTATTTGCCCTTAACCAAATTTTTCATCCCTTCTATCGATGCTAAATTCAACGGGATGTGACATAGAGCATCCACTATCGATGTACTATTTATTTGTTCTGGATGCCTTAGGACAGATTTGCATCAAAAAAATCACATTTTAGGTACCTATACGTTCTTGGGTCCTTTCAGGTTAGTTTGGTATCTCCGTGGTATCTATGTACCTTTGGCACCCATTTTAATGTTTCGTAAGTTCCTTTCTTCTTCTGATGATAAAAAGATGTCATATAACCCTTACAATTGCAATAAGAACAATATGCAAAAAGATTCAAAGAATGAATAGAATTTCTAAAAAAACATTAGATACGATCATTTACCACTTTTCTTCTTTTCTTTACTCTTATCTTGAGCAGGATCATATCCGATTTCGGATTTGGCCATTGTACATCATTGAGCTCCTAATATGACTTTAAGCATTTCACTACCCTTTGTGAATTTTTCTAGAGTCTTTGTGAGTTCCTCGTTTTTCTTCTTGTTCTGCTCACACTCTATATAGGTTGGCAAGTTGACCTCTTTCTACTTAACTTGTTCTTCTAGGCTCTTGATTTTCTTTTTGGAGCTTACCAACTCCGTGGCTATTCTAACTAATTTGATGTGTAAAGCATTGTATTCAGATTGTAATTCATCATAGGAAGGTTTAGACATGATTACCTTATCGGTGTTTGAATCTTCGTCTTCTTGTGCTACGAGACAAATGTTGGTCGTTTCTTTATCATCACTATCATCCTCTTCTGATGAGCTACCTCCCCATATCAAAGTGATGAAGGCCCTCTTTTTCTAATTTTTCTTTTCTTTTATCTTTGTCCTTTGACTTAGATAGCTGGGGACAATCTGCTTAAATGTGTCCTGGTTTTTTGCACTCAAAGCCTATGATTAGATCTTTAGTCTCTATTTGATATGTGGAGGCTTTTTGTTTTGATTAGAATCTTCTCCCAACACTGTTCCTATAGAATTTCTTGAACCTTTTAATTATGAGGCCCATTTCCTCATCCTCCATATCTTCTTTATCATCATCTTCACTCTCTTGGGCCTTGAGAGCAACGCCTTTGTGAGTCTTCTCATTCATCTTCTTTTTGTACTTTTGCTTGCTTTCATACTCTACTAGGCTTCTAAAGAGTGCAGCAACTGACCCAATTGATTCTCCTTTCGTTTTTCTAATGGCCATCACCTTGGGTCCCCATTCTTTAGTGAGTCTGCCTAGGATCTTTCTTATTTGATCTTTTTGGCTGTATTTTTTACCAAGAGCACTTAGATGGTTAATGAGCTGTGAAAACCTTACTTCCATATCAATGCTTTCTCCGTCTTTCATTCTGAATAGTTTGAACTCTATGGTGAGAGTGTGGATTCTACTCTGTTTCACTCCGATGGTTCCCTCATGAGCAACTTCTAGAGCTTCTAACATTTATTTTACTATTTCCAGGCTTGAAACCCAGAAGTACTCTCTTTGGCTTAATGCACAAGTCAATATATTGATTGCCTTGTCATTTGGCAGAATGAGTCTTTTGTCCTCGTTGTCAAATTCACTTGAATCCTTGGGAACTTGTTGATTATTCACCATCTTCTTCGTAACATAGTTCCCATGCTTTATAACGTCCCATAAGCCGTATTGTATAGCTTTGATGAAGATCTTCATTCTCATTTTCCATAATGTAAAGTTTTCTCTATTGAAACCTGGTGGTTTTGTCCTTAGACTTTCTTTAGGCAGCACACTATCACTGAATCCTACCATTAGGATCTCTCTTCAGAAAGTTAAGTCCTTTTGAAGAGATCTACTCTGGTGCCAAATGTTAGTGGCAGTTTCACCTAAGAGAGGGGTGAATTGGGTGATATATAAAAATTTGACTTCATAAAATAAACAATTGAATAACACAAAGGAAGCAAGTTTAGAAGGATTTCACCATGGATGAATAGAAGTGGAACACATAGGAATTTATACTGGTTCGATCTTAACCAATTGACCTACGTCCAGTCCTCAGAGCGCCTCAGAGTTTTCCACTAAACCCCAAGATTCAATGGGCTCTTGGTGCCACAGTATAGCAATTGAGCTTACTCTCAATCACTCCCCTTTACTTCTCATAAAGTTACAATCCCCTCGAGAGTCCCATACTCTTGAGTCAATCACTGATCTGATTAAAAGGACTACAGACTCTCTCTTAGAGTATATATGATAAGTACTAAAGCTCAGAAAATAAAAACAGAGTAATGAATGCAGAGATTAATTTCAACAGTTGGTAGCTCGGTGAATTCACTGCTTCATTCAATACTCTTCATGCCATTTATAGTTAGAGTCTTTCAAGTTTTCATTAGACATAAGAGCTTATAATCGTTGGGATATCGTTAGCGTATGTTGGCAGTTACAACGATTGTTTGTAATAAATTCACTTCTGACATAGTAGCTTGAGCCTATAATATAATCGTTGTACTTTGTAATCTGTAGAAGTATCTTGATAGAGAAATGGGTTTTATTGTTAGGGAATAAAAGTGAATAACAGAATAGATGATGATCCCTGAACTTTAATATAAGAATTGAAAATCATAAATCAAAGATAAGATAATTAGAGAGTTAATTTAGCAAAGACTTGATCAATAATTGTTTAATCAATAAAGTTATTGATTAATAGAAAAAAAAGTAATCCAAAACATAGACCCACTTTATGGAACAGGTTATTGATAAATGATGAATTATAGACAAAGTAATCTTAATCAAGAAAGTACTTCTGAAGTCAATGAAAAGCTTGTAATTTAAATCAGGTGCTTTCGTTGCCTGTCATAAGAAAAATAAGATGTTTAATGAAGGCTGAGAAAAGCTTGAAGATAGTATAATATCATATTTTCTAAAAAATAACATGAATAACAGTTTAAAGAAAAGTATTTGAACTTTATGGAACAGAGTGAAGCTTGATCAAACATGTTATCAAATAGAGTAGCAAGATTAGCTTAGATAGTTTTTAGAACAAGTTATCAATGAATATGATATTCAATAAGGTGATGGATAACTGCAACAGTATTCTAACTAGATATGATTAGAAGAGAATTTATCAATACTCTGTCAAATGATCGGTAATCTCATTTATCCCTAAGGTGATCGATAATAGCATGTTAACTGTGAGAAACTTAACCTTTTTACCTGATAGCTTATCGATCAATTGAATTATCAATCAAGTGATTGATAATTGCTTAATAGAAATCACATTAAAGCAAGTTTACCAATGATCGAACAGGTGATCGAAAAATGTGTTGATCTAACAAGTTATCTAGCATAGTGATTATGTAACACGTTATCGATAAAACTTAACAATCTCTAAACTCACAGAAAATCAGTCATTTATCTAACACGTGTTCGATCAACCCAATCATCCAACACATGATCAAATAACAACTTAATCATTTATGCAAAGAAACTTAACTATTCATTTTGTTATCATTAAAACCTTAAATCTAACAATATGGATATTATGAATTTCCAGTAATGCCTTTTGGACTAACAAATGTACATGCAATATTTATGGATTATATGAACAGGATATTTCAACCATATTTGGATCTATTTGTTGTGGTATTTATTGATGACATCTTGGTGTATTCCAAGTTATCAGAAGAGCATGAATAACATTTGCGAATCGTTTTAACCACTTTAAGAGAGAAACAGTTATATGCCAATTTGAGTAAGTGTGAATTTTGGCTGAACGAGGTGAGATTTTTGGGTCATGTAATTACCCAAGAAGGAGAAGTAGTAGACCCAAGGAAGGTAGAGGCTATATTGAATTGGGAACAGCTAAAGACAGTGACTAAAGCTTGAAGTTTTCTAGGACTAACAGGTTACTACAGAAGATTTATACGAGACTGATAAAGGCCAATTTTTATACATTTTATCCCATATTAATTCAAGATTTAAATGATAATTTTGAGCTTAAATGGATTTTTATGCATTATTGGATTAAGTGGTTGATTTTTGGATTTTGCATAAAAATTGAGATTTTGGATTAAAAATATAAATATTTTGTGATTTCCTATTTTTGACTTGGAATTAATTTTTCCTATTTCTTTAGAAACAAGTCTCATATTTTTGAAAGATTACTTTTAGAAAGTTTTTCATTTTCTTGCCTAATTTTTGTGCATATTTAATATTTAATTTTTGATTATATTTGGATATAATCTACATTAATGGATGCACTTAGATTCTTGTAGGTCAAGAAAGAGCATATAGGAAATCCAATGGTGCAAGATTATTTCTTGGAATTTAAGCACAATCCAATAGCTAATATCAAGTAGGTCAATTAATTACTAATGGGTTTGAGTTTTGGATCCAAGAAAATTTCCTTTTCTCCCATTAAAATAATCCCTCCAGACACGCATTGCAGGAGATATCCTCCTATGTCCCATATTCACGATACACTACCGTCTCTCACCATCTTTGAATAGCCTACAAACACCATCAAATCACTTGTGAATCACCATCTTGATTCCTTCTCTCCAGGTTCTACTCCATTCTTTCGGCCATTCACATTAAACCCCCAATATATTATTTGACTTCAATCCCATACATCATTCTCTTTCATTCAACACACACCAAGAACCCACGCCACTCCTCAATTTCCTCACCCATATGGCTGTGCTTTACGTCTTTCTACTTGGAGGGAAGATGATTTTGATGGCAGCTTAAGCTTGTTAGGGAGGCAACTTGAGAGGAGCATGGAGGAGGATTGAGCCTTGGGCTAACACTTGAAGACTACAAGAGAGTGATGTTCCATTTAACTTTTTAATTCAATGACTTGAAATTATTTAGTTTTAAATAATTTTAAGTTGTAATTTTGTGAGACAATTTGGTTCTAGATTGTCATCTTTATGCTTGGACAAGATTGATATTTGGATTTTATTTATGTTGAGACACTTGCTGGAATTTATGTTTATGAACCTTTGCATTGTTAATTGAATTTATAATTGAGTTTTCATTATGAGTTTAATTATCAATGTGGTTTGAATTGCAAAATTTGGGTTCTTTTGCCTCTTAATTGTTTAATTAAGTTAGTTAATTGTCTAATTGTTTAATTAGATAATTTTAAACATAATTTTCAAAATTATTTTGAGTTGCTTTCATTGGTTTTAATAAGCTTAATTAATCAATCTTATACTGTGGTGAGTTCTCTAATAGTTTAAGGGTTTTCGAAATTGAGGGTTCCTTTTGTTTCAAATAGGTGATTAAATTTATTAATTCCACTCTCTTATCACTTTCCTTTGGTCTAATTAACTGATTAAAATTATGAAGGATAAATTCATGTGAATCCTAAGTTGTCCCCTCTACCTTACTTGAAGAGAAACTTCTCGATTTTTACTTGTTAATTTTCTTTGCTCTTTAGTCAATTTTCTTTATTCATCATTTTAATTTTTTTCTTCAAAAAATCCCCCCAAAAATTGCATTGCATTCATTTAGTTTAATTTAATTTTCATACATATTTTAGGATGTTTGCATCTTGCGTTTAGAATCAGAATTTTGCATTTTAGTTTAGGTCCAATTTATTGCATTTTCTTTATTACCTAAATTTTCACCTAAAGAAACCCATAGTTTGCTCCTTGGAAGTAATGACCTAGTTCGATCTTAATTACAAATTAATTGGGACCTAGTTTAATTGAGTGCTTTAATGACAGAGGCATCATCAATTCTGGCGCCGTTGCCGGGGAGCAATGGTTAGACTTTAGGTTTGAGTTCTAGGTGATTCTGCATATTTTCTTTGCAATTTTTTTTGGTTTTTTGGTGTATTTCTTTCATTTCACTTTGATTTGTGATAGTTGCTTAGTGCATGACTAGATCCTCTAGCAAAGAATTGTTTGAATTTAATCCTGAGATTGATAAGACTTTTCATCAAAGAAGGAGAACTCAAGCTAATAATCTTATAGGAAGTGATTCTTCTGTTAAGTTAACTGCTGATTTCTCTAGTTCTTCTGACTTTTCTGATCCTCACAATAGCATGGCTAATCCTACTAGGACTATCAAGGAATTAGTTTCGCTTGATTTGCATTTTTAAAATTGGTGTATTAATAATCCTAATATTAACACTGATTTTGAGTTAGAGTCTGGATTGATTCACTTAGTTTCAAAATTTAATGGCCTTGCACGCGAGGATCCATACAATCACTTGAAGACATTTCATATGATCTGTACTGCTATGAAGCCTACTGATGTGTCTGGTATCAAATTAAGATGCGTGCCTTCCCATTTTCTTTGGAAAGTTCTGTGAAGAATTGGCTTCTTTGATTACCTCCTGGATTCATTACTTCGTGGGACAATCTGAAAAGGTTGTTTTTAGAAAAGTATTTCCCAGCATCTCGTACTTCCTCCATCAGGAAGGATATTTGTGGTTGTCGATAAATGTCTGGGGTATTCTAATGTGAGTATTATGAGTGCTTTAAAGCATTGTTATGTAGTTGTCCTCACCACCAAATTTCAGATACATCACTGATTCAATATTTTCATGAAGGATTCTTGCCTCTTAAGAGAGATTTGCTAGATTTTGCTGCTGGAGGTGCTCTTCTTGACTTGAATGTCAAAGCTGCTTGGAGATTGATTGAAAAGAAAGCTAAAAACACCCAATAGTTTGGTACTAGGCAGCAAGCCAGAGCAAGTGAAGTTAGATTGCATTCATCTTATTCTGAGTCTCGCCTTGAGAGCAAAATTGATAAGTTAGCATCTGCTATGGAGAAAATGGCTGTATTTCAAATGAAAAACTACTAAAATATGGTTCCTTTTATGGGGTCTTCTTCCCCTTTCATCCCACAAGCTGACTCTACAGCTCTAATTGGGCCACTTTGCTCTATTTGCTCTTTAGCTACTCACACCACTGACTCTTGCCCTTACCTAAATGATGGATTTGACTCTTGTAATGGAATATACCACACTAAGTCTATGACTCAAGGTGACCATCCAAATCTTAGATATGGGAGTGGCCAACTCAACAATCATAGTTCAATCAAGGTGTAAACTCCTCTTTTAGTAAAATGTTCCAACGAGTTAGGCAAACTATGTCAAATCAAGATGAGAGTTTGAAGTTAGAAGACATGATTAAACTCCTGATGGATAAGTTTGAGCAAAAGGATTTGCAACATAGCCAAGACATTCAGAATCTTCAAACTTAGATTAGGTAGTTATCTAATGCACTTAGTAACATGCAAAGTCAAGGCTCAGGGAAGCTATCATCTTAGGTAGTAGTTAACCCTAATGTTGGCACCCAGCAAAATCCTAACATTGGTGGAGTTAATGCTATATCTCTCAGAAGTGGAAATTCAATTACCTCCGCAGATCCTGTCACTACCTATGCTTCAACGGATGAGGAAGCTATCATTAAAGATTCTCCTCCTGCTTCCACATTACATGATAAGTTCACTTTATCAAAACCATATGTGACATTGCAAGAAGAGCAAGAAAAAGATGAGGAAGGGAAGAAAGTGAGAGAGCAAGTCTCACCTTTTCCTACAAGGGTGATTAGGGCTAAAAGGAGAAAGAAAGAACCTGAGATGTTCAAAGAGGTTTATGATATCTTCAAAAAGGTGGTGATCAATGTTCCATTAGTTGATCTAGTTGCACAAGTGCCCAAGTATGCGAAGTTTTTGAAGGAGTTGTGTACCTCCAAGAGAAGGCTTAAGCATGATGGCAAAGTTGACTTAGGGGCAGTTGTCTCTTCTCTTTATCAAATGCCAATGCTAGTGAAGTGCAAGGATCCTGGTAGCTTTCTCATACCGTGCACAATTGGTAACATTGAGTTTTCATATGCTTTAGCAGATCTAGGAGTAGCTATCAATGTCATGCCGAAATCTGTTTTTGCTTAACTGCAAGATGTGGATCTTAAGCCCACAAATCTAATTGCTTCCCTTACTGACAGACGCTGTGTAGTTCCAGAAGGAATCTTGGAGGATGTCTTGGTTAAGGTAAAAGATCTCATATTTCCTGGAGACTTCTATGTTCTTAATATAGATGATGCTAGATTCAGGCAAAAGGGATATTCATCTTTGATTTTGGGTAGACCATTTCTTAAGACTGCTAGGGCTATAATAGATGTGCATGCTGGTACTCTTACTATGGAATTTACTGGTAAAATCATTAGATTTAATGTGCTTAACTCTATGAGACATCCACCTGACAGCTGTGCTGAGATTGATGTTAGTTTTATTGATATTATTACTAATGGTGCTGTTATAGATTTTAGAGATAGTATGATGAGTAGATCATGTGATATTATTGGCTTAGATGATTCTATCTCTTGTTCATGTTCTAAAATTGGTAGTTGTGATACATGCACTGGTATAGATGCCACTGATATTGATGTTTTCATTGATTTTATTGAGATTGTTAGATATTCTAGTTTTGATTCTTCTATGCCTGTCCATAGCCTTGGCACTTTTAGTGATTCCTCATCTAGTACTTCTTTTGATTCACATGGACTCTCTCAGTTACTTAGTGTGATTGATGCTATAGATGCAACTGATTCATCTTCATTACCTGATTCTGAGCTGTTAGTTAATATTGATCATGTCCCTAATATAGAGGTTTTTCATTTTCACCCCGATGTTGCTTCTACCAAGAGTGCTACTAATGGCACTTCTTTTGTGAATTATGGCATATTACCTGATTCTTCTACTATTACTGTTCCTACTAATGATTCCCAACTTGGGAAAGTCTACTCAATGTAGGTTTCTAGTTTGACTAATATTGATCTAATGCCCCTTATACCCTCAACTGAGCAAGCTCCCTTTTTAGAGCTAAAGCCACTTCCTGATTCACTGAAATATGCCTATTTGGGGAAAGATGAGACATTACCAGTGATTGTAGCTAGCGATATAGCTATTGATAATGAAATTTGCCTCCTTGAGGTACTGAAAAGAAGGATAAAAGCTATTGGATGGACTCTTGCAGATATTCCTCGAATTAGCCCTAATATGTGCATGCACCAAGTTTTGTTAGAAGATAGTGCCAAAGCTGTGTGTCAGCCACAGAGGTGACTTAACCCATTGATTCTTGATGTGGTAAAGAAAGACGTTTCTAAACTTCTTTCTACAAGTATAATCTATCCTATTTCTGATAGCCAGTAGGTTAGTCCGGTTCAAGCAGTTCTAAAAAAGAATGGTATTACTGTTATTCGTAATGATGAAGGTGAGCTTGTTCTAACTAAAGTCTGAATAGTTGGAGGGTATGTATTGATTATAGGAAGTTGAATTCTGTGACCAGAAAAGATCATTACCCCCTTTCCTTTATAGATCAAATGCTGGAAAGATTGGCTGGTAGATCCTATTATTGCTTTTTGGATGGGTTTTTTGGATATTTTCAAATTTCTATTGCACCTAAGGATCAGGATAAGACCACATTCACATATCCATTTGGAACCTTTGCATATAGACGCATGTCGTTTGGCTTATGTAATGCACCTAGTACTTTTCACCGTTGCATGGTTTCCATATTTTCTGATTTTCTTGAGCATTGCATGGAAGTATTCATGGATGATTTCACTGTCTATGGTGATTCTTTTGATGCATGCTTAGCTAGTTTGGATAGGGTTTTAGAAAGATGCATTGAATATAATCTTGTGGTGAATTTTGAGAAATGCCATTTTATGGTTAAGAAAGGCATTGTTTTAGGACATGTTGTTTCACATGATGGCATTGAGGTTGACAAAGCCAAAATTGATATTATTTTATCTCTTTCATATCCCTCCTGTGTGAAAGATATGCACTCTTTTCTTGGACATGCTGGATTTTACAGTCGATTCATTCAGGACATTAGTAAAATTGCATTACCATTATCTCATTTATTGCAAAAAGATGTGGGCTTTGTTTTTGATGATGCTTGTAGGTGTGCTTGGGATGAGTTGAAAAAGCGACTCACTACACCTCCTATCATTCAGCCACCTAATTGGGGCCTTCCCTTTGAGCTCTTATATGATGCTTCTGATTATGCATTGGGTACAGTTCTTCCTCAGAGAATAGAAAAGCAATAACATATCATAGCATATGCATCACAGACACAGGATGCCACCCAGGCTAATTACACAACCACAGAGAAAGAACTTTTTGCAATTGTGTTGGGGTTGAGAAATTTTGTTCTTACACCCTCCACACAAAAGTGACTGTCTTTATAGATCATCCAACTATCAAGTACTTATTCAAGAAGCTAGACTCCAAATCTCGCTTGATTAGATAGGTAATGCTGATACAGGAGTTTGATGTGGAGATCCGTGATAAGAGAGGTACAGAGAACATGGTAGCTGATCACTTGAGCAAGATTGAGGCTCCTATGGTAACATCTTCTTTACCCTTAGATGATCTTCCTGATAATAGACTTTGTGGTGTTGATATGACTGTTCCGTGGTATGCTGACATTGCTAATTATCTGACTGTATTTGTTTTACCAACTGATATGAATAAGCATCAATTAAACAAGTTTAAGAGTGATGCTAGGTTCTATATATGGGATGATCCCTACTTATGGCACATTTGCAATGATCAGGTTATTAGACGATGCATTCTTGATAGTGAATTTGAATCTGTATTGACATTTTGTCACACTTTTGCTTGTGGAGGGCACTTTAGTACCAAGCATACTGCTAGGAAGGTTTTAGAAAGTGGGTTATTCTGCCCACTCTATTCCATGATGCCCACGAGTTTTGTAAGAAGTGTTCCAGGTGCCAATTTGTTGGCAATATCTCTAGGAATCATAAGATGCCTCAACAACTTCTATTATTCTGTGAAGTTTTTGATATTTGGGGTATTGATTTCATGGGACCTTTTTCCTACTTTGTTTGGTTATGTTTACATTTTGCTTGCTGTGGGTTATGTCTCTAAGTGGGTTGAGGCAATTCTGACTCGTACTAATGACTCTTCTATAGAGATTTCTTTTGTCAGGTCTCACATTTTTTACAGGTTTGGAATCCCAAGAGCTATCATTAGCAATCAAGGCACTCATTTTCGCAATCGAAGTATAAAGAGCTTAGTCAGCAAATATAGTATGATGCATAAGGTGGCTACCCCATACCACCCTCAGACAAACAGTCAAGCGGAACTATCAAACAGAGAAATTAAGCTCATTCTTGATAAGACAATGCAACCTAACAGAAAGGATTAGAGCAAGAGGCTAGATGATGCACTTTGGGCATATCGTACAACATATAAAAGCCTGATTGGCATGTCTCCATATCAGATTGTCTTTGGTAAAGCTTGTCATCTGCCAATGGAGGTAGAGCATAAGGCATATTGGGACATCAAAAGCTACAGCCTTGATCTTGCTAGTGCTGGTGCTGAAAGAAAGTTACAATTACAAGAACTTGGTGAGCTTAGGAGAGAAGCATATGAGAATGCTTGGATCTACAAGGAAAGAACTAAGGCTGTCCATGACAAGCTCATCTTGAGAAGGGAGTTCCATATGGGCCAAAAAGCTCTACTTTATGTCTCTAGACTTAAACTCGTGCCTAGTAAGCTCCGTTCTAGATGGGAGGGACCTTTCATCATCACTAATGTTTTTCCCTATGGAGCTGTAGAGATTAAGAGAGAGCCAACTGGAGGTTGCTTCATAGTCAATGGTCATCGCTTGAAGCCTTGCTACAAGGGATTCTCCACCCAAGATGTAGAGGTCATCATACTAAGAGACACCATGTAGCCCCGATTGTATTCTCTCCCTTTACTCTTTTTACTTTGCATTGTCATATTATTAATCTAGGTTGTGCTATATATTATCTGTTTTTATGATTTGCCCTATGTGTTATGCATTGAGGACAATGCATTGTTTAAGTGTGGGGGAGGGATTTCATTCTTTTAGTTTTTCTTTTTGGGTGTGTTTTTACTTTTATTTTAGTTTCCTCTTAAAAAAATGAAAAAAAAAAGTTGTTTTGTTTTGTTTTGAATATGAAGATTGCAAGTTTGAAGTGATTCAAGTATGATGCATTCTTGATTTGAAAAGTGATTGATTATGACTTGAGTGGATGAACTAAGTGGCAATAGATTTGACATAGGTGAATTTAAGCTAGTAATCATATGCCTAGTGAGGTTTTGAGCCTAGTGTATTTCTTCTTTTCATGTGTGTATACTCCTATCTCTTTCCTCGATCTAGAACTTGACTTGAATCTTGTTTGAGACCACGTTTGTGCATTTGCAATCATAAAGATCATAAAGGCATTCATTTCAATTTTTTTAGCCAAATAAGCCAAAAGCCTACCCTTTTCATACATTTATCCTTTGCTTAACCCCTTTTAAGCCTTCATATTTTTTCTCTTAACCCATGGCAAAAAAAAAAGTCCTACCCTTTCTGAATGTCTTAGGAGTTGAAGAGTACTAAATTACATGTGCTTGGGATGGAAGAACACATTTAGAGTTATGGTTTGGGTCAATTTGAAAAAAGAAACAAAAAAAAAGAAGAAAGAAGGGAAAAAAAAAAAAGAGGAAAAAAATAACTGTAATAAGATTCCGCTCCTATAGTTTAAGCTGTGCTTAGTAACTTGGGATCTTTATCAACAATGTTGATCTTCGCATCAAATGGCTAGTAAGGGCTATGAGCATGCTAGCAGCATCTTGGTGCCAAGGAGTTATCCATGCTTGAGTAACTGGGCCTTTGTATCACCAATATGAAGGTTTACGTCAAAAGAGCATATACATAACAGCCTAAGAAAGTTTAAAATAAAAAAGAACAGAAGAAGAAGAAGAATGACCCAAGTCAAGTTTAATTTAGTTTCTTGCATTCTATTATATTTTTTCATTGATTCTCTTCACTTCCTAAGATGTTTAACTTTGTTTTCCCAAACACTATATCCTTTCTTTCTTTACCTTAACCCTATTACAACCTAATAAAAGTCCTTTTGATTTATGTTTGTAATTGCTTTACTAATGAAGAATCTATGCTCTTGTCAAGCCTATGGAAAGAGGATTGGATAAGATGGTTTTGAGTGCAAACACAAGCCGATAAACTTTTGAGTATTGCGTGACATACACATTAACCTTGGTGAGAGATTTCTGACTTAGATTCCCCTTTGTCAAGTAAATTGCCATGATGTTTGTTTTCTTGATTCATGAGATTACTTGGATAAGAAAGATGTTGATTGCTTTGACTTGCTTTTTGCTTGTGATTGGAACATTCACTTTTGTTTGATTTTCTTTTGTTTTTCTTACTGCTCTTTGGTGTTCATTTGCTTTGCCCAGGAGTACAAAGGCTAAGTGTGGGGGAATTGATAAAGCCCAATTTTTATACATTTTATCCCATATTAATTCAGGATTTAAATGATAATTTTGAGCCCAAAAGTTGATACCTAAATTTATTGGACCCTTCTAAATTCTTTCAAAGATTGGCCTGGTAGCGTACAAATTGGCCTTACCTCCCAATCTTAGCCAAATTGATAACGTCTTCCATGTCTCAGTTGAAAAAGTACAAACTAGATCCCTCACACATCTTAGAATATGAAGATATAGAGTTGCAAGATAACCTCACTTTTCAGGTAAAGCCAGTGAAGATTGTAGGTCGATGGACTAAGCAACTATGAAATAAAACAATTCCAATGGTCAAGGTTATCTGGAGAGGCTTAACTCAGGAAGAAGCTCCTTAGGAAAAGGAAGACGATATGAAGACTAAGTATCCAAAGCTATTTGTATAAGGTATATTTTAAATTTAGAGGATGAAATTTATTTAAAAGGAGGAGGAACTGCCACATCCTAAACATTTAACCCTGATATTCGAAGTTAAAAATTAGGTTGTGGGCTAATATAGAAAGTAGACAAAAGGATGAAACAACTTTTGTTATGAAACTCAGATAAGGTCTGGACTGATATTTTTAGAATTATCGGTTTAGAAAAGGCAAAATGGGAAAATTTAAGAAAAATTCTAAAAAATTCTCAGAAAATGGTAAAAGAAGGTAAATTAGAGGTTTTGGAACCTCAATTGAGACTCTGGAGGTGGAAATAGCATAAAAATAGCTTATTATAACATAGGCTTTTTGGAAAAAATAGTAGAAATTGAGTGACAATAATTATTTTAAATATTTAGAGGCATTAATAATTCTGAAAGAAATATGGAAAAATAATTTAAATATTTAGTTGAGTTTATAAAATTGATTTTAGGCCTTGGAAGCACAGAAATTAATTTAAAGTCTTATCAATAAGGGCCTATTTTGAAGGAAATTCAAAATAAATAGTTAGAGGTAGAGATAAATTCTAAAATTTTTCAAAATGCTTTCCCATATTAAAATAGGATTTTTCATGGAGAAAAATGTGATTTTGGAAGCCTAGAATAATTATAAAAAGTTACAAGTAAATAGTAACCGATAAACTTCAATTTTACTTGGAATTGATATTTTATGATTACGCCACTTTCCTTGCTCTTTCCATATTAGAATTGGGCCTCATTTTGGGCCAAGAAAGCCTAAAAATTTCATGGAAAACATGGCCTAACATTTAAAGGAATTTAAGCTGAAATTTTACCTAAAAATCAATGGAATATTCTTGAATAAGGACACATGGCAAGATCAGAAAATTAGAGGCATTTGATGGCAGCCACGTGGTCTCTTATGTGGCCAAATCTAGCGCAACAATGGAGGGGAGGAGTCAGATTTTGTGCTTTATAAATACCCCCTAATTACACTAAATTGGCCAAAAATTGACAAAAGAGGGGAGGTGCTACTAAACTGAATTCTTGAGCTTAGAAGTGAGCCTTAAATATTGTATTTGAAGGGAGAAACACTAAGCTTTGATCAAGGATTAATTGCAGTAAGTTTGAGCTTTATTTTGGTTAAGTTTAAAGCTTGTTTGGTTGGAAATTCAAGTTGTAATCCAAGGTCATTATGCTATCCATTTTTGGTCAAGTGAAGCATGAATTAGGGAAGGATAGAAACCTTAAAAATGAGTTGAAATTATCATGTTTAAGTGATTTTTGGATTGATTTTTGGAAGAAAACCAAGTTATGGTCCTTAAGTATACATTTCGGCCATAGTGAGTTCTTGGGGTAGGATTTTGTTTTGCTGTGTTTTGATTATTCTAGTGAGCTTAAAAGGTGTGTTTGTGTAAGGAAACACCAAGAAAAATATTTGGAATCACTGGAATCAAAATTGAAAATTTTGAACAAAAAGGGGACCATATTCAGCCAATGCAAGTTGAAGGGAAAGGAGTGTGATTTTGTTAATACTAAATTGATATTTGAATTTTGCATGAAAAATCGTGTAGGAATGAACCAAGAGATTGATGGAATCAAAGAAGGAACAATAATGTCAAAAATCAAAGAAAAAGGGGATTTAAGTAGGTTTAAAGTTAAGTGTTTGTAATCAAGCTTGAATGGTTGATAATATGGCCTGTAATTATGCTTGAATTGATAGGTTTTGTGAAGAAGAACAAGGGAGAATATTAAACCCTCAAGGAACCGAATTGGATCAAGGCTGAAAGGTAGCATTGAACCTATAATTTGATTGTTTTTCTTGCTTGCTTAATGTGTATGTGTTGCTTGCTTTTTGTTGGTTGAATCATATTATGGTGATGGTTGATTTTATGATGTTTAATATTGTCACATCCAGTAATATGGTAACGATATGTCTAAATATTCAAGGGCCAAAAATGATAAGGAGAAATAGAATATTTATGGTGGAAAATAATTATTATGATTTTTCAAGTCCATTAATAAAATGGTTGGGATATTTTGCCTCTAAATAAACACCTAATCCCCTCTTGCAAGACTATACATTTCAGCCAAAAGGGAGGGAGCTCTTGCAAATGTGATTCTTGAGTTCCAAGCAAGAGGAAAGCTAGCCACTTTGATCATCCAAGCTAAGGTTCAAGGTTAGTAGGTTGTTTTAAGTTCTTTCTTGCCTTGTTTCCTTGAGTTTGATGGATGAAAAATCTGTTCTTCCCTCTTATTGTTGCTAGCTTAAATGCTTAAGGGTTAGGGGAAGGAGGTTTTAATGTCAAACCTAGTTAAAACACATTGATTCAAGGTTATTTCAAGTGGTTTTAAGTTGTTTGAAAGATTTCATGGTTGTTTAAGAAGGGTACTATTCGGCCACTTCAAGATTGGTACCCTAGGATGAGATTTTTCATAGTTTGAATGCTTTCATTGTGTTTAAAATGGAAAATGGTGTAAGGTAAACCTAAAGAACAAGCATTGGAAGCATTAGAATTAAAGTTAGAATTTTTGGAACTTAAACCCCTTATATTCGGTCAAACTGATTCATAAGGAAGAAGTTTTCTTTTCATGAATTCAGGTTTATATTTGTATTCTACATGAAAAATTATGTATGATTGACTTAAGAAAGGAATTTTTAGGTTAAGGAAAACAAAGCTCCAAAATTCAAAGAATTAAGGGTTAAAGGGTTACTTGAGTTTTGCCATTGAATCTTGTATAGTTTGGTTTCTAATGTGGCTACCCATTCTTGTGTTATGTGATGTTTAGGGTTTGATATTTGTTAAGGAAGGGAAGAAGATCAAAGAACCAAGGAGCTTTTGGAGTAAGGTAGCAAGATTTAATTAACTACTGGTATTGACATTATATTGTTTATTATTGCATGGATGATTGCCATTATATGGTTGACCTATGATGATTGTGATGTGGCTACTACTTACATTTTATTGCCTTGGCTATTGCATGTTAGAGATTGCTTAATTATAAGAGGATTAGTTCTCCAATAGTAGCTAATGTTGATATGCATAATGATGATGCATGCTTGATGTTATTGTTGATTATTCTTGCTATTAGGATTTTAATGAAATCTCATTCCTTCCAAATATAATCTAATATTCTAGGGGCTGTGTCATCCAAGAAGAAGCTGCAAATCCAAGGGTGAATGTGGTGTTTAAACCATGAAAACAATTAACTTTTGACAATGTATAAGTATGTATGCTTAAAATGTTGTAACCCTACTTGGACTGTTGACTTGGAACTGCGTTTTGACCAAGTTACCAAATGAATTAAATCAAAAAATTTGGCATGCTTATAGTTCACATCATGAGCTTCAAATCAATAAGTAGCACTTTAAAATTAGACATTGGTACAATTTATAGTGATTTTTCAAAGTTAAGGTTTAAAATCTAGGAAAAAAAGACTTTTACCAAAGTAAAAATGGTAACTTCCCTAAAAATCTGGCACTAATTCAAAAGGAATTGGTTACAAGATTATTTTTTCTTAAAAGAGCATTTAAAGATCTTTTCATAAAACTTGGAAGCACTCCATTCCAATTTTTCTACAATAAGTTAGGAATTTTAAAAATTGGATAGAAAATCTGGATTTTACCAAATGAACAGTAAATTTCCAAAAATCAGCATCCAAATTGCCTATTTTTTAGTTTAAGGCCATCCAAAGTGGTTAAATTTAGTTCTAAATAAAATCTAAGATATGCTAGAAGGAAAGACCCTATCTAGGTTTTATGTCATGCCTTGCTTTATCAGCTAGTCTACTTTTATTATTGGCCCTTAACTTAAATTTTTATACCCATTATCAGGGTTAAATTTTGCAGGATGTGACAAAAGTCATCCCATCACTATTCCAAAAAGCAACCCAGCGTTGATAACTTTCTCATCTACATAGATAACCTTTTGTTTTTCTCAAAAGATGAAGATTTTCATAAATTTTTATTAACTCAATTTGGGGACATAATTGAAAAATATGGGATTATTTTGTCGACAAAGAAAGGAGAAATAGGTGTTAAAAGAGTATAATTCCCTGGAATGAGTTTTGAAAATGGTTAATATTATCCTGGACCAGATATTACAGAAGAACTACTCAAGTTTCCATATGAGAATCTCACAACAAAGCAAATTCAACAGTTTTTGGGTATTTTCAATTATCTTAAGGATTTTATTCCTCACGTGTCTAATCATACTAGCCAGCTGCCCAAGCTTTTGAAAAAGAATCCTCCTTCATGGGGAACAGATTAGACTTCAGCTATCCATACTCTCATAAGAATTGCTCAACATCCACCTCCATTAAAGATTCTTGACAAATGATTACAAATCCTACAGACTGATGCCAATAATGATTTTTGGAGACCTATTTTAATTGAAGAGGTAAATGGAAAAAGATTCTACTGTGGACGTGCAAGCGGACAATTCAAGGATTTAAAAAAGCATTATCATGCAACCTACAAGGAGATCCTTACAGTCAAAAGAGGGGTTGAGAAATTCAATTTTCATCTCAGTCCTTATCAATTCAAAGTAGAAATGGAAAATGCTTTTTTTTCCCAAGATGTTTAATCCAAAAGGAAAGATTTTGCCAGATAACCAATTATTTCGATAGAAAAATTAGTTTTCTCGTTATAAATTTATAGTCCATCATCTCAAAGGGCACCAAAACACCATTACAAACTACCTCTCAAGACCTTAGAAAGCTTCTCATTCTTCAAAGCTGTTGTCATTCACCACACAACTACCTCTCTACATTTTAACCATCTCTGAACCAGAAATGACTCATAGAATAAAAACCACCATTTTTCCTTCTAGATCTTGTCCTTAAACCCCCAACAGATGTCTGAAACCTTCCTAGAAGCACTATGTTTTATTGGCTCCACCTTCTTTTTGTGAACAGTAGAATTCACCCATATCCTCAACATTTTGATGTTGATGCTCTATACCTCACTATTCCCATCATCAAAGGACCTATACCAGAAGAACTGTTATGGTACCTTTGGTTCCTCTCAACTAATTACACTTGTGCCATAGCCTTTTCAACCCTATCCATATACCACCATCTGTATGACTCAAGAGACCAAAATTCTCATCTTCTCACCCTCTTTGAAATGCTTGATCCTCTTCCCTACTAGAGAGGAAAACTTTACAATATCCTTGATATATATAGTATTTGGCATGCATCATCCTCAAAGTAGAAAAAACTTTCTTGTTTGTTTCCTTTTTACAGGAGTTATGACCAAGATGCTGATAGAAATCTTTATACAGATAATCATCTGAATCTCCAAATTACTTCCCCTCTATGGTCAAAAGATGAGAAGTTATTAATGGAGAAACTTGGACAAACATTAGCTGCACCTAATGAGCCAAACACAGGAGAAGACTCCACATGTCTTTCTCTTGCACCTTTTCCTCCAAGTCTTGCTAGTTCACCTCAAAGGGCTGACTCTTCAACTCGTGAAGAATTTCAGAGGATCGAACTTCATCTTAAATGTTGTCATCCCTTCAGTACCAACAGAAGAATCACAATCACAGGCTCCAATTCTTAAAGGAAAATCCCAGGACCGTTATCACGATGATAAGTCCCTACCCTCAGTTTGAAGAATATCAACTCACAAGGAGAAGGCCACCTTCACATTACACGATAGGAACCTATGACTCTGATACTAACAACTCTGACCCAGAGGATGTCATGAATTTGTCCTCGAGTCATGAAACCATGTGCAAAAGCTTGCGATAAGAAGAATTTACTAAATGATAAGTGAAACCTCAATTGGCCTTGAACCTCTCCAAATTTCCTCTTCTTTTACCCCCAAAGACTTCCTTCCTCTGTTTGTAAAATACTCTCCAAAAAGATTAAAAATCTTATTGAGATAGATTACCTTCCTGAAGATGCTAAAATTTAGGAAACAGATCTACCTCTTCTCAACCCTTATAGCCTCTATCATCATACCAATCATGTTACAAAAAACATCAGAAACTTGATCTCTACTAGAAGGCCCCATGTAAAAGAGACTGTTTAGACTACCAATCTAGACAACTATGGTCTTCATGCCACCTCATCTAAACAATATGTTACTCTTGACATAGCTCAACCTTTAATTGACTCAAGGTTACACCATCATCATGTTGGTGTTGTTTGTCTCATAATCACACCTCACGAAAGAAAAGGGATTTCAGCTACCGCTAAAGTTGTTTTAGTTGATACTACCTATACTTCTTATAGCAATACATTGATTGGTGCTAGCTTGACCACTCTTAGCAATGGTAGTGTCATTCTTACTATAGCCCTAAATTTCAACATAAAACTTTCAAATCTAAGCTTAACGGATAGATTGAAAGTTTAGATCCATATATTTAGAGTAGATCAAGATCCCAGAGCCATTACAACAACCTTATATCATCATATCATTTACAGACTCCATAACCATGCTCTTGATCTTCATTTCTCAAACTCCACTAAAAATGCTCTTTATGTGGTATCTAAAAGAGCTTACTATACTTCCATCATTCAGATTCCTCAACAAATACCTAAAGAAGAACGTGCTCAGTTGATGCCTCGAGTGGATTACTAATTATGAAAAGCAATTTTACGGAGTTCAAAAGGATTTCCACACTTCAACTCCTCCAGTGGTGAAAAAACTCCCAGGTAGCACGATTAAATATGTTTTTTCAAGACCAGGCCAAAAACAGCCTTCTGTTCCTTCTAGACACATTTTGTCAATTATTCTAGTCTATACTCCATTCAAGCGAGATCCTCCTATTGCTTGGGTAGATGAAAATGTTAAACCTTGTTCTTTATCTCATGTAAATAGTCATTTCATATGGGATCATGTTCCAGAAGAATGTGATCCTGATTGTGATTATGATCCACCTTAATGGTGGGAAGCATCAAATGAAGAAGATAAACCTGGCTGGGCTTATCCCATCAGATATGCAACCAAGAAGGAAAAAGAAAAAAAGACTCGTGCATCTTTTTTTCCTCTAAAGAATCATAAACATCATAGTGATGATTATGATGATCATTGCCCAAAACAAAAAATTACAAACTAGAAACTTCCTGTTTCTACTGTTTCTTCTAGTGAATTATCCCTATATGATCTACTTAAAGAAACAGGTCATGAAGATCTTCTTCCCAAGTAAAGACCAAATCTAATGATCCCTGTCATCCAAAGGCTTGTCTCTTGTATAGCAATGATGGATCCTTATGATCAAGATTTTCATTCTCTTGAGAGAAGAATCAATAGAGAAATAAAGGTTTCAACAAGACCTTTCTCAGTCCCTACTGAAGTTTCTCCTACTAGTGAAGTTAGACCGGTTTTTACAGCAAAAGAAGTTCTTAATTGGCAAACTCAGAATACAAGTTGGCATAATAGAATTTTGACAAAGATTGATTCAAAACTTGATCTTTTGACTCTTAGAACTGATACTTTGATAAGTAGACTCGATCAAGTCTCTGATCAGGTCAAACAATATGACCTTGTTTTCTTAGTCTTATTAATTAGATGTAGATTTGAAGCAGTTTATCAAAAAAGGATATATCAAACCAAAATTTACCAGAAAGGTGCAAGAACTGTCACAAATCTAAAAAGATCTACAAAAGATTGAGCTGGATATCGTAAAGGATCAGTAACAAATCATCTATGAACCCTATCCATCTTATCCTTCTAGTTTCCAAATTCCTACCTATCTAACATCACTTGTCTCTTATCCAAAAGAATCTGATTATAGCAGGGTTTTCAAAATGTGTTATCTCATTTTAAGACAATCAAGAAATCCTTAATGAGCTCTTCTACCTATATAACCAAATCCTCTTACCAGACCTCCAGTAAGACTACCTCACTTTCTCTTGTCTGAAAATCCTTTCCAACCTTCACCTTCATATACTAAACCCACTAGACCAACACAACCTTCTTAAGGAATTACAACCAAAACTCCTCTATCTTCTCCACCAAAACTCCTCTATCTTCTCCACCAAAACAAACTTCTCTCCAAACAAAGAAAAGAAAAAGGAAGCTATTGATCCAAACAAAACCATAGCAACCTTCCAATCTTTAAATAAATTTCAATCATTATCAGTTAACCTCTTAGAAACTAAATCCAAACCTTCTATTGAATATGACTCTAACTCTAACTTTGAGACATATCAAGCTTATATTTCTCGAGTAGCAATAGTCTAACCAAATCCTACAATAGAAGATCCCTTTGATGGAGAACCTTTTGTCTCAAATCCATCTGAAGCAAGGAGAACAAATTACAAGTGACTATAGGCCCATGGTTCACTTTTGATGACCTTCCTCTAGAAAAATAGAGAGATAGACTCAATAAATTTGGTGTATGGATTTACCTGCAACTTGCCAAACATGATATAAATCTTGAGGAAATTCTCTCAAAATTTCTCTCAAGACTTATAGGAACATTGAGAGAATGGTTTCAAAGCCTTAGTGACTATCAGAAACTTACAACAGCCAGAGTTAATAATGCAGGAACTCTCTTGGGTCTTATTTATCAAGAATTTATCGGTGATTTCCATATTATTGACAAACAGCGTCATCAAGAATATTTTAAGATGAAGTGTTGTTCTCTAGACAGAAGAGATCTGCAAGAACATTTTCAAAGGATGTATGAAAAATATTACATGCTTGGAGGAGCCAATGATGTTAATCTCAGATATACTTTTATTACCTCTCTTCCAGATGAGCTACAGCCAGAACTTTATAGAGCTATCAATACACTCTATAGAAATATGACTAATATTTTTATAGGAGAAATCTATCAATTAGCATTAGCAACTATAGATAAACTCTATGAATAGTAAAAGCTTTTCAAATGAATGCTGAAATGAGAGTCAAAATCGAAGCCTCTTTGCAAGAAATCTTATCTAAAAACAAAATGCAAAGACAATAAAGATTGCTTTTGTTCTACCAAGAGAAAATCTCATTATCGTCAGTTCAGATATCTAAAAGGCTCATATTCCAGATGAAGATCCAGAAAGCCTTTTCTAAGATATTTCAAGAAGCACAGGCCTTATTCAAAGAAGTCTGATAAGTGCTACCTATGTAAGAAGAAAGGACATGTTGCAAAAAATTGTCTTAACAAAACCAAAAAGGACATAAAGCTATTGTAACACCCACAGACTGTTCTAATGATCAATGAAGATGAAGATATTGAATCTATTATTGAAGAACAAGATATTCAGGATGAAGAAACACAATTTGTTCTTCTTTCTCTGAAAATAAAGAAACTGATCCTGAATCTTCGTCCCAAGAAGATGATGATCATCAAGGGTATTTATACTCTATTAATCAACCTATCAATACCCTAAAAAAAATTCATCTATTAATGTCGGGCTCTCTTTTTGCAATATTAAAAGAGAAAATCATAAATAAAGACCCTAGAATATATAAAATTGCAATTTGATTTCTTCAATTCACATAATTGCTAATAGAGACTGGGTCTTACTATAAATTATGAAATATTGGGAAAAAGAAAAAAAAATACCCTTATTCTCTTTCTTCTATCTCATCTATTCTTTCTGTTTCTTTCTTCTCTTCTTCTCTCCTTTGGCCATTCTTGCCGGCACATACTAGTGGCAACAAGGAAAGTCATAAGGCTGGAAAACAGATTCGCCAATAAATTCCTCCCAATTTCCAAGCTTCACAGTAGCTACAATGGTTCTGTCGATGTTGCTTGCTCCAACTGTGAGGAGCCACAGGGCTCCGTTAAATATAGAGCCACTAGAAAGGCCAAAGTTTCTAGCCACACTGCTTACAAATACTCCCTTATGAATTGCTGTAAATGAGACAATCGAAATTATGTCATTAAAGAACAGTGATTCTTTTAGATTTCACTCACCAATTGATATGAGGAGGTGTTCTTTATATATACAAGTAGATGAAATCAATACAATGCATCATGAGAAGAAGAACAAGCCTGAACAAGCCTCGTGTTTGTATATTTATATATGAAATCATCTATCAATTGCTCAATCTAGTATTACAATCTTCCTCCATGATTTAAATAATGAATCAAAAGTTTTTGCAAGGTTGATGACCCTTGTAGATTCCATCTCTTTAATTCAGGTTTTCCAAGATCCCTTCTCTTCAACTCGATTTTTCCTGGTAGTAGATCAATCAAAGATTAGGATCTTTTTTTAATTTTATATCGGAAGCATAAAATTTTGTGTACGAGGATGGGCATATTGTATGCCTTTAACATGCCTCTTATTGGATAACTCATTTGGGACGTAAACTCATTCTTGATAAGGTGTCCAAAATTAGCCTTGCTATCGCTAATGTCAGATGGTTACCTGGACTAATAATTTTCTATTCTAGACTTGTAACCCTATTTTAGACTTTTTTTTAATTACATATTTGTAATTCTCTATTTCAGACTTGTAATTTCTTATTATAGACTTATTATTTCCTATTATAGACTTGTAATTCTCTATTTTAGACTTGTAATTTTTTATTTTAGATTTATTATTTGCTATTGTAGACTTATAATTTCTTATTCAAACTTGTTATTTCTTATTGTAGACTTGTAATTTTCATACTAATTTCCTATTTCAGACTTTTGCCACATACTGAATATAGCATGACATGTCCCATACTCCTCCTATGTGGTGGCATTTATCTTTATTACATGTTTATGTGTATTTCTTTTGGCTACATGCATTACATATAGCTATACATTTTAGTCACAATTGTGGACTTCCGTTGATTAATTTCATAAATATAAAAAAAATATTAATCATCTGCTAGACACTCTGAATTTTATTGCAAAATTCAACAAGCTAAATTACCTACAAGCAAAAAGACATTTGATACTATTGTACTTTTTTTTCAAAATTAATCTAATCCTTGAAAATTATTACTTAATTATTTAGGTGATACATGTTCCAAAATTATATTGACATGTTTTTTTTTACTGATGTATTCATGTATATATAAGGAAAATGTTTTATCCTTGTAAGAAAATGGGCCAGTCCACCCTTGGTGGATTGGACTCAAGCTCATTTATCATTTGGGACTCCAGTGTAAATAGCAAAACTCTTGGGTCTTTAACTGTAATTTTTGCCATTTTATATGATTTGCAAAAAGGAGGGAACGGTTGCAGGTGGGAGGAGATGGGTTTTTATTTGAAAAAGGGGGGAGTTAAAAAATGGTTTTATCCGGAGAAAAAGGGCCAGAACGTGTAATCATTTTTTCGTGCTCTAGACTCCCTTCTCCTCTCTCAGTTCACTCTTCCTCATCTTCCCTTGCTCCAGTGTATTTACTGTGTCTCCCAAATCCGACTCCGTCACCGTGATCGGACCTCCGCGTGGCAACCTAACTTTATTGCAGACTCCAGGTATGCCCGAAATCCTTCATTGGTACCAGAGCCATATCAGATCATGTGTTATTTCTTCCGCTGCCCATTTCTTTTTACACTGCGTTTTTTGTTTTTTTTTCCTTTCTCGTGTGTGCCTTACGGCTTGGCAGACTCCAAATACCAGATTTGCTCTCTCAAATATTAAGCAAATCTTGTTTTATATTCAGTATGATAGTTTTCTATGATGATTGTGTGTTATTCATGGTTTTCTTTCACTTCCATGACCGTCGGACACTACAATTTTTTTTTGTTTTGTTGTCTCCAACTATTATATGATAGTAGTCTACATGGGAGATGACCAAGAACAATTAAAAACATCTGGAAAATGGTAAAAACGTAGGTTTGGAAGCATGAAAATCATAATCAGTAGAGTACGTTCTTGAACAGTCACCGTTTTCATTTTTTGGGTGTCTTGAAAATGAAGTTTTTTGGATTCAAAAATTATCCCATTGCGTAGAGCTCGAAAAAATGAAGAAAATGATATAAAGTACGCTAAAAACGGACACCGAACGGCGAAGATACGGAGGAGAAAAGAAATCAGGTCCGACGGACCCGTCGGACCCTGTTAGAAACAATCTCACCCAAGAGGGGGGTGAATTGGGTGAGTTACAAAAATTTTAAATTAAATGCGTGACAGTATTGAATAAAAACAGAGAGTCAGAGTAAGGAGAAATTTAACCGCAGAGAGAAGACACAAGATTTATACTGGTTCGGTCTAAACCACGTGACCTACTTCCAGTCCCCAGAACACCTCTGAGTATTTCACTATCCTCCAAGATCGACAGGGCTCTTGGTGCCTCGGTACAGTAATTGTATCGCTCAATCACTCCCCCTTACTCCCGTAAGGATACAAGCCCTCTCAAGAGTCCACACTCTTGAGTATCACTCAAGTATTTAATAAGAGTAGTAATTGGCTCTCTTACAGAGTGAATTTAATGATGAACACTGATGCTCGGTAGTAACGTGAAAACAGAGTATTGAATGCTAGACTAAATAATCGCAGGTGGTAGTTCCGGTATTCAATCCTCTTCATTAATGCTTCTTCGCGCCTTTTATAGTTGATATTGTTAAGTAGCTGTTAGACAGAAGAGCTTCTAGCCGTTGTGACTCCGTTTGCGTGTTTCGCTGGTTTCAATGGTTCCGCCATTAATGCGTCTGAGCTTCTGACACTGTAGGTTGCAGTCTACGTAATCCCGTTGAAGAGCCGTTGTATTCTATTTCGTTAATCTGCATATTTTAAGCTTTAAACAAATAAGAGTCTTGCGGTGAATACTTTAGTCATGAACTAAGAAGAGAAAACAAATTTATCATTCAATGATTTGGGACGAAATGATTTATCTGTAAGAAGAGCAGAAAGACATTCTGAATAAGTTTGATCGAAGAGATGTTCGATTACTTGTTGATAGATCATGTTATCGATAAACAGAATGAAGACTTTTCGAATTAGTTCAACAATATTATCGATCAAGTGTTGGATCATTGACTTTAAGAATTATCATAGTAAACGGAAATCGTTCCATGATCGAACAAGTGATCGAACACTTGTTTGATCAAACAGATTATCGATAATTCAAATGTTATTGAAATGAAACTTCAGTCATTGATGATCGAACAACTTATCGATAAATGTATGATGGATAATGTTATCGATAAACCATGAGTATGAATATATTCAGTGAAAGACACAGACTATCTGAAGTGATCGAACAGGTGATCGATCAAGGCATATTCGAACAAGTGATCAAACAAAGTGAGAAAAGAAATTTAATCCTGTAAGATAAAGAAACTGATTATCGATCACGTTTTGTGAAAACATGAGTTTCAGGGAATTGAATGATCGATCATATGATCGAAAATCCAATGATCGATTAGGTGATCGAAAATAGTTCAACATAAGTTAACGCGAATAGAGCAATCCTTAGACTCTTTATCGATCATGTTATGTGAAAAGATATTTATGCAAACAAGTTAAATTATCGATAATGTTATCGATAATTTGGTTGCAGGAAAACTAAATAAGAGTGGATAAATACATTGATTATCGATCATGTGATCGATAATTGTATGATCAATAAGGTTATCGATCCATCAGTGAAGATGATTCCTGCATTCAGAGAGTTAGAGCATAATGTTCGAACATGTAATCGATAAACAAATGATCGAGAATATGATCGATAAATTGGTAATAGAATTAATGTGCAGAACAAGTAGATTGTGTTACCTTTTATCGAAGTCGTTATTGATAACTGATTTGTCGATCATGTGATCGATAAATACACTTCAGATTTGGTTCTCTTATCAGTAACTCGATTGTTTAACTGATATTATCGATCAGTTGATCGATAATTAACCATAATCTTGTGTGATTTCCACGTTAGCGATAATCGATCATTTTATCGATTAATTACTTATCGAATAGTTCTTCGATCAAAATACCTACCATAAACCTGATTTACACTTGAACAATTATCTGTAACCTTAGCGATAAACTATTGATCGATCAGTTGATCGATCAAAATACTTAACCCAAATTATCTGACTTTGTTATCATCAAAACTATAATCCTAACAGACCCGACTCGGTTGCAGAAGCCGGGTTGCGGTTGAAGGAGACCTCCAGGGGCCAAAACGGCGTCGTTTTGGCCCCTACTGTAAAAAAAAATTTGTGAAGGGAACCGGTTGGGCCGAAATGGACCCAAACCCAACCGGTCCAAATACTTTTAATTAAAAAAAAAAGGTCTGTCTAAAAAAAACGAATTTAAAAAAAAAATTTGACCAAGCAGCGCCACGTGGCGCGTTCTGCCACGTGGCACCCCACCTTGGCATGTAGGGACCACCACCTGACAGGTGGTGGCGCGTGGAAGCCGCAGGCACGGCACGTGAAAGGTCCGTTTGAGGTGCGGTTTATCTCTAAAAATCCCTAAAATCAAGATCTTCATTTTGATATATAAGTTGATAATTTTGGAGATAATTAAGGATCTATTTCAGTGTATTTTCTGGTATTTTTCATGCGGAAATAAATTCCAGAATATTCAAAATAATTTAAATTATTTTGTTCTAGGTGAAAATGAAGCAAGAGGCTTCTAGTAGCACTGAAAATATCAAAGATGGTTCATTGGAATACTCATACATGGATAATGCAGTTCCAGAATATGAACCAGAGGATGAGGATCCTGAAGAGGACCCTGAAGAGGTTCCTCAAGAAATCCCAGAGGAGTTAATGGATTCTGGACCTGAGTCAGAATCTTTATTTCCCACTGAACCTCTCCGTACCAAACCTCATTTGGTCTGTAATGATTCACTAGATCTTCCCAATAAAACCGAAGTAGAGGAAGGCGAAGAGGTGGATCAACCCTGTACCCCTGCTTTAGCTATGAGAATAGCTGAAGGAGATGCAGCTAAATTGACAAACATAAAAGGCATCAATGGTGTGCTCGCTAGCTACGTCCATTACATGACTGATAAGAAGAATACCGAATTCTACCTTAGAGTCATAATAGAGTACATAAGAGCTATAAGAGTTAGAGGCGGACCTAAAGGCAAACCCATAAGAAAGTCTTACTGGATTTGGGCCATAGAGCTAGTGTCCTCCTTTATGAACAAAACGCGCAAACTTGGAAGCCTAAGAAAAGCAATGCTTGATTACATTTATGTTCATATCAAATGATGTAATATTTGTATTCGCCTTGAATTTGTGGTTTCATGCATTGTAAACAGACTAAGTATGTAATTTCATTTAATGAAATTACTTGAATTATTGTTGTATGATTATTTATGAATATCATATGTATGCCTTTTATAAGTGGGAGCTTTTAGAGGATGAGACTTCTAAAGGTTACAATCTTTGAAGTGCTTATATAAAATCCTTGATAGGACATGATGATTATTGCTAGTATCTGTGTGATGGGAGGTACAAACGTATTCTCTTGATCATAGATCTTGTAATTTCATTATTTGCTGATCGAGGATAATATAGGCACATTACATTGTATACTTCATTGTGCTATATAATTGAAATGTTCTTTGGTTCGGTTCTCTTCAAAGAGAACATAGATTAATGTGGGATAGATTTGTCACAGAACTAAGAATGGCAACCAAGAACATAATTGCTGAATTGAACAAAGGGGAAAAGCTTAACGAGGACAACTGGGACATCTGGCACCGAAAGGTCCAGTATATCCTAGAAGAACAGGATGCGATAGAGCCTCTCACCACTGCTATGGTTGAACCTGAAGCTGGCAACACGGTCTAGCACAGGAGAGACCAAGAGGCATATCTAACCTAGAAAAAGAAGAATAGCATAGCAAGAATCACACTTTTGAGCTCTATGGCTGACGACCTGATGTGCGAGTTTGAGTCGCACAAAACTGCACAAGCCATGTGGATAGCATTAAAGGATAAGTTTGGTGGAGTCTCTACGACCAAGCTTAGAAGGTTGACAATTAAGTTCGATACCTATAAGCTCAAGCCAAACAATCCTATGAAGCAACATCTGAGAGAGATGGCCAATATGATCCGGGAACTGAAGGAAGCTGGACATAACCTGTCTGATGAGCAGCAAGTACAAGCTGTCATCAGGTCACTCCCTGCAAGTTGGGAGCACATGAAAGTCAACCTAACCCACAATGAAAATATCATCACTTTTAATGATGTAGCTAAGCATCTAGAGCTAGAAGATGAACGTCTAGAGGCTTACAAGAGCTCTAGACAAACCTATTTGACTGAGGATGCTGGTACTTCCCAATCTAAGCCCAATTTTAAAAAGGGCAAGAAGCCCCAAAAGAAAGGGAAGAAGGGCAGTCCTCAATTTAAAAGGGGCAAGAAACAATTCAAGAAGAAGGGAAAGAAAGGCCGGAAGAAGAAGCTAGACCTGAAGAAGGTCAAATGCTTCGCCTGCCAACAAATGGGCCATTTCGCACGTGACTGTTCTAAACAGGCTGAAAGCGAAAAGATATTAGTGAATTATGTGAATTCACATGTTTCATATGTTTCTAGTACTATTTTTCTAACAGAACCTGTTTCTTCTTCTTGGATTATAGACTCAGGCTCCACAGACCACGTAAGCAGGGATCGGGGATCCTTCGTAGAATACCATCGGTTGCCGCATCAAAGCAAGTGGCTTTACGTTGGGAACAATACGAGAATCGAGGTTCGAGGCATTGGCACCTGCAAACTTGCTTTGCGTGGTGGAAAGACCTTAATACTCCATGATGTTCTTCATGCCCCCGACATCCGACGGAATTTAATCTCTGTTATTTGCTTAGTAGACTTTGGGTTTAATGTTAATTTTCATAGCAAAGTTGCAGACATTTTCTTCAACTCAGAACTTTATGGTTCAGCATTCAGATTCCAGAAATTTTTTGTTATGGATCTTGCTTTTGGTTTTAACGCTCATGATTGTTTTGCTATTTCTTCAAGCAATCCTGATATGAATATCTGGCATGCTAGACTAGGACATATTAATCAAAATAGAATGATTAAACTGGCAAAAGAAGGAATGTTGGGCGCAATCCCTAACATGGAAATGTCCTTATGTGAAAATTGTCTGGCTGGTAAGGCAACTAGAAAACCTCTTGGTAAGGGAACAAGAGCTGAAAATCCATTGCAATTAATCCATTCTGATATTTGTGGTTCGATGAGTGTGAGGGTGACACATGGAGCTTGGTATTTTATTACCTTTATTGATGATTTTTCACAACATGGTCATGTCTATCTGATCTCGCATAAGTCTGAAGCTCTTGAGTGCTTTAGACGATACATAAATGAGGTAGAGAATCAAATGGACAGTAAAATGAAAGCATTACGTACTGATCGAGGTCGTGAATATTTATCTGATGAATTTAAACAGCTCTGTGAGGAAAAAGGGATAATTAGACAACTGACTATCCCTGGCACTCCACAACATAATGGAGTGGCTGAGAGGAGGAATAGAACTCTTCTAGACATGGTTAGGTCTATGATGGCTCAAGCAAACCTACCAATTTCATATTGGGGCGATGCTTTGTTAACGGCAACCTTCATACTTAACCATGTGCCCTCAAAATCAGTCGCTTCTACACCCTATAAATTATGGACAAAACGCAAATTGGATCTAAGTGTCCTAAGACCCTGGGGGTCAGCAGCATATGTTCATGATGATTCCCACAAGCATGGGAAATTGGGTCCTAGAGGAAAGAAGTGTATTTTTATAAGGTACTCTGAACAATCTAAAGGATACGTTTTCATAGGTGAAAACGAAGATGGAACAGTGACTGAAATGGAATCAAGAGATGCCACATTCATTAAGACTAATTTCCTAAAAAAGGAGATGTTGACCGCACTGTATCTCTTTATGAGACACAGGAACAAGTCAGTGCAGAACAAATTGACAGACCAGAATCGTCTAGGTGTGTCAATCTGAGTGGGAGCCAAGAAAGGTCAACACCAAGACCTGAATAAACAAAGAAAGATAAGCAAATAGCTCCGGTTAGAAGGAGTAACAGGGAAAGTGTTCCCAAAAGACGCTTTCAAATAGAATGCGAATCTCTCTTAGTTACTCCAGAAGGGGATAATGAGCCCCATTCTGTACGAGAAGCCTTATTAGGTCCTGCAAAAGATGAATGGATGAAAGCTATGGAAGAAGAAATGGACTCAATGAAAAAGAACCAAGTTTGGGTGTTAGTTGATCTTCCAAAAGGGCGTAAAGCCATTGGGAACAAGTGGGTTCTCAAAATTAAAAGAAAAGTGGATGGATCAATTGACAAATACAAGGCTCGATTAGTGGCAAAGGGGTACACACAACAGGAAGGAATAGATTATGAAGATACATTCTCACCTGTTGTGTGTTTCAATTCTATTAGACTTATTCTGGCAATAGTAAACAGTTTAGATCTAGAATTACATTAGATGGATGTAAAAACCGCATTTCTGAATGGTGATCTAGATGAAGAAATCTATATGGAACAACCATTAGGTTTCATTGAAAATGGAAAAGAAAATAAAGTTTGTAAACTCAAAAGATCCATTTATGGATTGAAACAACCATCCAGACAGTGGTATTTGAGGTTTCACAAAGCAATAACCTCATATGACTTCCAAATGATAGAGGAAGACCACTGTGTCTACATTAAGTGGTTTGAGGGTAATTTTGTCATATTATCCTTATATGTAGATGATATACTATTAGCTAAAAATAGTCTAGATTCGGTGGTGGCTATTAAAGAATGGCTTTCGTCGAATTTTGAAATGAAAGACATGGGTGAAGCAGAGTATATACTTGGAGTTAAGATCCAAAGAAATCGTTCAAAACGAATCCTCTCTCTTTCACAAGAGAATTATATCAACAAGATTCTTGAGCGATTTAACATGAAAGACTGCAATCCCATGAGTACACCTGTTGCTACTGGAGTGGCTTTGAGTTCTGACATGTGTCCCAAAACCGAATCTGATAAAAAGAAGATAGAAAGAGTTCCATATGCCAGTGCTGTTGGTAGTCTGATGTACGCAATGATGTGTACAAGACCAGACATCTGTTATGCAGTGGGACTGGTGAGCAGATTCTAGTCTAACCCCAGTGAAAAGCATTGGAAAGCAGTGAAGAGGATCTTGAGATATTTAAAGGGCACTTCCAATTATGCACTATGCTATGAAGGAGGTGACCTGCGTCTTGTTGGGTACTCCGATGCTGATGTAGGCGGAGATGAAGAAAAACGAAGGTCAACTTCAGATTATACCTTCTTACTCAACAATGGCGCCATATGTTGGAGTAGCAAGAAGCAAATGTGCATTGCCTTACATTCGATGGAAGCTGAGTTTGTGGCTTGCACTGCAGCAGTGCAAGAGGCTTTATGGCTGAATAGATTTATAGAACACCTTGGATTTGGAAACAAGAGTACCAATCCAGTGATGGTATACTGTGACAATACTGCAGCCATAGCCTATACTAAAGATCCTAAGTATCACAGCAAAACCAAGCACATTGACATCAAGTATAATTTTGTTAGAGATTACATAGCACAAAAGATTGTTACTATACAATACATTTCAACCAAATGTATGGTAGCAAATCCTCTGACAAAGCCGATAGGCGAAAGAGTTTTTAAAGAACATGTACAAGCCCTTGGTATACGTAAAGTGTAACATGAATGCTTTATTAATGAAATTGTATTTTGTTATCACTTTATGTGTCTGTCTAAAAGTATACAATGTCTAGTATGTCGTACAGGTTAAGAAGGTTGGCTCTTTCACACGGGCAACCACCTTTGACACTCAGGTGGAGTGAACAAAGATGAGACATTTGTGTTCACCAGTAAAGCAACAATGAATGCTGATATGGTAGGGAAGAAACACAAACCTTATGTCGCCTTGACTAAAGTGTAGCAAGTCAAGATGAGATCCACGTTAATAAAGCTGGATCGAAGTTTGGAATCCGACTTCCATAATACCTGTAGCCAGACAACAAACTCTTCAACGTCAACGTCATAACAATGAGCAGAGTTGAAGAATTTGGGTTTAGATACTGAGTGTGTCTGGACCTAAGTCTGTATGGTGTTAATAATAAATCTAAATCGACATATGCTCTTATAGTAAAAGAGTAACACCGTAGCATGTGTTTCATACCACATGTGCTGAGAGAACCGCAAAAGGGAAGCAAGTGAAAGATCCCTGCTTCATTGCTGTGTGAGTCCCAGGGAGGAATTATCCTCTTATTGGTGTCCTTTGACTTTGACAATATCATGAAGATATGTTTCAGTGACTGCTACTTTGGCATATGTCCTATGGTCATGATTGATGCGATCTAAGGTAGTATGCTAAGAAAGCGATTGATTCATTTCAAAGTGATATTTGGGCGAAAGGAAGATTGACTGTGATATACATACCTATGCTAGTGTCTATGACATGTCCCTTATGACATTTTATGGTCGTAAGTGTGGATACTAGACATAAGAGAAAGGTAATCTGAGTCAACTATTGGCTCGAGAGGGATTAGATTTACCATGAAAAAGTGTATATAAGTAAATCTAGGACATCTGAGGCATAATTTTAAAATTCAAGCTACACAAAGGAGAGGGTGACTTGTGCTGATCCTTTAAAAGGGATTTCTAGTACAGGGGCCCAAGCGAAGACGTCATGCCCACGCGGTCACGGCAAAGCACTAAGTATGAAACTGAGGGAAGGTGAAGAGACTAGACTCGTGTCATCTAATCCACCAAGTGTGAGTGGGAGATGTAAGAAAATGGGCCAGTCCACCCTTGGTGGATTGGACCCAAGCCCATTTATCATTTGGGACTCCAGTGTAAATAGCAAAACTCTTGGGTCTTTAACTGTAATTTTTGCCATTTTATATGATTTGCAAAAAGGAGGGAACGGTTGCAGGTGGGAGGAGACGGTTTTTTATTTGAAAAAGGGGGGAGTTAAAAAACGGTTTTATCCGGAGAAAAAGGGCCAGAATGTGTAATCATTTTTTCGTGCTCTAGACTCCCTTCTCCTCTCTCAGTTCACTCTTCCTCATCTTCCCTTGCTCCAGTATATTTGCTGTGTCTCCCAAATCCGACTCCGTCACCGTGATCGGACCTCCGCGTGGCAACCTGACTTTATTGCAGACTCCAGGTATGCCCGAAATCCTTCATCCTATTCATATTTTTCAAAGAAAAATACTATTTATTTTGTCAAAATCGACAAGTCTAGTATAAAAAATAACAAGTCTTACATTGAAAATAACATTTACAATAATTTAAGTTTTAGCTAAAATTGGCATTATTTGCATAATTTATTTTACAATGACAAGAATAGTATATATGAAAAATAACTAGTGTTGAAAAGCCATTCATATTAACTTAAGTTTTAATGGAAATTGGCATTATTTTCACAATTTAGTTGTCAATGACAAGTCTTATATTGGAAATAACAATATTCATAATTACTTTAGTTTTAGTAAGAATTGACATTATTTTCACAATTTATTTGCCAATGACAATCTAGTATATAAAATAACAAGTGTTGAAAAGCTATTCATAATAACTTAAATTTTAACAGAAATTGGCATTATTTCCATAATTTATTTGCCAATGATAAGTCTAGCATAAAAAATAACAAATATTTAAAAGATATTCAAAATAACTTAAGTTTTAACAGACACTAGCATTATTTTCACAACTAGTTCAATACCCGTGCAATGCATGGGATACATTCAAGACAAATAAAAAGTTGTACAACTAACACCTTTGATCTTTCTTTTTTTTTACATGCAACAATTGTTGGGAAGGAAAAAATAACCTGATAGATGGAAGGATCATAACTCAAATAGAAAATCAGTTTAAGACCTTGATTTAGTAATATTTATATTTTCAGTTGGATTCACACAAAACTAAATAGTTAGTTGTAACCTGGCCTTTAGCTTTAAGAGGTTGAGAAAGGCGTTGACTATATAAAATCTGGAATGAAAATTTGGTGACTACAAAATTGTTAAGACAAATTTTCTTTACCTAAAATCAATGGAATGAAAATTTGGTATTTTCATTGTTGACTACATAAAATTGGTGAGGTAAAGACTGAAAGAATTGCCCAAAAAACTACCTTAAAATAGTTGCTTCTCACCACCATACGTATGTATAGCCACAAACTCATACACACAACCAACCCTACTACCTGTAACCATCACTAAACCCATACCCACGACCATGGGTTGTTATAGTCGAAAAGGCTAATTGTTGCAAACCTTACGACAAAGTGGAAACGGCCACAATATAATGGCTTAACATAAAATTTGAAAACCAAAAAATATGCAAAGTGGGAAGGTGTGGCTGACGTCTCATCATGAACAACAGCCCCTGAAATTTTATTTTAATCCATTAATTAATCTAAACAATAGCCGCTTTTTGTGAAATGTTAATTCTAATTGAAATATTAATTTAAATTTAAAATTTGAATTATTAATTAAATTTTATTTGAAATATGAAATATGAATTTGAAATCAGAAAATTGCCTAGAACAAAACCTTGGAATATGGACCAATACAGATGCAGTGATCAAAACTCACAACATTAGAAATTCCTCCCAATTTTCACTTTCAATTAAAAAATCGGCCTCAAAATATGGAATAGCAACAGGAACTACTATCATTTTCGTTTTTCCCATTTTATTTTTCCAATTAAAAAATCCTCTATTTGTTTAAGATTATAGCCTGCCACGTGGCATGCTGTAGAAGGTTATTGATCGTTGACAAAGCTAAATGTTATGAAACTTTATTTACAGTTTAAAGATTTATATTAATTTGAATTTAAATATGGAATTTGATTTGAAATCTAAAAACTAACCAACCTCAAAAAATTTCACCCAAAAAAGTAACAACATGGCATAAGTCTATTCAATTGTTTTTTTTTAATTTTATAAATATATTTGTAGTTTTAAATGATTTAATTGGGCGGATGGACAACCACTTTTTATGAACTATTAATTTTAATTTAAAATTTGAAATATTAAGAGCCTTTCTTTTAGATTACTGAATTTAATTTCAAACCAGAAATATTCTTAATTGTAATAAAAAAAATTCCTATAACAAAATCAACGTGTTCTGGTGATCAGACTTCACATGTCGGCCTACAACTAACTCTTGCTTTGTAAGCAACCACTAAGTAATCGTGAGATAGATCATGTTTTAAATTTTAAATTTTGTGAGTACAATTTTTTCTGTGAATAATTTGCCAAAAAAAACAAAGAAAAGAAAAACACATGAATAGGAGAACATGTGTAGGAACATAACTGCATGAATAAGGGAATGTGAGTAGAAACGTAAACACATGAATAGGGGAACATGGGTAGAAACATGACTTTTACAAAAATTTAAAAATGAGGACCATTTATCTACACATTGGTGACGCCACGTGTCGTACTGCTAGCAACTCCTGCCTTGTACTCTACTTTAATATATTAACAGATTTAGTTGCCAATGACAAATCTAATATAAGAAATGACAAGTCTTATATTGGAAATAACAACATTCTTGTGACCAATAATAAAAATGTCAATATGGCTATGACAACAAGTATTTTTCAACTAAGTTAACTTGTTGTTTTAAATTACAAATTTGTTAAATCTACACACTGAACTTGTTTATAATTGTCTTTACCAACTAACTTGTTATTTTCAATTATACACAAGTTAATGAACAACTTATCTTAGTTGAATTAATAAGTCTTTACTTGAAAACAACACTCTTATAGCCAATAACAAAATATAGCATTACCAAAACAAAATACTAGCATTTTCATAGTTTCATCCACTATAACCCATAACGTAGTTTGTAGATGATGATCAATCATTTAAGCTATTTAATAGGCCCTAGCTTTTAATAAACTCCATTGGCAAGAGTACCTTAGTCAAGATCTTGAACTTTCTTGTTCATTAACATGGCTCACGAGATAGGGCACATTGTACTTAAAGCCATGCATGATATAATGCAAGTATTCGAATAGACTTGAGAAATTCCTTTTGCTTCATAAAACAAACAAACAACTTCCTATTCAAAAGAGTTATTTAGTTACCTTCTAATTTTTTGGTCATAATCATTATACAAGAAATCATTTTGTAAGAAGCAACTCAAATCAAATACAAATGCATCATACAATATGCAATAAGAACCCACCACTCCTCTGCAGCTATCAGATTTGTTTCTTCACACATTGGTTTCACAAGTGCATAGAACCAAGCATTGGTGCTGAATGCAAGTCCTGCATTTGGCTTCTCCAATATAAGGTAACCCCCTGTTATGAATATCTTCGCTGGAGCAGAATCTACCCTGGGTAGTGCAAAGAGTCGTTGGCAAGTAACAATTATAGTAGAGAAATATGTTTTTGCTCCTCATGATGGAATGAAACTTAAGTATGTCTTCCATTGGAAGGCATGCCAACACTCGTTATAGAGAAGAGGGAGGCCGTTGGGTTCACTTAGTCTTGAATCTTCTTTGTAGTTGAGGTCAACGAGCTAGAGAGAGGGAAGATGGCAGAGTGAACAAGCTATGAGAAAGAGAAAGGGAAAAGCTGAGCTTGTTGGTTTACAGAGGAGAGGAAGAAAAGAAGGAAAGAGAACAGGAGGATGTGTTGGCGGCAGTAAAGGGAAACTAGCAAAATATTTAAAACTGATTTTCGTAAAATGAGTGTGTTACCACGTCTAATTCACGCGCAGGGGGGAATCGCCAGTTTTTAACTACATTTCCCTCCTAGTGGCCCGTTGTTGTGTGCGCGAGGCCCACTTTCCTCTTGGCCCATTTACCTCCCCTAGGAAGCTTGATCTCATATATACACTTGGTCTTCCTCTCACCTTTCCCATGTGGGACTTTATTTGACACACACTTTGTAATGTTTTCACAACAATTTTGTTTCCTCCCTAGGGGTTTTGTTAATGGATCTGTTAGGTTCATTTCTGACCTCATAAAATCGATTGAGATCATCTCGTCCTTTAGCAATTGCCTTAAAATATTGTGTCTCAATTGAATATGTCTACTTTTACTATTAAATGTTTTATTTTTGGCAGTGGCTATTGTAGCCTGGTTATCATAGTGTAATGATATTGATGGTGTTGGCTTGTCTTCCAATGGGATATTTGCTAAGAAGTTTTTTAGCCACTTGGCTACTATACTAGCCAATTCCATAGCAACTAACTCAGAATCCCTTGAAGATCTAGTTAAGATCTAGTATCACTATATCCTTATAATATAGCAGGAAATCCACTATATACTATACCATAATTCATGGTACCCTTCAGATATCATAATACTCTCTTCAAAGCTTCTGTTCACTGCCTGGATAGGGAATATGTCTGCTCAATCTGCACACAGCATATGTTATGTCTGGGCTAGTATAATTCATTAAATGCAACAGACTCACAATAATCTATGCATACTTAGATTGAGCAATCGAATCTCCTTTATGCTTCTTTAGATGCACACTAACATCATAAGGGGTACTCAAAGGAGTTTCATCAAAATGTTCAAACTTTCTCAGAATTTTTTCAACATAATGTTCCTGAGAAAGTAAGATGTCATTCTCATCTCTTGTGATTTTAATACCTAAAATCACCTTTGCTTCACCCAAATCTTTCATATCAAAATTCAAATTAAGAAACATTTTTGTTTCAAGCACAACATTCATACTTGTTCCAAAAATAAGCATATCATCCACATATAAACAAATAATCACACAATCATCATTCACAATTTTGGTATAAACACATCTTTCTACTTTGGTAGTAGAGAAACCACCACTCGTTAAAATTTCATCTAACTTCTGATGCCATTATTTAGGTGCTTGTTTTAAACCATATAGAGACTTTACTAATTTGCACACTTTGTTTTCTTGTCCACGAATGACATACCCTTCAGGTTGTACCATATAAATTTTCTCTTCTAAATCACCATTTAGAAAAGTTGTTTTAACATCCATTTGATGAATGAATAGACTATGAATTGATGCTAAAGTAATAAGGATTCTAACAGAAGAGATCCTTATAATAGGAGAAAATATATCAAAATAATCGACTTTTTCTTTTTGGGTAAAGCCCTTAGCTACAAGCCATGCTTTGTATTTATCTACAGTTCCACCATGAAAGTATTTCTTCCTAAAGGCCCATTTGCATCCAATAGGTTTTGCTCCTAGAGGCAAGTCTACCAACACCCATGTTTTATTTTTATTCAAAGAATCTATTTCAGCAAACACCCATATTTTACTCCAGTGGTGTGGCTATTCACGTCTATATAAGGGTCATTGAGAGAGCGTGAGATAATCCACTATGGTCTTCCTCCTCTTCTCTGTTTTCGTGTTCCTTGTGTTACAACTGCTTTCGCTGTTCTGCCACCTTGCTCCGTGAGAAGGGTTCGTTTGATCCTAAGGAGTGCCGCTTCCTGTTATATTGAGGGGTTGTGGAATATCTCTCAAAGACAATGTCCTTGTGACGCGACTCGAACCGTATTTTGCTGGTTTCCCTTTGCTACCGCCAATAGGATGGAGGCCTTTTTTTTCCCACCAAATTGGGGTACTTTGGTCTTTTAGCCATCATTTCATAATTGCAATTTTGTTTACTCAAGTGCTCATTTCGCTGTTTCATATTTTCAATAGTCTTTTTTGCAATTTCTCCTTTATTAAAATAAAATTGCACCTTAAACTTTTGGAACAATCGCAAATAAAGACCCCTAAATATATGGAATTGCAAAATGGGTTCTTCAATTCACAAAATTACTGTCAGAGATCAAGCCTTAAATATTACTTATGAAATATTAAGGAAAAGATGAAAATGTTATTCCCCTTCTTTTCTTCTTCCTCTCTTCCTTATTCTCTTTCCTGCTCCTCTTTTTCCTCTTCCTCCTCCTTCTCCCCCAACTGCCTCTATCATCGTTACCCTTTTTCTTTGATGACACCCCCATCTCTCCCCACTTCTCTCATTCTCCCTTCTCTTTCTTCAGCTATGGCTTCACGTTTGTTGTTACACTTAAATCCGACCAAGATTTAGTCTTAGCCAATTCACAGTATTTCACATGCGATGAAGTACTCCTGTGCTGACACCACCAAATCAAGCAACTAGCCCACTACTATAAAGCCCACTACTGGTCGCCTATAGAGGATCTCAAGGTTAAGTACAAAAAGCATTATTGGACTTATAGTATGAGCTCTTTTGTGGAGGATCGCAAAAACAATCAGGTCAGGCACATTGAAGGTATTGCGGCTGAAACGTCCTACCTTTAACCTCTCAGAGCACATATTCGTAAGCGTTATAGTTCAAGCAAATCACGACACAAGCCCGTGGATTTAAAACTTCAACATAATTACTCGGGTTACTATTTACTGTTTAATTTCTAGATTACATATCCAACTTCAAAAATTCATAACTAATTCCATAAAAATCGTATTGGGGTGTTCTAAAATTCTACAAAAAGCTATTGCGATGTTATTTAAGAAAAAAATATCTAGACTTATCCTTGCCCAATTCGTACAGTTTAATCAATAAATATTACTGTTCATTTCATAAAATCTGGAACTTTCAGATTCTATGCTTTAAATTTGGAAAATCGTATCTCCTTGTGTACACATCCAATTGAAGTGATCTACCTCTCATTTTAAAGCTTCAGATGTGTACTATGAGTCTGCCAAATCTCATGACTTAACTCATTCGTTTGATAGGTCAAATTGGAGCTACAAACTTACTGCTCCAGGACCTACGTTTTATCCCTTAACAGCTTTTTACTTTAATTCTTTTTATTTCTTTGGCATACATAACCAGGGCTTACTCTTTCCCATTCATGCTCATACATTTCTATACATTCCATAAGCATTATAATTAAATACATGGCATCATAGGCATCCATAACATAAATTACATAATAGGAGAATTACATATTCAATAATAATATCATTCATTAACATGAACAATTCTTCACTTTCTTCTTCTTGCTTCTCACGTCATTATTGCCCATTGATGATTGACCTAAATGGTTGGTTAGGGAGGGGTGATATTTGGAGAAATCTCAGTAGCAAACAATACCATATTAATTATATAGATAGATGCTAATGCACTACACGTAACTTGTTTATTCTCTTGTTAATTAGTGACATATTAGCATGGTCAAAGCTAACTTCTTAATACATGGCCATGGAGACATAATCTACTCATCATGAATAGCAATTACAGCAGCTAAAACATATCACAATAACATTCAAATAACATGTACACAGCAACACTTAAGCGTACAACATCAAGTAATGACAATAGGTAAGTTCACTACCTTGCACCTCAAGCTTTCCTCTTACTTTTCCTTTGACTCCCTTGACTTTCCAAACATGTGGGTATTCAGTTAACATCACCAAACATCTTTCTGGATGTTCCAAGGTCCTAAACATAGTCATAATGATCACACAATCTATTAGGACCACTAGATTACATAATATTCAAGACTAGCTCTCTTGAACCTCAACCCTTTCTCTTGATTTTAGGATTTTCTTTCTAGCTTTTCTAATATAAATCTCATCATTTCCCATCCTTAAGATCTATTTCTTGTCAATTAAGACCACTTTAGATGGCCTTAGATTCAAGAAGATCAAATCTGAAAATTTTGCTTCGCGGGTACTGTTCACGCAGAAATTCCAGAATTTTTGTCCAAATTTGAAAATTCGTCATTAATCCTAGAAAAATCAAAACTGAGTGGTTCCAAGTCTCACTGAAAGCTCCTTAAGTTCTCTTTCAAGGAAAAATAGTTTTAGGAATCAATTCTATTTGGAACAGTACCAAAATTGTACGGAACTCGACACTTCCAAAGGTTAAACACTGTTTTCAGATTTCAAACCCTAACTTTGAAAAATCACCATAAATCGTACACATATCCAAATGAAGTGTTCTACCCATGGATTTAAATTTTACAGAGGGTACTTTAATCATACCAAATTTTAGAATTAGATACAAAGAGTAACTTATTTGAAATAGGTATCAAATCAGATGCTACAACCATCACATACCTTGATCTTGAAGCACGGACTTAGGTGGACTTTCTCTCACTAAAAATATTCCTTTATCTCTCTAAATGCAAGAGTGGCAAAGTTTTCTCTATGGTTGCTTACTTGGCCGAAATGTGAGGGGAGGGGTGCCTACTTATAGCAAAAAAGTTGACTTGAATGGACCAAAATACTCTTGGTGGCTAATAGAAAGGGTAAGGGCAAGTTTGGAACTTCAAGTTGACTTTTGCATCATTATTGCATCATCTTCTTGCATCATCCTTACCTCATCCTTCTAGAAGATCCCTTTGGGACTTCTGCTCAAAAGGGATCTAGTAGCCTATTCAATTCAGGCTATTTTTGGTACTTCTAGGCTCAAAAATTTAGATGTTACAGTGGCATCTAGGGAGAATGTGAATTGCAGCAATGGCAATGAAAAGACAATCATTGGTTCCAATAGTGGGGTTTGTAAAGATGTCGTACATTGTGCTCTTAGCGGCATGTAGTTTTTCAAACTCTACTATATACTACCTCTGATCCTTAATATAAAAGCTTATTTGACTTTTATTTTAATCTTAAATACAAGACCCCAATCTACTTTATCTCTTATATTTATCTATTTTTCCAATGTAACTTTTGTAATAATGGTAGTTTTAGTCAATATAGTTGATTAGCAAGGATATTTTAGGAAAAATAACATCTATTTATTATAAATAACTAATTTAACTAATTTTTTTGTCTACTCAAATTTATCAACTAGTTCTTATATTAAAGATTGAGGTAGTATGTTGTAGTCTATTGTTGGCGTTATCTTCCCTTTCTAAAATTAGATGTGAGGTTGTGGAAATATGAGGTAAGGTCATGGAAGGCATATGTCCAGCAGCTTTTGTTCTTAAGGATGGGCTTGTGCTTGCTTAGAGAGACTTAGGGCCTGTTTGGATCAGTGATTGGAAAAGTAGCTTATTGTTAGTTTGACTTTTTAAAAAATTAGATTGGGTTAAAGTTAAATTTGATGATATGAATTGTGTTTAGATTGAATTTTATAAAATTTAGTTAAAAAAATTTAAATTAGGAAAAAGGTTTTTTGGGTTATGATTGAATAAAAGTAAGTCATAAAATTACCAAAACAGGTATGAATTTTAATAAATAATGAAATATGATAAAGAAAAAAAGAATTTACATAATACAATAAATTTAAATCATTTTAATATAAAGAAGTAAAATTTAGTGACTAAAATATATTTTAAAACATTAGAGATATCATAAAAAATTATTGGGATCATAAAGTGAAACATAATTTTAATAGATAAAATATTCTTAGATTTAAATTCATGAGAGAAAGAGAATAAAAATAATAATAAAATATTAGGTCTAGAGGAGTGGAGAAGGAGGGCCTTTCAAATTTGAATCTAAGAGCATGAGAGAAAGAGAATAAAAATAATATAAGGGAAAGAGAGAGAAATTGAGAGTTTCTGACACAAATAATAATGAAATGAATGGTCACAAGCACAGTGAGGGCACAGAAAACCTACTACTACTGGCTTATACAAATGGTGCGATAGAGGGCACTTTTGGGGCATAAGTAATATAGCCCAACAGCTTAAACAATCATGCTCTTAATTTTCAATCGGGCTTATGCTAGACTATAAGTTAATTCTGGGCTTTTAAATGCCCAGCCAAACACACACTTAAAAGACCTTATCACACCTATTTTTAGACCAAATTTTGTCTCAATTGGAACCATTTATAACCATTTCTTGTGGTCCTAAGTTGGAAAAATTTGAACTTTAAAATTTGATAAATTCATGTTACTATTTATTGTAACCCTAATGAAGGCTAAACTTTGAAAAATCATAACTAATTCTAAAAAAATTGAAATGAAGTGGTTCCAAGTTCTATTTAAAACTCTCAATATTATCTTTACGGAAAAAATATCACTGGTGTCCAAACTTTACCAATCAGTTCCAGATTTCACGTAAAGTGGTACTATTCATATAGTCATTTTTTAATTTTTCAAAATTTATGCCCAATTTTGAAAGGGCATAACTCTTTGCACAAAATTCCAAATTTAATGAGCTACTAGTTGTTTTAAAACCAAAAATATGATCTATAAGCTCACCAAAGTTCAATCAAATTCTCATCCATTTGTATAGAGTTTCATATGGTCAAACTTTACTCTTAAAAAGTCAACTTTTATCCCTTTTTTATGAAATTCTTGGTTATTCTTCTCTTTTCATTCCATATGACCATTCCAATCACATAACTCATGACAAAACATGATTTCTTAATGATATAATCACATGTATATCAGTTTTGATCATTAATATATTAATCCCACATAATTCACAATAATCTATGACAATTCATAATAATTATAAACATTGTTCCAAGAGGCATAACAATCAATTATCTCCCAAAATGATCTCCTTTTCTTTGTCTTTACTTGATCCAACCTCTAGTTGATGAATATTTGAATATAAAGGAATGAGATTTCATAGAAATCTTAGCAGCAATGAGTCATAATTATTATGCTAATCATGCTATGTAAAAATATGCTATGTTATAGTGAAAATAACATTATCATGCAATATTTTATGTGCATATTATTTGTCATGGAAAGAGAGCAATCAATCAAGCCATTATACCATTCCTCATAACATATTGTCAAGGTATATTTAACATAAAATTCCATACATAATCACATAATTTGCTCAATCACATCATGGCAACATAATTTGCTCAAGTATTTAATTTGGCCTCTTTAAGGGTTTTGTGCTCCTCTTTGATTTCTTGCACAATGCCTATCAATTCAAGTATAAACACATTCCAAATTACCAATAACCTAAGTATCAATATTAATGCTCAATATTAAGCTCAGTTAAACCTCTTTTTCCTTAATTTTTGACACACTCCTTCCCCTTCAAACTGATTTCGCCGAATAGCTAAGTTTAGAGTTCCAAGATTTTTATTTTTGATTCCAATAATTTTAAACATTTTTCTTAGTATTTCTATACACAAAAACACCTTTTAAACTCATTAGAACTATCACATAATATTAAAATAATCTCTTACCTCAAGATGTGGCCGAATAGGGTATATAAAACCTTAACTTTGATTTTCTTTCAAAATTCAATCCAAACATCAATTAAATATGCAATTCCAAGCTCATATTCATGGTTTTTATCCTTCCCTAATGCTTCCTCAATGACGCCAAAAATGGGTAGCATACAAGCTTGGGATTTGTCATGAAATTTCAACCAAAACAACCCTTAAATCTAACTAAAATTAAGCTTAGACATATCTTAATGGATCCTTGCTTGAAGCCTGATGATTTTTCCTTGATTTGAAAGGTTTTAGGTGCTGTTTAAGGGTAAGATTTTGGTTGGACAGAATTTCCCCTCTTTTGTCTAATTTTGGTCAAATTATGTGCAATTAGGGGGTATTTATAGAGCTCAAGATCTGACTCCAGGCCTAAAAAATGACACCATTTTCTGCCACTTAGGGGGCTGTGTATCCCTTGTCATATGCCTCAAATTTCAACTTATACCAAGTGTCCATTCTTCTTGATTTTTCTTTTGAATTTTGGACTTACATTGGGCTTAAATCTCCTCACATAATGGGCCATGGCTTCACAAAATTTATGGGCTTTCATAGCCCAATATGAAACCCAAGACTGATTAGAGAGGAAGAGGAAAGGTGGCCCAATCAAAAATATCAATTTCTAACCAAAACTCACTATTTTGGTTATTATTTTTAAAAATAGTTTTGGACCTCCAAAAATTATTTCTTGAATTATTGAGGCCTCTATATATTTAAATAGTTTTGGAAATAATTTTACAAATTCAAATAAATCCTTAATTAATTTTCTCATTTTTTTTTTGAAATTATTGAGGCCTCTATATATTTAAAATAATTATTTCCACTTAATTTTCACTATTTTTCAAGAAAAACTTCTGTTTTCAGGAAATTTTGTAATAAGTTGTTTTCTTGCCATTTTCACTTGCAGAGCCTCAATTAAGGTTCTAAAACCTCTGATTCATCCTTTTTCCAATTTTTGGAAATTTTCTAGAATTTTTATTAAATTTGTCCATTTTGTCATTTTTGGACTAATAATTTCAAAAATATCAGTCCGGACCTTATTTAGGTTTTATGTTATGCCTGGTTTCATTAGCCATTTTACTTTTCCTATTGGCCCTTAACTTAATTTTTCATATCCATTATTAAAATTAAATTTTGCGGGATGTGACAAAGATCATATAGTGAGGTTTATAATTAGGAGCATAGATAGCTAAGAGAGACTCAAGAATAGAAACTGCTTGTTTATTGGTAGAACTAGAGGATCTAGTGTTGTTATGTTTGTCTTTAGTGCTCCTCGTGTAATTCCCAACGTTCATTGCTCTAATTAGTTCGAGATTTTGATTGAACAAAAATATTCTTTACATTTATATCCAATTATTAGGTGAAAATGCAGAAAACATGAAGATCAATTAATGTTGTTATTTTGTATATATATCACTTGTTAATCATGATAATGCAGCGTTACTTTTTCTGAAATTTACATAAAAAATGTTGTAATTTTCAATTTCATAGTTATTATTTGGCATTCAAGATTTGTTATTGATAACTAAATTGTGAAAATAATATCATTTTATATATAAAAAAAGTTAATGGTAGTAGATTTGCAAGACTTGTTATTTCCTAATGACAACTTGTTATTAGTAACTAAATTGTAAAAATAATGTAATTTTGCACACTAAAAATAGTGAATAGTTTTGTATTTTCAATACTTGTAATTTCTCAATCAACTTGTTATTTTCAATACTTGTAATTTCTCAATCGACTTATTATATTTTCTATTTCAAACTTATAATTTTCTATTTTAGACTTATAATTTTTCATTTTAAGCTTATAATTTCCTATCTGAAACTTGTTATTTCATATTTCAGACTTATAATTCTCTATTCTAGACTTATAATTTTCTATTTTAGATTTATAATTCTCTATTCTAAACTTGTAATTCTCTATTCTAGACTTGTAATTCTCTATTCTAGACTTTTAATTTTCTATTTTAGATTTATAATTCTCTATTTCATACTTGTTATTTTTTATTATAAACTTGTAATTTTCTATTTCAAACTTCTAAATTTCTTTTTCAAACTTACTATTTTCTATTACAGATTTATAAGTCTTTATTTCAAACTTGTTATTTCCTATGATAAACTTATAATTCCTAATTATTTGAGATTTATAATTTTTTATTACAGATTCATGACTGTGATTTGTATATTTGTAATTTTTTATTGTAGATTTATAATTTTTTATTTGAGACTTTATATGAATGGGTAGTAAAATAAATAAAATAAAAAAGTAACAAAATCGCAACAAGCTTCAGGTGCGAGCCTTGCGACTTGGCAGAGAAATTTCCCTTGATTTACTCCTGCAGATCTCTCAACAACTTCAACGGGCATTGGCTTCAAAATGACCAAGTCAAATCAATATAATTCCACGTGGCACCCACGGTCAAAAGGCTATGCGCATGAAAGGACATGTGGCAATCTTAATTATCCCTTGTGGTTTAGTGATCATCTCATATCATATCAAATAGGAATAATAAATCTGAAATAGATAATTATAAATCTAAAATAAAAAATTATAAATTTGTAATAAAAAACTAAAAGTCTGTAATAAAAAATTATAAGTGGATAATAAAATATTACATGTCTAGAATAGGAAATTATTATAAAGTTGCAATCAACGAACAAAAAACCGGATCGGGCACTAAACCCATCAAGATAGTGGGTTAAGGGTAAGTAGGTCAAGTTGGGGTTGAATTGGGGTCACCGGTGACTATTTAAAAAATAATAATTTAAATAAAATTTGAAAAATATTCATTTTTTATTGTAAAACATATTTTAATAAAAAAAATTTAAAAATAGGAAAAATGGCAAATAAAGACCCCGAATATGTAAAATTATGATTTGGGACCCTCAATTTGGAAAATGACAAATAAAGACTCGGTTCCATATTGCAAATATAAAATCTTAGTGAAATGTCTGAAATGCCCCTTAACTAAGTTGTGATTTGGTTTTCTGAAATTGCCACTCGTTAAAGTGAACTTGTCATTTCGCATAGTCAACTTGTCATTTAGCATACCCTCAGTCAAGTTGTGATTTGGTTTATTAAAATTGGCATTCGTTAAAGTGAATTTGTCACTTGGCTGAGGAGCATTTCAGACATTTCACTAAGATTTTATATTTGCAATATGAGACCAGCTCATTATTTGCCATTTTCCATACTGAGGGTCTCAAATTGTAATTTCATATATTGAGAGTCTTTATTTACCATTTTTTCTTAAAAATATCTTATTAAATAAACATATGTTTGCATAGGAAACGGATGACTAAGTTTTTGGAAAACGAAAAATGAAAAAAAAAAAAAGAGAACTAATACTGCCTGCAACACGTCAACTGTCATTAGTGCCTTTTCCATCTTTTTATTTTCGTTTTGAACACTGGGATTGTGGCCTTATCGGAGCTCCTTCCTCTCACTATTTTCCGATCTTCATCTCACATAACAAAGCTCAAGTGCTCACCTCCTGAAGCATATTTCCTTCCCTTTTCTATGTTTTCTACTTTTTAAAAGAAGTTTTTCCCTTCATTTTTCATCATGATTTTTTAGAAGTTTTTTCTTATAGTAAGTTATTTTTTTTATCTCTTCCTCTATTTTCCTTCTCTTCTTTCTCTCCCTCTTTCTCTGTTTTTCAAATAAACTTTCTTCTTATTTTTGATGACTTTTGCATGTTCTGAGTAAGTGAAAAATATTGAACCGGATAATCCACTCAGACCAACGGTTTTCACGAGTTATTTCCGGCTTACATCGGGTAAGTCTAATCCTTACCGGTTTAATTTTTTTCCGATTCAGGTAATGAAATGAACCTAAAAACTAGCCAGTTGGCTGGTTTTTGACCTGAACAGGCCGGTCCGGTTTTTTATTCATTAGCTGCAATAGAAAATTACAAGGTTGTAATAAGAAATAACGAATATATAGATATGTATATGAGAATCACAGCAAATGATTGTAGCCTATCATGACACCATGGAACTTGATTATACACCATTAGAAACCCTGTCAAAGGTTTGTAACTTTGCTTATCAAACTTATCATTTGGCTTATCACTCTTGTTATTGGCTTACCACTTTTATCACTTGATAGTAAAATATGAAAGACTAAAATATACTTTTAATCCTTTAACTTTATATAATGTTTTATTTTGGTCTATTAACTTTAAAAAGTAAATTTTTAATCCTCTATCCCTAAAATTGTTAACAAAAAATGATGATATTGAGCTCTTAAATGTTAATAAAAAATTATTAAATGCTAAAATATTTAGTTTAATATTCAAAACAATCATGATTGTTATAAAAAATCATAATTTAGAATGAACAATTTTAGGGTTAAAGGACTAAAAGTATATTTTTTAAAGTGAAGGGATCAAAGTGAAATCTTACATAAAGTTAAAGGATCAAAAGTATAATTTAGCCAATATAAAAATAATGTCAACTTTTCACATGAAACTTAATTTCATGAAAAAGCTAATCATATAATTGTTATTTTATTTATCGCTTTTATAATTTGGTAATAAAACGTGGAAATAACAATTTGTAATGGAATGGAGTTAACAAACTTTTACAATGGAATAGAGTTTTGTACGTAAACGGATAACCATATCATATTATATACTCTTGAGTAAAGCTAAGCACATTAAGGTCATTAAAAAAGAAAAAGAAAAAGCAATCAATAATATATAATTGTTTAGATGAAGTGGACGTTTAATGAATGGCAATAATAATGATCGTTACCTAAATATTAATGCGCTTTGTAAGATAAATAAATCTACCTGCCTTTCAGGAAAAAAAATAAAGCCTCCTGTAGAATCACCAATACAGAATTAAAAAGATTATATTTATAAAAGAACAGTCAAATACATCCCATTTATTCAATGATTATATTCATAAAAGAAACAGGAAAACATGCCAACCGTATGAGTAATGTCCCACTGTCTTTGTTTTTAGAGATTTTTATTTTCACTTTTGATGTACATTTTCGTTTTCACCTCCATTATTTTCATATTTGTTTCAAAGTTGTACATTTTGATTTTGATTTTTTTTTTGGTTGGATTTGTGTTTTGGAAGGTAGGGGTGGAAACAGGCCAGGTGGCTTGTGAGGGGCCTACAGCCTGGCCTATTTTCCAAAAGAGACAAGCTCAGGCCTGTTTGAAAACCTGTTTAAGTTAACAGGCCAGGCTTAGACTCTATCAAAAGCCTGTTAAGCCTGTTAGACCGGCCTGGACCTGTTAGAAATTTATAATTATAATATATAAAAAATTTAGTTAATGGTATTGTTAATGTGTTCTTTTAATTTATTTTTTAATTTTAATATATAGTTAATAGCTTAGTCCTTCCTTAAATTTTGAAGTTTAGTTGACAAGTGAAGATAAAAATATAATTTCAAATAAAAATATCAATAAATAATATGATCTTTAAATCTTAAAAATATAAATAAAATAGGAAAGAAAAATTCTGTTCCAAGAAAATGATAGATTAATTAACTTAAGTATTATGTTAATTAAATTATGATACCCTCTTTATTCATTGTAAAATCAATAGTTTTTTCTTTTTATTTATTTGTCTTATTTTTTTTTTGGTACTTAAACATAGTCTTGTCCCAAATTTTAGCATACAATTAGAACTAGTTTTCAATAATATCCTTGTAAATTGTAGTTAAGATTTAAAACATTACTTATGATACTAAAATTTAAATAAAAGACAAGACTAAAAAATTAATTATTATGTACGCTTTTTTTTAATTTTATCTTTTTTCTAAAAAATTTAATGTAATTTGAATTTTTTAAAAATACAGGCTTTTTAACAGGTTTCAGGTCAGGTCAGGCCTTTATACAGGCTAAGCTCAGGCTGAAGGATAAGCCTGTAAAGACTATAAAATAGGCCTGGCCTATTAAGAATAAGGCCTGTACCTATTTCCACTCTTATTGGAAGGGCATGGCATATACAATGTCAGTGGTATGAGAGGACAGACCTTTTGGCGCACTTTCACGGGCAGGAAGGTCAAGGAAGAGGGGAAATGGAAATTTACTTTGGATATTTTTGTCTTTTCCACGGTATGTTGTGAATTGGAGAACCTATTTCACAATTTCATATTTCTATTTTTTATAATTAGAAACCCGAACGAACACCGCTCACCGGTAAAACGTAGGTTTTTGGCTATATACCTGAGAGCGGTTAGCCCGTGTCAACTGTGAACTTCTCGACTGAAAGCCATGGCGTCGGAGAGTAAGCAGAGCTTTAACCTTGATGCTGCCACCAAGGGAAACAAGAGAAAGCGTTATCTTCCTCACAATGTCTCCGTTCTCTTCCTTTTATGTTTGGCTTCTATTGATTTCCCTTGCCCTTTGTATGGTACCTGGCATACTTTCGCCTGATTATGTGTAAATTTGAACCTGTTGTTGCTGTTTCAGAAACCGGTGAAGAAGAAGGGCACATATCCATTACGCCCAGGCGTACAAGGAATTTTCATCACTTGTGATGGGGGAAGGGAACATCAAGCCTCACGAGAAGCTCTCAATATCATTGAATCGGTACTATTGTCCTTTCCTATTACGGATCATTATTTGTTGGTGTTTATCATTATCGCAACTCCTCTTTACTTGCTAATTCAGTTACTGGATTAGTGAGTTATATTATCAAGCCCCAACTTGCTCAGCTGCATGTAGTTTCATTTAAACGGATGTATTCTGCTCTCATATTTCTCAGTGAGCTCACAAGGCTTATCACAAATCATTATTGCTGGGCAAAGGGTGAAAATCTAACATTAGAATTGAAGGTGTGGTGTTTGAGAAAATCACAAGCGGATGGGTAATTTGCCTCCATGTTTTACTACCTTTCTTCTAGTACTTTACATTGTAACATATCTTCACACGAGCTAAGTGCTATAATTGACGGTATTTGGTTATTGTTTTATCACAAGCCATCTGTCTTTGCAAAATAATTTTTTGCTTCTTATCCTGAGCTAGATAATCCCTTTTTCCGGATATGAAGTTATTATTGTAGACTTTTATAAAGCCAGGTTTGATTTGGTTATCATTTTTGGATTTAGTAAGTTGGTATATATTGGATAAGAATACGTGCTTAGAGACAATGCCAGTCTGGTGCTCAACAGGTTCCATTAAACTAGTTTGAATGCCTTTGTTCAATGTAGCTCTTTAATTATATGAAAAATGTTTGCTCTGTCATAGCAACAACGATGATATACATGACAAGGGAGTGATGAGAGCAGTGCAGTGGATGTGTCCTGCTAATCTGCAGGTTTTCTTAGCCATTAAATTCACTGGTTTTGGCTCAAAAAGAGAGTATAAAGTTCTTCTGCAGTGTGCTTTCGTGGTCTTTTTTGAGTGAACTAGTTTCTTGGCCTCTTCATTGGTTTCAGCTGTGGGTTGACGAAATGATTGTAAAGTTCTTCTGAGCTAATGGGTTTGTAATATTTTAAGTCTTTGGTTCGGGAGGCCATTGGTTTCTGCACTACTCTTCACTTCTCTTTATGACACTAGTGTCTCTACTTAGGTTGAAGAATAATTTTTGTGCTAGTCTCTGCTTTCTGTTCTGAATTGTAGAAAATAGTTTTAAAAACTTTGAAAAGAACTATGAGATAAAAAACAAGGGGAAGAAATTTTTGTTTTTAAAAATAGAAAAGTGCTTTTGAAAACCGGAACCCAGAGGCTTCTTTTTTCCTTTGAGTTTCTGTCCTTTACTCGCTACAACGAGTTTGTTTTGCAATCATGCTATATTTGTTCTGTGAGTAATAGAGTTATTCCAATCTGCAATTAATGCCAATGGTTCTCTGAGATTTGTTATGTATACATAGTCTTGAATCTATGGGTGGAATATTAAAATCTGAACATTTTCTCAACTTTCTAATTTTTTTCTTATATCCATTTTCTGTTCTAGTGATATGATCCTACGTCATATGCCTTGTAGTTTTATGAAGAGCTAGTTCATGGAGAAGATTCAAATGTTAAACAGCTACCCAGTAAGCCTTTGAATACCAAAATTACATTCTCAGATTCTGACTCTTCTGGTAGTGGTGATGATGGTGATGGTGATGGTGATGGTGATGAGGCAAAGGCGGAGGTACAAGAGGAAGAGGAAAAGGGTGGAAATAAGAATAATTCTGATATTCCTAATCATCAGAATGAAACAGTTGAAGAATCAGATTCTCATAAAATTGATGATGGGCTTGCTCAGGAAGAGGAAAAATTTGATGAACCACAAGCAAAGAAACAATGCTGCAAAATTGATGGGCAAGCATGTGATTCTGATGGTAAAGGGCAAGAGAAGTCCATTGACAGATTGATTGAAGCTGAACTCGAAGTACTAGGAGACAAGACTAAGGTTGGTTGATAAGACTTTCTAACACTACCTTCCTTTGATGCTACTGGAAAAATGAATTCTCTCACAGTTTCTCTGTTGCTTTTTAATTTTATCTGTTCATATAGCTATTCTTATAGTTCCCGATACATATAGCACATTCTACCACACACTTATGTCCATTTAGATAATGCTTAGATGATTAGCGTCACAAGAAGGTATTAGCTCCTGATTCTTTTATTCTCTAAATGAGTTTCCAGAAATGATGAAATACGTAATTTTTTGGTCGCCTCCTTTTTCAGGGTTTTGTCCCATACAGAATTTTGAGAGGGAAAAGATTGCCTGACATTGGTGTTACGTGTCTGTCCAATGATATTGTATGTGTCTAAGAAAAAAACATGTGATTTTTTGCCCATCACATTTCAGCTGTGTTTTGGAATCTTGATAGCTTATCATGCTAGTGTCATGGTTCATTTTGTTTCTGCTTTTGTTTTGCTTAATTAAATGAACTAGTCACCTAAACTTGAGGTGTTGTTTGTTTAGCTGGGGTCATCCTGCATGATAGGGAATGCCATTCTCTATAGCAATCTAAATTACTGTATTGGCTACTACTGACACTTTGTAATGCTATATGGCAATCTCTGTGTGCGCGTGCTTGTGTTTCTTTTTGGTTAGTTTCTTTACTTCTGCTCTTCCATTTGTGTATTTGTAAGTGCAAGTTGCTGGTTCTGTTTTTTGCAGAGGTGCTTTTTCAAGCTTGACTCAGGTTGTAATGGAGTTGTATTTGTTCAAATGCGAAAGAAAGATGGAGGCCTAGGTCCCAAAGACATAGTACAGCACATGGTGACATCTGCAGCATCGACAAGAAAACACATGTCTAGGTGTGTCTCTGTGTGTGTGTTTTGAACCTTCTTATCTATTCCTCTCCCTCCCTCAGTTATATCATAGAAAGCACATGCACAAAAAAAGCATTAACATGTTGTTTTCTGTTATACACATACTTTTAGGTTCATCCTGAGAATTTTGCCAATTGAACTAGCTTGCTATGCTTCAGAAGAGGAAATTTCAAAAGCAATCAAGCCCCTTCTAGAACGTTATTTTCCTTTGGAAACTCAAACTCCACAAAAGGTAATAATGTGTTCATTTGGTCAAAAAAGGAAAAATAATGTGAGTATTTCTTATTTTGTACTTGCATTTTCTTATCTACATGCATTAATAAATATTATAATTCTGCCATTAATATAGTATTCAAAGCGTGAATTTCTTGAGAGCTTCTCCACCTCTCAACTTCTCTCTTTCTTCCCTTTTGAATTTGTCTTTCTTGAACATGCCACTGGATAACCATCTATGCACTGCGTGAAAGAATTCATTTCACTTAACATTACGAACTTCTTGATGCCAGAAGCACCAGCTTAAAAGGATGCTTAGTTTAGGCATTATATGACCCATAGGTTGATAACTCATCCATTCTATGGGCTCAGCCTCTACCATGCACCCTCTCTCTATATATATCAAAGGCTCCAATTGTGTGAAATTGGATTCGTATTCTTGCAATTATCGTACTATAACGTAAGTGTTAATATTTATAGGAATAAGGAAATTAGATTCTACCAAAAAGAACATTGAATATGACACCTTTAGGATACACTTAATTTGTGGAAAATAAATTCTGGTTAAACAACTTCTCTATTCTCTGCTATTCAGTTTATGCTTGAGAATGGAACTATCCAGGAAAATCCAGATTAAGTCAACTCAAAATGGGGGAGACTTAGGTAAGAAAAACACAAATGGTTAACATGGAAGAAGTCATTTTATGGTGTTTATGTTCATTATATTTGGTCCTTTTTCACTTATATTACGATAACTTAGTAATACTCTGAGAACCGAATGATCATGTTGTATTTTCTGTATATAGTGCCTCAGGAATTATGACAAATATTTCTTGATAATGGGTTGAAAAGTTTAAATTTTGTAGGATTGGACTTTATGCTTATCCTTGTAGGATAAGTTTTTAGTGAGAATGGTGAGGCTTTTGTTGCTTATATATTTCTTGTAACCTTCAACCCTGTATCAATTTATCAGCTTTTGTGACTGTTAGAAAGTCCTTGATTCTCTCCATTAATTACCCATGATATTAGTTAGGGAATAAAGCTTTGATTTTGTGCTGCAATATCTCTAATTAATTTCTGATTGATTGTAACCGGATTGATTTCACCCATCCAGACTCTATGAATTGTAACTCTATCATATGAAATAATATGAGTGTGTGAATTATTCATATAAGTGAGACATGGTATCAGAGCATTGGGTTCGATCCGAACCCAGAAATTCTTCCTGAACCACTGCCGTAAAACACAGAGAGTGAGTGAGGAGAGAGAGAGAGTGAGGCATCCTCAGATCTGAAGCCAAGAGCAGACCGTGGACGACACTACCCCTCCAATCCTCATCGGTGTCCTTAGATTGGCGCATCCCCAGAAGCCGACGTCCAACGGAGTTGCGCGTGAAGCCCACATGCCGTCACAACCTCCGTGCGTGAAGCCCACGCGTCGTCACTGCCTCTGCGTGTGAAGTCCACGCACGGTCCCCATAACTCAACAGTACCTCTGTAAGATCCAGAAGATGAACCCACAGAATTTCCACCCCTTTTTTGGGTATGTTCGCAATATTCCTATGGCCCTTATACCCGACACATCTTCAAATGCTCAAGGCACTCCTTCTTCACCAATGGTCGCCTCTAAAACCTTTGATCTAGGGTTAGACTTGACAATAGCCACTGAACATCATGCTATGAGGGTAGCTCACAAACTTAATGGCAGCAATTATCTCCAATGTTCTCAAAATGTATTAATGTATCTACATGGGAAGTGTAAGGAGAAGTACATCAATGGAGAAGCAAAACAACCTGCACATAATGATCCTAATTTTGACACCTGGTTTGCTGAAAATAACTAGGTGATGTCTTGGTTTTGCAACTCAAATGACTCTCGAAATCAGTGAAGGATATCTTCTTGCAAGCACAGCTAAGGAAATCTGAGATGCTGCTAAGCGGACTTACTCTATATTGGACAACACTGCCACCTTATTGGATTTAAGGAGGCAGCTCAAAGATTTGAAGCAAGGAAACTTGACTATAACACAATATTACAGCACTCTGACAAAGATATGTCGGCAATTGGATCTGTTTGAAGTACATCATGTGAAGGATATGGATGATGCTAATTACTACAAACAACTAGTGGAAAGAGGACGAACATATGACTTTCTATTAGGCCTGAATGATGTTTTTGAAGAAGTGAGAGTGTAGAATTATGGGTCTAAAGCCGCTTCCATCCTTATTTGAAGTCTTCAGTATGGTTAAATTCGAAGAAAGCCGGAGACATCTCACCCAAGGTAACTAAACTCCAATAGATGGCTCAGTAATGGTCACGAGGGGTTTCTAGACATCAGAGGCCTCTGAGAAGAAAGGGAACAAGTGGTGCAATTACTGTAACAAGAGAGGCCACACCGGAGATGAATGCTGAAAACTACCTGGAAAACCAATCCAAGGAAAACAGAAACAACAGTAGGATGGAAAGAGCCATCACATCTCCTCCGAGGAAAAAGGTGATGATGGAGACCAGTTGACCAGAGAAGAGCATCAAATGCTTCGTAAGATACTTGAAAAACAAAACAAATCGAAATCTGTCCCCAATGTGAACTTTATTTAGTCAGGTAATTCCATTATAGCCCTTAATGCATTGGTAACTAGTGATGAGACTTGGATTGTTGACTCCAGTGCTACAGACCACATGACTGGTAACAAGTCCCTTTTCAAAAGCATCAAATATTGCCATGAGAACCTTAGGGTAAAAGTAGCAACTGGATTATATACTAAAGTTGGTGTTGGCATTGTGGCCCTATCTGATGATCTGGAAATCTATAATGTTTTGTTTGTCCCTGCTCTTACTTGCAACCTTATATCTCTGAGCAAATTGACTAAAGGACAAGTATGTTGGGATCTTTGATGATGTTAAATGTGCTTTTCAGGATTCGACCTCGAGGAGGAAGATTTTGACTGCTAAAGAATAGGATGAAATATACTGCTTTGAAGAAAAGGATATAAAGACTGAAGGAGCAAGGAAAGCTATGGTTAGTTCCAATTCTCAGAATAAAAATGTAATACTGTGGCATCAAAGATTAGGCTACCCCAGCTTTGATTATATGAAGCATGTGTTTTTAATTTTATTCAATAAAAATTCTTCTCCTTTCCAATGTGAAACGTGTTAAATTGTCAAACAAACTTGCGCTTCTTATCCCAAACATACTGACAAACCCACTACCCCGTTTACAATGATCCATACCGACATTTGGGGACTAGCTAAAACCAACACCCAAACAGGCACAAAGTGGTTTATTACATTCATAGATGATCACACCCGGGTCACATAGGTTTACCTTATAAAAGAGTCACACGGGTTTACTTTATGAAAGAGAAATCCGAAGCCTTATAAGTTTTTAAAAACTTTTACTCTTTTGTGAGAACCCAATTTCAAACTACCATCAAAGTTCTGAGAAGTGACAATGTCAAAGAGTATGTGAGTGGAACTTTTAGGTAATTTCTTGAACAACAAGGAATCCATCACCAAACCTCATGTGTCTATACTCCTCAACAAAATGGAGTTGCTGAGAGAAAGAATAGGCATCTTTTGGAAGTAAGCTGAGCTATTATGATAGAAAGAAACGTTCCAAGTTTGTTTTTGGGAGATGTTGTGCTAACTGTAGCTTATCTTATCAATCGAATGGCCTTTAAAATTCTCAATTTTAGTACCCCCATTTATAACCTCCTTGAAACCTACCCTACCTCACCTATCATCAATACCATCCCTCAAAGGTTTGGGTGTGTTATCTTTGTCTATAAACATGATTGGGGCAAATTAGGTACTAGAGTAGAAAAATATATTTTCCTCGGGTATTCCTCTACCAAAAAGGGTTATAAGTGTTATTGTTTCACTATTAGAAAACTCCTAATCTCCAGAGACAGTCTTTTATGAGGATGATGTTTATTACCCCAAATCACCCATTCAGGGGGAGAACCATGGAGTAGAATGGCTAATTACATCTGAACCTACGACCAACTCACCTCTTAACCCTCTTGAACCCTCTATACCACAAGAAGAAATCCTTGAACCTGAACTGAAAACCCTCAGTCCTACACCTCCACTAGAACACCAAAGCCCCACAAACACTCCTCACCCAATGGAAACCAATGCTGAAATTGATGTAGGGGTGATAGAGCACTCAAGTCCTCAATCAGGTGAACAGGACAGTAATAGTAGGGTTCCTTCCATTCCAAGGCAGCAACATGATTCCAATCTGGGCTTGGATCCTGAAGAGCTAGGATGGCTTATCTTACTTAGAAAGGGGGTAAGATCGTGTACTCAGCATCCTATTCAACGATTTGTCTCTCATGGCAATTTATCTGCTAGAATGCAAACCTTTGTAGTGAATAGCTCACAGGTGAAGATTCCATAAACATTTCAACAGGCTATGAAAGATCCTAATTGGAAACGTGCCGCATACGAGGAGTTAGAAGCCTTGAAGGAAAATAACACGTGGGATATTACCACACTTCCTAAAGGCAAGAGGGCAGTAGGTTGTAGGTGGATCTTTACCCCTAAATTCAATCCTGATGGAAGCATCAACAAGTACAAAGAGAGATTAGTTGCAAAAGGGTACACCCAAACTTATGGGATTGATTATCAAGAAACATTTGTCCCTGTGGGAAGGTTCAACACCATCCATGTACTCCTGTCCCTAGTTGTTAATCTTGACTGGTCCCTAAATCAACTAGATGTGAAGAATGCTTTCCTAAATAGAGATTTAGAGGAGGAAGTATACATGGAGATCCTAGAGGGAGTAATAGCTCCACTCAACTTAGTTTGCAAATTGAAGAAATCATTATATGGCCTGAAACAGTCCCGACGAGCATGATTTGGCAGGTTTGCCAAAGCAATCAAAAGGTTTGGTTACATCCAAGGACAAACTTATTACACTCTTTTCGTCAAACACAATGATGAAAAGGTAACGATTCTAATTGTGTATGTGGATGATATAGTCATAACTGGCAATGATGAAGTTTCTATCTCTCAACTCAAGAAAGCCCTAGCTAGGGAATTCCAAGTGAAGGACCTAGGACAAATGAAGTACTTTCTCGGAATGAAGGTTGCTAGATCCAAAAAGGGTATAAGTGTGTCCCAACGAAAATACTCATTTGATTTACTCCACGAAACAGGAATACTTGAGGCTAAACCTAATGAGACGCCTATGGAAGAGTCATGGAATCTGGAAGTGAAACTAGACGGGGTATCCGGTTAACTCAAAAAGATACAGAAGAATTGTGGGTAAACTGATTTACTTGACCCGTACACGACCTGACATTGGCTATGCAGTTGGGGTGGTAAGTCAATTTATGCATCAACCTCAAGAAGAACATATGGAAGCAGTATACAGAATCCTGACCTACTTCAAACTCAATCTTGGAAGAGGAATATTTTTTAAAAAGGGGAATACAAGAAACATAGATGTCTACACTGATGCAGATCATGGGAGAGCTGTGGATAACAGGAGATCTGTCACAGGTTATTGCACTTATATTTGGAGAAACCTAGTCACTTGGCGAAGCAAGAAACAGACAGTGGTTTCAAGGAGCAGTGCTGAAGTTGAGCTAAGAGTTGTAGCCCTAGAGGTATGTGAAGGAATGTGGGTGATTAGACTCTTGAAGAATTGAGAATTCCCTATGAAGGTCCAGTGAACCTCTAGTGTGACAACCAAGCCAGTGTTGAAATGACCAAGAATCGGGTGTATCATGACCGAACGAAGCATGTTGACATTAGTCGGCACCTTATCAAAGAAAAGGTTGAAGATGGCAACATTAACTTAAACTATGTGCGCTCAATTGATCAGATAGCTAACGTCATGACCAAGCCATTAGCCAAAGTCAAGTTTGAAGGGCTTCGAAGCAAGCTGGGAATGGCTGACATCTACTCTCTAGCTTAAGGGGGAGTGTTAGAAAGCCCTTGATTCTCTCCATTCATTACCCATGATATTGGCTAGGGAATAAAGCTCTGATTTTGTGCTACAATATCTCTAATTAATTTCTGATTGATTGTAACTGGATTGATTTCACCCGTCTGGAGTCTATAAATTGTAACTCTATCATATGAAATAATATGAGTGTATGAATTATTCATACAAGTGAGACAACCTATCTATTTCATTTGCTGATCAGCAATTAATACTGATCTCATGCGTTCCCCAAATTGTTCCTTGCTTGAATATTCCCAAGAACAATCTAACCCAAAACACTATTTATGCTGGTATAGATCACAGCAGAACACCAAAAGTGATCTGAAAACTCCATTCTCCTGCCTGTAGATAGCCTTTGCCTTCACATGCCCTGCGTGGGTTCAAATCTAAATATTTTCTTTGATATGTCTTGAGTCTTTCACAATTTAAAGATCATGTCCTTTTATTTGTAAAGGAGAACAATGATGTTTATCTCAGGTTCATTGTAACCAACCAAGATGAGATTTGCATGTATATGACAAAAGGAATCTAACCTCTGGCATTGTGAAAATCTTATTTCACTGTCCTATTTTAAAGGTTGAGAAGATAATTGTCTACAAAGTGATGTAGATTTTGCCTAGTTATTTAATCTCTTCTGGTTTGTCTCTATTCTCAAAACTAAAAAAGGAGCAAATGATTTCTGAAGTCACGACTTTTTGTCATAAAACCAGTTATTTTGAATAAATCTGCTGTCCCAAGACTATTGATTGTCTCCATGTTGCTAGATTTTAACAACATTATGTGCAGTTTGCTGTACTGTATGAAGCCCGTGCAAATAGTGGCATTGACAGAATGAAGATTATTGACGCAGTTGCAAAATCAGTTCCTGGACCTCATAAAGTTGATCTTAAGAATCCTGATAAAACCATCGTAGTTGAAATTGTCAAGGTAAGAAAGCAACACTCGTGCTGGAATATATTTGAATTTATTGTTCATACTGAGGTAAAAAAAGTCAAGATATCACAATAGACTTTACATTGTGTTCTGTTACTGTTTTGGTGATACCCTTATAGTCATTTCGTGTCTTCATACATATGGATTCTTATGTTGTTTTTCCCTCAAGGAATAGTTTAGATTCAACTGTGGACTTTTGATTCAAAGAGTGTTGTTTTTAAATTTGTTTTCTTAGACATTGCCATATATAGCTAACACAGCCTTTACTTATTTATTTTCCAGACCATATGCTTGATCGGTGTCATCGAAAAATATAAGGAATTAGCCAAGTATAATATCAGGCAGTTAACATCGAGAAAAGGCTGAATGGCATGCAAAATGGCACCAAACTTGTTTAGTCACTTCCTAGTTAACCAACTGGTGGTATAATTACTGTGCTTTTAATACAGTTTCTTGTGATTGTTAAAGCTGTCATTTTAGGATTTTCTAGATTAAGGGTCCTTTTTATATCTGTGATGTTTGTGGAGCAGATTTTGCCCACCTAGGTAAACATTTTGAAATGCCATGGGAGTAACGTGTTAAAGAAAAAGCTCTACTCTATTCATCCTTTGTGTGTCTTAGCTGCCTCTGGGTGGGGCATAACATTTGGATTGTTTAGATTTTTTATTTTCACTACTTTAATACCTTTTTTGTTTCTAAAAGAAATGTTTTTTAATTGATGCAATGCAAGGAATAAATAATAACTTAAAAACCTCTCGAGGAAGAATACACTGAGTTTGAACAAAATTTTGAAGAGGAAATTTAAAATCCAAATTTAAATAAGAGTTCAATGCATGCGATGTGTTTTTTGGTATGAATAAAATGGACTTGTTTTCTCGGCCAAAAAAAAAAAAATGCATGCGATGCTTTTCTTTTTTAAAAAATAAAAATAGTACTTGAATTTATCAATTGTTTTCCAGCTCTCTGTTTGTCGGCGAAAAGGCTGGCATTTTTCATTAAATCAGTTGTTGCTTGAAACATTTTCATGCCGGTCTATTGCTAGTTTCAAGCATTCGTACTTATGAAAGCCGTACACTGTTGAACCAGGTTGTCACGAATCCTGGCAACTTTCATTTGAATGTGCTTTTCTTCTTCTTGTTTTTTCTTTTGTTTTTTGATAAATCATGTGAATGTCCTTTGAATATCATTGATCAGCAGGATGCTTCAGTGTTTGTCAAAAATGAAAAAAAGAAAAAGAGTGATCCATGGATCTGCAAACTTCCCCACACAAGAAACATTCTTTTACCACTTTTTAATAATGTCTAAATCAAATGTTTTTGTTGTATTGCTTCTTTCTATGTGTTTAAAACTAATCCAAAACGTTTATGCCAAACCAATCCGGTAGGAACTGATCAAAACTAATAATAAATAATGTCTGGTTTGGTCTTTCCTTTTGGTATAACCGATCGATTTGGTTCGATTCAGATTTTTGCCTCTTGAAACCTGAACCCAAATGTACCAAGCCTATATAACTTTAGTTTCCTTCAAATAATCTAGAAACTACAAATTTAAAACATAGATTCCAATTTAAATATTAAAATTCCCAAATCGCCATTATCACCATCTGCAAAATCTTCTAAGAAAATGCTGCCTCGATTTGCCTTTATTTTGTCATTAGACAGGTTGAATTTTCTTGATTGACACCAGAGCCACTTGTGTTGTTAGAATCATAGATAGTTGTATCACGGATTGCTCATATGGCCCACATGACTTCTTCTCTAGTGGCCTTCATATCCATTTTTTTATGTGAATATCACACCAACATAAAAAAAAAATCAACCGGCAAGAATGAACCAATAAGTTTGAGTCTAACGGAAGAAGCTAGTCCCTAATTACGTAGTGCATCAAGGTTCAGCTCATATTTAATGTCTGATAATGTCTTGAATATGATTACTTCTTCGAAAAAAATAATTAAAAAACTGGCAAGAATGAGTTTTCAGGAGCATGAATGTTGTAAGGTTTGGACTACACCCCCTGTTGAAATAGAAGTCATCTTGAAAGATGACTATGCAGGAGTCTCTTTTCCTAGAATAGCCGACTTGTAATCTTGAGTCTCACCCTTTTATCACCCGCCGGGGGGGGGGGGAGAAGATAAACTAACAATAACAGAAGTCTAAACTAGCTTAATATGGTTAGGTAATCTTCAAGCACCCTTCACGTCAAAGCAGGCGACATAATCTTCTCGTCCATGATCCTTTGTGACCCCAGCTTCCTCATCTAGATGATCAAAGAGTATGCAAACAGGGAGGCAATTACTTCTTGATCTCTAATAAATAATAAAGCCCTTCTTAGCTGGAACAAAATGCAAACCCATTTATCTTCACCCCTAACCTGCACAATAGACCAAACACGAATCACTTCTGGCTCTCTCTCTGTTTTTTTTTTAAAAAAATTTCTTTTCGATAAAAAGATGAAAATGATATTAATACCCTATGTAAGCATTACATGCTAGGTATGAAAGAAGAATAAGATCCAATTAATTGAATCATGTGATTTAAGAAATTTGTTAATCTTAGTTAAAAGTAATAAATATATATATAAAAAAAATGTACTTCTTTTTCCAAATAACCTTTAGTTATAAGAGGGTAGGTGAGAGAGAAAAATAGTGAAGAAAAAATACATGAAAGAGAATGTATGGGGAAAAAAATACAATTAATTAGGTAAAATTAGTAAAAATGCATTTAATACTGAATTTTGAAAAAAATCATTGCATCAATACCAAGCCCCTCCTTGACCTTCCTCAAACATTTTAAATGACAGCTCCTTTGTCTCTTCCAATAGATGCTGTTGTGAAGAACCTTAGAGGGATTTGCTGAATCACCATCATAAGTTTCGTTGTTCCTGTATAACCACGTACTATAGTATAAGGTCCAACAAATCTGCTGACCAATGCCCGCTGGATATTGCTCTAACATTCCCAGAAGCTAATCCTCCATCGATCTTAGTCGTACTACATCAGTTTTCAAACCTAAGATTGCCTGAGCCCAATGATATTGCAAAAATAGATGAAAATTGGTGTCCTCACCTCTTTGATAGAACACACATAACATTCCCATAAGCTAATCCTCCGTCGATCTTTGTGGTACTACATCAGTTTTCTAACCTAAGATTGCTTGAGCCCAACGACATTGCAAAAATATTTGAAGATTGGTGTCCTCACCTCTTTGACAGAACACACATAAAACATCCACATTCAATTGATGCCTAGCAAGATTAGCCTTAGTAGGTTGAAGCATCCTTTTTATTAAAACTCCCTCTTGATGGCAAAGATATTGACCCCCATACTTGGAAAAGCAAAGAGTTCTTGTCAGTTGGTATGAGCAACCAAATTTTCTTAGCCAGCGGCCCCTGATTAAACTCTACTGTCTTCTTGAGCTCTTCTGGCAAGCAAATCCATCTTGAAGCAACAGATGCATTCATTTCCGTCCTTCTTTAAAATCCCAGAAGAAATTGGCCATCTTCATATCAAGTGGAGGGAATCTTAATACAACTAAGCGGATCCACCAACATGGAAGGAATGACCAATTTTATGTGTAATGGACCTGCTTGTGACAGCAAAACTTCCAAAGTTGAAGGTTTTATCAATCCTTTCCAAAACATCATTAGATGACCAAGACGTATCTTTTACCCTAATCTACATAATTCCCTAATTACCTCCCCAGCTTACAAGCAAACTTGAGACAGTTGAAGTTTCCTAGATTCGGACTATATACCATCAAAGACATGGATTGATTAACCAACTGCCTTGCCATGCATCCATAACGATTCAAAATATCATTAACAACATTGAGGGAGGACTCATCTGATCGAGCAAATAAGATAGTGTCATCAACAAACAATAGATGAGTTAAAGGTATTGAATCTCTTGCCACCCTAAAACCCTTCCAAAAGGACAGCATCATGAGCCTGCAAAATTCAAGCAGACAATACATTAGCACATGGGATCTTCCCTGCCTTATCCCATAGCGAGGTTTAAACATTTGCCATGGGGATCCACTAATAAGCAAATGACCCTCATGTCTTTATTGTCTCTCAATAGAGAGGTAATATTGTCATTGTTGTTAAATCTTAAGGTATCATATGATGAGAAATAGTGTCAAAATGAAGTTCCACAAATAAAGGTGTTAAGCGGTAAGTAGTTATTCCGACGGTAGCAAGTTGGAATTTTGCTTGATGATAGGGTATCATCCCATATGCCAATGAATGTAAGCCGTCTCTAGAAAAACAGTGGGATACAGTTGCGTCAAGAAACACCGGAACATATCGAAGTAATTCTTCACAAGACATGATGATGGGAGACTGAAACATGTCAAAAAATGTGGTTTTAGAAACCCCTGTATCTGATGTGACTTCATATTGAAGAACTATAAATTTGATATCGAAACCATCTCAGATCAAGTCTTCCATGATTTAAGTATGAAGGGACGTGATGGCTAATATCGGAAGTTTGAATGAGGGCATATAAATATTAATTTTCTCTAGAAAAGTGGATTTTATAAGAAATAGACATAATGAATAAGAAAATAATAGAGATACATAATGATCATCCAAAATCATATGAGATAAAACATTGGGAAACAAAATGATTGTGATAAAAATAAAGGGAGAGAAATACATAATGATTTAAATTTTCATAACAATATTTATCATAATTGAAAAGGTTGAAACTTACTTGCCTTGGGAATTTATATTTCAGTCAATTAATTAAAGGGTTAACTACCAGGCGGCACCCTAATTTTATTTATGTTGCATCTAATATCCTGATGTTAATTTTTGGTACATCTAGCATCCTAATTTCTTAATTACACCCAGCACTCTATTCTCATTTATAGTTTAAGGTGCTGGATGCACTACAAATATGATTAATGTACTAGATGTACACAAAAAATAGAATAAGGATGCTGGATGTAGTATAAATAAAATCAGGTACTAGATGCATCTAGGAAATAATATTAGGGTGTTGAATATTACTTTACCCTTAGATTAAATCAAGTAACGTAATCTAAAGCTATGGATCAAACTGTCTTTTATTGATTCAAATTATAATGTCACTGATGCTCATTTTTATGTTCTTTAAGTGTTCGTATTAGGCAAAATTCTCTAACAATTTTTTATGTATATACTAATTTAAGAAAATTACATATTTTCATTGGAAAATTAGGTCCCTCGCATATGAGAAGACTTTATTTATCGTCCAACAGAGCTCACAATTCGTAAAATCCTCTTCCCTCACCCATTAAGTATTTTGGGAATGGTTCAGCTTCTATTCAACCACTTATTCCTATTTCTATAGCCTTTTAAGGTAAACCAAAGTGACATAACATTTCTAAATGGGTTAAGGAGCTGCAAAAATACTCGCTAACCTTTTTCAAAAGTGTGCTAAATACCATATACTTTTCTCTGGTATAAATTTACTCATGAATGTTTAAAAACGGAGCAAACATAAAACTGCCGTTAATACCTTTTATGTTGACCATTAAAGAAAGAGATTTGACTGAAAATGTTGACATGGATCCACATGTGGCCATAATAATGTCCTAGTTGACGGTAGAAGAAAAAGGTAAAAATAAAAATAATGCCAGCTAATATTAATGTATTAATTTTGTTAATTTAAAAAATTTAAAAATTTTATGGATTTCTATTAATACCTTTCCCACTTTTCCTCCCCTTCTTCCATCTCTCTCGATCTCTCACTCTTCCTCCCTGTCTCCCCATATTCTTCAAATCTTGGAAACTATGGTGGCATCCTCCACCAATAGTGGTGGTGGTGAATGTATAGACGACGACGACGACGATGATGAAGTCTCGATGATAATGACGAGGCCAGAGATACCCAGATTTCACTTGATTTTTTGACCTGTCTCCCTATTTTCTTCACCAGTGGCGACGGCGACAAAGGTGTAAACGATGACGATGAAGTCCAGATGATGATAATGCGGTTAGAGATACCCAAATCTTTTATGCTTGATGTTTCAATGCTCTCCCTTAGTCATAGGCAAAAATCAAAGGCTTCGGACGATGTAGATAGGAGTGCTCGTCAGGGAAGAATGTAGCAAGATCTGGGTATTTTGAACATTGGGAAATTTTTGGGCAATCTAAATGAAAGAAGCTACTTGATAACGCTAGATGAGATTCACTTCAGTTCTTCCATCTTCGGTTCTTTGATCTTGATTATGCTTCACCAAGGTAGATTGCTAACCCTTTTCTATTCTTCAATTCTCCAGTTTTCATTTTAAATTTTATTTTTCTATTTGAATTTAATTATGACTTGATCTGACTTTGTTGATAGGAGAATATTTTTTATTTGATTTGTTGATAGTTGATATGGCTTGATTTATCTTCATGCAATGTGCTGCTGGTTTGAAGATAATCATGTTGTGGTTTGAACGTGGTTATGTTGGCATGGGTGATCGATGAAGAAAATAAGGGTGTTTTTGAGAAAGTAGAGGATTATGCTTACTTGGATGCCAGTATGGCCTAGAGTGATAGACGTTAGGCTTGGGCAATGAAATTGCTATTTTTGCTCTGCTCTTGAACATTCATGGGTATTTTTACACTTGAAAAAAATATATGGTGTTTTGCGCAATTTTGAAAAAAGTTGGTGGGCATTTTTGTACGTTAACCCTTTCTCTTCTCTCTTTCCCATTTTACCCTTCATTTCTTCTTCTTCTTCTTTTTTAATTTTTAAAATTATTTACCAAAAATTTTTTTAAATAAAACAATAATTTTTGCAATTAAATTTTTTTAAAATTTAATGCGAAAGGTAATAAAAATACATTCTTTTCCCTTTACAAGTTTGAACTCAATTTTAAATAAAAAATTAAATCTTTTACATAATTTATTCACTGTTTAAAATATACAAATTAGAAAATCAATTGATAATCCTATTAGAAAAAAATTATAACATACTAAAAGGTTATTTTTATTGAAAGTATCTATCATTAACATCTACAAGTCATAAGATAGGAATATTTTTTTTAATGAAACAAATTTATCATTACCAAAATTTATAATTTGGCTTGCCTTCATAAAATTTAAAATCCTAAAATGTTAATTTATAATAAATAAAGAGTTTTGTTTGATGGGAATAAATCCTTTTTTATGACTTGCAGATGTCAATGATAGAATTTTTTTAATTATAAATTTTGAAATTGATAAATATTTTCATTAAAAAAAATCTATCGCCAATTAAAGAAAAAAAGAGATATTCCCATGTTATGACTTGTAGATGTTATTGATAGATAAACTTTAGATAGTGAATAAATTAAGTCAAAAAGACTTAATTTTTTATTTAAAATTGATCGTGCAAAATTTGTAAATAGAAAAGAATGTATTTTTATGTTTATTACCTTTCACATTAAATTTTAAAAAATTTAATCATAAAAATTATCATTTTATTCAAATATTTTAAAATAAATATGTTTCAAAAAAGTAAAAAGAAAAAATTAAGAAGGGTAAAATGGGGAAGAGAGAAAAGAAAGAGACAAGGAGGATGAGAGAGTTGACCATGAGGAGAGACCAGAAGTTGACATGTGTGATTGAGTCCAATTCTTCTATGTTATTCTATATTATTTTCAGGGTTTTTATCATAGTTAATATCTTTTTTAGTGATAATTTGCTTAATTTAGATTAAGAGTATTTACTTTGAGTTAAGTGTCTTCTTGATGATAAAATTGTCACAATTAGTTATTAATTGTATTGATTTCTAGGACAATTAATGTTTCAAATTGTCACTTTTCATTATAAAATACTTAAGAATTAGAGCCAAGATTGGATACTAAAGGATTACACAGCATAAGAGCCAAAATATTGTCCCTAGAAGCTTCACTGGGGCCAAGAAAATTTGGTGCCACAACATAATTGGAAGGTGTGCATTAGTGTCTATTTGGGACACCTTCACGACGGCTACCATTCATCTTCGCCACGACAACCTTGCAGAATATTCCTAAAGATCGTCTCAGAGCAGCTTTGCCGCCATGAACATTGCCCTTCACTTGGGCGAAGTCCTCATATTAGCAACCCAGATTTGGATCCTACTCGTAAAATCAGAGTACCCACTCACTAATCCCTTAAACCCTTAGAAAACCTATTTTTGATCAAACACACCATTCACTTATCAAGAGCCTCCTTTATTCATCCTCTCTCACTCTCCCTCACCAAACTTTCATCTTCTTCCATTTCTTCTACATTTTCCACCATGGGTAGCTTGAATTTATTACTGATTATGGTGCTTCTTGCTCCAATGCATGGCTAGGTATCTGTTCTCTTGAAGATGAGTTGATTGGCATGAGTTCTAAGAGCTTCAAAGGGGAGTTGGTTTCATCTATAGTTCTAGTTGCTCCTTTATGAATTCTTAGATCTAGGGTTTGTAAAATTGCGGCTGAACTATATTGGTTATGATTGTAATCAATTTTGGATGATTATCTTGTGTATTGGTTTAGTTAATGTTGAATGTGAGCTTCAATATATGTTTCTGTGCAATTCTTGTGATACTTTCTTTCTTGCATTATATTGTTTGATTGTTGAGTTAATTTGGATTTGTATTAAACCAAGAGCATTAATTAATCCTAATACACACACACTAAGTTCGCTTCATAGGTTTTTATGATTGGATGGCTATTCATTAAGATCCCAGACTTAAAAGGATATTTAAGGTTTTTTATTTAGAAAACTTAGTGATTTCTACTCCAAAATCATTTTGAGCTATGATCGCCAAAGATCCATTTTCAGGAGGTTTCATTAACTATTTTTCAACTTGTTTCCCATTCATTCCATTTTTAGCTCCTGAAAATCTAAAAATATATTTACATTGCATTCCATTTCAATTAATAGTTTTAATGAAAACCCCCAGCTTCTCCCTAGTCAATTTACATTTTTATGATATTTAGTTAACTTGGGATCAATAACTAAGGTTTCAATGAGAAAACAACCTGGGGTTACACCCTATATTGCAATTTTTGGATTAATTTTCATTTAACCTCGAGGCACTAAGTGAATGGCTAAATCAATGTGGCAAAATGGGCCCCACTGACTAAAAAAATAGCAGATGTTTGTTGGATTTAGTGAACTTGGTATTTTTGCCTTGTTTTGAAAAGTTTATGGGTATTTTTGCACCCGACATTTTATTATGATGCCTGGTGCCCTTTTTGATGTTACAATAGGTAAATTTTCTCCTTCACTCTTAATAATAATAACATATATAAATCATAACGAATATTTACAATGAATGCACAATAATCCCCCAATTGTATTATATAGATTGCAAAGCATTAGTGGCCTAATGGTGTCATCATTCACTTTGGCACGAACCAACAAGTGTGATTGAGCACAATTGTTCTATGTTATTTCATATCATTTTAAGGGTATTTATCATAGATTTTAGCTCCTTTTGATGATAATTATGTTTAATTTTGATTAAGAGTCCTTACTTTGAGTTAGTGTCTTTTTGAGGGTAAAATTGTTATAATTAGTTATTAATTGTATTCAATTAATTTCTAGGACAATTGATGCTTCAAATTATTGCTTTTTATTGTAGGACACTTGAGAATTAGAGCCAAGATTGAAGACCAAAGCATTACACAACATGAGAGTTTCCAAGAAAATGCTGTGATGTGGCAAAAAGTCTGAAAATGTGCATCAGTGACTATTCTGGAATAGTTCGCCGAGGCAAACTTTTTAGTTCGCCGCGGCAAACTCTCAATATTTCACTAAAATTCTCTGGAATAGTTCACCGCGGTAAACTCTCTCGTATCAGTAACGTCAGATTCGGATCCAGAACGCAAAAATGGACCCTTTACTCATATGATCCGACCGAGATTGACTCCTCAAGCCCTTAGAAACCCTATTTTCGACCTATCACTTTATTCTATCATCAAGAACACCTCTATTCTCTCATCTTCTTGCCTCTCCACCTCAATCTTCTTCCCCATCCATTTCCTTTACTCCATCTCATTTCCTTCTAGTCCCAGCTATCATGGTTGACAGATTCACTTCAGTTGAAGCTTTTCTTGAAGCTATGGAGGGCTAGGGTTTATCAATTCTCGAAGAATGGTGGTGTGGCATGGGTTTCCAGACTTCAAAAGGGAGTTTAGTTTCAGTTTGCAATTTTTAGCTATGATTTATGGCTTTCTAGGTCTAGGAGTTGTAATTTGTTAGTTAAGAACTTAGGATTGTCATTGTAATCATTGGTTAATGATTTACATTTGTAGTTTGGATTGGTTAATGTTGAATTCTGTGCTCAATATATGTAGTTACATATATGTTTCCTCGTAACTCTCTTGATTCTCTCTTATCTTACATGGTCATGTTTTGATATTGAGCTGATTTTGGGTTGCAATGAACCAATTGCATGATCATTCTCAAATCACATATTAGGAGAGCTTAATAATCTTTTCATTAATGAAGTTCATTGATTTAAACATTGGACTCAATGAGTTATTGAGGTTGTTATTAAGGAAACCTAATGGATTTGTGAAACTCCTAATATCTTGAGTGAACTATGATTGCCATTAAAACCATTCTCAGGAGATTTCCTATCATTCGTTTCCATTCTATCATCATTCTCCAAAAATACCAAAAATATAGTAGCTTAGGTTTGTTTTCATTGCATTTAGTTTAGTCACCATTCATTTAAATCTTAAAAACCAAACCCCATTTTCATTACATTACATGGCATTTAGTCTAGCTTGGGTAATTAACAAAGGCTCCCAAAAGTGAAATGACTCGAGTTTGCACTATACTGCATAACTTGAATTTATTTTTGATTGAGAACCCCAAGGCGAACGACAAAAGGTCCTCATCAAAGTGTTAGTAGGATCAAACTCTAGCTCCATCAGTTTTCCCAAAACAAATTATTTTGAAAAATATAATGGTTCAAATTATTTTTATGTTCTTGGCAAAGAAAAACAATTTTTATGTTAATGAGGTATTTTGGGGTCAAAAAATGCTTTAAGAGTTAAACTTAAGTTTTAACTAATAGTTAATTGTATCTACGAAAGCAATTCAGACCAACTAGGTCGTCATTTTATAAATGAAAATATAGAAGACAAGAAATTTGAGGTTGTATATTCATCATCAAAGTAACAAGTTGCTAATATATTGACCAAAGTCTTATTTGCAATGAAGTTTGAAGATTTTATTAGCAAGTCAGGAATTATGAACATCTATTCTCCAGCTTTAAGGGAGCAATACTGATATTTAAAGGCCCAAGCCTACTAGGGCTTATTGATCTAATTCTTTAGTTAAGTTGTTTATTATTATTGTTATTATTCTTAGGATATTTAAAAGGTAAAAATCAGATCAAATATAATACTCCCTCCAATCCTATATATAAGCTTCACTTTTAGAGAGAGCCTTGGTCCAATTTATAAGCTTCATTTTGAGTTTTGTCTAGACATTAAATACCTTTTTTCCTTCAATTTTGCCCTTAGTTGATTGTCTTTATTGTTTTCTTTTTTCTAATGACTATGAATAGCATTAATTAAAATGGTGGCTAACTATTTGTGAGATAGGAAAAGAATGGCACATATTACCACATATATTCTCTTTCATTATTTATTCATTTATTGTCTCTCTTAATTCTCTCATAGTAAATAATGGCATATTTGAAAAAAAGATATATTTCTTACCTATTTATTAATTTAAAATAATTTTAACTACTTGTTCGTTAAACGTGATTTGATTATTTGAAACTTATGTATGGGACCGGAAGAAGTATGATTTTATAGGTAAGATTTCTATCTAGAATCAACTAGATTCAATAATTTTGTTTTTTTCCTCCTTTATGTATGTACCAAGTACCTCAATAAAATTTTTGAAGCCGAGAGATCAATTGCTCAACTGATTTCTTCCAAAATTTGCAAAACTATTATATCATTTCGGTATTAGGACCACGTATTAATGCACATTGATTTGACTTTTCTATTTGTTAATTTTATGCTCTCCATCACAGCAAACGTTGCTGAATTTTTGTTTTATTATTTTATTATTTACTGTTTTAGAATGCATGCTGGTATGTTACATATAATTTCACAAAGTACCAATCAATTTTCACACCACGAAAGAGAGCATTAAACCATTCCAAAAATCAAATCAACAATGCATATAGTCAAGGCATATAATGCACTAAATCAATTTTCTTGGACAAGGGATTAGATAGTTTATATGGTGATTTGTGTAGGGTTTTGCTGAGAGAATGGGTTTGAGAGCATTAGAATCAAAAATAAAATTTTGAACCTTAAATTATATACTATTCGGCCAACTAATGTTCATGGGAAAGGAATGTGATTTTGTAAAATCGATTTGGATATTTGGATTCTACATGAAAAATCATGTAGGAATGATCTAAGAGATTGATTGGAACAAAAGGAAAATAATCAGGTCAAAAATCCAAGAAAAAGCGGGTTTAATGTTCAACTATTGTATAATGTGTTTGAATGGTTGGTAAATGATTGGCATTGATATTGGTTTGCCAGATGCTTTGCCCAATCATCAAGGAGACACCTAAATCAAAAGGGAACAAGTCACTAAGTACACAAGAGGTAGCATTGAATTATGATTAAAGTGCTTTCTTGCATTCATTTATGTATATGTGTGTATGTGCTATGAATGTCATGATGTAACTAAACTATGCTGCTAAGTTAGGATTGCAATGCTTATGCTATGTCACAAAGTTATGATTGCAATGTATATATTATGCATGCCTTGGTACTGTGTTATGTGAATACGTATGAATTGGCTTACTTTCTATGGCATTTCACTAAGTATGAATGGTAAAGTTATACAGACAAAAGCATGTCACATTATGTTTGCATGATTGCATGATAATTATCATTCTTTACTACTGGGATTTCTTTGAAATCTCATTCCCCTATGTTTGAACAAAGCCTAGGAGGAGGATCAAGTAAAGGCAAGGGCTAGAAAGTGGTGACTGAGGGCATGTAAATACCTAGTGATATTATTAATGGACATTATGTTATGTTATGTAATATTATGAATGTTTATGTGGTTGTTGGATAATAGCTCCTTTAAGGAGATAGACATGTATGAACATGTATGATTATGTCTAAACATGTTAGAATGTATATGCAAGCATGTTATGAGTCCTAAAAGGTTAAGAATGAGAAAAGATAAAAAAAAGAAGAAGGAAAAGTTAGACTTAATTAGGAGATAAAATGTCCCTAAAGAGGACCAAACTTGGGATACATAAAATAATAAGTATTTCTTTGAGTCTGGACTTGAGATTTGGCAGACTTATATATCATATTTTTAGCTTTAAATCAAGTGGTAGAAAGTTCAAATCGGAGTTTTGTGCGAAGAGTTATGGAATTGAGGTCAATGAATATTTTTCTTTTAAAGGACTCATAACAAGCTTCAAGTGAAAATTGGAACTACTTGATTTCAATTTTTCTATATTTAGTTATGAATTTTTAAATTAGCTCAAATTTCAGGATTTGTGAATAGTAACCCGAGTTCAAAAATTTTCAAACTTGGATTTTTGCTATCTTTAAGCATTACAAAATGGTTCCAAATGGTCCTAAATGACATATAATAGGTTTAGAAAGAAGGTGTGATATTTTTGGTATCAGAGCAAAAGTTCTGGCTCTATTTAAGTTGTATTGTATTGATTGAATTGTGTTGTGATGTATGACTGGCTATTGAATAGTTGTTGTGAATTATGATTGGTTATTGGCAATGATTGTGAATTGTGATTGTTGATTGAATGGTATTGGGAGAAACTATACTCTGTGGTGGATTGTGTATGTTATAAGTTAAGTATAGGAAAGGATATGGCCTGCTGTGCAAATCGTGGTACCGGTGAAATAGTGAACTAGAGGATGTCAGGGAAGCTGTACCTAGAGTGGTACCACCCACATATCTCTAACCCTGATGGTCATATTCCACCACCAAGGTGCTATTAGTTCCTCATGGAAGTAGAGGAGATCTGCCCAGAGGAAAGTTCCAATGATGTCATGGAGTTGGTAGATGATGCACAAAGTGCAATAAGGCCTGTCCCCAACCTAGAGGAAGTGGGTCTTAGTGCAATCTGGGTAATACCTATAAGCGTGGTTAGGCCCAACTAGGTCAATGTCAAGGAATTCAAAAGATAGGATGATATCTATAAAGAGTTGATGGATCTGAGTAAAGACGTTGATAGGACCTAGGATTAGTATTGCTATACTTGTCTAAACTACTTCCCCAATGTAAGGCTATCATATAAGCAAGTGATAGAAGAGGAACTGAATACTGATGAGGCCTATGGAAGCAAGTATTATTAGATACACTCTCAAAGACTTGGGTGTGGCAGGAGGAAGTTCAAAAGACCTACAGTTGCTCCATGACTCATACATTTTATTAGCTGTTGGAGGACTTAGAAGTTTTTATTGCCATCACTTTTCCCTTTTCTGCTTCTATGGCATGACTTAGAAGATTAATGTATAATATGTTACATAGTTGTGATGGGCTGTACTAGGATAAGGATAAATATTTTGCTGATGGTGCCATATGTACTTATGTGAATAGAGAAGTGAAACATCCTTCCTTTAACCTCTCAAAGTATGCATTTGGAAGAGTTACAATTTAAGCGCTTCACGAACCAAGCCCGTAGATTGAAGATTTGCAATTGGTTTTCGGGTTACTATTCACTGGTTAAATTCCAGATATTTGGTCTAATTTTGAAAAGTCATAACTAATTTTATAAAAATCTTATTAAGGTGATCCAAAATTCTACTCAGAGCTCATTCAATTCTCTAAAGGAGAAAAATATGAAACTAGAATTATCCTTGCCCAATTTGTACAATTTATTCCTTAAACTTTACTGTTTATTTAGTCAAAACTGTACATTCTGGTTTCTCTATCCTAACTTTGACCAAGCATAACTCTTAGCACACACATCCATTTTAGGTGATCTACCACTTGTTTTAAAGATCAAGATGTATACTTTAACCATACCAAATTTTATGACTTAATTGATATATGTGGTAGGTCAAAATAGAGTTGGAAGCTGACTGCTCTAGGACCTACGTTTTATCCATTAGACAATTCTTCCTTTAATTCTTTTTATTGTTTTGGCATGCATAGCTTGGCTTTATTCTTTCCCATTCATTCTCATACATTTACATTCATGCAATAAACATTCTAAACAAATACATCACATTATTGGCATTCATATACATAATTTACGCATTAGGAGAATCATACATTAACCAATAGTTTCATTCATTAACATGAATAATTCTCCACTTTTTTCTCCTTCCTTCTCATGCTCTCCTTCATACAATCATTGTCCATCATACTTGACCTAAATGGTTGGTTAGGGAGGGGTGAGATTCGGGAGAATCTCAGTAGCAAACAATAACCACCCAAACATACATGGCAAGCTTGGCATTTATAACATGCTTGCAACTTAACACATTTATAACATAGTGATATGTTTGGAAATCATCATGCATTAACCATAAAACACATAGGCCTATAACAAATTTCAAACATATTCACAATCATAATGCATGAGTTCATAAAATCACATAAATACAGAACATCTCGTACATGCAGGCAAATACTAAGCACATAAGAGTAGGGTAAAGTTTGCTACCTTGTGTCTTTAAACTTTCTCTTTACTTCCTCTTGCTCCCTTTTGATACCAACCATTAAGGTTGCTTGCTCAACCTTTTCCATTCATCTTTCTCAATGTATTATGACTCCAAATGCATCAAGATATCATTTCCATTTGTTCATTAGAGCCATGGTAATCAACAACATCAATACTTTGTTTTCTTTGAGCTATATTGACTTCTAACTTTTGAGTTTGATTTCCAACATTTCTAAAATTAATTCCACATACTATTCTTATATAATTTTACATATAGAATTTATTTCCAAACTCAAAATAATCAAAATCAAACTCCATCCCCATGAACTAGCCTTGACCGAAATATAACTCAAGTTACATAGTCATGAAATTCAACCAATTTCAATATAAAGCCACTTGATTCTTGTTCCTTTGAAGCCTTTAAACATCATTCTAACATCAATTTCGTCTTTCCCTATTCTTAAGAATTTTGTGCAGCATGTCCCCCTAGAGTTTGAAGCTTCCAAAAATCATTAAAATCCATAACTAAGCTCAATAACAACAAGGGTAGTGAAAACTACCTTAAAAACTATGAACATGCCTTGTTTTGGAGCTTGATCTTGCATATGACCACTTGGCCTTTCTTTCTCCCTCTTCTTTCTCTCTCTAAAAACCATTTTGCTAGAGCTTCCCTAGGGTTTCCTCTAGGTTGGACGAAGATGAGGGAGGGGAGGGGGTATTTATAGAATATAAGACTAGATCTGGGCCGTTGATCTTAAAATTGTGTGGCTAGATCTGGATTGTCCATTTTCTCTTTTAATCTTATGGTGAAAAGTGTCCCATGACATCATGATTACATCATCTTGATGACATCATGCTTACATCATCAATCCACATGCTTTTAATCCAACTGTACATGTGTATTGCATCCGACCGTACACGTGTCTTGCATCCAGCCATACATGTAATACCTTTTTCTCCCATCTAATCATATACTTGTCTCCTCCATATTCCTTCATCATTTTGGCATTAAAATAAGGAGGAAATTAATATAAAATTCGTGCAAAATACAACCCTTAGGCTTTCCTCCACCTATCTTGCCATTCTGCACCATATGGGGTACTTTTTGGGGTCCTGACTTTCTCGAGACTACTGGGACATGTTATGGCACAATTTTCTCACTTCAAATAAATCCACATGGCATTATATAACATGTCTAAAGAGAGAGTGATACTCTTTACTTGTTCTTCCATTAAAATAATTAAAATAATTAATAATATTTATTTCGGAGTGATCTTAACCGAATTCTTTCTATCGATCCGCAACTCTGAGAATCTATCTCAGGGTACCAATACTATTTATTCATCACGGGAAATTCCTATAATTTTACTTAAGTCCAAAGTCAACCTTTAGACCTTTGACTTTGATTTTCCCTGGATAATGTATAAATAGGCTTTAAATTCCATTAAAGTCAACCTCTTTGCTTTCTGGGGATAGAATTATTTTTAAAACCTATGATAATTCCTCAAGTATTTTTCTACATTTTCTTCCAATTATCTGAGGCCTTCCTACACTTTAAATAATTCATTTTCAATAATATTCAAAATCAGTCAAAACCTTGGGAATTGCACAATTTCTTTCTAGGGGCATTTTCGTTATTTTTAGCCTCGTACAGGCCTCTAAATCTTATTCCCATTTTTCTAAAATTTTTTTTGAAGTGTTTAGGCCTTAACCTACCATTTCCTATTTTTAGGGGTTTTTCTGGGATTTTCGGGCGTAATTTCTATTTTTACCCTTACAGCCCAAAACTTTATAAAATTATGATTTTGCCCCTAGTTTGGCTTAACCTCAAAATTCACCTCATTGAGGCTTCCAACATAACTATTGGCCTACATTCATCTCTATTTCTCATTTTTGGGCCTTGAGACTTCATTAGAGTCTCTAACTTTCTCTTTCCTCAGTCCCAGAAAACTTTTCCTTTGCAATTTAGTCCCTACGAATCCCTCTTTCCTTCTAGGGAATCTCTGAGACCTCTGTCAAAAAAGGTCTGGTAGCTTGCCCATCTCAAGCTAATTCTAGTACTTCTAGGCCCAAAAGTCAGGATGTGACAAGAAGCAATATAGAGTATCGTTTATGTAAATGACGATTCTATTCCTCTTGTAGTTAAGAAGAAACAACCCAATAGTAAGGATAAGACAAGGAACACAAGCAAGGGAGCCACAAAGAGAACCTCTCGTTGATCCGATTCAAGTAGTTATAGATTAGTTAGAGGAATAGCAGAGAATAATGCAAGAGATATAGGCAGTATAAGCTCGCTAAGAACAGGAGCACGATGGTGCTATAGCAGCTATGGTAACTATAGCAGTAGCATAGCTGCAACAAGGATGGCTGAGGCACCACAGACAGCCTAACGTCAAGAGCTGGTAGCTGAGTAGGTACAATCAGCTAGCAGAATCCCCCAACCTTTGAAGGGACACTAGATGTCCAAGTAGCTGAGGATTAGATTACCCGGCTAGAGAAAATCTTTAATATACTGGAGTGCTCCTCCGAGAGAAAGGCCCAGATGGCCATATACAAACTGGAAGGAGAGGTAGACCGTTGGTGGAGGAATACTGAGATGATTCTCCAGGAAAATGCAACCCCTACTAGCTGGGAAGTGTTCAAGGAATACCTCTACTTGAAGTATTTTTCACAGTTTGTGAGGGATTCAAAGGAAGCAAAATTTCTAATGATTAAGTAGGGTTTCCAGGAATCATTTGATGAGTACCTAGATAGATATGTGAGATTGTCCCGCTACTCTAGCTTCCTCCAATACTGTAATGATGAGTGGTGGAAGATAGAGAAGATGGTTAGGGGACTGAGGCAAGAGCTAAGAGAAAAAGTAGCTCCACGGCAGCTTGATGAGTTCAATAAGGCAGCAGAAGTCTACTGGATTATTGAGAGTAGCCTTAATCACCAAGAACTGGTCAAGGTAGCTCCTAAGTAGGAGAGACCAATGATAAGGGGCGGACCGGAAGAGACTTTTTACATTAGCAGCAAAAAGAGGTGAAAGCCTATGTTCTCTAGGAAGTCCAAGTAAGGAGGAGGAACGAGGTGAGAAGGAAATAGTAATGCTTGCCAGGCTAGAGAATGCTAGGTCTGTGGTAAGAACCATGGAGACATACCATGTTTGATGGGTTAGAATGTATACTTCAGGTGTGGCAAGCGGGGACATTATGTACAGGGGTGCTTGATAGCTGCTGACAGCTCGAGACCATAAGCTCAAGGAACGGTGTTTGCCCTTATAAGGGAAGAGGCAAGTAAGTTATCCAAGATGATTCAAGGCATGATCCAAGTTAATACCTACCTTGTGTGTGCATTGTTTAACTTGGGTGCTAGCCACTCCTTTGTTTCATATGAATGCATAAGGCACATCAGTCTCGCTATTAATACATTGTTATATGACTTATGTGTTCCCACTCCCACTGGCACTAAAGTTTTCATGTTTGATGTTTGCCTGAACTATTTTGTCTGGCATACATACTATTACTTGGTCTGAACTGGCTATCCTCATAAAACATACTCCTTGACTATAACAATAAGACATTAATTCCCTCTCCTTAAGAGTTAGCCCCTTGCACCAAGGTGGAGTTGAATTTGATTACGGAGGCTCAGGCAAATAGATACCTAAGACACGGTTGCCAAGGATACGTGATATTTTTCTCCGTATGTGCCGAGATGGGTTTGAGTTATAGACTCCTTATTGTATGAGCCGAATAAAGCAGCTAAAAGTGTAGTAGGCTTGATGAAGGTAGAAGCATATACCTTAGTAGGGAAGTAAAATGACGGCTCAACCCTCAAGTAATCAATGTAACCTCAAAAGAGACAAGGTAACAGGACATAATGTTAAGGTTTATTAAATCTCTAAGTAGTGGTAGAGGAACTCCTAAGGAATAGAGAACCAAGAGGGATAAAGAAACTAGATGTTATTGAATGAACAACTAATGATGAATTAGATGCCTAACTTAAACACAACACATCATAGTGATTAACTGTTAGCTGTGTGATGTGATCAGGGTATAGTAATCCATATCTGACCGTAGAAATAATTGGTTAGAAAGTAAGGCAATTCAGGAAAGGTAAAGTTAGGCAGGATCCCTCTTGATGATACAACTAGATAAGCATATGAAAGTTAATAGGCGTATTGGGAACGAATATGTGATAAGGAATGGATAAGTTCTTGAAGGTACCTAAAGCCTAAGGATGCTTAAGTGTGTAACATAGGCACCTAGGCTAGTATGAAATCTGAGAAACCAAGTTCCCAATAAGAAATGCCACTGCCTATAGAACTATATAATTTTAAATGTAGAGGCTCCCTTTTATAGGGATATGGAAGTGAGGAGTATACCCTAATAGGAAATGAGTATGAGGAATATTTGACCACGAAGTACCTCTCTAAAAGTGGATGTGATTCTTGATTGCAAGGGTTATATTATGTTCGTGAGAGTGAACTATTTCCACAAAGATTATGGTAAACAGCCGAGTGGAGTCAATAGAGATATGTTCTCCATTGGTGATACAGAAAATGGTGGACTGTCAATTGCTTGGTATGAGCAATGCAGTGTCCACGAGGGTTAATCCTCAAATAAGAATAGTGGGCAGTTGTTGAGCTAAGGCCCGAAGTAAACTTTATCCTGAGGAGTGCAAAACTAGCTAAACGTAATAAAAGAGTACTATGAGACAAATACATGTAACTCTTTAAGTTTAATAGAGTGATGGCCAATGAAAACATGATAATATAAGCCCTCTCCTGAAATTGATAAGAGGAAGTAAGGCTTGTAGAGTCCTGAGGCAAGGCAGACTTGCATTGACACAAGGATAAGCTAATAACCATGAGGCATGTTTTAAATTTCAAGGGCAAAATTTATTTAAGGTGGGAGGAAATGCCATATCTGAAAATTTGAATCTTGAAGGAAGCTGGACTGGTGATACTAGACTCTCAAGGACAAAACTGAAAATTTCATAGAAATTTTCAAAAATTCTCCAAAAGTGAAAAATAGTCAAATTAGAGATTTTTGAGGTATATATGATATTCTGGGAGTGAAAATGGCCCAAAATAAATTATGATGAAATTTCCCAAAAACAATTATTTTGGAGGGAATAGTGAAAAATTAAGAGAATATAATTATTTTGATTATATAAGGGCCTCAATAATTCAAGGAGAAATATGGATAAATTCCTTGGAAATATGTGTGAATTTATAAAATCATTTTGAGGCATTGTAAATGAAGGGAATAATTTATGGGGAATTTACTTTCAAAATTCTATCGGTAAGAGTCCAATTTTAGAAAAATTGTGAAATAAATAGTTAGAGGTTGTGAAAAATCCCCAAACTTTTCAAATCATACTTTTAGAATAAATGAGAATTTTTCATGGAAAGAAATAGATTTTTAGAGGCCCCAATCTATTTTTCCTAGTATAGGGCTAAAAAGGAATAAATTGGATAGAAAATTGTAATTGGATTTGAACCAAACCAACTCCATTACTTCCCAACCAGATTTGGACACTTAGGTAGCCCAATTTGGTTAGGAAGGACGTGCTCTCCAAGGCCCAAAGTCACATGTTGAATTGTTGGCACATTTTTTACCATTAGATTAAATTTACTTGGTGAGCAAGTAATGATCATGTGTCCCATATTTTTTCTGCTTTTTGACCAAAAATTAAAGGGCACTTTGGCCAAGAAAAATAGTTGACCAAGGACAAGTTTGGGCAGCTTATGGATGTCTATAAATACCCCCTCCATTCCCTTCATATTCGGCCAAAATAGGGAGACCTTGGGGAAGTGCTGCCAAATTTCCTACTCACCTTAAATCACCTTTAAACCACTTCAAGCAAAGGCCAAGCTATCAAGTCTCCACCAAGGATTAATCAAGGTATGTGTAAGCTTGATTTTTATGCAATTGGAATGGTCAAATCATGTCTAATCCTAAGGGTAAACTATGTTGAAATTTTTGGCCAACATGAGGAAATGTTAGGGAAGGATAGGAACTTTGATTATAAGCTTGGATTGGTATGTTTGGATGTTGTTTGGATTAATTTATGGAAGAAAATCAATCTAGGGATTAGGATACTCAATTTGGCCAAATCATGTTCTTAGGGCTAAGAATTGTTTGAATATGTTTTGATGATTCCAATGACTTCAAAATATGTTTGTGTGCAAGGAAACACCAAGAAAAAGTGTTTAAATTTATTGGAATCAAAATGAGAATTTTGAAACACCAAACCCTATAATTTGGCCATGAGGGGTTCATAGACAAGGGATTGGATTTGATAATTTTGATGCTTCCAATGAGTTTATATGGTGATTTTGTGTAGGGTTATGCTGAGAGAATGGGTTTGGGAGCATTAGAATCAAAAATAAAATTTTGAACCCTAAACTATATACTATTCGGCCAACTCATGTTCATGGGGAAGGAATGTGATTTTGTGAAATCGATTTGGATAAGATATTGATTGGAACAAAAGGAAAATAATTAGGTCAAAAATCTAAGAAAAATGGGGTTTAATGTTCAAGTATTGTATAATATGTTTGAATGGTTGGTAAATGATTGGCATTGATATTGGTTTACTAGGTACTTTGCTCAATCATCAAGGAGACACCTAAATCAAAAGGGAACAAGTCACTATGTACACAAGAGGTAGCATTGAATTATGATTAAAGTGCTTTCTTGCTTTCATTTATGTGTATATGTGTATGTGCTATGAATGCCATGATGTGACTAAGCTATGCTGCTAATTTAGGATTGCAATGCTTATGCTATGATGCAAAGTTACGATTGCAATATTTATGTTATGCATGCCTTGGCACTATGTTATGTGAATATGTATGAATTGGCTTACTTTCCATGGCATTTCATTGAGTATGAATGGTAAAGTTATATGCACAGAAGCATGTCATATTATGTTTGCATGATTGCATGATAATTATCATTCTTTACTACTGGGATTTCTTTGAAATCTCATTCCCCTATGTTTGAACAAAGCCTAGGAGGAGGATCAAGTAAAGGCAAGGGTTAGAAAGTGGTGACTGAGGGCATGTAAATACTTAGTGATATTATTAATGGACATTATGTTATGTTATGTAATATTATGAATGTTTATGTGGTTGTTGGATAATAGCTCCTTTAAGGAGATAGACATGTATGAACATGTATGATTATGTCTAAACATGTTAGAATGTATATGCAAGCATGTTATGAGTCCTAAAAGGTTAAGAATGAGAAAAGATAAAAAAAAGAAGAAGGAAAAGTTAGACTTAATTAGGCAATAAAATGTCCCTAAAGAGGACCAAACTTGGGATACATAAAATAATAAGTATTTCTTTGAGTCTGGACTTGAGATTTGGCAGACTTATATATCATATTTTTAGCTTTAAATCAAGTGGTAGGACGTTCAAATTGGAGTTTTGTACGAAGAGTTATGCCCTTCCAAAATTAGAACCAAGTGCTGTTTTGGATGGAATTAAGGTCAATGAATATTTTTCCTTTAAAGGACTTATAGCAAGCTTCAAGTGAAAGTTGGAACCACTCAATTTTGATTTTTCTACATTTAGTTATGAATTTTTAGAATTGACTCAAATTTTAGGATTTGTGAATAGTAACCCGAGTTCAAAAAATTTCAAACTTGGATTTTTCCCATCTTTGAGCCTTGCAAAATGGTTCCAAATGGTCCTAAATGACATATAATGAGTTTAAGAGGAAGGTGTGGCACTTGCTGGGTTAGAACATATACTTTAAATATGGAAAGCCAGGCCATTTTATCAGGGAGTGCCCGCAGAATGCGGATGGTTCGAGGCCACAAGCTCAAGCCAAGGTGTTTACCCTTAGCAAGGAAGAGGCTAGTAAGTTGCCTGAAATGATCCAAGGTGCAATTATGATGAATGATTTTTCTGTGCATGCACTAATTAATTCGGGCAGTAGTCACTCGTTTATATTGTATGATTACGCTAGGTGCATTGGCCTCATTATTGACATGTGCTACATGATTTCTATGTTTCCACTCCTACTGGCGTTAAGGTTAACTTTTGATGTTTTCTTAAAGTGTATTGTCTGGTATGCCCACTGTTGCACTACATTGGACCTTATATGCATGCCTTTCCATGATATTAATGTTATACCTAGTTTGAATTGGTTATCATCACATAGTATACTCCTCGACTATAAAAATAAAACGTTGATCCTTCTTGCCTAAGAATTGAGCCCTCGTATGGAATGAAACTAAATCTGATTACGGAAGCACACAGGCAGGTAGATATCTAAGACAAGATTGCCAAGGATATATGGTATTCCTCTCTATGAAATAGAACGGCAATTGAATGATGTCGAGATGGTTTAAGTTATAGGCTTCTTAGTGTATGAGCCCCAGTGAAACGGCTGAGAATGTAATAGGCCCCATGAGGGTAGGAGCCCATATCCTAGTAGGGAAGCAAAATGACAACTCAACCCCCAAGTAATTGATGTAACCTCGAAAGAGGCAAGGTATCAGGACAAAATGTTTGAAGCTTGTTAAATCCCTAATAGTGGTAGAAGAAATCCTGAGGCATAGTAGACCAAAAGGGATAGATATTAGATGATATTGAATAAAGAATTAATGATAAATTAGATGCTTGACATAAACACAACATAGTATGGTGATCAAATATCCACTGTGTGATGTGATCAGGGTATGGCGATTGATATCTGACCATAGGAATAATTGGTCAAAAAGTAAGGCAAACTAGAAAGGGTAAAATTAGGTAGGATCCCTCTTGAGAATATAATTGAATGAAAATAGACAAGCATTTGATAGCCAATAGGTGTATTGGTGATAAGTCTTATGTTTTATACATCTTTCCCTATTCCAAACTTATGCTTTTGTGGTTTGTAATCGTGTAATTTGGGTTAAGATAGAGGTTATTGTGCATTAAGGGTATAAGAGTCAATTACATGCTTTTATATGTTAATCCCTGAGTTTATTTCATTCATTGACTCTTGTGTATCCCACATACTCTGGAATAGATGACTATGAGTTTAATTTGAATATTGTAGGTGATTAGAGGGTCAAAGGAATATTAGAAGAAGGTTCTGCCTTACTTCGCCGTGACCAAATATGGTTTTAGCCATGACAAAGGTTCATCATGAAGGAGACATGGTCACTTATTCATACGGCGTCGTTTTGAGTTAGTTGTGACCAACAGATTCACTAGTCGCAGCGAATCTGTGAATTCTCTAGATTTAATTCCAGAAGGCGTGCCAGTTCTGTGATTTTGCAATTCCTTCTATTTTGGTTTCGTTTTCTTAGTCCAGAACTCTCCCACTTCATCTCTCCTCACCTCCCAACCATTCTCCACCATCAATTCATCATTTCTACTCCATTTCTCCCATTTTCCACTGATTATTCTCTTCTATTTCCCTTAAGATCATTGTTGCTGTGGCTATGGAAGTTGCAAAGCTTGGTGAAGCTGTGATTTCAGTCATGAGAGGCTAGATCTTCATTCCTTGGTGTTCAATGAAGCCAATCTGAGTTCTTGGAGCTGCAATTGGGAGTTTCTTTTACCTTAATCTTAGTTCTTCTCTCTACATTCATAGATTGTAGTTTCTATGGTTTAAATCTATGATTTGTGATTGTAAAGAGATGTAATTCAGTTGTTTTACATTGAGACTGAGATTTAGGTTATATTCTACACTTTAATTGATTAATTGAATTTATATTTCCTTCTGTTATATTGATTCTTTCTTCTTAAGTATTTGAATCTCTTGATTGGCCGGTTAGGGTGCTAACATTGTTAATTAAGAGGGTAAAATACTTTTTGCAGAACATAATCCATATTAGGCATTTAGGTGAGTTTGATGAGTTAGGGTTCTAGCTCATTGAATTCATTGTTTGTAGAAGGTCTTCACAAACCAAGCCTAAGAAAGGAATTGAAACTAAATCAAGAGAGGAACTAGAATGATTGGTGGACTTGACCACCAAGGATAATTCATACATTGCATTCACGTCATTCAGTAAATACAGAAATTACAAAGAGTTTAGATAGTTTTACTTTAGGTTTTGATATAGTCACTGGTTATACAAACACTTCATACATCATACTTGGTTAAATTGATATTTGTGATAGATTACCAAGACATTCATTAGTTCCTTAAGAGATCGACACCTAGGTCAATGTTACTATATTGCATGTAGCTTAGTTTTATTTGATAATCTAACGACAGTGTTGCATTAATTGGGAACGGATATGTTATGAGGGATGCATAAGTTCTTGATGGTGCCTAAAGCCTAAGGATGCTTAAGTATTTGATAAGCTCAGGGGCTGGGCAGTACTCCTTGATGTCCCTAAGATAATTATGAGTATGTAATATAGTCACCCAGGCCAGTATGAAATTAAAGAAATGAAGTTCCTAATAAGGAATACCACTACCTATAGAACTGTATAATTTTAGTGGAGAGACTCCCATCTAAATGGGGATATAGAAGTGAGGAGTGTACCCTAACATGGATTGAATATAAGGAAAACTTTACCATGAAGTACCTCTCTAAAAGTGGATGTGATCCTCCATTGCAAAGGTTACATTACATTCACGAGAGCGAGCTATCCTCGATAAAGACTACGGTAAATAGCCGAATGGAGTTGACAGGGATATATCCTCTATTGGTGGTACAGAAGTGGTAGACTACCAATTGCTTTGGTATGAGCAATACAGTATCTAGGAGGATCAATCCTCAAATGAGAATAATGGGAAACTGCCGAGCTACAGTGCGAAGTAACCCTTATCCTTAGGAGAGCAAAACTGGTCAAACGTAATGGAAGGGTATTATGAGGCAGATGCATGTGACTCCTCAAATTTAATAAGGTACCATAGCATAGTGATGGTTAATAAAAACATGAAAATATAAGCCTACTCTTAAAGTTGTTTAGAGTTGATAAGAGGCAGTAAGGACTGTAGAGTCCTAAGGTAAGGTAGATTGCCATTAACACAATGATGAGCCAATGAGCTCGATAGATGAGCTAGTGCTTAGAAATTCCAAAGCCAACATGAAAGGAAAGTGCCCTAAAATGGCTAAACTTAAAGGATGAGGAAATATGGAAAAAGTAAGAACTCCAAAGTTGATGAGAAGTATTAAGTGAGGTCTGAAAGGACAATACTGGTGTCTGCGAACAATCTTAGGGAATGATCGATGAAGTTACCAACAAAGTGGAGGCGACTTATTTTATTACTCAGTCTCGTAGTGTAAGATCTTCTAAAGATCTTAACATGGCAAATTGATGATGATGATATTCCAGGGTCACAGTAGATCCTGAAAAGGTTTAAAATAGAGCACAGTAGCTCCTAAGGTCATAATAGACCAAGTTCAAGGGGAAGATGCTAAGCCGAGAGGACGATACCTCTTGAAGTATGAGAAAGGAATTACATGTTAAGCCAAGGGGATGATGCCTCTCGAAGTATGAAAATGGGATGATACGCTAAGCCAAGAGGGTGATACCTCTCAAGACATAGGAATAAGATGACATGTTAAGCCGTGAGGGTGATTCCTCTTGAGGTTGATAACGAAATGACCAGGGATAAGTTTAAGGTATAGAAGCCTGCTCCAGGAGTTAACTAGTACTAAGAGAGTACCCTTGACTTTTTCACAAACACGATCATTGTCAATTGGGCCAAGAGCTATAAGTCTTGAACAATATGCATTCAGGCAAGCTAATTGTAAAACGGAAAAGATAAAGAAAGGGCGACTAGATATGAAACCCTATATAGCAGGGGATGCCAATCACCACTATGGTGGACTAAACCAAAATAAGAAGGGTTTACAGTCTAAGGGTAATAGATCAAATTGATGATAAATAAATATGATTGATGAGAATTGTCCACTACATAAAGTAAACAAAAAGTTATGTGGACATAAAAAGGAAGCTGTTAAAGGTTGTGGCTGAAGATACTAGCCATAGGAATGGGTTAAACCACAAAGGTGAAATAGTTAACATCGAAGACCCTTCCAAGTTTTGTTAAAAGTTAAGCGAGTAGCTTATGAATTGGCCCTACCCCCTAACCTTAGTCAAATTTACAACCTTTTTCATGTCTCTCAACTGAAAAGTATTAGCTAGATGCCTCTCATATTTTGAAATATGAGAATACAGAACTGTAGGATAACCTCACTTTCGAGGTAAAACTAGTAAAAGTGATAAATGAACGAGTTAAGCAGCTGCAGAATAAGACTATTATGATGGTCCAAGTTATCTCAAGAGATCTAACTCAAGAACAAGTTGCATTGGAGAAGAAAGACGATAGGAAGGCCAAATACCCAGAATTGTTTGCATAAGGTATGTTATTAAATTTCAAGGACGAAATTTATTTAAATAGGGGAGGAATTGTCACACCCTGAAAAAAATTTCACCCGAATGTGAGAAGTTAAAATTCAGATGAGAGCCAATGTAGAAAGTAGAAGGGGAGATTAAGCATATTTTGAAATATGAGAATACAAAGCTACAGGATAACCTCACTTTCAAGGTAAAACTAGTAAAAGTGATAAATTGACGAGTAAAGCAGCTGCAGAATAAGACTATTCTAATGGTCCAAGTTTTCTCAAGAGATCTAACTCAAGAACAAGTTGCATTGGAGAAGAGAGACGATAGGAAGGCCAAATACCCAGAATTGTTTGCATAAGGTATGTTACTAAATTTCGAGGATAAAATTTATTTAAATAGGGGAGGAATGTCACACCCTGAAAAAATTTCACCCGAATGTAAGAAGTTAAAAATTCAGATGAGAGCCAATGTAGAAAGTAGATGGGGAGATTAAGCAACTTTTAATGTGAAACCCCCATAAGGTCCGGGTTGACATTTTTGGAACTACCAGTCTAGGAAGGGTAAAATGGGAAATTCTAAGAAAAATTTTGAAAATTCCTGAAAAATGGTAAAAATATGAATTAGAGGTTTGGAACCTTAATTGAGGCCTGAAAGGTGAAAATGGTATAGAAATAGATGAATTTGGATCATCTTTATTTATGAGCAAATGGATGAAATTGGATTTGAAATTTATTTATGCAGTGGACAATTATGGAATTTAGAATTTTCAAAAATAGTTAGAGCAAATGGATGAGAAAAATTTTAGAGATAATTATGGAATTTTTTGAAAATAGAGGTATTTCAGGAAAATAGGAAAAATTAGAGGAAACTAATTATTTTAAATAGTTAGAGGCCTCAATAAATTCTAAAACAAATATGAAATAATTATCTAAACATGGGATTGAATTTATAAAATCAGTTTTAGGCTTTGAAAGTATAGGAAATAATTTTAGAAAATTTATTTCTCACAATTTTACCGATAAAGGCTTAATCGAGAAAAATTCAAAATAAATATCTAGAGGCGGAGAAAAATTCTAAAATTTTTTATATCACATTCTTATATTAAAAGAGAAAAGAGAAATGAATTTTTTGAGGCCTAGAAAATTTATAAAATGTTACAAGTGAATAGTAACTAAAAAAGTTTTGGAATGGTTTGGGATTGTAATTTGGTTTGTGGGCTATCTTTTTGGGCCAGCCTAAACCATATGTGAGCCCCACATTGAGCCAAATTAAGGGCTAATTTTGTGGCACTTCCGGACCCTCCCATTTAATTAAAATAAAATCTAATTTTCATTTGGTAATCTTGGAATATTCTAGTGGATGGACACTTAGATGAATTTGAAGCTATCTTGCATTGGATGGTAGCCAAATCACCCCCTTAGGTGTCAGCTTAGACATCTAAAATATGGGGAAAATGACAAATTATTTTGCTTATAAATACCCCCTTAAAATACAAGAAAATGGTGAAAAATTGCAAAATGGAGGGGAGGTTCTGTCACTTTGATTCCAAAACTAACTAACCAAAATTCTTAAGGAGTTTGGATAAGAAATCATCTAGCTTTTGTCAAGAAAACATCAAGGTATGTCTAAGTCTTGTTGTACCTAAGATTTAAGCTAGTTTTAGTTAAGTTTTGGCATGAAAATTTAAGGAAAAATGTTGCACAAATTCAGTTGGTATGCTTGGTTATTAGGGAAGGATAGAAACATTAAAGATAATGCAGAATAAGCATGTTTAAATGGTGTTTGGATTGAATTTTGGAAGAAATCAAGGTTAGGGTTCTATAACACCCTATTTGGCCATGACTTGTTCTTGGAGTAGGAGTTTGTTTTGATATGTTTTGATAGTTCCAATGAGTTCAAAAGGTGTTTTTGTGTAGGAAAACACCAAGGAAAAGTGTTTTAAATTATTAGAATCAAAAATGAAATTTTTGGAGTATATACCACCCTATCTGGCCAAGCTTAAATGAAAGGGAAGGAGTGTGATTTTGTGAATCTGATTTGATATTTGAAGTCTACATGAAAAATTGTCTAGGAATGTCTTAAGAGGTTGGTTGAAACAAAGAGGAAATAATTTGGCCAAAAATCAAAGGAAAAGGGATGTTAATTGAGCCTAATGTTAGATTATTGTGTTTATGCTTGCATGGTTGGTAATTTAGAATGTATCTGTGCTTGGAATGATAGGCACATTGCAAGAGATCAAAGAGGGATACCAATTCCCTAAAGAGGCTGAATTGAATTATCAACCAAGAGGTAGCATTGAACTTATAATTTGATTGCTTTCTTGCTTGTTTAAATGTGTATGTTATGTTATTGATGTTGCCATTATGTGATTGAGCAATATATGGGATGATGCATGAAATCATATGTTAAATGTGCCTTGGCAATATGTATAAGGAATGACTTGATGGCTTAATGAATTGCTTTTTTTTCACATGACAAATGATATACACATGAAATGTTGCATAATGGTATTGATTTTATGCACACATATTACATTTTTAGATGACATGAATTACATTATGATTATAGTTCTTTGCTACTGAGATTTCTATAAAATCTTACTCTTTATGTCAAAAATTCACTATTTAGGAGGTGGCCTAAGCAAAGACAAAGAGAAGGAGATCATTTCGGGAGATATTTAAATTATACATCTCTTTGAGCAATAATTATATTATGTGAATTATTATGAATATGTTGAATATTGTATAAGTGACTCAAAACCTTATGTATGTGAATGTTGAGCAATATTCCCACTTTAGTTAGTAAGGATGAATGGCATGATGGTTGGTAGTGAAAAGGAAAGGAAAAATCAAAATGGTAACAAAAAGGGGATAAATATTGACTTTTTAGGGGTCAATTTTCACCAATGATATTTTAAGCAACCAGATGAGTTTGGATCTAAAATTTGGCATGCTTATAGATCTCATTTTTAGCTTTAAAACAAGTGATAATTCACTAAATTTTGAGTTTTGTGCTAAGAGATATGTCCTTCCAAAGTTGGGGTAGAATACTAGAAATTTGAAAATTGACCAAATGAGCAGTGCAACTTGTCAAATTTTTTGGCTCTGTTTTAGATGGAGATGAGGCCATTGAGTATTTTTTCTCTAAAATAATCATAACAAGCTTTAGATAGAAATTGGAACCACCTCATTTCAATTTTTCTACAACTAGTTATGAATTTTCAAAGTTGGCCAAAAATTATGTGAATAGTGTACGAAAATCCGAAAATGAAAATTTTAAAGATAAAATTTTTCCATCCTGAACCTTTAGAAAATGACCTTAAATGGTTCTAATGGATACATAATAAGGTAATAAAGGATTTGTGACAGAGGGGCTAGTTAGGTTGTGGTTGAGGAAGAAAACAATGCTATTGATTCGAGCCTATCCAGTAATGAAAGTGAACCGATTGATAAAGAAATAATGGCTAACCATCCATTGAACATAAATAAGGGTAATGGGATTAGGGAATGGCGCAATTAGCCATGAGCGAGTTGATGAAAACGATGGAGAGAAACCTAGGAGAACGACTATTAGGGAAATAACTTCTCCTGATGTTAATCTTGATCCATTTCACGTTGCTAGACCTAATTTTGAAGTTAATTTTGAAATAAAAGCTCCTTTATTAAATTCATTACCTAAATTTTATAACCTGGCAGGAGAGGACACCTACAACCACATCAATGCTTTATACATGGCTTGTGTAAGCACGAAGCTAGTGGGGGCCAATATTGAGGATGTCATGTGGAAAGTGTTTCACCTCACATTGGAAGGAAAGGCAAAGGCGCTACATCCTATAAATTTTAACCTAGAATTAATTTAGGGCCAGATAAAATAGTAGAGATAAAAACAGAATAACTTCTGAAGTGAAACCTGGGTAGGGATGGAAATATCATTTTAAAATCTAGTCAAGAAAGGGTATTATTGGAACTATGTTTGAAATTCTTAAAATTTTTTAAAACTTTATAAAAATAGAGTAAAGTGTTTAGAAGAGTATTTGAGGCCTAGAAGGTGAAAATAAAATGAGAATAATTTATTAGAGAATTTTTTTTATGGGTAATTTTGGTTAATCAGGGAAAAATTAGCCAAGGTTAATAATTTAGATATACAGAGGGTTTAATTATCTAGAAGGAAATGAGAAAAAATTAGTTGGGAGTTTATAATAGATTGTAAAATTATCCCTAACCTTTAAAAGTGCAGAGGTTAGCTTTAAAAATATTTAAAACCAAATCATGTTGGTAAAAAAATCAATTTTGGGAAAACTTGAATAGAAGTTGTTACATGTTGAATTTAGACCTGAGAAAAATTAGTGACTTCCCCCATAATAAAAGAGAATTAATGGCATAGAGGAACGGATTTTTAAAGGATTGTATTGGACAGGATCTAGGAAAAATTTAGCCAATACAGTAAAATTTTTCAGCTAATTTTTGCGCCATTTATCATAAGGAGGACAAGGCTGGAATTATGCCATTTATAAAGGGGCATAACTAGAAAGGATGAAATTATAATTTAATATTTTCTTCAAATCACATGTGTGAAAATGCTAGGACACTTGTCATGATCAAGAGATGGAATAAAAGATTGAGACAACATGTGGTCATGGAGTTATAATAATGCATAAGGGGTAAAATGGGAAAACCAAAGCCAACAATTTTGTCATATAGTCTCCTTGCAAGAGGCTAATTTTTTGCTAACAAAGAGTAAATAGGGGGGAAGGTTTCACTATGGAAAAGAGAAAAAAGAAAGAGCAGGAAGAGGAAGAAAAGCTAACCAATTTCAAGCAATCATAAAAAATAAGTCAAAGATTCTCTTAAGGGTTTAATTGCCATGATGAGTGACTTGTTTAGATTTAATTTTGATAGAGTCTGATGGCTAAAAATCTTAGGATAATGTGCTGTCCAAAGTGGTATGAAACATCATATGAAAGAGTAGAAGATGACTTAGGGATTAACGGATAGGAAAAATATGGAAACTTATGTTGCAACTTGGTTTATGGAAAAATTTTAACTTGTTATACGTATATGTGTGTTTCAGCTAAGGGAAGATTATGAGGTTAGAGATTGATTAATGTTAATTTGATGCTCCCAATGAGTTTAGAAGATGAAATTGTATAGGACTATATTGAGAAAATGTGTTTGGGAGCACTAAAATTGAAAAATAAAATTTTTGAATCTTTTCCCCACGTCTCAGCCAAAAAGAAAAGTAGGAAGGAGTTGAATTTTGATGATTCTAAGTTCAAGTATGAATTTTACATACAAAATCACGTAGGAAAAAGCATATGGGAGTTGTTATAAAAAAGATATACAAAAATCCTAAAGACTAAGGAAAGGGGTAAGGGACTTTTAGAAAGATTTAAGAAGTTATATGAGTATATACTCAAAAATGCCCTATTTTGTGATTAATAGGCATTGTTCATTGGCAAGAGGCACCTGAAGAACAAGGGAAAGGAATCAAGAATCAAGGCTTGACAAGAGATAGCAGGAACTTACAATGTTGATGTTAACTTGTTAGATTTAAGGTTTTGATGATAAAAAGTTAAGTGTCTTTTATATTGAATGAGTTGATCGATCAGGTATCAGATAAACTGCCTCAATATTTTAGTAACTTAGCACTAAGTTTGATCAACAATATGTTAGATAAATCAAAATTTATGAGTTGATCGATCAATTGATCGATCATCAATAACACTGTTTCATGTAAAAGCTTACAGAAAATTATCGATTAATTGATCGATAATCTAGTGTTCAATCAACTATAAAAAAAAAGGCACAAAATCTTTGTAAAGTATTTGGAAGCATTTATCGATCACTTGATCGATAAAGTTGCTATCAATAAAAGCTTAGATAAATGATAAAGTCTTTCCATTTGCTTTATACTTTGAATAATTCGTCATTTATCGATCACTTATTTGATCATATTTTTATCAATAACTTGTTCCAACAATGCATGATAATTTACCTCTGGATATTTGATAATATGTTGTGTTAAATTATTCTGCTAAGACCTTTAATCGATCAATCATTTATTGATCAGATGATTGATCATGAACATCTTCACTGTATATATCTATTTTGAGCTATTTTTAGATCACCTGTTCGATTATTCATTTATCGATAAAATGATTGATCATTCTGACCTTTGCATCTTCTTTTCACATCACTTGTTCGATCAAAGTCTTTCCCTGATCTTTTATGAAAACAATTTTCAACAAATATTTATCGATCATTTAATCAATTAATCATTAATCGATCATTTAATCGATCATCATCTATCCTGTGACTTCACTATAAAAAGTTCTTTAAAACCTTTTTTTCAATCATTTTTCCTATCAACCATTTATCGATAAAGTATTCGATCAATACACTGTAAAAATATATTTCTTTCATACTTAGCTTTATTGATAATATGATCAATCAAACAGTTTTTGATTAGTTGTTTGACCATTGAACCAGTTCATTTCATAACAACTATTCATGATGATCTTCAAAATCTTTTATCTCTTTGTCTCCAAGCTTTTCTTAGCCTTCCTTTTTAGACTTAAATCTCTATTTAAAGGACTCGAAGGCAAACATAACTTAAAAAGTTTATTCTTGCATAATCTATTTAGAGCTCATCTCATCATTATCAATCATATGTTCGATCATCTGTTGATCCATAATCTATTTGATAAACATACATATCTACCCCAGTCTTCTTCCTGGTATTTAATTGATAACTTGATCGACTAACCATTTATCGATCAAGAGATCAATCAAGTAAGCTCAAGTTACATTTGAAGTATCTGATGATTGATTCTATGCTTTCCAATCTATTGTATCAATATCAATGATCATCACTTATTCTGTTATCTTCACAAATTTCCTTCAAGAAGAAGACTTACTTGCTTCAAAAGGTTTTTACAGATTATGGGGCTCAATGGTTATTTAGTAGCTTTTAACCTACTGTGTCAGAAGCATTAATAGTGAACTACTATTGTAACTGCCAAACACACCAAGCGATCTTCCAATGGCTAGAAACTCTTCAGTCTAATAGATAATTAAACTACTCCAACTATAAAAGACGCGAAGGGCATTGAATGAAGTATTGATTACTCGAGCTATCGTCTGTTAAAAGTTTACTGTTGCATTCAATACTCTGTTTTACTGAGCTTCAGTGTTTAACATTCATATTCTCTGTAAGAGAGCTTTATACACTTTATCTTACTCATTTTCTGATAGTAACTCAAGAGTATGGAATCTTGAGGGGATTGTTGTAATGTCTTGAGTTTTAATAGCCCTTTAGCCCTGATTTTTGAGGGATAATTGGTGTTTAAACTTGAATCTTGGTGTCTAGTTTGGGATCAAAGTGAGTTGGAGGAGCAGGTGAAGAAATCCCTCTCAAGATTTGTTCACTGCGGCGAAGTTTCACTAGAGAGTATTGGGAGAACTTCCTTTCGGGAATAGGGTTTCCTTGCGACAAAGTTAAGGGGGACATTGCGACGAAAGTTGTCCAGGTGAGCAAGAGTTCCTCTAGGAAAAAAGTTATCACTACGACAAAATATGTTTTGGCCGTAACAAAATTGAGTTTCTGGGTTAGAAAATCCCTCTTGGGATTAGTTAGTCACAACAGAATCTTGTGCTCGTCGCGACAAAAAGGTCACGTCTTTAAATACGAGGGAAGGGTCTGACGTGCAAAACATAAAAAATCTGAAGGAGGGAAGTGGTGCTCTATTGGGGTTTTGGTGTTTTGGCTTGGAGAAGGTGTTTCTAGGGGTCCGTTACCTCAAGTAAGTCAATCTAACCTCTAATCTACTCTTTCTCTTGGGATTTTTGAGGATTTTATAGTGGAACCCTAGGGCTTTCTAGTTTCTGATCGAACTGAGGTTTTTGACCGATTGTTTTGAGTTTAAATAATTGCTGTGGGTTAGTCTAAATATTTAATCGGTGTAGTTTTCTTGGATTTGGAGATTTTGAAGTTTTGGGAATTTGGGGTTTGTGAAAATGGAGGTTTATTATTGAGGATGATAATATAGTGGTTGAAATTGAGTTTTGTGAATTGGGTTATGTTAAGGAGAGTTAAATTGCATGTTTAATTGGTTTAGAATGTTGTTAAGACTTTAATTGTTCTAATTAGATTTTTGGGTATTGAATTTCTAGAGTGGGACTTTAAGTTTCTGAATTTAATTGATTTTTTGGAAGGGCAACTAGAGTGATAATGGTCTCTTGTGGTTTTTGGAGTGTTATTATGATAGTTTGGCCCTTGTGAGTTGGGTAGAGTTTTGGAGTCCCCAAGTGTTATGTTGACCATTTTATTTTTGTGTGTTTGTGTGCTTGTGTAGACCTGTTGTGAGTATTTGTTGGTGTATGGGACATTGTTGGTGTTTTGTTATTCCTTGCTCAGGCGAGAGGTAACCACTTTCCAATCCTTTGTACATACTGTTAAGGCACTATGAGTGGATTTATGTTTTTGTGTTCCAATTAATAAATGGTGTTCTGAAGGTATTTTATATACGGAAAAGAAATTGTCTTGTGGGGTATTGCGTGTCATTAATGTATTGGGAGTTTTTGAAAGATATGCCACTTGTTGATGTTACTTATAAAATGTGAACTTATTCGTTAGTAATACTTGAGTATGATTCATGTGTTGGGAAATGATGAGAGACTTGGTTGATGCTATCACATGGTAAGGCCTCCATTAATGCATGATAGTTGGCTTTTTATGCCCCCTATAGTGAGGGATAGGCCCCTGTGACTCCTTGTGTCCCACATAGTGAGGGACAGGCCAGGTTCGGATCTTTGAAATCCCCCAAAGTGAGGGATACGCTGATGGGTTGTATCATTGCACTTGTATGATTCTTTGTGGCTATCACTTACAGTTTTATATGTAATTGCCCCACTTGACACCTCACGAGCACCTATTAGTTTGTACCCTGAATTGGGATGATTGGTTACTGGAACTTTTGTCTCACCCTATGGTTTGTAATATTTTCAAGTGAAGATTCTAGACATGCGCCTCCAGGGAGGGATACTGAGGCTTGAGCTACTCTTGGCAGTAATGTCTCTGGCTTATGTGGATGTATTGATAGTTGTATATTGCCACACATATGGTTTTTTTGGAAATGTTTTGATTACATGGCATTATTGTAAAATAGAGGAAGTCTTATCTCCACATTTGGTTAGCTGGAGGCCATTTCTTATGTTTATGAAACTTTGATTTATGTTGTTGAAAAACAAATGAATGGGCTTATGTATGATATCTTTTGTTACCCGGGTCAAAGGCTCGAAGGCCCAATAGATTTAAAGAAATGATTTGGTTGCATGCAACAGTTCTGTTTAGGCTTCGGCCCATAGTCTAGTTAGCAGTTTTAGAAATGTTTACATGTTTTCTTTTCTACTATGGTAGCTCATATAACAGTTTTCCTTTTCTACCATAGTAGCAGTTTTATGACGAGTTTATAATACTTTTTTTGAAGGAGTTTTTACAGTTATAGCCTTACGGGTAGTAAGTGGGAGTGATTGAGAAAATCAATTACTATACTGTGGCACTAAGAGCCCATTTAATCTTGGGAACATAGTGGAAAACTCAGAGGTGTTCTGAGGACTGGACGTAGGTAAGTGATTGAGATTGAACCAGTATAAACTTTATGTCTTCGTTCTTTGGTGAAATCTTCCTAACTTACTCTCCTCTGTTTAGTTTGGTTTATTGTTTATTACGTTAAATTTTTTTACCCCACGAAATTCACCCCCTCTTAGGTGAAGCTATCACTAACATTTGGTATCAGAGTAGGTTTCTTCAGTTAAAGACTTAACTGTTTGAAGAGAGATCTTATGGTAGGTTTCAGAGACAGTGTGCTACCCAAAGGTTGTTTAACGTCTAAACCACTAGGCTTCAATGGAGAGAACTATACTTTTAGAAGATGAGGATGAAGATCTTCATCAAAGCCATTGAGTACGTGCTATGGGACATGATTGAGCATAGGAACTATATCCCTAAGAAAATCATTGACAATTAGCAAATTCCTAAAAGTCCTAGGGAGTTCGATGAAGAAGATAAAAGGCTAGTGCCATTGAATGACAAAGCAATCAACATCTTGACCTGTGCCTTAAGCCAAAAAGAATATTTTTGAGTTTCCAATTTGGAAACTGCAAAGGAAATGTGGGAAGTATTGGAGATTACACACGAGGGGACAACTAGTGTAAACCAAAGTAGAATCGACACTCTTACCATAGGGTTCAAATGATTCAGAATAAAGGATGGAGAAAGCATTCAAGACATGGAAGTTAGATTCTCACACCCCATCAATCACCTCACTATACTCGGCAAGTAGTATAGTCAAGAAGACCAAGTGAGGAAAATACTAAGCGGTCTCATGAAGGAATGGGAACCAAAGGTAACAGCTATTAAGGAGACAAAGGGAGAATCAATTGGCTCTGTTGCTGTACTATTCGAAAGCTTAGTAGAATACGAGAGCAAACAGAAGTACAAGAAGGAGATGAACGAGAAAAATTATAAGAGCATCGCTCTCAAGACTTAGGAGAGTGAAGATGATGACGAAGAGGATCTAGAGGATGACGAAATGGGTCTCATTGTTAGAAGATTCAAAAAGTTCTATTAGCATAAAGCTGAAAGAAGATTCCAATCAAAACGCAAAGCCTCCATATCTCAAAACAAGCCCAATGATCCAATCATCTATTTCGAATGCAAAAATTTGGGACAATCAAAGCAGAGTGTCCTCAACTGTCCAAAATAAAGGATAAGGACAAGAAGAAAGAAAAGTCTAGAAAGAAGAAGGCGTTTGTAACATCAATTTGGGGAGATAGTTCTTTAGAAGAGGAAGACAATGATGATGAAGAAATAGCTAACATCTGTCTTGTAGCACAAGAAGACGGAGATTCAGAGACAGATGAGGTAATCATTTTTGAACCCTCTTATGATGAATTATAATATGAATATAATGCGTTACATTCAGAATTGGTAAGAATCACAAAGGAGTTCGTAAGCTCCAAAAAGAAGATAAAACTTATGGAGGAACAACAAGCGAAGCAGATAGACACTATATGACCAATCTGCACAAAATGTGAGTAGAACAGAAAGAAAGCTGAGGAGCTCACTAAAATCTTAGAGAAATTCACTAAGAGTAGTGAAATGCTCAAAGTGATATGGGGGGCTCAACGATGTACGATGGATAAATCAAGAATAGGATATAAATCAAGAGGAAAGGGAAAAAGAAAAGTGGTGGTCAATCGTATCTGATATTCTTTAGAAATGCTGTTCATTCTTCTAATCCTTTTGCATTATGCAACCGTAAAGGTCATACAACCTCTTCTTGTCATCACAAGAAGAAAGGAACTTAAGGGACATAAAAATAGGTGCCTAAAGGTACTTATGTACCTAGGACAAACCATACTAACCAAAAAAGACCCAATAAGGTATGGATACCTAAAAGGTGATTCTTCTGTTGTAGGTATGTTTTAAAGCATCTAGAGCAAACAAGTGGTACATCAACAGTGGATGCTCCAAACACATGATGGGTAACACTGAGAAGTTCTCATCACTCAAACTAAGAGAAGGAGGCAAAGTGAGCTTTGGTGGAAATCAGTTTGGGAGGATTGCTGGAATCGGGAAAATAGGAAGTTAATTACATGAGAATGAAAGTTGAAGACGTTTACTATGTTGAAGGCCTATGTCATAACCTACTCAGTGTTAGTCAGAGTACTAATAAAAACAACTCAGTGATCTTCGATTCAGAGGAATGCCTAATCATCAGCAAAAATGATTTATCACTATAGAAGGAAGAGTCGAATTTAAAGCTAGGAGCTCCAAGGGATGGTAACTGCCACACTATTCAAATTGATTCCAAACTTTCAGAAAACTATTTTTTTTAGCAAAAATGAGGAAAGTTAGCTTTGGCATAAATATCTTGCTCATATTAAGATGAATCAGCTTTCAAAATTAACGAAAAAGGATTTAGTTATTGGTTTACCCAAAATTCATTTTGAACATAATATTGTTTGTGATACTTGTTAAAATGATAAACAAACAAAATCCTTGTTTAAATCAAAGAAGATAGTCTCAACTGAGAGGCGACTCCAAATGCTTCATATGGATTTGGTTGGTCCTGCAAGAAGAGTTAAGAGTTTCGGTAGAAACCTATATACTCTTATGATAGTTAACGACTATTTGAGATTTACCTGGACTCTGTTTCTTTCCTTCAAAGATGAGAATTTAGTGCATTCATCATTTTTGCTAAAAAGGTCCAAAATGAGAAAGGTATTTCTATTGTGTTAATCAGGATTGATCATGGAGGAGAATTCAAGAACAATGAGTTTGCAAACTATTGTGATAAGCATGAAATTCACCACAACTTCTCAGCACTGAGAACTCCTTAACAGAATGGAGTTGTGGAAAGAAAGAACATAGTGCTCACCAAGATGGCAAGAGCAATGCTAAATGAAAAAGGGATTTCTCAAGTGTTCTGAGCTGAAGCAATGAGCACGGCTTGCTATATCTCCAACAGAGCTTATATCAGAATGCTTCTTGGGAAAACTTTGTATGAGCTACACAAGGGAAGGAAGCCTAACCTATTTCATCTAAAGATCTTCAAAAGAAAATGCTACATTCACAACAACAATAAAGAAAATCTCAATAAATTCGATCCTAAAGCTGATGAAGGTTTGGCTTAACCTCAAAATTCACCTCCTTAAGGCCTCCAACATAACCTTTCACCTACATTATCTTTATTTCTCATTCCTAAGCCCTGAGACTTCCTCTGAGTCTCTAATTTCTTGTTCTCTCAGTCTCAAAAAACTTTCCCTTTACGATTTAGTCCCTAGGAATCTCTGTGTTCTTCTAAGGAATCTCTGGGACCTCTGTCAAAAAGGGGTCTAGTAGCCTGCCCAATTCAGGCTAATTTTAGTACTTCTAGGCCCAAAAGTTAGGATGTTACAATTCTCCCCCTCTTAAAAGAAATTTCGTCCTTGAAATTTTTGGGTCAAATCTCTATCCTTACCCATAATGAGAGGTTAATTGAGGAGAATATCCTCACTGATGCTTAACTTTAGCCTTTTCAACTTCTCATTATACCTTATAGCCAGGTTTCAATCCTGTAATCCATACTTACATAGCTTTCCCTTTCTTACTTTTCTGTCATTATACGAGTATGACTTTTGTTTTTACGTATCTTATAATTGCTACTCGCACTTTTCCTATACTTTAGGCCCATTCTTTCATAATATTGCTATAGCAGTATATACCTGTCTTCATGGCTTTTTACTGAACCATAGCATTCTAGGTTCCTCTAGCACTGCCTTTATCTGTTCTTCTTGACATACTCTGCCATTCTCATCTTTATCCTAAGGGCCTATCTCCTTTTTTTTTGCATTCTCATTTCATAACCTTCAGGACTTACAGCCTATAGTTCCCTTAATTCTTACTTTCCTTATTTTCTTTTGTTGACTAGAATAGAATTGAGCTCCACCTATTTAACAATAATAGTATTTATAGAAAATTCAAGGGTACTCTCTTTTGTACCGGGCAACCAACCTGAGGAGGTTTCTTCATCTTAGACTCATCCCTGGTCATCCCATTCTCATACTCCAAAGAGATATTACCCTTATGGCTCAATAAACTTCCTTTAGGCTTGGTCTACTGTGACCTTAAGAGCTACCTTGCTCTCCTATAAGCCTCTTTAGGATCTACTGTGACCCTAGATTCTTTCCCATTGTGCCTGAGCCATGTCTACTCTTTAGGAGCCTTTAGACCAGTGGACTGAATCAAGGAATAAGTCACCTACTCTAGATGGTAACTTGACTGGTTATTCCCTAAGACTGATCACAAATGCCAGTATTGTCTTCTTAGGCCTTATTCAATCCTTTTTCTCAACTCCAGAATCATTCGTCTTTCCTGCCTTTTCTTTCTCTTAACTTTTAGCTACCTCAGGCCAGTTTTCTTTTATTTGTGCCCCTTTAATTCTCTAGGTCATTGGCTCACAACTATGGCCTTTTGGGCTTGTTATCGTACCCATGCTATTCTTCTATATCTTATGATTTTCTTTCTCATCTTACAAGGAGAGGTCTTGAAAAATCATCTCTATCATCTTTTCATATTTTCCATTCTTTTCTTATTCTTGGCTAGTTTCGTTCCCATTGGGGTAAGGTTAACTCCGTAAATCTTCTTGCCTTTTAGAGAACAGCTCACTCTCGGTAGAGTTGTGTCAACCTCGTGTCAGAGAATCACTCCCTTTTCAAAGAACAACTCGCCCCCAATAGAGCGGCGTCAACCCTGTATTGGAGAATTACTTTCTCTTCAGAGAACAGCTCACCCCCAATAAGGCGGTGTCTACCCTAAGCTGGAGAACCACCTCCCAAATTAAGAGACATTCTATGGCCAAGACCTGCCGGTTACTTAATCTCTATCCCGACACATTCTTGCATGTCAAATCTCTATTAGAGGAGCCTCTCGACTTAACTCATTCGATCACTATGGCAGTGGCATCCGTTTATAGGAATCTAACCTCTTAAATTCCTTATCGGCCTGAGTGTTATGGTCGCACTTCTCATTGATGCCTTAGGGACATAAAGGAATACTCACTTGTCCCAAACGTCACCGTACGCCTAAGCATCATTAGGCTCTAGGCATTATCGGAAACTTACTTATCTCTTTTTATAAATCAATTCTCATTGCAACCATTAACTTTCACTTGCTTATCTATTTTCATTCCACTCTATCCTCAAGAGGGATCTCGCCTAACTCTTACCCTGTCAAGCTCTCTTAGCTCAACCATTCTTTTCCTGAAGGGGAGTCTCTTAGCAGTGACTACCTATCTCTTAGGTTACCTTCTGTCATTCCTTACTTCTCCTCTATGTCCATTTCCCCTAAAGAATCACCTCAATCTCATAACCTTAGTTGGACTAATCCCGGTAACCCATCATCTTCCTTGATAGGGATTTCACTCATACTGGGCTTTGCTTGAGCCAATGCTCTGTTAAACCTTTGTCAAAGCTTTTACCTAAAACTCTATTTTGTTTAAACAATTGCCAAAACCTTTGTTCTGATACCAAAATAAAACATCCTATCTTTAACCCCTCAGAGTATGTGTTTGGAAGTGTTATGGTTCAAGCGATTCACAAAACAAGCCCATAGATTGAACTTTGTGATTGGTTCTCGGGTTACTGTTTACTGGTTAAATGCCAGATTTTTAGTCCAAATTTGAGCAATCATAACTCTTAGCACACACATTTGTTTTAAGTGATCTACCACTTGTTTTAAAGCTCAAGATATGTACTATAATCATACCAAATTTCATGGGTAGAGTTAGTCATTTACCATACTTCTACTCTATCACTATTTTGTTGCTCAATTAGGGATAGCTTATCCCCTAACTTGCACTAACAGTTCATGATTAGGACTTTCCGTATGTAATACAATTCCATTCATACATTAACCATTCCCATACATTATCATAGCTAATTACACAAGCCAATATCATCATTTATCATCACATACCATCAATGGTACCTTTACAACATACATTGCTATATATAGTGTACAGCATAATGTAATACTTCTTAAATTCTTTTCCTCTCTTTCTTGTTCCACTTCTTGATTTCTTCTCCCATCCTCTTACACCTAGTATGATTGGTTAATGAAGGGTGAGATTCAGGAGAATCTTAGTAGCAAACAATACCATTTATGTATGCGAGGTGGATGCAAGTGTATGACATGCCTTTTTGCACAACTTTATCGTTTATGCATGGTGAAATGCCATGGAAAGTAAGCCAGTTCATTCATATTCTCATAATATAATACCAAGGCATGCTTAATTAAACATAGCAATCATAGTTCATTAGCATAGCTTAATCACATTATGGTATTCATAACACATACACACATACACATCAAGCAAGCAAGAAAGGTAAGTTTGCTACCTTGTATCATAAGTTTTCTCTTGCTCTTCAACTTCCTCCCTTTTGCTTCCAACCATTAAGGTTGCTTTCTTAACCTTTTCCATTCCTTTTCCTTGGTATCTTATGACTCTAAATGCACTAAAACATCATTTCCATTAATTTATTAGAGCCATGTTAATCAACAACATCAATACTTTGTTTTCTTTTAGCTATATTAACTTCTAACTTTTGAGCTTGATTTTCAACCTTCTTAAAATTAATTCCACATACTATTCCTACACAATTTTGCATGTAGAATCCATTTCTAAGCTCAAAATAATCAAAATCAAACTCCTCCATACTCAACTTGATTTGGCCGAACATAGGGTCTTAGGGCTCAACATTCCACTTTTAATTCTAGTGCTTCCAAACTTGTTTTCTCACCTTTACCCCACACAATTTTTCATTTTAAACATATTGGAAGTATCAAAATTATCAAAATCCAATCCTAGCCCCAAGAACTAGCCCTGGCCGAAATATTACTCAAGTTACATAATCAAGAAATTCAACCAATTTCAATGTAAAATCACTTGATTCTTGTTCCTTTCAAGCATTTAAACATTATTCTAACATCAATTTCATCTTTTCCTATTCTTAAGAATTTTGTGCAGCATATCCTCCTAGAATTTCAAGCTCCCAAAAATCATTAAAATCCATAGCCAAGCTCAACAATAACAAGGATAGTGAAAACTACATCAAAAACCATAAACATACCTTATTTTAGAGCTTGATCTTGTATATAACCACTTGACCTTTCTTTCTCCCTCTTCTTTATCTTTCTAGAAACCATTTTTCCAAAGCTCCCTCAAGATTTTCTCTAGGTTGGACGAAAATGAGGGGTGGGGATGAGTGAAATGTGACCTGTCTTACTTATACCTTAGGGTCAAATTCAAAATTAAAACCAAGGATTGTACTATAGGCACAACCTCGGGTCGTTTCACTTATTGGAGCCTTAACTATTGATCCTAAGTTAACTAAATGCCATGAAAATACAAATTGACTAGGGTAAAGTTGGGGGTTTTCATTAAAACTATTAATTGAGATAAAATGCAATATAAATATATTTTTGGATTTTTGGGAAATTACGATGGAATGGATGGGACACAAGTATTGAAACAGTTGATAAAACCTCTTGAAAATGGACCTTTGGCAATCATAGTTCAAAATGATTTTAGGGAGTAAAAATCACCAAGTTTTCTAAAGGAAAAACCTTAAAGAACCCTTCAAGTCTAGGATCTTAATCAATGGCCACCCATCTTATAAGATCCTATTAAGCTCACTTAGTGTGTGTATTAAGATTAATTAATGCACTTGGTTTAATGCAAGCCCAGATTAACTCAACAATCAAACAATACCATGCAAGAAGGAGAGTATCAAAAGAGTTGCATAGAAACATATATGTAACCACATATATTGAAGCTCAAATTCAACATTAACTAATCCAATACACAAGATAATCATCCAGAATTGATTACAACCATAATCAAAACAGTTTAGCCCAATTTACAAATCCTAAGACCTAGAAATTCATAAATAAACAACTAGAACTATGGATGAAGCTAACTCCCCTTTGAAGCTCTTGGAACTCATGCCAATCAACCATCTTCAAGAGTTGAAGAACCCCTAGCCCTCCATAACTCCAAGCATTGCTCCAACCAGTAGCAACAGTTGAATCTCCATGGAAGAAGAGGTTATGGATGGATTAAAGGGAAATATGATGGAATGTAATGAAGAATTGGTGGAAGGAGGAGATGAGAGGATGATTCAGCCAAAGAAAGGTGAGGAGAGGTTGAATGAGGCTTCCCTAGGTTGAAACTCAGCTTATACTGGCTACTAGAGGTGGTTTTAGGTCGGGTTGAAGCTTAGGGATCCGAATCAGAATGCTGAAATCGTGACTTGTGCAATTCTGACAAATCTGCCACGGCGGATGGTACTTTTAAGCCAAAACGCAAAGCTTCATTTACTCAGGCTCTCTGGTGTAATTTCTTGAATTCTGGGGCCCTTTTCTGCGATTAATTCGGTCTTTTACTACCTTTAATATTGGGACTAAAGTGTGATTTCCAAATTTGCCCAAATTTCTCCCAAAGTACCTACAAGGAAAATCATAGATAATATAGCATCAATTATCCTAGAAATCAATTAATAATAATTAATCTCCAATTATGACAATTTTGCCCTTATTATGCACTGATTCAAGGTAAGGCACTTTAATATAAATTAAGCACAATAAACACTAAAAGAGCTACTAACTATGATTAAACCCTTAAAATCATATGAAAAGACAATGAAGAATTGGGTTCAATCAATGAGGTATTTATAGAAAACAGAACTGAATCTAGGGCTGTTGCTCTTAAAAATGTGTGGCTTGATCTGGACCGTCCATTTTCTCTTTTAATCTTATGGTGACAAGTGTCCTATGATATCATGCTTATCTTATCATGATGACATCATGCTTACATCATCAATCCACATGCTTTTAATTCGACCGTACACGTGTCTTGCATCCAGCCGTACACGTAATACTTTCTTTTCTGATCTAACCGCATACTTGTCTCTTCCATATTCCTTCATCATTTTGGCATTAAAAATAGAGAGGAAATTAATATAAAATTTGTGCAAAATACAACCCTTAGACATTCTTCCATCCATCTTGTCATTCTATACCATATAGGGTACTTTTTGGGGTCCTGACTTTCCCAGGACTATTGGGACATGTTATGGCACCATTTTCTCACCTCAAATAAATCCACATGGCATTATATAACATGCCTAGAGGGAGAGTGATGCTCTTCCCTTATTCTTCCATTAAAATAATTAAAATAATTAATAATATTTATTTTGGAGTGATTTTGACCGAATTCTTTCTACCTGTCCCTAACTTCGAGAATCTATCTCCAGGTACCAATACTATTTATTCATCATGGGAAATATCTCTAATTTTCTTAAGTCAAAAGTCAACCTCTAGATAGTCTGACTTTGACTTTTCTTGGATAATGTATAAATAGGCTTTAAATTCTCTTAAAGACAATGTCTTCGCTTTTTGGGGACGGAATTATTTTTAAAGCCTGTGATAATTCCTCAAGTATTTTTTTTCTATTTTCTTCCAATTATTTGTGGCCTCCGTCTACTTTAAATAATTTATTTTCAATAATATTCCAAATCAGCGAAAACCCTGGGAATTCCACAAATTCCTTCCAAGGGCATTTTCATCATTCTCAGCCTCATATAGGCCTCTAAACCTTATTCCCATTTTTCTGGAATTTTTCTGAAATGTTTAGGCCTTAACCTACCATTTGCCATTTCATGGGATTTTTCTAGGATTTTTGGCCATAGTTTCTATTTTTGCCTTTACCAACCCAAAACTTTACAAAATTATGATTTTGCCCCTGGTTTGGCTTAACCTCAAAAAATTCACCTCCTTGAGGCCTCCAACATAACCTTTCACCTACATTATCTCTATTTCTCATTTCTAGGCCCTGAGACTTCCTTTGAGTCTCTAACTTCCTCTTCTCTCAATCCCAAAAAACTTTCCTTTGCGATATAGTCCCTAGGAATCTCTCTGTCCTTCTAGGGAATCTCTGGGGTCTCTACCAGAAAGGGGTCTAGTAACCTACCCAATTTAGGTTAATTTTAGTACTTTTTGTTGGGATTATGGTTTTGATGATAACAAAGTTAGATTAAAGTAGTTCAGTGTGTTGATCGATCATCTGATCGATCAACTATTTATCGATAAGCTATCAGATAAATTGTCAGTGCAAACCAGTAATATGACTGATATTTTGATCAATAAGTTGTTCGATAATCTGTTGATCGATAAAATGATCGATTATCGCTAATGTAGAAGTTATACAAGTTTACAGTTAATTATCGATCACTTGATCGATAATGTAAGATAATCGAACAAGTAACAGATAAAGAGAACCAAATCCAAAGTGCATTTATCGATCACATGATCGATAAATCAGTTATCGATGAAGAGTCCGATAAATGGTAATACACTATACTTGTTCTGTACATTGATTTTGTCACCATTTATCGATCATATCATCGATCATTCATTTATCGATAATATGATCGAACATTGTTCGCTAACTCTCTGAATGCAGGTACTCATCATAGCTGCTGATCGATAACCTTATCGATCACCAAGTTATCGATCACATGATCGATAATCAGTATTTTATCTGCTCATACTTAGTTCTTCTATAACCAAGTTATCAATAACATTATCGATAATTGAATCTTTCTGAATAGTACTTTTTCATAAAACATGATCGATAAACAGCTTCAGAACAAAATCTTTATTTCACAGTTTATCGATAACCTGATCGAACACTCAGAGATCGATCACCTATTCGATAAATCCAATTAATCCTTGCTCTTCACAGAATGATTTTCACATGGTATTTATCGATAACATTATTGATCATGAGTTTATCGATAATGTGATCGATCAACATGAACTGAAGTTTCATTTCTGTAACACTTGAATTATCGATTATCTGATCGATCAACAAGTATTCGATAAACTGTTCGATCACGTTACTTTTCCAGTTCTATTTAAATTAGCTATGATGGTTCTCAAATTCAACTCTCTATCATCTTGACCATTTTGCTAAGTGATTTATAATCAAAGTGACTCTGATCTTTCTCTGGTTCACATATCAGCATATAATTGTCTCTGCTGGATTTTATCGATCACTTGATCGATAAATCAATGATCCATCACTTGATCGATAATCTTATTTATCTGATTCAAAAAGCTTTCACTCTGATTATCGATAACCTGATTGAAGAACCAGTGATCGATCAGCACTTCGATCAAGAATGTCCAGATTGTTATTCTGCATATTTAACAGACTTTTTGATTCCACCTGAAAACAATGAATAATCATTTTATCATCTTCAGGTCTACCTTAAGGTTTACATTGCAAAGATTAACTTATTGAAGTTAAAAGTGTTGTTGCAGATTACGAAGAGAAATACAACAGCTCTTCAACGATTGATTACATAGCTTGTAACCTACTGTGTTAGAAGCACAGAAGCATTAATGGCGGAACCGTTGTAACTGGGAAAACACGCAAACGGAGTCACAATGGCTAGAAGCTCTTCCGTCTAACGATTACTTAACAATCTTAACTATAAAAGGCGTGAAGAAGCATTAATGAACGGAATTGAATACCCGAGCTAGCATCTATGATCATTTACTATTACATTCAATACTCTATTCTTTCAATTTTACTGAGCGTCAGTATTTATCATCTATACACTTTGTAAGAGAGATTACTCACTCATCATTGATTGCATTAGTGTGATACTCAAGAGTATGGACTCTTGAGTAGGTTTGTAACCTTACGGGAAGTAAAGGGGAGTGATTGAGTGAATCAATTACTGTATTGAGGTGCCAAGAGCCCGATCAATCTTGGAAGATAGTGAAATACTCAGAGGTGTTATAAGGACTGGACGTAGGTCAACTGGTTAAGACCGAACCAGTATAAACCTTGTGTTTGTCTCTCTACGGTGAAATCTTCCTAAACTTAAACTCTGTTTTTGATAGTATTTTTTTAATTCTGTATTTTTTTAACTCACCCTATTCACCCCCTCTTGGGTGAGACTGCCACTAATATTTGGTATCAGAGCAGGTCTCTTCAAAAAAGACTTAACAGTCCGAAGAGAGGTCTCATGGCAGGATTCGGAGATAGTGTGCTACCGGAAGGGTGTTCAACGTCCAAACCGCCAGGCTTTAATGGTGAAAACTATACATTTTGGAAAATGAGGATGAAATCTTTATTAAAGCCACCGAATATGGATTGTGGGACGTGATAGAGCACGACAACTATGTCCCTATGAAAACCATAGACGGACAGCAAATACGCAAGAGTCCCAGAGAGTTCAACGAAGAAGACAAGAAGCTGGTGACCCTAATCGATAAAGCCATCAACATACTCACCTGTGCATTGAGCCAAAAAGAATACTTCAGAGTTTCTAGCCTGGAGACTGCAAAGGAAATGTGGGAAGCCCTGGAGATAGCTCACAAAGGAACCACCGGTGTAAAACAGAGCAGAATCAACACTCTCACCACTGAATTCGAGCTATTCAGAATAAAGGATGGAGAGAGTATCCGAGACATGGAGGTCAGATTCTCACATCTCATAAACCACCTCACGGCACTTGGAAAGAAATACAGTCAGGAAGATTAAGTGAGAAAAATACTGAGCGGTCTCACAAAAGAATGGGAACCGAAAGTGACAGCAATTGAAGAAACCAAAGGAGAATCTATTGGCTCTGTTGCAGCGCTGTTCAGAAGCCTTGCTGAATACGAGAGCAAGCAAAAATACAAAAGGAGATGAACGAGAAGAACCGCAAAAGCATCGCTCTTAGAACTCAAGAGAGCGAAGATGACAATGAAGATGATCTTGAGGATGATGAAATGGGCCTTATAGTCAGAAGGTTCAAGAAATTCTACAAGAACAGAGCTGGAAAGAAGTTCCAGCCAAAATGCAGAGCCTCAACATCTCAGAATGAATCAAAGGAACCAATCATCTGCTTCAAATGCAAGAAGCCAGGACATATCAAGGCAGAGTGTCCCCAACTATCCAGAATGAAGGATAAAGAAAAGAAGAAAGAAAGATTTAGAAAGAAGAAAGCCTTCGTTACATCAATCTGGGGAGATAACTCTTCGGAGGAAGAAAAAGAAAGTGATGATGAAGAAACCGCTAACATCTGTCTCGTGGCCCAGGAAAACGAAGAATTAGAGACAGATGAGGTAATCATTTCTGAACCATCTTATGATGAATTACAGTCTGAATACAATGCATTACATTTAGAATTAGTAAGAATTGCTAAGGAGTTGGTAAGCTCCAAGAAAAGAATAAAGGTTCTAGAGGAGCAACAGACAAAGCTTGAAGACAACGTAGACCTGCCTCCAGTATGCAAGGAATGTGAAAAGAATAAAAAGAAGGCTGAGGATCTCACAAGAACTCTAGAGAAATTCACTAAGGGAAGTGAAATGCTCAAAGTAATCCTAGGAGCCAATGGTGTTCAATGGATAAAACTGGTATAGGATATGATCCTGCTCAGGATAGTCGAAGGGAAAGAAGAAGAGTAGTAGTAGATCGTATCTTACATACTTTAGAAATACTATTCATTCTTCTAATCCGTTTGCACTATGTTCTTACTGCAACCGTAAGGGTCATTCAACCTCTTCTTGTTATCACAAGAAGAAAGGAACTTACGGGACATTAAAATGGGTACCCAAAGGTACTTATGTGCCTAGGACAACTCATACTAACAAAAAAGAACCCAAGAAGATATGGGTACCTAAAACATGATTGTGGTTTTTGCAAGTATGCCTCAAAGCATCCAGAACGAACAAATGTTACGTGGATAGTGGATGCTCTAGACATATGACGGGTGATACTGAGAAGTTCACGACTCTCAAACCAAAAGAAGGAGGCAAAGTAAGTTTCGGAGGCAATCAATCTGGAAGAATTGCTGGAATAGGAGAGGTAGGAAGTGACAAAGGCATGAAAGTTGAGGATGTATACTACGTGGAAGGTCTGTGTCACAATCTACTCAGCGTTAGTCAGAGTATGGATAAAAACAACTGGGTGATCTTTGATTCTGAAGAATGCATAATAATAAGCAAAGACGACCTACCTTTAAAGAAAGAGCAGTTGAATATAAAGCTGAGAGCTCTGAGGGACGGTAACTGTTATACACTTCAAATTGACTCTAAATCCTCTGAAAACTGTTTTATTAGTAAAAAGGAGGAAAGTTGGATTTGGCACAAACGTCTTGCACATGTTAACATGAATCAACTTTCAAAATTAACAAAAAGTATTTAGTTGTCGGTTTACCAAAAATTCAGTATGAACATGATATTATTTGTGATGCCTGTCAGAAAGGTAAACAAACAAAGTCTTCGTTTAAATCAAAGAAGACAGTCTCAACCAAAAGGCCACTCCAAATGCTTCATATGGATTTGGTTGGTCCATCGAGAGTGAAAAGTTTCGGTGGAAACTTGTACACTCTTGTGATAGTTGATGACTATTCAAGATTCACTCGGACTTTGTTTCTTTCCTCTAAAGATGAAACGTTTAATGCATTCATTGTTTTTTCCAAAAAGGTCCAAAATGAGAAAGGTATTTCCATTGTGTCAATCAGGTCTGATCACGGAGGAGAATTTGAAAACAACGAATTTGCTGACTACTATGATGAGAATGGAATTGACCATAATTTTTCAGCACTAAGAACTCCTCAACAAAACGGAGTAGTTGAACGGAAAAACAGAGTGCTCATAGAAATGGCAAGGGCAATGCTGAACGAAAAAGGAGTTTCACAAGTATTCTGGGCAGAGGCAATGAGCACGGCTTGCTACATCTCCAATAGAGCCTACATCAGAACTCTACTCGGGAAGACTCCATATGAGCTATACAAAGGGAGAAAGCCTAACTTGGCTCATTTAAGGATCTTCGGGAGTAAGTGCTACATTCACAACAACAACAAAGAAAACTTGGGTAAATTCGATCCTAAAGCTGATGAAGGTCTATTTCTTGGTTACTCTAATCGTAGTAAAGCTTATAGAGTTTTCAACAAACGTACTTTTACAATTGAGGAATCAATTCATGTTGTGTTTGCTGAAACCGAACCAATTTCAAAACCTCTAGATGATGATGCTGAGATCGTTCAAAATTTTCAAAAATTGGATTTAAACAAGTCTTCAAACAAATTACCTTTAGAAACCTTTTTAGAAAACAGAGATGATCTAAATGAACCGTCTTCACAAGAAAATTTAGAGCAGCCTAAGGCCTGGAGACATAACCGAGATCATCCACTGGAACAAGTCATTGGTAAAGTCAATGAAGGGGTTAAAACCCAGAGACAAGTGTTCAATGAAGTGCGTTTCTCTGCATTCATATCTCACATTGAACCTACCAATATTGACGAGGCACTATCCGACGAATTTTGGATAGTCGCAATGCAGGAAGAGCTTAACCAATTTGAGAGAAATCAAGTTTGGGAATTGGTACCCAGACCTAATGATCATCCGGTCATAGGCACCAAATGGGTATTCAAAAATAAGCTCGATGAATCTACACAAATCATCATAAACAAAGCCAGATTGGTAGCTAAAGGTTATAATCAAGAAGAAGGTATTGATTATGAAGAAACATATGCTCCAGTAGCCAGACTGGAAGCAATACGAGTACTTTTAGCGTTTGCTTGCATTAAAGACTTCAAATTGTATCAAATGGATGTTAAAAGTGCATTTTAAATGGTTATATTTCAGAAGAAGTCTTTATTGAACAACCCCCTAGTTTTAAAGATTCAAATTTTCCTGATCACGTTTATAAACTGAAAAAGGCTTTATATGGTTTAAAGCAAGCTCCCAAAGCTTACTATGAACGACTTAGCAATTTTTTGATAGAAAAAGGATTTGAACGAGGCAAAGTGGATGCCACACTTTTTATTAAAAGAAAGAAGAAAGATCTTTTGATTGTTCAAATTTATGTGGACGATATTATTTTCGGTGCTACTAATGAAGATCTTTGCCAAGAGTTTGCTAAGCTAATGCAGGGAGAGTTCGAAATGTCAATGATGGGAGAGCTAAATTTTTTTCTGGGATTACAAATCAACCAGAAGAAAGACGGGATATTTATATCCCATATGAAATATTTGAAGGAGTTATTAAAGAAATATGGGCTGGAGCATGCCAAAAGTGTACAGACTCCTATGAGCTCAGCCATCTCGCTTGATGCAGACGAAGACAGCAAAGATGTGAATCTGACTAGATACAGAGGAATGATCAGCTCATTACTATATCTCACTGCTAGTAGACCAAATATTCAATTTAGTGTGGGAATGTGTGCAAGATATCAATCAGCTCCAAAAGAGTCACATGAAGAAGCTGTCAAGAGAATTCTCAGATATCTTATAGGAACTCAGAATTTAGGAATCTGGTATCCAAAAAGGGGAGCAGAATATCTAATGGGATACTCAGATGCAGATAATAGGGGATATAAGACGGACAGAAAAAGCACCAGTGGACAATGTCAATTTTTCAAAGGATGTCTTGTCTCATGGTCAAGTAAAAAGCAGAATACGGTGGCAATCTCCTCAACTGAATCAGAATATGTAGCCACTGCCTGCTGTTATGCTCAGATCTTAAGGTTAAAGCAACAACTACAAGATTTAGGAATCAACTTACGAGAGATTCCAATCCTATGTGATAACACAAGCACAATAAGTCTGTCCAAGAATCTAGTTCATCATTCCTGAACTAAACATATCGATGTTTGACATCACTTCATTCGGGACCATGTTCAAAAGAAAGATGTAAAGGTTAAGTTCATCCCCACTGAACATCAAATAGCTGACATCTTCACGAAACCTCTAGATCAACAGAAGTTCAACTTCTTTCGAAGAGAATTGGGAATGGTAAATCCCAATGAGTTGTAAGAAATCTCACATTATCTCTTAAATTCCAATATTTAAATTTAATGTTTTGATGATTAGATAATTGACTTAAGCATCGGAGTAGATAGAAATTTATTGTGCAGGAAGCTCTGTTTTGTCAAAGAAAAACAAGGTAAACAGAGTGTGCAATTATCGAACAAATGATCGATAATTATGAAGACAAGAGGAAACAATTTATCGATCACCTGATCGATAAATCCAGCTTGTGGAAGAAAGAAAGTATTCTAGCACAATGATTATCGATAAGCTGATTGATAAATGCATTATCGATCAGAACATCGATCAGGAGCCTCAAGGTTTTAAAATTTCTCTCAGAATTGGTAAGCGTTAATCGATAAGCTTATCGATAAATAGATTATCGATAAACAAGACTAGGTACGCGTTTCTATTACTAATTTTATCGATAACATCTTCGATAATTACTTGATCGATAACTTGATCGATAATTCTACTCTTTGTTTATATGTGTTCTTCATATTTATCGAACACGTGATCGATCATTAGTTGATCGATAACTTGATCGATAATTCTGAAGCTTATAATGGTAAATTTTTGAAACCCCTCTGTCAGTTATCGAACCCTAACTCGAACATTACCCGTCCCCTATTTCTCGCAACAATCAAGAATCACTATTCTATTAAATTTCCAACCTCTCTTCCACTCGAATCCATCACTACTACCTTCTCGACCTTCACCGAGCTCAAAACACATCACTTCAACCATTCAATTTCTCAGAAATTCCTCAGTACCTCAGAAATGGCGCGAGTAAAACAACCGAATGTGGAAAGGGAAGAAGGGTCAGAGAAGCAAGTCCAATCGAGCGACACTACTCCTGCGGGAACTCGGAAGCGATATAGACCGAAAGTGAGGGAAGAATCATCCAAGAAGAAAGGTGTTCTGAAAATCCGAGAAAGTCGGACTGAAGAGCAACCGGTCCCTCCAAAAAAATCTCCCCGGTCCAAATCCAAGTTGTCGGTAGTCACTGAGGAACTAGAAACCGAGTCAGATGATGGCGTCTCAGTTCAGAAAGCTGTGGAGACCACGTTGAGAATACCCATTCCTAAGCAACCGAGGAGGAAAAAGCAAAGGGCAAGTGAAGGGATCGCGCGGCAAATTCCCCCTGAAGGTATATCAACTGAGTTCTCTGAGTTGTTAATTGGCAATCTTGATAGTGAAGTTAATTTAGCAAAGTATAAAGCTGATTTTGCCAATAGAAATTCTGCCCTGTGGTATCTGTGGACATAGAGAGTTAGAAGAAAAACAAACAGATTAATCTCGACCTAGGTGACCCACTGTAGCATTATTCAAATTGGTTAATCATTGGTGGTGAATACTGTCCTGAGGTAGTTAAAAGATTCTACTGTAATATGGAATCAGTAGAAGAGTATGATGATAAGGACAATCTTATAGAAAATTATTTGAGGGTCACACTGAGAGGCAGATCATTTAAACTCACAAGTGCCAAATTAAATGAGCTACTAGGGACTCAAGAATTTGTGAGAGGGGGAGACATGAATAAGGTAAAAGCCTACAGAATTTCAATGCAAAGTGATGATTACCCTGGTGAGCTGAATTTCCCTCCTAAGCAGATGTGTAATTTTTATCAGATAATCCATTACATCTACTCTAGGAGCATGGTAAATAAATTTGGAAGTTTCTCACACCTCACTTAGGATGACTATCTTCTTCTAGCTCGGATTATTAGTGGGGAGAAGATCAATATTGGGGATCTTATCTACACTGAGATGAAGGACTTTGTCCTTAACAAGTCCAAATCCACCCCAATTCCCTGCCCTCAGCTGGCCACCTACCTCCTTCAGGCACATAATATTGCCCCATTTGAGCCTGGAGAACTCAAGACCAAGGTTCCTACTTTTGGTCTCTCGCAGCTAAACAAGATGAGGATTTCTGTTCCCTTCAAGCCATCACAGAAAATCTCTCAGAAGGATAAAGGGAAGCAACCAGCTGCAAGTACCTCTTGAACTTAGGATGAGGCTGAATCCACTGCAACTCCATCTCATGCCCCTGGACCATCTTTTATGGAGAGATCACTCAAGGAGATGTTTTAGGCTGAGCTTCAAGCGTTTGAAAATAGAGTATACATCACTGCCAGAGAGTATGGGGAAATCTCTGATAGGAAGTTTGATGGCATTTCCAAAATCTTGGACTTTCACCGACAAGCCATGGTGGTTTTGGAAAAAGAAGTTTCAGAGAGATTTGATTCAGTGGACAGAGAAATTAGAGAACTCAAAGGGATGGTAACTTCTCTTTGCAACAACTTCACTGTCCCCAGCACAAGTTTCAACTATGAGGACCTCTTATTTCATCCACCCTCTCCTCCTCACCCTGAGCCTGCACCTCCTTTCTCTCCCTTACCCACTTCTCCTATTTCCACTTCTCCTTCTGTCCCATCTACCTCTATCACTACCTCTACCACTCTTGCTCTTATCACAGTCCCTCAACCAGTTCCCTCCTTACATTTTCCATCATTTTCTCCACTTTCTCGCCTTCCCCCTCTTCCTATTCCCTTGACCATTCCCTCTGTCCCTACTCCTTCCCCCTCATCTGATGCTGACAAAAAGGGGGAGAAGAAAACTGATGTTGATTAGCTGTTTAGATTTTTTTTTGCTCTTTAGTTTTTTTTGTCTTTTTTGCCTTGGTAATCTTTGATGCTGTTACTGATGTATTTTGGCTCTACTAACACATTTTGACAGCTTATATTTAATAGTTTGTGTTCTCATCGATTATTTATTGCTATGAATTTGTTTAATGTCTTAATTATTGATGTTTCTGATGTTATTTGGTTTATATCTCTTACTTATGTTTTGTCATCATCAAAAAGGTGGAGAATGTTAGGATTATGGTTTTGATGATAACAAAGCTAGATTAAAGTAGTTTAGTGTGTTGATCGATCAAGTATTTATTGATAAGCTATCAGATAAATTGTCAGTGCAAACCAGTAATATGACTGATATTTTGATCAATAAGTTGTTCAATAATCCGTTGATCGATAAAATGATCGATTATCGATAACGTAGAAGTTATACAAGTTTACAGTTAATTATCGATCACTTGATCGATAATGTAAGATAATCGAACAAGTAACAGATAAAGAGAACCAAATCCAAAGTGCATTTATCGATCACATGATCGATAAATCAGTTATCGATGAAGAGTCCGATAAATGGTAATACACTATACTCATTCTGTAAATTGATTTTTTCACCATTTATCGATCACATTATCGATCATTCATTTATCGATAATATGATCGAACATTGTTCGCTAACTCTCTGAATACAGGTACTCATCATAGCTGCTGATCGATAACCTTATCGATCACCAAGTTATCGATCACATGATCGATAATTAGTATTTTATCTGCTCATACTTAGTTCTTCTATAACCAAGTTATCGATAACATTATCGATAATTGAATCTTTCTGAATAGTACTTTTTCATATAACATGATCGATAAACAACTTCAGAACAAAATCTTTATTTCACAGTTTATCGATAACCTGATCGAACACTCACAGATCGATCACCTATTCGATAAATCCAATTAATCCTTGCTGTTCATAGAATGATTTTCACATGGTATTTATCGATAACATTATTGATCATGAGTTTATCGATAATGTGATCGATCAACATGAACTGAAGTTTCATTTCTGTAACACTTGAATTATCGATTATCTGATCGATCAACAAGTATTCGATAAACTGTTCGATCACGTTACTTTTCTAGTTCTATTTAAATTAGCTATGATGGTTCTCAAATTCAACTCTCTATTTTCTTCCAAACTATTTTTAGCATGCATGATCATCTTAACCATTTTGCTAAGTGATTTATAATCAAAGCGACTCTGATCTTTCTCTGATTCACATATCAGCATAAGTGTCTCTGCTGGATTTTATCGATCACTTGATCGATAATCTTATTTATTTGATTCAAAAAGCTGGGTAAGAACAGTATTTGAGTCCTGAAAGATAAAAATAGTATGAAAATAATTTATTTTGAAATTTTCTATATTTCTTGGAATTTTGGCTAATTAAGGAAAAACTGACCAAATTGAATTATTTAAAATACATAGGGGCCTCAATAATTGATGAAAAAATTATAATAATTATTTGAGAGGTTATTATGAATTTTAAAACTATTCTTGACCTCTAGAGATGCAGAGGTTAGCTCTAAATCATTTAAAGCTAGAATTATATTGGTAAAAGATTGATTTCGGGAAAAATTAAATTGAAGGAGTTATGAAGCAAAATAAAATCTAAAAAAATTAGGAGAACCTTGTATCATTAGGGGGAAGCTATTGGCATAAGAAAATAAATTTTTGGAGACTGTGAATTTAACAGAATCCAAGAAAAATTTTACCGATATCGTGAAATTATATAGTGCAATTACCATAAGCTTGGTAGGGCCAAATTTTTCCCTCTTCCTCCAACCAAACTGGTGTCATTTGAGGGGTGGGGGGAGAGGAAGTAATGGAATAATACAAATTATTAAAAGATAGAATTGGAATATTGGAATTATGCATAAAATATGAGGATTTTTACTTATGGGTACTTGTGCGTCCCATAAGGTGGCATCTTCATTCAATCTGTACTATAGCTAAGGGGGCAAATGGCGTGTTTGAAGGAAAGAAGAGAAGAGATGAGGCCATCTGTCCTAGGGTGAAAATCAAGGGTTAAACAAGTTACCACATGGTAATGTCAAGGCAAGTTCTATATGTTAGTGGCAATCTCACCCAAGAGGATGGTGAATTGGGTGAGTTATAAAATTTTTACAAATTAAAAACAATAAGCTAAACAGAAATAGAGAGCATAAGTTAGAGCAATTTCACTATAGAGAGTAGACACTGAATTTATACTGGTTCGGTCTCAACCACTTGACCTATGTCTAGTCCTCAACACACCTTTGAGTATTTCATTAAGTTCCAAGATTAATCACGTTCTTGGTGCCGCAGTACACGGATTGATTTGCTTAATCACTCCCCCTTACTACCCATAAGGTTATAGACCCACTCAAGAGTCCACACTCTTGATTTTCACTTAGAAAGTGATTAAAGATGATATGTAAAGCTCTCTTACAGAGTAAACGGATGAGAAACACTAAAGCTCGGTAAAAACAAGAACAGAGTATTGAACGCAACAGTAAGTTATTTTTAGAAGGTAGTTTATGTATTCAATTCTTTGCATTCAATGCTTCTTTATGCCTTTTATAGTTGAGGAAGTTTAATAACCATTAGACAAAAGAGCTTCTAGCCGTTGAGAGTTTGGTTGCGTGTTTTCCCAGTTGCAATAGTTTTTGCCATTAATGCTTCTGACATGGTAGGTTACAAGCTACTAAATAACTGTTGGATAACTATTGAGTTCTTCTTCATAATCTGTAATAATACCTTAATCTAATAAGTTTTTCTTACAGAATAAAGCTCAGGAGCATAACTGATCAAATGATAATAATGAGCATTTATGGTTCGAAAGTAGAATCAATCAGTTGCTAAATGTATTGAACAAGAACTGGACATCCTTGATCGAAGTAATGATCAATGACTGGTTGATCGATCAAATTATTGATTAATCAAGTAGAAAGAACTTGAAACAGGTAAGTTTATTTATCGATCAAGTTATGGATTAATAATTTATCGATCAAGTAATCGATAAATGAAAATAGTGACTTCAAAAAAATATGTAGAGAAAAGGCTCAAGGTCACTTTTGATTTTGAATCCCTTAAAATAAAGAATTAAGATAAACATGAAGGCTAAGAAAAGCTTGAAGGGAAATAATCAACATATTTTGAGAATCACGGTAACTTGTTGATGTTTAACTGGAAAGAGTCAATGATCGATCAAGTGATCGAAAACTAGTTGATTGATCAAGCTATTGATAAAGCAAAGTGAGATAGAAATAGATTTTCAAGGAACAATGATCGAGTACTTTATCGGTAAATGAATGATGGAAATTTTGATCGATAAAAGAGATTTAACAAAGAGTTTTTAAAAGGGCACAACGCAAATGATGATCGATTAAGTGATTGATTAATGTTTGATCGAGTAAGTGATCGATAAAATATAACAAAGAGACTTAGTTCTGAAATACCAGGAAAATGTTTGATTGATCACATTATGTGAAAACAAGACATTCATAAATATGGGTGATTGATCATCATCAATAATTAGATTATTGATAAGGTGATCAAAAAACATAACTCAAAAGAAGTAGAGACAGTGAGATAGCAATGATTGGTCATTTGATCGATAAATCACTGATCGATCAAGTGATCAATTAATCAACTAGATAACAGTCTTGAATAGAGACATATCGAGTGGGTTATTAAACAATGTTTGATTAGGTTATCGAAAAATCTCTGATCGATAAAGTGATTGATAAATGAAGAAAGAAACAATATAACTTAAGTGCAAGAGCTTTACCATTTATTTGTCTTTTCATCAATGACCTATTTATCAACTAAATGATCAATGAACACTTACCAAAATTGTGTCCATTATCTGACAGTTGTTCTATCATTAGATTATCGATAAATTGATCGATAATTTTCTGCAGACTTCTATACAAAATAGTGTTAACAATGATCGATCAATTGATCAATCGACACATATAAACTATTTTATCTATCAAGTTATCGATTAACATTTCTACTAAGTTACCCATTTACACATGGAATTTATCTGACAAGTGATCGATAAACCCTTGATCGATCACCTTACCAAAACACAGATTACTTAATTTGTTATCACTAAAACCTTAAATCTGACACTATATATACTACTTCCTCTCCTCTTAAGTTACTCTTTTTCAGTCATTTTAAGGATTAGAGGGGCAGAGCATTTTTAGACAAGAGGTAGAAGAGAAGGAGGGGAGAACGAACAAGGAAAATCCAAATGATTTCAAGTTCTTAATCAAGGTAAAAGCACAATTAACCTCTCTAGTGCATCATTTTCTATAGATTGATGGTTGGAAATTCTAAGTATGGGTGCTACACAAAATGCTTCTTGATGGACTATGATTGATATTAAGTTGAGACATGGATTAAGGGATAGGAAATAGTTGTTTGATGATGATTAAACCTTATCATTTGAAAGATTTCAACTTTTGCAATTGTGAGACACTATTCTGCTAAGGTTGATATGCTATCCTAGGGTTTGATTTTTGTTGTTTTAATGCTTCTAATGGGGGATGAGGGTAATTTTGTGCTCCTCCTATCTCTCTTAATGTTGGCCAAAACTCTCATCAAATGGACGCTTGTTTGGATCTTGCTTCACTTTCCTTGTGATCTTGCCACATTAACCCTCTTAGGTGTCCTCTTCATTCAATTCCAATGCTGCCTCAAGGGACATCTCATGTGCCACTAATCACATATATGGAAAAATGGTAATTTTTTATTAAATACTTTCATTCTTCCAAAACTTAACCCTTAACAAAATATACAATTCCATCTACATCCTCTCATCAACTTTGCATTAAAATAGGGAGCAAAAATAAAGGAAAATTCGTACATAATTATACTGTTGGCTATTCTTCCACCTATTTTATGATTTTACATCGTATCAGGTACTTTTTCAGGTCCTGACTTACCCATTAACACCGGGACATGTTCTGGCACTCTTTTTTCATCACAATTAACCTCACATAGCATTATATAACATGCCTAAAGAGTGAGTGATTCTTTTCACTTCATTAAAACATTTAACAATATTTATTTTGGAGTAAACTTGACCGAATTCTTTCTATCAGTCCATAACTTCGAGAATCTATCTCTAGTACCAATATTACCTTTTCATCATGGGTAATTTCTCTCATTTTTCTCAGGCCAAAATTCAACCTATAGATGATTTATTTTGACTTCCCTGGATAGTATATAAATAGGCTTTAAATTTTGTTATAGCCAACTTTTTTGGTTTTTGAGGACGAAATTATTTTTAAAACTTGTAATAACTCCTCAAATATTTATTCTCCATTTTTCTCCAATTATCTAAGGCCTTCTTGTATTTTAAATAATTCGATTTTAGCTAATATTTATAATTAGCCAAAAACCTAGAAAATTTTATCAATTTTCTACAGGGGCATTTTCATTGTTTTAAACCTCATATAGGCCTCAAAACCTAATTTCTAATTTTTGTAGAATTTTCAGGTGTACTTTCCTTCATTACTCGTTTTGGCCTGAAACTTTTCAAATTTACCTTAATCATCTCCAATTCCATTATTGGAGCTCTTGATATTTCATCAAAATCTCTAACTTGTCTATCTTGTGGTTCAAGAAAACTCTTACGTTGCAATTTAGTCATTAAAAATCCTCTTGCCCCTCAAGGGAACTTTTGGAACTCTTGTGAAAAGCAGTCTAATAACCCGACCATTTTAGGTTTATTCTAGTACTTCTAGGCTTAAAATCTAGGATGTTACAAGTAGTTTTTGAGAATTATTCTAAATATCCTAAAAGAGAAGCAATTATTTGCTAAACTTAGTAAATGAGTTTCAGTTGAACGAAGTAAAATTTTTAGGCCATGTAATCTCACGAGATGGAATAGGTGTGACATCTTGAAAAATTTAATCCTGACGTTAAAAGTTAGAAATTAGGTCAAGGACCAATATAGAAAGTAGATGAAAGGATGAAACAATTTTTGATATAAAACCCCGATAGAGTCCATATTACTATTTCCAAAATATCCTATATAGGTTGGACAGGAAATAAACGGGCATAAAAAAAATTGTAAATTTTTCTAAAAGTAGGAAAAGTAAAGATTTGAGGCTACAGAATATTATAGAATGTTCTAAAGGTACCAAATAGATAAAAATAAATTATTATAGAATTTCTAAGAATTATCAGTATTTTTGATGTGGACAAGGTCTACAAAGGAAAATTAATTATTTGAGCTACCCTAAGACCTTAATAAATTGGTAAAAAATAGGCATAAATTATTTTGTATATTTTTATGAATTTTAAAATTATCTGTGGCTTATGGATGTGAAGAGAACTATTTTTGGGAATTTTAGTGGTAAAGCTTTATTGGTAAAACCCTATTTTCATAGAAATTTTGATTCAAGGGGTTAGGGGTGGAAATAAATTCCACAAAAATACATATGGTCTTTTTGTAATAAAAGATAATTTTTCATGATGGCAAATAAATTTTCGGAGGCCTAGAATAATTATTAAAAATTACAAGTGAATAGTAACTGACAAAACACAATTTTGGTTTAGAATTGATATTTTATGATTAGGCCACTTTCTTCACTCCTTCTGATAGAACCCAATCTTTTTATGGTTTTCTTAAGTGTTTTCTAATGTTTTGCAACAATTTTACCCCATTATGCATTCATTTATATCCATTTGATTACATTGAGTGATGCATTACATTTTGCTGTTTAAGGGATAAAAAGGGGTTGTTTTTCTCTCCTCAATTTTAATTGCCTTGATCTGTAATCAATTAGTCTTTACAAAGCTCTTTGTTGTGATTTTTAGGCAACTGGAGAAGGACCCAAGAACAAAGAGGGAGCATAGATGGAGCCAAAATGTTACAAGGACCAAAAACACAAGACTTTGGAGTGTTCTGCCTCACCAGGTCGCGACATGGACTTCTAAGGTCGTGACCTAGATGCCCTTTCAATGAAACTACGTGTTTTGAACCTGAGTCAAGATGAAAGCCCTCTGTCTTCTCAAGTCATAACATGACACTAATGAGGTCGCGACCTGAGCTCCCTAAGTCGCAACCTAACACTCCTAAGGTCGCGACCTAAGTGTGTTAAGTGAAGCTATGCATTTTGGAATAGGTTTCTGAGCTTCTACACCTAAGGGGGGAAGCCACCATAAAAAGACACCCTTCCATTATGCAGATTTGCACAAGGTTGAGCCATCATCATCTCCTTTTAAGTCTCTATTGATCCTACACCCAAAACTTCCATTTTTCTTCATCTTTTCATCATTTTCTACATTTCTGAACTGATCAAACCACTCCAGCACCCTTCTTCTCTATTTTTCCAACTTCATTTTTAGCTTTAACCATGACTGGTCATTCCTGGAGTGATTGCGATTGGTTTGAAGGCATGAGAGACAAAACCCCTTAGCCTCTTGGTGATGGAGAACGAAGCTTGGGCTCAAGGACTTAATTGGGGAGTTTTTCTATAGTCTAAATCTGTGCTTAATACTGTGTTGAAATTTCTAGATTTAGGAACTTTTTGCACTTGTATCAGACTTGGTTTATGATTGTAAATTTGGTGTTCAGACTATTTTGTTGTATTTGGATGGGATGATGTTAATGTTGATTAATCTATATAATATTTCAGTTTGAATCTTTGTGTTAGTTTGATTTTTATTCATTATTATTGATTAATCTGTGTGCTTGGTGTTCTATGCTTGTCAATTGACATTCATAGGGCATTTGCATCATCTGTTCATCTACACTCTAAGTGGTTTTCAACAGTGTCTTAAGAGATGTTAATTAATTTTGATTAAAGTGAGTTTTCATTGATTAAGACATTGGACCCAAGTGATAGCTGAGTTTTCTTCAGACTTAGAGGTTTTCTAAAACTCCCAATCATTTTAAAAAAGCAGCGATAGCTGAGTTTTCATCATTAAGAGACTGTTTAACCATAATTCCCTTTTAATTCAAAACATTTCTTCATTCATTTAAAATACCAAAAATAGTTAATTTTCTGTACTTTTCATTTATTGCACCACCTTAAACATTTGAAACCCCCCTTTTTCTTTACCCAAATTTGTAATGCAAAGATAGCCAATCTAGACTAGGATTTCCAATAATAAGCTCCTTGAGAAGAACAACTAGTTGCATCCTATATTGCATTTTTCTAGTGCAATTCACTTTCTTGATGATCCAAAAGGTGACAGTATGGCCTCGATCAATGACGCCATTACTGGAGAGCCATTGAATTGGTTCCCTAGTGATTTTGATCGATTCTCGTGGTGTTTTAGTTTTTCAAACTTGAATCTTGCATTTCATAGAGTCAAAATTTTTTAGAAATAGAACCAAATATCTTCTTTTTCCATACATCTGCATTTGCATTTTTGCACAGCATTTTGCATTTTGTTCTAGCTTGATTATGAGTGTTTTAGCCAATTGCTTGAAGTTTTGAACTCTATGCATAGTTTGTTCAGCATCTGGTTGAAGTACTTAGTGAATTTTTATCAAAGGTTTCACGAAAGTAGCTTTCTGTGACTTTGAGTCGCGACCTCAGCCTTATGTTTTTCCAGTGTTGCTCTCAGTTGTTTAAGTCACAACCTGGACTTTTGCAAGTCGTGACCTCAATTCGCTCTTCTTTCAGGGTTGCTTTCTATTCATTGAAGTCGCGACTTGGATTACCCAAGTCGCGACCTGATTTGGTTTTCCACTGAAAATTTTTCTGAGCGTCTAGACTTACTCTTTTTGCATAACTTTGCTTTATACACATACTTTGACAGTGTATAGCATTTCATACATGTCAAACTCACTGAGCACTATTTGAAATCATTGAGTTTGCCTCAATTTTGAGCTACACACTTAGTAAATACACGGTTTTTAACCTACCTCTTTCTTGAACTTTATCTGTGCTTGAATTTTTGAGTAATTGTGCATGCCTAGAGTGCATAGAGGTAGGAGAGGTAGACCTACAGCATCTTGTAGCCCGCTTATTTTACAAGACCTATCCCATTCATCTAGTGAGAGTGAGGAAGTAGAAGAAGAAATCATGGCTGAAGTACCTCCTCATAGTCTAAGGGGTGGGAATGGGAATGGTAACCATAATAGACCTAATAATGGTGGTAATAAAGGACAAGGAGAAAATAATAGCCAGAATAGGATTAATGAACAACCCAGGGGTAGAACCATTAAGAACTAACTCAATCTGATGGGAACTTTAAACCTATGCTTGGTGGTTTTCGTACTTTTAATGATGATTTTGAAATTAAAGGTCAATTGATCCACTCATTGCCTAAGTTCTATGGTCTTGCAGGTGAAAACCCATACTTGCACCTTTAGACTCTTTATATACGGTGCTTGTCCATGAAGCCAGTAGCAGCAAGTATTGATGACATTATGTGGAAGATTTTTCACTTATCCTTAGAGGGCAAAACTAAAGAATGGTACATGAACCTGCTGCTCTATGTGGACAATGCCTATTAGTCATGGACTAGTTTGAAGAAAGCATTCTTGGATAAATATTTCCCCTCCACAAAGATTTCAGCCGCTCGCAAAGAAATTCTAGCCGCTAAGCAAGAGTCATTCAAGATATTCTTTGAATTTTGGAGCAAATTTCAAGAGATACTTCCTCGATATCCTAACCATTAGATTCTTGAGGAGCACTTGGTATAATATTTCTATAATGAGTTCTCAACATATGACGTACAAGTCTTGGATGCTGCTGTAAATGGATCTGTGGAAAATATGGAACCAAAGGCTGCATAGGAATTAATAAGGACATTTGCTCTTAATAGGCAACATGTGAGCTCAAGGGATTCAATGGACCCTAAATCTAAAAGAAATCCACTTTTGGTAAAGCTAGCCCAAGACATGTCTAAGCTTGCAAATACAGTTGAAAGCCTTCACTCCAACAAGCCACAGTCTCTTGCCTTAGTGGCTACAAGTTGTGGAGCTTGTGATTCTCCGATGTATACTACTCCAAATTGCCCTGGGCTAGTAGACAAGGTCAATGCAATGTACCAAGAAATAGATGGGCAATATCAGAAGAGAGACCCCTGCTCAAACACCTACAACCCTGGTTGGAGAGATCATCCAAGTTTCAAATGGGGGTGGGGGAGCAAATAGACCAAATTAGTTCTAAGGCAACCAGTTCCACAATCCTGGGGCCTTTTAAGCACATTTCAAGATCCTTTAAGAGCAGTAGTGACAACTCTACAACAGACTATGGTATCTCAACCACCACCAAGAGGAGATGACACTTCACAGCTCTTGAAGAGCATGGCTGCTCAGATGACAAACATAGAGGGGCGAATGAAGGAGAGTGATGACAAGTTCGTCTCTATAACTACCATATTGCAAGGGATGCAAAAAGATAACTCAGATGTTCATAAGAAACTAGAGGAGCTCACTTTGAAGAACACTGATATCACCAGCCATTTGACATTTGACTCAACTGTCTAATGCGGTCAATAATATACAAGCCAAAAGTGGAGGCAGTATTCCCTTTAATACAGTGATCAATCCAAAGGGCCTCAATACTATAACTCTAAGAAGTGGTAAAAAGGTTTACTTCAAAAGTGAAAAGGTGGACAAAGATGATTATGAACAAGGGGTAGAGAGTCCTCCACTTTCCCCAATGAGGCTTGGCAAGTTTGAGAGCTCCAAAGAAGAAGAGCTCATGAAGAGGGCAAGAGCACAAACTGATTCAGAAGAGGAGTCAACTCAAGCACAATACTAAGTACATCAAGAAGCTGTACCTGAAGATGAGAACACTGTAGAGAGCTTAGCTTACAAAGGTGAGCAAAAGGAGGACAAGCCAGAGACCAGCAACCAAGGGGACTCTAAGCCAGTAGGTAAGGAGGTATGTACTAAAAACCTTCCTTTTCCTCAAGCGTATTTCTTTAATATGAAAATGTTTGATGCTGAGTTGGCTATTGATGCTTACACATTGTTTAACAAGCTGGAAATTAATATGTCCATAATTCAGTTCTTAAGAGGGAACCCTAAATACTTTAAATTATTAAAGGAATTGTGTAATGACAAGCAAAGGTTTAGGCCCCTTGAGAGAATACAAGTGAGTGCTAATGTGTCATCCTTATTCAAGGCCGAACTACTTGTTAAGTGCCAAGATCCTGGATCTTACACAATCCCCTGTACCAAAGGAAAGGTTCACATCAAGGGAGCTTTACTAGATTTAGGAGCTGCTATAAATGTCATGCCTTGGTTGGTTTATTTGGCCTTAGGGATTAATGGGATTAAAGACACAAGTGTAGTGCTCCAACTAAAATCAGTCTATTAGGTATCCTAAGGGCATAATCAAGGACATTCTAGTTCAAGTCAAGGACCTAGTATTCCTGTTGATTTTTATGTTTTAGATATGTCAAATGAACTTGTAAATGAGAGCACTTTGATTTTGGGAAGACCTTTCTTACAAACCTCTAAAACTATCATAAGCATGAAACACAGCTGTATAATAATGGAAGTAGTAGACCATGTTGTAACCTTTAATATGAATGAAGCCATGCGTCATCCCTTTGACAATTCTGCATTCATGGGTTTAAATGCATTGATTTAGCTATTGAGCAAGCTAGGGATGAGCATGAGCTGCATATGCATGATAGTTATGACATGAGTTCACCTAAATTGATTGATTCTTTTGCTGTACCATCACATGAATCTTATGAGCTTGACCCATCTTTGAGTGCTTATGATGAATACTTCAATTCCCTCTCTTCTGTTTATTCATTTTCTAGTTCTTATGGGGATGAGATGCCATGCATTAATTTCTTAGAAATTGATAGCATGCTTTCCATTTCTTAAGACTTTTCTTTCCCATCAAGTTTTGATTCCATTTATGCGTTTACAACTGTTGGCCTTGGAAAGGGTTTATTAGCTAATAATGCAGGTATTCACGATGTGGTCGGTTCTAAGAGTAAAGTAAAATCTAAGGATATGAGCCTTTGTGATATGAGGTCACGACCTGAGTGTTGTGAGGTCATGACTTCCGACCAATCTTGTCAAGAAGGTGGTCTCAGTGAAGTTAGGTCACAACCTAAGTTTTCTCAGGTTACGACTTCATACCAGAACTGTAAAGAAGGTGGCCTCTATGAATTTAAGTCGCGACTTCAACCCAAGCATTCCAAGAAGGTGGCCTCTGTGAAGTGAGGTCACGACCTGGAGAAATGAGGTCATGACCTGGAGAAATGAGGTCACGACCTGGAGAAATGAGGTCATGGCCTGAGTCCCCTGTTTCACCTCCTGAACTTTAGACTTCAATTACTTTAACACCTCATGTCCAGAAGACTTTGGTTGAAGGGCCAACACTTTTTGACTCAATTGCTATTCATACACATTCCAAGATTACACCCCATACCTTATGATTTTTAAATGATCTAATCTCTAATAATGATGTAGGTATGGAGGCAAACCAACCTAAGGTTGTTGCTACTGTAAACCAACTTGAGCTTGGTACAACATCTAATAAGATTGAAGCAAGCATAGTAGATCCAAGTGAAGCTGGCGAGTGCATTTCATAAGGGCCTACAAAGGGGAGTTTCTCTAACTTTACTGATGTTTCTACTCTAATTCCCTCTGTTGTTCAACCCCCAATTTTAGAATCGAAAGATTTACCTCCCAACCTTAAGTATGCTTATCTTGAGCCTGAGAGTAAACTGCCTGTTATTATTTCTAGTTCTTTAACTAAATATGAAGATACTAGTTTAATGGGAGTCCTTAGAAGAAACAGGGAGGCTTTGGGTTGGCAATTAGCTGACATTAAGGGAATAGACTCTACTGTGTGTATCCATAGGATTTTAATAACTGAACATTCCAAGTCAATTAGATAAAGCCAGAGGAGGTTGAATCCTCTAATTTCTAAGGTGGTTAGGAAAGAAGTAGACAAACTTCTGAGAGCTGGAATCATATACGCTATTTCTAATAGCAAGTGGGTGTGATCGGTATAAGTCGTGCTGAAGAAGAGTAGGATCACAGTAGTTAAAATTGAGAACAATGAACTCATCCCAACGAGGGTGCAAAACTCATGGAGAGTTTGTATTGATTATAGGAAGCTGAATGATTCCACCAGGAAAGACCATTTTCCCTTACCCTTTATTGATCAAATACTTGAATGGTTAGGGGGGAAGAGTCACTACTGTTTTCTAGATGGATACTCTAGATATTTTCAAATTCCTATAGACCCTAGAGACTAAGACAAGACCAACTTCACTTGTCCCTTTGGAACTTTTGCTTACAAAAGAATGCCTTTTGGTCTTTGCAATGCCCCTAGCATATTCCAACGCTGTATGCTATCCATTTTTGCTGAATTTATTGAAAAATGCATGGATGTGTTCATGGATGATTTTACTATATAGGGAATTCTTTTGAAGATTGCTTGAAAAGTCTTAACCAAATATGAGCACGATCTATTGAGAAGAAGCTGGTTTTCAATTATGAAAAATGCCATTTCATGGTTAACCAAGGCATCGTGCTAGGACATTTAATCTCTAAAAAAGGAATTGAGGTAGATAAAGCCAAGGTAGAGGTGATATCTTCTTTTCCTTACCCTACTAACTTGAAAGAGTTGAGGTCTCTTTTAGGACATGTGGGGTTCTATAGAAGGTTCATCAAGGATTTTAGTAAAATCGCTTTACTTCTTTCCAAACTGCTGCAAAAAGATGTTGATTTTCAATTTGACCATGCATATGAGCTTGTTTTTGATGAATTGAGGAATAGGTTAGTTACTCCTCCTATTTTGACCTCTCCCAACTGGGATTTGCCTTTTGAAATTTCTTGTGATGCTTTGAAGTTGAGTGTGGGGGCAATGTTGGGTCAAAGGGAGAATTCTATTTTGAAAGTGATTGCTTATGCCTCTAAAACTCTAGATGCAGCTCAAAAAAACTATACCACTACTAAGAAGGAATTGTTTGTAATTGTTTTTGCACTTGATAAGTTTAGACCATACCTAATAAATTCCAAAGTGGTTGTGTTTACAGATCATGCAGTAGTGAAATACCTCTTCTACAAACCTCAATCGAAGCCGAGGCTCTTGAGGTGGATGTTATTGCTTCAAGAATTTGATGTGGAAGTGAAAGACAGAGCTGGAAATGTCAACCATGTGGCAAACCACCTGAGCAGGCTACCTTTAGAAACCAAGGGAGTATTCAATTCTGATATTATCTGTGATTCATTCCTTGGCCAATCTTTATGTGCATTGTCTGTTTCCGACCGATGGTTTACTCACTTAGTTAACTATATTGCTACTGGTCTAATCCCTTCTCATTTGACCACCTTTCAGGCTTAAAAGCTTAGAAGCGAAGCTTCCTATTATATTTGGGATCCACCGCATTTATGGAGATTATGTTCTGACCAAGTGATTAGTCGGTGCATTCCGGAAGCAGAGGCTTGAGCCATTTTGGAGGCTTGCCATGATACCTTATGTGGGGGCACTTTAGTGCTAGAAAAACAGCTAGGAAGGTTTTAGATGCAAGATTTTACTGACCCACCTTATTTAGAGACACATTCACTTTTTGTACGGTATGTGATAAATGCCAACGGTTTGGGGGAGTTAGTAAAAGGAAAAAAATGCCATAGCAATCTATCTTGTTCTATGAAATTTTCAAAGCTTTGGGGATAGACTTTATGGGCCCCTTTCTACCCTCTCACGATTACACCTATACTCTCCTAGCTGTAGATTACCTCTCTAGTAGGTAGAAGCCATTCCCACACGTAAAAATAATGCACCTACGGTTTCTAAATTTCTGAAGTCCACTATCTTTAGTAGATTTGGAGTACCTAAAGTGCAAATCAGTGATCAGGGAACCCACTTCTGCAACAAGTTACTCAATAACTTGTTGGCAAAATATGTGGTTTCCCACAGAGTGTCCAACCCTTATCATCCTCAAACCAACGGCCTGGCTGAAATATTGAATAGAGAGATTAAACGCATCTTGGAATGGATTGTCAGGCCCTCCAACAGAGACTGGAGCTTGAGACTAGATGATGCACTATAGGCCTACCGTACTGCTAACAAGACCCCAATTGGTATGTCTCTATATCGGATAATCTATGGTAAGTCCTGTCACATTCCGATGGAGCTGGAGCATCGATCATACTGGGCAGTTAAGAGCTGCAACGCCGATTTGGAGGAAGCTAGCCTAAACCAACACCTTCAAATTCAAGAACTTGAAGAAATGCGATTAGACACCTACAACAACTTAGACATCTACAAGCAAAAAACCAAGCTTGTCTATAATGCCAACATCTTGAGAAAGAAGTTTAAGGAGGGTGACAAGGTATTGAGGTATCAAGCTCGATTCAAATTCAAGAAAGGTAAGTTCAAGACGAGCTGGGATGGACCCTACATTGTGACGAAAGTGCATAACTTTGGGATGATAGAGCTCAAGGAGGTGGCCACAAGCAAAATGTTTTAGCGCAACAGTCATCTCCTCAAGCTCTATGAAGAGCCCGCACCTCCTTCTTAAGGCTAGGTCATCCCTTTCCTTTATTTCTTACTGCTCACATGGATTTGCTGGTGCTTAAATTCTCTTGCTGTGACTGTTTGAGACTGCAGAAGGGATGTCCTTAGTAGAAGTAGTTTTAAATTCTGTTTGTTATGTTCATTTTATGTTTATTTGTTTTCAATAATCTCTCTTGGCTTTGAGTTTGATGTTATTGTATTTGTGCTTCTATTCTGTCACCACCATACGCTTCTTTGCATTCTTAAGTTTACCCACCTTTATGCTTAGTACTTTTCTTCTCTCTAGAAGGGTGATGTGTTGTGCTTCAATCTTGAACTGAACTTTACAACTTCCACCTTTATTGTTTTGTGTTTGGGCTTTGCATTTTGGTGTGACTGTGTGTCGTAATGTGGACATTCCTTTGAGTGTGTGGGGTAGGGAGTTTTTAAAAGTGGTTTTGTGTTTTGGTTGTTCGGTTATTCCTTGTTATGGTTACTTCTTGCTAAAATTTACCAAAATTTTTCAAAATTTTTGAACTTTTAAAAGTTTTTCCCAACCTTCCATCACTTATTTTTTGAGTTTTGTTTTGAATTGTTGAAAATCTGGTGATGGATTGCTGAGTTGGGTTGTTATGGTAGGCATTTTTGTAAGTGATTTTGGTTTAGGGACTTAGGTTTGAAGTTTTTCAGGGTCTAGAGTGTTAGAGCCTCTCTATGTACTTAGGTCACGACTCTACTGTTTTCAGGTCACGACCTGGGGGTTAGTCTAAGTTTGGGAGCTCTGTGTGTGTTTAAGTTGTGACTTCTCTATCTGTGGTTGTGACTTGGGGAAGACTTGGGGTAAAGGCTCTCTGTGAGTTCAGGTCGCGACCTTACTATTTCAGGTCGTGACCTAGAGCCGTTCTAAAACCCTAAATTCCCCTCTCTCTGGTGAAGTTGCAACCTCACTTACATCAGGTCGTGACATGACATGAAAAGTCAGAGTTTTTCTTCGAGTTTACCTCTTTACCCCTACTTATTTCTACCCCAATTACCATTTTTCCCTTGAACCTACCCTGAATTCAAGTTCTATTCATTCCAAGACTTAAAACCCTAGGCCTTTCTTTGTAAAACCACACTTAACCCCTCCTTTCAGTTTTTCACCTCTCACATTCATCTCTCCTTTCCCCCACAGTTGTTCCCCTGCCCAAGTCAATACTCTCTAATCTTGGATTCTTCAACAGCTGCATCCTTTCTAATTCCCTCCAAAGTCGCAACTGCTCAGCCCTTTTTAACAGTTTGCTCCCTCTCCAACCGTTCAGTTGTTTCTATTCTTTGGTTTCTGCAGTTTTTGAGTACCTTCACTTTGAAATCCACCTCCTGTAGTTTGTAAACAAGCCTCTTCTCCACCCTTGCATTTAGCTCTTCCATCCTTCGACTCTCTCAAGGTCTGTTTAATCTTCCCTTTTCATTTTTAGTTTTTTTGTAATTCCTCGTTTAGTTTTCTACTTTTTTTAGGGGTAGGTAGTGTTGTTTTTGTTAGGGCTTTGATTTTGGTTGAGTGGAGTATTGCTGGATGTTGAAAATGTTGTTTAACTGGTTTTTGGACTGCTTGGGATTGCATTTTTTGCCAAAGATTTGGTTTTAGAATAAACTGGTTCGTGCTGCATTTTCTGAACTTTTTAGGTTTGGGTCGCGGCCTCACTGTTTTCAAGTCTTGACCTTGAACCTTTCTAAATTCAAAAATCTCCCTCTGTCTGTTCAAGTCGCAACCTCACTGTTTTTAAGTCACGACCTAAGCTCATAGAGGAGCTTTTAAACCTCTGATTCACCTCTGTTGTTTCAAAGCTGTAATTTCTCAATGGATTTTGACTTTACATATTAAGGATTTACAGGAAATGGATTTTGGCAATTGAAAATTTTGAATACTTGGGTTTTCTCATGATTTCCCTAATGGTTTTAAAATGCAAGTGTCCCAATTCAAAATCTTCAACTGTTTTGTTTGAGTGAGCCTAGCAAGGGGTAACTGTAGGCCTAGTGTGGGGGAGTGCTTGGTTTCTAGGCTTAGTGTAGTTTTTAGTTTCTTTTCTAGGGTTATTTGTTTTGTGTATTTACTTTGGTTGTTTGTTGGTTGTTTGCTTTGCGCTCAGATGCCTCATACCAAAAATCCCGAGTCTTGAGGCTCAAAGAAGCTTCACCCTCGTGAGAAGACTAGACTTTCAAGGAAGGAAGCTGTGAAATTATTTACCAACAGGGGGTAGTTCAAGAATGGTATTTTCTAAAAGCCAAGTAGTATGACTTTTATAAGCTTGCCAAATAAAGGGGCCTTGAGGAACTTATGAAGAAGAGGAACAAGGCCAATCTGACATTAGTGAGAGAGTTCTACACTTGCTCTGCCATGGACGAACATGGGGGATCACTTTCAGAGGCAGTGAAGTTTTTTTAATCCAAGAGGCTGTTGAGAAGTTCTACAAGTTGATCGATGTCCTTGTCTGTGAGTATCAGTGATGAAAGATTAGACTTATCGAAGTTCCCTGGGGAGAGATTTTCTAAACCATTGGGATAGAGGGAGCTGGGTGGACCATGAAGGAAAGTGGCCAGAAAGTCTTCGAGCGCAAGCACATGAATGATAAAGCTAGGATTTGCCTGAACTTTATGGCTTATAACGTGATGCCATCAGCCCACGATTATAATGTTTCTAAAGAGGGCACTCCTTCTACATCTCCTGGTGACCATGCAGCTGGTTGACATTCCCATTATTGCTTAGACCAGACTAATCACTATGTCAACAATGTCCGAACTCTTATGGTATTTCTACATTTGATTACCAATCTGTGTGTAGCACATGGGATACCAACATGCAGGTCCGACTCTCTCTTGGACCCTGTCATGACCACGTGCTATGCTGCCTCCAAAACCAATAGAGAGAGGAAGAGAGGAAAAAGGGTGATTAGGGATGAACCAGAAGAGGAGGTAGCTGAGGGTGGCTCTAGTTTCAACCTCGCCACCTTAAGTGATCAAATTACCAAACTTAGTCAACAAGTGACAAACCTAAGCGAGGAGTTTGATGCATAGAAAGCTATCTTCATGTCTCACGAGTTCAGAAGGCAGAGGTTTATGGATCCTCTGATATTGGAGATGGCTAGGGCTCTTAAGGTCCACTTTCCCCAAGAGTATGAACGGGCTTTCTAGGAGAATACCATTCCTGCTACAAGCTTTTTTATTGAGGGTCTGGGACAATCTTCTGGTGTTGCTGCTGTTGCTCCAACTGATACTGAGATGGGAGAAGCCAATATCCAAGCAGGGGAAGATGTCGGGGCAGAACAAGAAAGAAGAGCAAAGGAGGATTGAAAGCTTTACTGCTGGAAGCCTTTTGTTTTTTTGTTTTGCTTCTGTGTTTTTCTTTTCATTTTGTTGCTCTGAGTTGCAAACTCAATACTTAAAAGCTACACTTTGATGTACTTTTTTTAACTTTTCTATAATGAATGGTTGGTTTACTATGTTCTTATTTGTGGTTACTACGTTTCTTCTCCCTTCCCTTTTTGACAGTGGGGACAGTGTCAAGTGTGGGGGGAGCATTTCATCTCGCTTTGCTGTTTCCTACTGTTGCTTCAATTCTATAATGGTTGCTGAATTAGCAAAAAAAATTTCAAAAAAAATCCAATCTTTCATCATCATTATTTGACTTTGAATTGATTGTGGATGGTGAATTGCTGTGAATTTGTCTGTTTTGATGCTTAGTGAAAGGGCTTTTACTTGTTAAATCTTGGCCAAGCTTTGAAAATTTTTGTTGGTAGTTTCTGTGACTTCAAGTCGCAACCTCACTACTTCAGGTTGCGACTTGAGGAGTGGCTTTGGCAAGAGAGGGATCTGTGATTTCAAGTTGCAACCTCGCTTATTTTAAGTTGCGACCTCAACCACCTTTCCTGACTTGGTGTCTCTGTGTACCCAGGTCATGACCTCACTGTCTTCAGATCGTGACTTGGCCTTTTTTGCTGTGCACCGTTACCCTTCTCTTTGCCTTTTGCATTATTGTGTAAAGAAACCTTTTTAAGCTATCTTTGCATCTTTTTTAAGCAAACCTTTGCCTTTTTAATATACCCTCATTGCATCGAACATTTTTTCTTGAAAATCGTGCTATCCTTGGACTTTTAAGCATACTAGATTTTGAAAATGATTTTTTCTGAAGACTTTATAGTCACTTTTGGGATTCAAGTATGTTCTTAAGTGATTATTTTGATCTTTTTTATCCTCATCTTATGGGTTGCTTTTGTGATAAGTGTCTTAATGCCTTGTGACTAATGTATATTGATTGAAACTTCTTGTATGAACAATTGAGATGTGAAACCCTTGTTGGAAGGATATTCTTGAGCCTTAATGCCTATATTGAGTGATTATTCATGTGGTTTACATTCTCTAGAACTTGCTTTAGCTCTTGGTCAAAATTACATGTGCATTTATGATTTTGAATATGATAGAGGCATTCTTTTCTACACCTTTTTACCCAAACACAACCCACAATCATCTATCCGTTGCTTAACTATTTTTGAGCCTGCACTTCCTTCATTTTGTCTACCATTTCGAGTGTTTTGAACAACGATGTTAATAGAGTTGATTCCATCTCGACAATTACAATTTCCTGATCTTCATGGGTTTTAATTGGAAATTTTACTTTTATTTCAAAGTTTTAAAAAAAACAAAAAAAAAGAACAAAAAAATAAAGAAATACTTCTTATATATACATAAGCTATAGTAATAAAATAAAGTTGAAGAAAGTATTCCCTTAGTGGTAGAAAGTTGGGATCTGAACTTTCTTGTCTAAAACTAGATGTTATTTAACTCACATTTCTTTAGTTCTTGACACTCGGTTTCACCTTTCTCTATTATATTTAGCCTTTCCATCACTATAACATTAAAAGTCCTCTTGATTCTTTACATGAATGCTGAATAGTAGTGGAGATTTTAGAGCCATTACAAGCTTATGGTAGAATGTTTGCTGCTTGGATGTTAAAGAGAAAAGAACCCCAATGAGGAAAGATGAGCGAATTAAACACTTATACCTTGTGAGCAAATCTCTGCTTTTCATGCATTTAGAGTCAATTGCACCTTGTATCTGATTACTTGGCATTGTTCATGTTATATTTTTGTATTCCTAAAAGATGTTAATCGATTAGCTCTTGAGATCACTTTTGAACATGCTAGTTTCCTTAATTGTAGCTGTACTTTCTTTAGAATGATTCAAGTCTTTGTCCAGGAGTACAAAGGTTCAAGTATGGCGGAGTGATAGAACCTAATCTTTATATGGTTTTCTAAAGTGTTTTCTAATGTTTTGCAATAATTTTACCCTCATTATGCATGCATTTATATCCATTTGATTACATTGACTCATGCAATGCATTTTGCTGTTTAAGGGGCAAAAAGGGGTCATTTTTCTCTCCTCAATTTTAATTACCTTGATCTGTAATCAGTTAGTCTTTACAAAGCTCTCTGTTGTGATTTTCAGGCAATTCGAGAAGGACCAAAGAACCAAGATGGAGCATGGATGGAGCCAAAATGTTACAAGGACAAAAAACATAGGAGTTTGGAGTGTTCTGCCTTACTAGGTTGCAACATGGACTTTTGAGGTCACGATCTGGATGCGCTTTCAATGAAACTACGCGTTTTGGACCTGAGTCAAGATGAAAGCCCTCTATCTTCTCAGGTCGTGACATGACACTAATGAGGTCATGACCTGAGCTCCCTAAGTTGTGACTTGACACTCCGAAGGTCACGACCTGATGCGTTAAGTGAAGCTGTGCGTTTTGGAATAGGTTTCTTAGCTTCTATACCTAAGGGGGGCAGCCACCATAAAAAGAAACTCTTCCATTCTGTAGATTTACACAAGGTTGAGCCATCATCATCTCCTTTTAAGTCTCTATTGATCCTATACCCAAAACTTCCATTTTTCTTTAACTTTTCATCATTTTCTTCATTTCTGAACAGATCAAACCACTCCAACACCCTTCTTCTCCATTTTCCAACTTCATTTTTAGCTTTAACCATGGTTGTTCATTCTTGGAGCAATTGTGATTGGTTTGAAGGCATGAGAGGCTAAACCCCTTAGTCTCTTGGTGATGGAGAACGAAACTTGACCTCAAGGACTTAATCGGGGAGTTTTTCTATAGTCTAAATCTGTGCTCAATGCTATGTTGAATATTTCTAGATTTAGGAACTTTTTGCAATTGTATCATGTAACATCCAAACTTTTAGGCCTAAAATTACTAGAAATAGCCTAAATTGGATAGGCTACCAGACCCCTTTTGAGCAGAAGTCCCAAAGATGAGAAAGGAAGTCAAAGCAGTTTTAGGGACTAAACTGCAAAGTAAAAGTTTTAAGGGGCTAAAGTGTAATCCAAGTTAAAGGCTCTAGTCAAGTCTCGAAGGCCCGAAAAGAGAAAAGAGGCTAGATACAAGCCAAGGATTAAGTTAGAAACCTCAAAGAAAGAATTGTATGAAGTTAAGTCCAAGCAGGGACTAAACCGTAAATTCAAAAGTTATGACCAACAGGGGTAAAAATGGAAGAGTATACAGAGAATTCCAAGAAAATTCCATAAAATGGGAAATAATATTCTAAGGCTCTTCTGTAAAGAGAAAAGACGAAAATACCCATGAGGCAGCTTAAATAGAATTTATAAGTTTGTGACCGATAAAAAGTACATTATCTGAGGTAATTATTTCAAATAGCAAGAGACCTAAAAAATATACACAAAAATGAGCTTAAATGGTTGAAAGGTTGTACTAATTTATAAAATTAGTCCTACAACCAAAAGGCTAGTGGAATGACTTTAATAAATTAAAAAGTCAATTATGCCGATAAAAGGGTATTTTAGTAAATGAATTTTTGTGCAAGGCTTAAAGGAAGAGTTGTGGCCCAAGGGAATTTATGGAGTAGACAGAAGAATTTTCTGAGCTCCAGAAGGCCATAAAGAAAGCCGGAGAAACGTGGACCAAGTAAATTAAGAGGAAACTTAGGGAACAAGTTTGATCTAATAGCTAGGATTTAATCTCCCTTCTCCACCACTTTTGTGACACTTGATATCTTCTAGAAGAATGAGGCATGTATGATGCAAGAAGACGATGCAATGATGATGTAAAAGTCAACTTGAAGTTCTAAGATTGCCCTTACCCTTTCTATTAGCCACAAAGGGCATTTTGGTCCATTCAAGCCAAAGTTTTGGCTATAAATAGCCCACCTTGGAAGAGCATTTTGGCAGCCATTTGTAGAGGAAAAACTCTACCAAAATTTAGAGAGAAAAATGTAGGGGTCAAGGCCAAGAAGAAGGAACAAGATTCAACCTTCAATATCAAGGTATATGATGGTTATAGCATTTGATTTGATACCTATTTCGAATAAGTTACTCTTTATATATGATTTTGAAATTTGGCATGATTAAAGTACACTCTGTAAGCTTTAAATCCATGGGTAGAACACTTCATTTGGATATGTTTACGATTAATGGTGATTTTTCAAAGTTAGGGTTTGAAATCTGGAAACAATGTTTAACCGTTGAAAGAGTGTCAAATTCCGTACAATTCTAGTGATGTTAAGCATAGAATTGGTTCCTAAAAATATTTTTCCTTTAAAGAGAACTTAAAGAGCTTTTAGTGAGACTTGGAAACACTCAGTTTTAATTTTTCTAGAATTAATTATGAATTTTCAAATTTCAGTAAAAATTCTGGAATTTCTACGTGAACACCGTGAAGCAAAATTTTCAAATTTGATCTTCTTAAATCTAAGGCCATCCAAGGTGGTCCTAATTGACAAGAAATGGATCTTAAGGATGGGAAATGATGAGATTTATATTAGAAAAGCTAGAAAGAAAACCCCAAAACCAAGAAAAAAGGTTGAGGTTCAAGACAGCTAGTCTTGAACTTTATGTAATCTAGTGGTCCAAATAGATTGTATGATTATGACTATGTTTAGGACCTTGGAACATCCAATAAGGATGTTTGGTGATGTTAATCGAATGCCTACATGGTTGGAAAGTCAAGGGAGTCAAAGAAAAAGTAAGAGGAAAGCTTGGGGTGCAAGGTAGTGAACTTACCTATTATCATTGCCCGATGTTGTATGCATGTGTGTTGCTGTGTACATGTTATTTGAATGTTATTGTGACATGTTTTAGCTGCTGTAATTGCTATTCATGATGAGTAGATTATGTCTCCATGACCATGTATCAAGAAGTTAGCTTTGAGCATGCTAATATGTGTAACATCCAAACTTTTGGGCCTAGAAACACCAGAAATAGCCTAAATTGAATAGGCCACTAGACCCTTTTTGAGCAGAAGTCCCAAAGATGAGAAAGGAAGTCAAAGCAGTTTTAGGGACTAAACTACAAAGTAAAAGTTTTAAGGGGCTAAAGTGTAATCAAAGTTAGAGACTCCAGTAAAGTCTCGAAGGCCTAGAGAGAGAAAAGAGACTAGATATAGGTCAAAGGTTAAGCTAGAAGCCTTAAAGAGAGGATTATATGAAGCTAAGTCCAAGAATGGACTAAACTGTAAATTCAGAAAGTTATGACCAACAGGGGTAAAAATGGAAGAGTATGCAGAGAATTCCAAGAAAATCCTAGAAAATGGGAAATAATATTCTAAGGCTCTTCTGTGAAGAGAAAACACGAAAATACCCTGAGGCAGCTTAAATGGAATTTATGAGGTTATTACCTGTAAAAAGTATACCGTTTGAGGTAATTATTTGAGATAACAAGAGACCTCAAAAATGCACACAAAAGTAAGATTAAATGTTTGAAAGGTTGTACTAATTTATAAAATTAGTCCCGCAACCAAAAGGCCAGTGGAGTGGCTTTAATAAATTAAAGAGCTGGTTTTGCCGATAAAAGGGCATTTTGGTTAATGAATTTTTATGCAAGGTTTAAAGGAAGTGTTATGGCCTAAAAAAATTGATAGATATTCTCTAGAATTAAAGGGAATTTATGGAGTAGACAGAAGAATTTTCTGAGCTCCGGAAGGCCATAAAGGAAGCCGGAGAAATATGGGCCAAGTAAATTCAGAGGAATTAAGTTTGATCCAACGGCTAGGATCTAATCTCCCAACTCCTCTACCACTTTTATGACACTTGGCATCTTCTAGAAGGTTGAGGTAAGCATGATGCAAGAAGATGATGCAACGATGATGTAAAAGTCAACTTGAAGTTCCAAAATTGCACTTACCCTTTCTATTAGCCACCAAGGGTATTTTGGTCCATTCAAGCCAAATTTTTGGCTATAAATAGGCATTCCCTCCCCTTCATTTTCAGCCAAGCAAGGATCTATAGGGGAAACTCTGCCACTCTTGCATCTAGACAGAGAAAGAGCTATTTCTAGTGAGAGAAAGTCCACCTAAGTTCAAGCTTCAAGATCAAGGTATGTGGTGGCTGTAGCATCTGAATTGATACCTATTTCGAATTAGTTACTGTTCATATATGATTCTAAAATTTTGCATGCTTAACGTAAACTCTGTGATCTTTAAATCCATGGGTATAACACTTCATTTGGATATGTGTACAATTTATGGTGATTTTTCAAAGTTAGGGTTTGAAAATTGGAAACAGTGTTGAACTTTTGAAAGAGTTTTGAGTTCCGTACAATTCTGGTACTGTTTTGCATAGAATTGGTTCCTAAAACTATTTTTTCTTTAAATTTAACTTAAGGAGCTTTTAGTGAGACTTGGAACCACTCAATTTTAATTTTTGTATAATTAATTATGAATTTTCAAAGTTGAGCAAAAATTCTGGAGATTCTGCGTGAACAGTACCCGCGAAGCATAATTTCCAGATTTGATATTCTTGAATCTAAGGCCATCTAAAGTAGTCCTAATTAACAAGAAATGGATCATAAGGATGTAAAATGATGAGATTTATGTTAGAAAAGCTAGAAAGAAAACTCTAAGACTAAGAGAAAGGGTTGAGGTTCAAGAGAGATAGTCTTGAACTTTATGTAATCTAGTGGTCCTAATGGATTGTGTGATCATTATGGTTATGTTTAGGACCTTTGGAATATCCAAGAGGATGTTTGGTGATGTTGACCGAATGCCCACATGGTTGGAAAGTCAAGGGAGTCAAAGGAAAAGTAAGAGGAAAGCTTGAGGTGCAAGGTAGTGAACTTACCTATTGTCATTGCTTGATGTTGTATGCTTGTGTGTTGCCGTGTACATGTTATTGAATGTTATTGTGACATGTTTTAGCTATTGTAATTGCTATTCATGATGAGTAGATTATGTCTCCATGGCCATGCATCAAGAAGTTAGCTTTGAGCATGCTAATATGTCACCAATTAACAAGAGAATAAACAAGTTACGTGTAGTGCATTAGCATCCATTTAGCATGATTAATATGGTATTGTTTGCTACTGAGATTCCTCCAAATCTCACCCCTCCCTAGCCAACCATATAGGTCAATCATCAATGGGCAATAATGGTATGAGAAGCAAGGAGAAGAAAGTGGAGAATTATTGATGTCAATGAATGATATTATTATTCATTGTGTAATTCTCTTATTATGTAATTTATGTTATGGATGCATATGATGCCATGTAATTAATTATAATACTTATGGCATGTATAGAAATGTATGAGCATGAATGGGAAAGAGTAAGCCCATATTATGTATGCCAAAGAAATAAAAAGACTTAAAGCAAAGAGATGTTAAGGGATAAAACGTAGGGCCTAGAGCAGTGAGTTTGTAGCTCCAATTTGACCTATCAAACGAATGAGTTAAGTGATGATATTTTATAAACTCATAGTGCACATCCCAAGCTTTAAAATGGGAGGTAGATCACCTCAATTGGATGTGTACACAAGGAGATACAAATTTCCAAAGTTGAGGCACAGAATCTGGAAGTTTTAGATTTTATGATATGAACAGTAATATTTATTGATTAAACTGTATGAATTGGGCAAGGATACGTCCAACTGGATATTTTTTTCCTTAAAGAGCATCGAAATAGCTTTTAGTATAATTTTAGATCACCTCAATACGATTTGTATGGAATTAGTTATGAATTTATGAAGTTGGACTTGTAATCTGGAAGTTAAACAGTAAATAGTAACCCGAGTAATTATGTTGGAATTTTTAAATCCATGGGCTTGTGTCATGATCTGCTTGAACCATAATGCTTACCAACAAGTGCTCTAAGGGGTTAAAGGCAGGACGTTTCAATATGTCACTAATTAACAAGAGAATAAACAAGTTGCGTGTAGTGCATTAGCATCCATCTAGCATGATTAATATGGTATTGTTTGCTACTGAGATTCCCCCGAATCTCACCCTCTCTCTAACCAACCATTCAGGTCAATCAATGATGGGCAATAATGGCCTGAGAAGCAAGGAGAAGAAAGTGGAGAATTGTTCATGTTAATTAATGATATTATTATTCAACGTGTAATTCTCCTATTATGTAATTTATGTTATGGATGCCTATAATGCCATGTAATTAATTATAATATTTATGGCATGAATGAAATAAACTCAGGAATTGTCATGATCATAGGTCCTACCTTTAACCCCTCAGAGCACGTATTTGTAAGCTGATCATAGGTTGAAGTTGGGCCTGTAATCTGGAACTTAAATAGTAAATAGTAACCTGAGTAATTATCTTGAAATTTTAAATCCACGGGCATGTGTCATGATCTGCTTGGACCATAATGCTTACAAATGCATGCTCTGAGGGGTTAAAGGTAGGACGTTTTAGAACCTCCCACTAACCCCAAAGTGCTAGAGAAAGGTACTTCTTATGATGATTTTGTAGGGCGTGGTGGGGCTGTGAAGTCTCAACCTAAGAAGCCACTAAACTTGATCAAAGCATTAAGGGAGATAGGACAACTTGTCCAGGTCTTGCATGAAATTCATTATCCACCATCAAAAGAGGAGATATCATTAGACCCTACAACTGAACAATTAATGAGTCCACTTCTTCCACTACTTGTTTTGTTATTGGATCCTAAGACACTTGCCAAGGGAGCTCTCCAAGTCGATAAATAGGAGTATGATGTTGGTGACTATGTCATGACTCATGTCCCTAGCCACTCCACACCTCACGAAGACTTTAAGGACACTTGGATAGGACCTTTAGAGGTAGTCTCAAAGCTTTCAAATAGAAAATACAAGTTAAAGGATGGCTTTAGCAAGCATTTTCACTCAAAAGCCAAACCGCCTCTACCTCTACCACACTAGTTACAAGCCTTCATGATTAAGGTTGTATCTCTCCTTTCCTTGTTCTTAGTTATCCACATTGAATTAATTGCTATATGTTGTTGAACAAGTGTGGGGGAGAGATATACCGGTAGAAAAGGGGTAGTTTTTATAGTTTTTGTGATGTTTTATCCTTCCATCTTATTCTTTGCATTTCTAAACATACTGCTTGAGTCTTGCTTTTGGGTTGCATTGAGGACAATGTAAGGTCTAAGTGTGGGGGAGCGTTTAGTACTTTGTTGTTTTGTTTTGTGTTGTGTGTATTTTTGTTTTTGTTCAAGCACACTCTTTTAGTAAAAGGGCTCATTTTGGGTTCAATTTTTCAAAATTTTATGCACTTTTGGATTGAATTGGCTTTGTCTTGTATTCTCAATTGTATTTTGGTTGATTGTGATTCCTTACTTGTTGAGATGAAGTGTGAATGTCATATACATTAAGCTCTAAGTATGGTGCATAGACTAGGCTTGATCAGTGTGATAGGAACAAAAAGCCTAGTTAGAAGGATTTAAGCCTATTGTTCATTTCATTGTGTGTGACACATTCACTTAGTCCATTGTTCTCTAGAACTTGTCTTGCTTCTTGCTTGAGGCTACATTTACATTGACATAATAGAGATGACATAGGCATTCATCTAAAAAGCTAGTTTAACCAAAAAGCCTTTCTTGGAAAACTTATCCTTCATTTAACCCTTTAAGCCCATCATGTTCATTTCTTTACCTTTTCTCATAGGAATGAACTTAATTGTGTTGTATCTAAATATTGTCTTGAGTTGGATGACCTCCTCTATCATTGAAAAGGGGAAAATGACCATTCTGTGACACATCACCGTGGCAAAGGAAGCTGTTAGCCATGACAAACTCCCTTGAAAAGAAGAAAAGAAGCATGGAAAAAAAAAGAGAGAAAAGAAAAGAAGAAAATATATGTATATAAAGAAGAAAAAAAGAAAGGAAAGAGGATAGGAAAGAAAAATGTACTGCTCAGAATAAGTGAGCTTCATGGAGTTGTCTTCTATATTCCTATGCATTCAATTGCATACAAACATTTGGTTTATTCTGATTCTATTCTCCTCATCTTCCTTCCATTACGTATTTAACCCTCCATTCACTTGCCTTTCCAACATTACAACCTAAAAAAAGTCCTATTGATCTTTTGTGCAATTGCTACTAGTGGTAGAGAGCTTAGAACCATTACAAGCATATAGTAGAGTATAGCTAAGTGGATGTTGAGTAGAATTTGCCTTTTGAGAGTTAAAGCGAAACACTTATACCTGGGAGGTTTCTTGAGCATTTATTTGGGCTAGTCCTTGCACCATTTGCTTAGTTCTTTTAGCATATGATATGAGCATGGATTGGATGTGGGAATGGAATTGTGATTGCCAAATGTGATTCTTGATGCTTGCATGGTTCATTTTATCCTACCTCTTGTTTTGCATTAAAGAAAATCAAGGGAAGCTAATTCTGCCATACTTCGCTACGGCCAACTCTGATCTTCACCACGGAGAACTCTCGTTATGAAGGAAACAGAAGTCACTAATTCATGCGACGTCATTTTGAGTTAGTCACAACCAACAGATTCATTCTTCACGATGAATTTGTGAAATTTCCAAATTTAAGTCCAGAACGCATGCTAGTTCCATCATTTTGCAATGTTTTAAGTTTTGGCTTCATGTTCTCCATCTAGAACTCTCTCATTTCACCCCCCTTCACTTCCCTATCATCCTCCATCATCAATTCACCATTTTGTACACCAATCCTTCCATTTTTCACTGATTATTCTCCTACATTTCCCTTCAGATAGTTGCTGCCATGGCCATGGAAGTTGCAGAGCTTGGTGAAGCTATGATTTTAGTCATGAGAGGCTAGATCTTCATTCTTTGATGTTCAAGGAAGCCAATCTGAGTTCCTGAAGCTGCAATTGAGAGTTTCTTCTACTTTAATCTTAGTTTCACTCTCTACATTCATAGATTGTAGTTTCTATGGTTTAGATCTGTGATTTGTGATTGTAAAGAGGTGTAATTTGGTTGTTTTACATTGAGAATGAGATTTGGACTATATTTTGCACTCTGATTGACTAATTGAATTGATATTTCCTTTTGTTATATTGATTATTTCTTCTCAAGTATTTGAATCTCTTGATTGACCGGTTTGGTTTCTAACATTGTTAATTAATAGAGTAAAATACCTTTTGTAGAGTATAATCCATGTTAAGCATTTAGGTGGGTTTGATGAGCTAGGGTTATAGCTTATTGAATTCATTGTTTGTAGAAGGTCTTTACAAACCAAGTATAATAAAGGAATTGAAACTTAATCAAGACAGGAACTAGAATGATTGGTGGACTTGACCATCAAGGATAATTCGTACATTGCATTCACTTCATTCATTAAATACAAAAATATACAGAGTTTAGATAGTTTTACCTTAGGTTTTGGTATAGTCACTGGTTATACAAACACTTCATACATCATACGTGGTTAATTTGATATTTGTGATAGATTACTAAGGCATTCATAGGTTTCTCAAGAGATCGACATCTAGGTTAGTGCTACTATATTACATTTAGCTTAGTTTTATTTGATAGTCTAATGATAGGGCTACATCAACCAACCATAATAGGTGTAAAGATTATGGGAGAGGAAACCAAAAAGTGGAAGTGCAAGAGTAAAGAGAAAAAGATAGATATAAATATTAAATTATGTTATGTAATATGTTATGATGATATATTCATAAATATATTGTGGACAGTATGCTTCAATATATGATGATATTGACATGTACTTCTAAATAAGATAATGTACAGGAATGGTTAATGCATGAATGGAATGGTATCATGTATTGAAAGAATTAATCATGAATTGTTAATGCAAGTTAAGGGGATAAAGCATCCCTAAAGGAGCCACAAGTTTGTGACAGAGTAGAGGTGAGGCAAACGATTGATTCTGCCTATGAAATTTGGTATGGTTAAAGTAAACATCCTGAGCTTTAAAACAAGTAGTAGATCACTTAAAATCGATGTGTGTCCTAAGAGTTATGCTTGATCAAAAATTAGGACAGAGAAATTGGAATGTATAGTTTTAACCAAATGAACAATAAATTTCAACAAATAAACATATGAATTGGCAAGGGTTAAGTCCAATTTTATATCTTTTCCCTATAGAGAATTGAAAGTGCTTCAAATGGAATTTTGAACTACCTTAATACGATTTTTCTACCATTAGTTATGATTTTTTAAAGTTAACATAAAATGCTATGAACAATGTACGAACAATACGTAAATCACAACTTTTGAACTTGAAAATTTTCATCCTTGAGCTATGGGAAATGGATTATAATTGTTCTAATTGATGTATAATATGGTAATAAAGAAGGTATGGCACTTTTTGGTATTTGATAGAACCTATTCTTTATATGGTTTTCTCAAGACTTTTCTAATGTTTTGCAACAATTTTACCCTCATTATGTGTGCATTTATATCCATTTGATTACATTGAGTCATGCATTGCATTTTGCTGTTTAAGGGGTAAAAATGGTCATTTTTCTCTTCTAAATTTTAATTGCCTTGATCTGTAATCAGTTAATCTTTACAAAGCTCTTTGTTGTGATTTTCAGGCAATTGGAGAAGGACCCAAGAGTCATGATAGAGCATGGATGGAGCCAAAATGTTACAAGGACCAAAACAAAAAAGTTAGGAGTGTTTTGCCTACCCAGGTCGCAACATGGACTACTTAGGTTGTGACCTGGATGCCCTTTTAATGAAACTATGCATTTTGGACCTGAGTCAAGATGAGAGCTCTCTATCTTCCCAGGTCATGACATGGAACCTCTCAAGTTGCGACCTGACCCTCCTGAGTCGCAACCTTACATTCCTGAGGTCGCGACTTGAGTGTGTTAAGTGAAGCTGTGCGTTTTGGAATAGGTTTCTGAGCTTCTATACCTAAGGAGGGCAGCCACCACGAAAAAGGACGCTTCCATTCTGCAGATTTGAACAAGGTTGAGCCACCATCATCTCCTCTCAAGTCTCCATTGATCCTACACCCAAAACTTCTATTTTTCTTCATCTCTTCATCATTTTCTGTATTTCTAAATTGATCAAACCACCATGCACCCTTCTTCTCCATTTTTCCAATCTTATTTTTAGCTTTAACCATGGCTATTCATTCCTGGAGCGATCGCAATTGGTTTGAAGGCATGAGAGGCTAAATCCTTAGCCTCTTGGTGATGGAAGACAACGCTTAAGCTCAAGGACTTAATCTTTCTATAGTCTAAACCTTTGTTTAATGTTGTGTTGAATTTTTCTAGATTTAGGAACTTTATGCACTTGTATCAAACTTGGTTTATGATGGTAAATCTTGTGTTTAGACTATTCTATTGTATTTGGATTAGATGATGTTAATGTTGATTAATCTATTTAATATTTCAGTTTAAATCCCTGTGTTCAGTTTGATTATCAGTGATAATTGTTAATTAATCTATGTGCTTGGTATTCTGTGGCTGTCGATTGACATTTAGAGGGAATTTGCATCATCCATTCATTTACACTCTTAAGTGGTTTTCAGCAGTGTCTTAAGAGGTGTTAATTAACTTTGATTAAAGTGAGTTTTCATTAATTAAGACATTAGACCCAAGTGATTACTTGGGGTTTTCTTCAGACTTCGAGGTTTTCCAAACTCCCAATCATTCTAAAGAGCAGTGATAGTTGAGCTTTCATTATCAAGAGACTGTTTAACCATAATTCCCTTTTAATCCAAAACATTTCTTCATTCATTCAAAATACCATAAATAGTTAATTTTCTGCACTTTGCAATTGTTGCACTACTTTTAAAACAACTAAAACCCCCTTTTTACAATGTTTTTGAAACCCAATTTAGGCTAGGATTTCTAATAACAAGCTCCTCAAGAAGAACAACTGGTTGCATCCTATACTGCATTTTATCTGGTGCAACTCTCTTTCTTGATGATCCAGAAGGTGAAGTCCGGCACATCGATTAGTATCAAAGCCAGGTTTTGATCCTGGGACCTATGGGTTATGTCACATCTCTTTTATTGCTCCATTATATAACAATTAGAACCATTCGAAACTACTGTTCAAGTCTTGAGTATGAGAAAGTTTTAAAATTTTAACTTTGGTTCCAAGCTACTATTCACCATTCACTAAAATTCTTGCTAACTTTGAAAATTCATAACTAATTGTAAAAAAAATCAAAACAAAGTGGTTCTAAGTTCTATAGAAAGCTCTTGACATGATCTTTAGAGAAAAGGTACTCATTGGTATCCAAATCTCATGCACGAATCCCAGATTTCATGCAAAATGGTACTATTCATTTGGTCATTTTCTAATTTTTCAGGATTTATACCCAACTTTAGAAGGGTATAACTTTCTGTATAAAACTCTAAATTTAGTGATTTATCACTTGTTTTAAAGATAAAAATGAGATCTATAAGCATGTCAAATTTTAGATCCAGATCCATCCAATTTTTCAAAATCACATCGGTCAAACTTTACTCCCAAAAAGTCAACTTTTATTCCTTTTTCATACTATTCTTGCCTTTTCTTTTCCTTTTCATTTTCATCTAACTTTTCTAGTCATATGACATATACTTAACCATGATTCCTTAATCCATTATTCACATGTAAGGCACCCTTATCACTGATACAACAATTCGATATAATTTCATACAAATACATAACAATGTATATAATTACAAAACATTATTTCAATAACGTTAAGCTTAATCCCCTTCAGATATGCCTTCCTGTCCTTTCTCCTTGTCCTTGATGATACCACCAGAGATTCCTATTATTATTTGTGAATTGAGGGGAGTGAGATTTCATAGAAATCTCAGTAGCAATGAATAATAATTATCATATTTATCATGCATTACAAAATGTGAAATGTCACAATGCATAATAATCAATTCCAATTATATGAATGGCATATTATGCCATCAAGGAATTGAGTACATATTCACATTCCATATCAATGTGCATTTGGCCAAAGCATATCAAATATCAAAGAGCATTTCACACCATAGTATAAAACAATCAATTCATAGAAAAATAAAGCAAGCAACACATACACATTAAGTAAGCAAGAAAAACAATCAAATTAGATTCAAAGCTACCTTTTTTATACTTGATATAATTCAACCTCTTCAAGGGGTTAATGTTCTCCTTGTTTCTTCTCCACAAAACCTATCAATTCATGTATAAACACATTCCAATTCATCAATAATTTAAGCATAAACACCGATGCTTGACATTAAGCTTAATTAAACCCCCTTTTTCTTTAACTTTTGACATAATTATTTCCTCTTTGTTTCCATCAATCTCTTGGTCCATTCTTATATAATTTTTTTATGTAGAATCCAAATATGAATTCAGATTTATCAAAATCACAGTCCTTCCCTTTCATTTTAGCTTAGCCAAATAGGGGGTATTATGTTCTAGAAATTTCATTTTTGATTCCAATGATTTCAAACACTTTCCCTTAGTGTTTCTCTACACAAAAACACCTTTTCAACTCATTAGAATTATCAAAACATGTCAAAACAAGCTCCTACCCTTAGGACAAGTCATGGCCGAATTGAACCTTTAAGGACCCTATCTTGGTTTTCTTCCAAAAGTCAATTCAAACACCATTTAAACATGCTTGTTCCACATCATATTTAAGGTTTCTATCCTTCCCTAAAACATAAGCATACTGGACGAAAATTACAGCATCTCCCCCTTGGAATTTCAATTCAAAAACCTAAACAGACAAGCTTTAATCTCAACCAAACCAAAGCTCAAACACACCTTCATGAATCCTTGATTAAAGCTTGATGATTCCTTGTCCAAAAGTACTTATCCAATTAAGGTTTCAGCTCAAGGAAATGTTTTGGTAGCACCTCCCCTTTCTTTGCCAATTTTCTACCGATTTTTGGGTATTTAGGGGGTATTTATAGGCAAAATAATTTGCTATTTTCTCCCCCATTTTGGATGACCAAATGCCACCTAAGGGTAGTTATTTGGCCACCATCCATTGTAAGATACCTTCATATCATACCATATGGATTTTTACTAAAATATTCCAAGATTATCACATAAAAATTGGATTTTTCTTTAATTAATTTAAAGGCTCCAAAATAGTCACAAAATTAGGCCTAAATTGGGCTCAATGTGGGGCTCACAAATGGTTTAGGGCGGCCTAAAAAGATGGCCGACAAACCAAATCACAATCCCAAACCATTTTGAAACTTTATTAGTTACTATTCACTAGTAACATTGCATTATTTTTCTAGGCCTCCAAAAATTCATTTCTCTCCATGAAAAATCCCTTCTTAATATAAGAACATGATCTGAAAATATGTAGAATTTTTCTTTTTAGATTGAATTCTCTCCGATTAGGCCTCTATCGGTGTAACTGCAGGAGAATAAATCCTCTAAAATTAATTCCTGTGCCTTTAAGGTCTGAAACCAATTTTATAAATTTTCATAAATATTTAAAAAATTAATCCATATTTTTTGGGGAATTATTGAGGCCTCTAGCTATTTAAAATGATTATTTTCCTTTAATTTTTCACTATTTTCCTGAAAAACCTCCATGTTCGAAAAATTTCGTAATAACTCATTTTCAAACCAATTTCACCTCTAGGGTCTCCATTGAGGTTCCAAAACCTTTAATTCGCTAATTTTCTATTTTTAGGAAATTTTTTAGAATTTTTCTCAAATTTTTCCATTTTCCCTTTCTTGGACCGATAAATTTGAAAATATCAGTTCAGACCCTTTTTGGGTCTCACACCATGCCTAGTCCTCTTAACCAATATTTTTTCCCTATTAGCCCTTAACCAAATTTTTCATCCCTTAGATCAATGTTAAATTTGATGGGATGTGACATTTTCCAGATTGGTGGTTCCTACGGTGGCTAGTATCGGAGGAGGATCCTGCCACTCTTCTAGGATAACATGACAACCCTGAGGATAGGGTTAAATCAAGTATGACATCTAACAAGGCTAGTAAAAAAGAGCTATTAGATGATGATCAAAGTGCAATGGCCTAGTGGAGTAAAAGCAGTACCCAGAGACAAGGCAAGGCCCAGCAAAATAAAGACTAAAGATTTGCCAATTAAGAAGAGACCTTTATTGGTCAAGAAAGAATTCAGAGGGTATGATAACATCTTTCAAGAATTAATAGAGCTTGGGAGGCACATAGATAAGTTGCAAAATCAGTATGCTTCCATCTATCTGGATCACTTTTTCTATGTGAGACTACTGCATAATAAGGTGACTGAGAAGGATCAGATGTAGATGACACACTTTGAGGGCAAGTCTTGATTGACACACTTCCAAGAAACCAAATTTGGTAGGATAAGGTCCAAAAGATTTGCAAAATCCCCATGCCTTATACATTTGATCAGTTACTTGATGATCTTGAGATCTTTGCTATCTCTATGTTTCCTTTTCTTTTGGTGCCTTGAACTTAGATAATTGTATAATATATAGTTATGATGGGCTGTACTGACTACCAAGTAAATATTGGGATGATTATGCTATACTTGTACATATATAGAAAATTTTAATATGAAATATCTTTTGCAAATAAGTAATGATTCAGTTCCTCTTATAGTTAAGAAGACTTAACATAATGGTTAGAACAAGACACGGAACCTAAGCAGGGGAAGAACTAGCAGGACCTCCTATTAATCTAATACAAAGAATTATGGAAAGATTAGAGGAATAGTAAAGGACCATGCAAGAGATACAAGTTATATAGGTCAGACAAGAATAAGAAAGAGACGCTACCATAGCTACAATAGTAGCAGCAACATTAATGCAGTTACAATAGTCCAGGCAAGGTATAACTAGGGCAACTCAACTAGTCTAACAACCCCAGTAACCTTAGGAAGTAGTTAATGAGAGAGCATGGCCTGCCACAGAACCTAACACCTTGCAGCAGTGGATAGTAAAGTCTGGGAAACATCCCCTCCATCTTTTGAGGAAACTTCAGATATGCAGGTGGCCAAGGATTGGAGAACTCGATTAGAGAAAATCTTTAAGATTCTAGAATACTCATCTGAGAGGAAAGCTCAGATGGCAATTTATAAGCTGGGAGGGAAAGTAGATAGGTGATGGAGGAACACCAAGCAAACACGACTCCCATCACCTGGGAGGTATTTAAAGAGCAATTCTTTCTAAAGTATTTTTCTTACTCAGTGAGAGGCGAGAAAAAGGTAGAGTTCCTCATGGTAAAGCAAGCGGCTAATGAATCTTTTGATTAGTATTTAGCCCAGCAGATCAAGTTATCTAGGTATTCTACCTATCTCCAACATATAAATGATGAATGCTGGTTTATAGAAAAGATGATTAGGGGGTTAAGACTTGAGCCGAGAAAGAAAGTGGGCCCACGATAGCTCGAAGTATTCAATAAGGCAATAGAAGTCTATTATATCACCGAGGGTGGCTAGAATCGTTATAAGCTAGCTAAGGCAACAAAGCCAAGAAATCAGGGTCAGAATTGGATAAGAAGGAACTTCTTATGGTGGTAGTAGGAAGAAGAGAAGGCCTAACTTTTTTAAAAGGCCTAGGCGGTTTTGAGAACATTTATCGAGGACATAAGTGTGGGTATCTGTGGTAGAAATCACAAAGATAGGCCATGCACAATAGGTCAGAGCATGTGCCATAGATGTGGAAAGCCCGAACACTTTGCTAGGGAGTGCCTGCGAGGTGTCGACAGTACGGCAAGACCCCAAACTCAAGGCAGGGTGTTCGTCCTTAACAAAGAAGAGGATCGTAAGTCACCCGAGATGATCCAAGGTACGATTAGTGTGAATGATTACCTTGTGAATGTGTTGTTTGACTCCGGTGCTAGCTACTCTTTTATATCACATGACTGTGCTAGGCACTTAGGCCTCACTATTGACATATTACTATATGATTTGTGTGTTAAGTAAGTTTTAAGTTCTTGTGTTTGCTTGAACTACATTGTATGGTATGCCAATTGTTGCACTATGTTCAACCTTATATGCATGCCTTTTTCTAATATTAATGTCATCCTTGACTTGAACTAGTTTATCTTCACATAAGGTCCTCCTCGACTGTAAGAACAAAATATTAATCCTTCCTACACAAGAGGGACCCCTAGCATGGAAGCAAAGTTGAACTTGATTACAGCGGCCCAGGCAAACAAATGTTTGAGGCAGGGTTACTAAGGCTATATGGTGTTTTTCTCAGTGAAGGTAGAAAAACAATCAAATTAGATTCAAAGCTACCACTGGGACATGTTCTGACACCATTTTCTCATTTTAATTAAGTACATATATGGCGCCATCTTAGAGGAACATAGATGAAAATAATTAGCTCTACTGATAGGCTACTTAACCTTACTGAGTCACGCAGTAGAGATTTCACTATAATGGGTAGACAAAGGACTATCTAAAATATTCCTGTATTGCGTTCTGATTTTTGTGCTGTCCATAAATATCTTTTGCTGAGTCAGCATGATGACTTGTAGGTGTCATGATTGCATTTGGTGACTCAGCATGATGACTCGTATGTATCATGATTGCATTTGGTGACTCAGCATGCTGACTCATAGGTGTCATGATTACATTTGGTGACTCAGTACTGTTATGGTGGTGTTTAGATATTTTCTTTCTCCTTTTCCCAGAAATATTCTTAAATAATACTTAATCGGGGTTACCTTCTCTGAATTCTTTCTATCAGCTCGTAACTCCATTGATCTGTCTTTGGGTTTTATCCTTTCATTTTCATCACGGGAAATTCCTCTAATTTATCTCAGGTCAAAAGTCAAATTCTAGACAGCTATTTTGATTTTCCCCGGATAGGGTATAAATAGGCTTTAAATTTAATTAAAGCTAACCTTGTCAATTTTTGGGGACGAAATTAATTTTACAATCTGTTTAAATTCCTCAACTACTGTTCCCCAGTTTTTCCTGATTATTTGAGGCCATCTCATAGCTTAAATAATTCAATTTAAGTTACAATCTCAAATTGTCCAAAACCCTGGAATGACTTCAGGGCATTTCTGTCATTTCTAGCCTTATATCAACTCTAGGATCCTATTCCATTTTTCTGGAATTTTTCTAAGTCATTTGGGCCCTTTTTGCTAACTCTGAGCATTGGCCAACCAGAACTTTTATTATTTATAATTAGATCCCTACTTGGCCTAGGAATCTTTTCTTTGTAATTTAGTCCCTCTTTAGGCCTAACCTTTGAAACCATCTCTTGCAAGTTTCTAGCATAACCTCTGGCCCTTAGTTGTTTCTAGTTTGTCATTCTTTAGTCCCCGAACACTATTGTTTTATACATTTGTCCTTGAAAAATCACTTTTTCCTTCCAAGGGATCTCCAGGACTTTCGTTGCATTGGACTTAATAATCATCCTTTCCTTGTGCTATTACTTGTATGTATGAGCCAAAATTTGAGATGTTACAGTGCCAGAAACAATCGTATCTGATAGAGATCCCTGATTCCTTTCCAAATTTTGGAAAGCATTACAGAAGACCATGGGTACTAAGTTAAGTTTCAGTACGGCCTATCGCCTATAAACGGATGGACAGACAGAGCACCATATCCAGACCCTTGGAGATATGTTGAGAGCCTGTGCCTTACAATAATAGTTATCATTCTAGTATACAAATGGCTCTGTATGAAGCATTGTATGCGCAAAAGTGTAGATCATCGATGTGCTAGGCAGAATTGGGGGAAAGAAAGGTGTTTAGCCCTTATTTGGTATAACAAACCTTACAACACATCAAGTTGATTCGGCAAAGATTACTTACAGCCTAGAGTAGACAAAAGAGTTATGCCAACATATGGTGAAAGCCTCTGGAATTTGATGTTGGAGATTATGTCTTTCTGAAGGTATCTCTAACTACAAGTGTGCGAAGCTTCATAAAAGCTCAAAAGCTAACACCCAAATTCATTGGACCCTTCTAGATTCTTTGAAGGGTTAGACTAGTGGCATATATATTGGCCCTGCCTCCTATTCTTTGTCAAATTCATAACGTCTTCCACGTCTCTCAATTGAAAATGTATTAACCAAATCCTTCTCATATCCTGTAATATAAGGATATAGAATTGCAAGATAACCTCACTTTTGAGGTAAAACCGATGAAGATCGTAGATCAACAGACTAAGCAGCTGTAGAATAAGACAATTTCAACAGTCAAGGTGATATGGAGAGGCCTAACTTAGGAAGAAGCCACTTGGGAAAAGGAAGACGACATGAAGGCTAGCTATCTAGAGTTATTTATGAGGTATGTTTTAAATTTCGAGGACAAAATTTATTTAGGGGGGAGGAATTATCACATCCTAAAAAATTTAACCCTGCATTGTAAGTTAGAAATTACGTCACAGGCCAATATAGAAAGTAGACAGAAGGACAAAACAACTTTTGACATAAAACTCAGATAGGGTCCGGACTGATTTTTCTAAAATATCCTGTATAGTTTGGACAAGATATAAAAGGGTGTCAGAAAAATTATAAAATCCCCTAAAAATAGGAAAAATAAAGATTTGAGGATATAGAATATTATAAGAGGTTCCAGAGGTATCAAATAGACAAAAATAAATTATTATAGAATTTCTAGAAATTATCAATATTTTTGACCTTGACATGGTTTTTAAAGGAAAATTAATTATTTGAGCTTCCCTGAGGTCCCAATAAATTGGTGAAAAATAGGGATAAATTATTTGGTATATTTTTGTGAATTTAAAAATTATCCCTAGCTTATGAATGTGAAGAGAAATATTTTAGGGAATTTCAGTGATAAAGCTTTATCGGTAAAAACCTATTTTAAGAGAAATTTTGATTCAAGGGGTTAGAGGTGGGAATAAATTTGACAAAAATTCATATGGTCTTTTTAAAATTAAATAGGATTTTTCATGATGAAAAATAAATTTTTGGCATCCTAGAATAATTATTGAAAGTTACAACTGAATAGTAACTGATAAAACACAATTTTGGTTTGGAATTGATATTTTATGATTCGGCCACTTTCTTTACTCCTTGCTAATCAGATTTAAATTGGATTTGGGCTAAGGAAACATGCAAAATTTATGCAGCCCATGTCTCCTTCTATTTAAGTGGTTAAGCCCAAGTTTAGGCCCAAATTTACATAAAAATCATGTGCTTAAAGGACACTTGGCAAAGAGCTTAATTTGGAGGCGTAAAAAGGGGGGAGGCTGGCCAAAACACTCTATAAATACTACCCCCCTTAGGAAGGTGTTGCCAAACTAAAAACTCAAGCTTAAAAGGGAGTCTTCACCGTGTATTTGGAGGTGGAAACCTCGAGCTTTGATCAAGGATCAACGAAGGTAAGTTTGAGCTTGATTTTGGTTAAGTTTAAGACTTGTTATGGTTAGGAATTCAAGTGTAATCTAAGGTCCTTATGCTGTCATGTTTCAGCTGAATTGAATATATGTTAAAGAAGGATGGAAGCCTTAAAAATAAGCTTGAATTAAGATGTTTAAATGGTATTTGGATTTATTTTTGGAAGAAAACCAAGTTAGGATTTCAATAGGGTACATTTCGGCCAAATCAAGTTCTTGGGGTAGGAGTTTATTTCAATATGTTTTGATAATACCAATGAGTTCAAAAGGTACTTTTATGTAGGGAAACACCAAAAAAAATGTTTGGACACATTGGAATAAAAAAAAGAGATTTTTGAATTCAATAGGGGCCTTATTCAATGATTTTTACTCAAAACCTATTCTAAACCTTGGAGGTTAAATCAAAACTTTTATCCAGGGATTGCACTATAGCGTGCAACCTCGGGTCGTCTCACTTAAACAGAGCCTTAGCGAAATAGACCTAAATTAGCTTAAATGTCATGCAATGCAAACTTGAATATAAACAGGGGGTTTTGGTTTTTCGAAATCATTAAGTAAATTGAATGAATGGTAAACAAAATATTTTTTTTTTTGGATTTTAGGGAAATAAGTGATGAATGCAGATAGACAATAACCAAATAATGATGAAGTTGCTCTTGAAAGTGTGCTCAGGTTGTCATAGTTCAAAATCAATTGATATGGGAGTAGAGATCACTAAGTTTTGAATTGATAAACCTCAAAGTACTCTTTAAGTCCAGAATTTTGATAAATGAACTCCATTTCTCAAAATCCTGTTAAGTGCTCTTAGTGTGTATAGAAAGATTGATTAAAGCAACAGGTCAAATGCAATCAAATCGACTCAATATCAAAACACAACTGTGCAAGAGTAAAGAGAATCAAAAGATTACAACTGACATATATGAGATTTCACATATTTAAACTCAAGGTTCTACAATAATCAATCAACTACACATATGAAAATCCAAGCTGATTACAACTATAATCAAGTAGTTCAACTATAAAATACAAATCCTAAACCTAGGAACTCATAAATTCATAGCTGAACTAGGATTAAACTACTCCCCTTCTTAGTTCATTGAACTCCAGCCATTGCTACGCCTTCAAGAGGAAGGAAAACGCCTAGCCACTCATAGAAATCTGAAGCTTCTCAACTAAGAATGAATCTGAGCTTCCCATGGTGGAGGTTTGACAGTGAAAAATGGAAGAAATTAAGGTTAGATGAGAGAAAGATGAGAGAGAATAAGGATGGGGGTTGTGGTATGAGTCAATCATGTCACTTACACGAAAATAGGGTTTCTAAACTGATAATGGAGTGTATTGGGTCGGTTTATGAGAGTGGGTAGGTAAAATTTCCGAAAATGGTTCGGGTCTGGGTTGCTGATTCGAGGGGTTCGCCGCGGTGAAAGTATATGTTCGCTGAGGCGAACCTTGGCTGAAAGAACTTCTGTCGATGTAGTTTCTTTTGCCACGCTGAAGACAAAGTTGGCCGCGGTGAAACTTGACAAAGGCGTCAATTCGTCTTGTGTGCTAGACTTCCTTGATCTTCACTCTTGGTTCTTCTTCTTGAGTGTCCTGAAATAAAAAGTAATGGTTTGAGGTATCAATTGTCCCAAAAAATAATTAAATCAAATTAATTAATAAATATGATAATTTTACCCTCAAATAATACTAACTCAGAACAAAGACCCTCAATCTCAATTAAGCACAAATATCATTAAAATAAGCTAAAAAGTGTAACAAAAATATGGAAAAAGTCATCAATTAGTATAAACAATTTGAGCTCAATCAAATTCCCCCATACTTACTCCTTTGTACTCCTGGATAAAGCTAAAAAAAATGATTCAAAAAGATACAAGTGCAATGAGAAATACTAACATGCTTAAAGATGATAGTAGAAGATTAGCAAGAAATTCCCACGGAGATTGACAACGGTAAAGTAAAGACATGCTAAGAAAGTAAATGATAAACCTTGTCGCTAGGTAATCAAAGTTTTACTAGGGAAATGCAGCAAGTGAGGCACTACCTAGGTCATTCTTCTCAAGGAGCCTTAAGTTGTATTTCAATTCTTAACAATTCACTTTTAATTATCAAATTACCAAGATGAAAGCTTGAGTTTCAAAAAACAGAAATTGAAACAAGAAACAAATCTAATAAAAGGTAAAATACAAAAGAAGATTCAGATAAGAGATAGTAGTTCCCCTTGCAATTTATCCAAACTTCCTTGTTCAATCTTATAATTTGGAGTCTCTTAATGTCAATTAAATGGATAGATTCAGCTACTACTCAAATCTCTCTTAACACAGATCAGAAACAACTATCTTACTAGATTCATTGTCTTGGTCTGTGAGAAGGAAAATCAATTGATAAGAACACTTGAGAAGCGAGTTGCAATTCTCTAAGAATGATCACAACTGTGAATCATCAATTTATTCAACCAAAATTCAGATTTACAGAACAACAGTCCAAGGAAAAACGAATTAGATTTACAAATCAACAGAGAATCCTCTATTCAACTGAATTAAAGGACACAACTCACATATGAATGTTTAATCAGATCTAAATTCCAAGAAACATAAATCTAACTATCCAACCTTCATTCTAACCACAATTGTTCAATTGAAACAAATGAACCTTAGAATAGAAAGTGGAAAATAGATCTGAAACGACTCCCTGTTCAGCTCTATGAACTCAGGTCAGCTTCATTGGTAGGAAAACTTGGAAATTCAGCTACTCATACTCTGGATTAGGGTAGAAACAGTAAGAATTGATGAAAGATTCATGGTTGATTGGTGGAAATTGATGAATTTGGACGAAAATGGAAGAAGGAATTGAGAGAAGGCGGAGAGAACAAGAAAATCGCGTCTGGAGATGAATGAGGAACTGGAATCTGGTATCTGGGTTGAAGCACACGACTCTGCATTTAAATCTGGAATTTTTTGTCATCCGCCGCGGTGCCTTTGTCCATCCGCCGCGGCGCCTGGCCTGTACGGTGCCGTTTTGATTAGTGATCCTGAGCTTCATGTAAATACCAATCCGCCGTGGTGCCTCTGTCCATCCGCCATGGCGCTTTTTACCAAGAGTCCCCTTGGAAATCCACCGTGGCGCCTCAGACAGAACTGAAACTCCCTGAAATTCACACCAAAGTAGGGATCAAAAGTACACACATATAAAATCATATAAAAACATGTAAAAACACCTGCAAAACCTCACAATTCCTCTCACTAACTCTTATGCACAATGGAAGCTAATTATGCCCAAAGTATGCAAATATAGATGGCAAAAGCATGAGTTTAGGGCTAGAAATGTATGCAAATAATGAGACTTATCAGTAAACACTATGGATGTTTAATCCAAAAGATTGAGCAAAAGAGATTTATCTCAAAGGTATGTGTTTAGCTCTCAACTCACTTGTTTTGGGATTATTTCACTCTAAGTCTGTTCAGTCCAATCTCTACCATAGGCTTGTAATAATTCTACCTCTCCACCACAAGAACCACAAATTACAAATCAAGAGGACTTAAGGTTTGTAAATTTTAGTGATGATCAAGTGAAATGGATGGGATAAAAGAGAAAGTGAAATTGAGTACAAGCATAACAACTATTCTACCCATGCCATAAACATAAACCTTCCTGAAGAAAGGAGCTAATAAAAAAAAAATTTGAAATTTTTTTTGTTTCTTTTTAATATGGTCAAAACAGAACAAAAAAAATCTACAATTTATTTGCATGCATGTACTCAAAGTGTAGGTCCAAAGGGGTTGACAATGGTAAGGTGTTTGGGCTTGTGTTTGGGTAATAGGGGTTTGGAATCGAATGCCTCCGTCATGTCCACAACATGTTGATTCACCAGGCTTTGATTAAGAATTAAAACAAGTTCTAGAGAAATATGAAACTAAACAGATTCACACAATTTAACAATTTAAGGCCCAAATATCCTTCTAACAAGGCTAGTATCTCAATTAATCAATCTCAAGATTTCAAAGCACATAATCTTATTTTCAAAGCATACCCTCGTTTACTCCTTGTCAAAAATAGTGGGGAAATACTAGTCTAAGTTCAACCATCATTTAAAAGTATGGTTAGTTTTCTAAAAACACAAGTATAATTTTGATTTTTCAATAATTTTAAAAATGCAGGAGCATTAAGAATCTAAGCCATGAGGGTTTCCGAAGAAAGAAAAAATGAAACTGCAAAGCATTTAAGTTTTTTTTTTGTTTCACCGCGGCGAATCTTAACCAAAAGAAAAAAACTGGTAGAAGACCTGCTTCGCTGCAGTGAAACATAAGTTGGCCACAGCGAAGTATGGCCGATATGTCACACCTTACTATTATATTAACTTAGGTTCCTTTCAAAACTATTTTAGACCACATTGGATGGTCTTGGACTCACTTTTTATCTTAAAAACGCTAAATTTCGGATTTTTACTGTTCAACGGGTAAAAATCCAGTTTTTCTGGCCCAACTTCAAAAATTCATAACTTATTCCAAAAAAATCCAATTGGGGTGGTTCAAAATTATATTTAAAACCCTTTAAGTACTATTTCAAGAAAAAATAATCTCATGATCCAATTCCTTATGAAAAAGCATCAGGGTTTTGTGAAATGCAACATTGTCCATTTGCCAAAAACCCTTTTTCCCAGATTCTAAACTTTAACTTTGAAAAATCATTAAAAATCGTATACTTGACCATTTTTAACGTATTACCTATTAATTTGAAGCTCAGGATGTTATCTATAATCATGCAAAATTTTGTGATTAACGCATTTGAGAGTATACTTAAAAAGTCACGTAAACAGGGCAGTGTGAGTGTGATTACAGCACTATTAGTATAATATGTACATAACCAAAAGGGGGCCATGAATTTTATGGCAAGACACCATACTTTAGCCTCCAATCTATAGCTTGCTCATAGGAGTTTCAGGCCCTAAAATGTTAGATTATATTTGGGGGATGAGATTTTAAGAAATCCTAGTAGCAAGATCAATAACCAAAACATTAACATGCATCATTATAAAGCATTTCAACATTAGCTATCATAGGAGAACTAATCTTTTTATAAATAGGCAACCTCAACATGCAAGGCCATGGCAACAAATGCAAGGAGCAACCATATCACATCATCATAGTTCAACCATATAATAGCAAGCATACATGCCATAAATAACAATACAAAGTTAACATTAATAGCTAATTAGATCCCACTACCTTGATCCAATGCTTTTTGTTTTTCATGTTGTTCCTTCTTGCTTCCACAAGTGCCAAACCCTAACATGGAAATCCACAAAAAGGGCAGCAAGAATAATCAACCATTCCTCATAAAATCAATAACATAACTCAAGTAACTCCTAAACCCCTTAAAGCTTTCATCTTTGTTCTTGAATTTTTAGAGTTGGTTTCCATAAACCTAAAAATTCCCTCTTGACTCAACCCTACATGATTTTTCATGTAGATTCCAAATATCTACTTGGATTTAACAAAATAAATTTCCTTCCTTCAGTTTCAGCTTGGCCGAACCACTATGGTTCACTTTTCAAAAATTACAACTTTGGTTCTATGGCTTTCAACCCTTGTTCTTTAGGTTTACCCTACACCATTTTTCATTTTGAACACAATGAAAGCCTCAAAAATTTGAAAAACACATCCTAGGGTTCAGATCTTGCTTTGGCCGAAATGGATCTCAAGCAACATAGCAAAGAAAACACTTCAAAATCAACCTACAAACTCTTGTAACCATTAGGATCTACAATACTTTGAAGTGTTCTAGCAGGATCTATAATACTTTGAAGTGTTCTAGCAACCAAACTCCCTCCCCTACATAAGAAGCATTTCGGCCAGCACTCAAAGAAGAAGAGAACCAAAAATTTCAACCATACAACTCAAGCAAACAAGGCATGGAACAACTTAGAACCAAAAATTTACCTTGGATCTCACTTGTATGCTTAAAGCTGATGCCTTTCTCCTTGGGTTTCCTTTGAACTCTCTCTTTTTCCTTCACACTTTGCCTTGGCTAAACCTTGAATCAGATTTAGGGGGAGGAGAAGCTCATTAGTGCTCACATAATATCCCACCAACCATCATTAATGATATGCCAAGTGTCAAGAGCCTAATTAGTCTTAATCCTCTCTCTTAATTAACTTAAATCATAATGTAATTAAATTCCAAAGTCAAGATCCTCTCCATTGTTAGCTTGACACTTGGAAAGCTTTAATTACCATCTATTAAAGGCTTGACAAGTGGCAACTTGTGGGCCAAGCAAAGTGCAAGACTCTACTTCTTGCTTTATTGGTGCACTTTACTCCGGGTTTAACTTCTTTTCTATAATTACAGTACTCTAACCTCTGTAATTATTTCTTGTCAGATCCATAAATTATTCTCCTCATTTTTATCTTTCTAAATTTTCCCTCTTTATCACAAAATTAATTTCCCAATAATTAAATAAAATGGAAAACTAATTTCCTTCTCTTTAATGATTTTTCCACTTTTAAGAGGAATTGGGAAAAATCTCGAGTACTTGAGGGCCTTCTTTTAATTTTATAATTTCCTATAATTTCTTGGGATATCATAGAAATTTTCTTGGAATTTTTATCCTCCTTAAAATATTTATTTGGATTTTTCCAAATAAAAAACCTTAAACTAGCTTAAATTGCCCTTAAATTCCTTTGTAATTTCTCTAAGGGCAATTTGGTCATAAAACTAATTTTATAATCCCATATAATTCTCAAGGAACCTTGTCCTTATTTTTCCTAAATTTTCTGAGGCTCAGAATTATTTTGCCATAATTATTCTTGACCAATTTTCTTTAATTAGTCAAACTTTTCATAATTGGCTTGGAAAATTATAATAATTATTTTCCGCCAAAATTCTTCTATTTCTCCCTGTCATTTTTGACCTTTAAATACTTAGGAATATTCTTATTCCTAATTGTCATATTACTGGATGTGACATTTCTCCCCTTCTAAATAAATTTCGTCCTCAAAATTTAAAGTGTATCTTATTGGAAAAGTTCAGGATACTTTTCCTCTATCTTAGTCTTTATCTCCCTTATAGCTTCTAGTATAAGACCTTTTCAGACAACCTCGACTAATGGAAACTGTCTGTTTCTCAGCTTTTCCTCTATCTTAGTCTTTATCTCCCTTATAGCTTCTAGTATAAGACCTTTCCAGACAACCTCGACTAATGGAAACTGTCTGTTTCTTAGCTATTCAACTTTCTGATCAATGATTCGGTTTAGTTTGATCTCAAGGACAGGTTGTCTTGGAGCACAATGTCATCATAGTTTATGACATATGCCGAGTCTAAATGGTACTTCTTTCATTGGGAGTTATAGAAGACATCATGAATTTGACTTACATTCAGGGGAATGGTCACTTATAACCTACTAGTCCAGTTTTGGACAAAATTTGAAATAGTCAATCGTAGTTTGAACTTAACTTCTTAAGCTTTAGGGATCAACCGACTTCCGTTGTTGGTTACACTTTAATCACCAACCTCAATCTTTAACGGTCTCCTTTGATGTTTGAGTAGCTCTTTTGTCTACTTTGAGCCGTTAGAAGTCTTTGCTAAATAACTTTAATCTACTGAGAAGTCTGATCCACTATATTAGGACTATACTTACTTCTTTTATTGAGTTCTATCCAGCACAAGGGAGAGCTATACTTCCTCCCAAAGAGTGCTTTGTATGGTGCCATTTGGATATTTGCGTGGAAATTACCATCTTATGCTACTTTAGCTAACGGTAAGTACGTATCCGAGTTACCACCAAAAATAAGCGCATATGCGTACAGCATATCTTTTCACATCTATATCGTTCTTTGTGTCTACCCATTCGTCTCAGGATAGTAGGTTATATTGAATTTGAGAGCAGTGTCCATTTCTTTCATAAGGACCCCCAAAACTTCAAGTAAATCTCGGGTCTTAGTCCGAAACCATACTGCTTAGGACACTCGGTAGCCTAACAACTTCCTTAACCTTCACCTTTCATTCTTTGCTAGACTTAGTGCATTCTTGTCAAAATGGCTGACACTTTTGGCTTTTTCACCCTCTTACATTACTTTCCAGAGGTTACCTATCATTGGATTACTCTTACCCAGGCACACTTAACTGAACAGTGCTGACGGAAAACTAAGGCACTGATTTTGATAGGCTCAACCCTGGTACTTTACTGTCTTAGACCCCTTTCTTAATCTATCTTAGTTGGGTATTTTTAGCTTACATTCTTGTCTCTTGCCTCATCTTAAGGATTTACCCCTCAATACCCAGTCTGTTTCTGTGTCACATGGAGTTCTTCCTATATCTTGAGCTAGCCTGAATGTCTCTTTTCCAGGTCTTATGGCTCTAACTCCTCTAACTTTGGCTTTCCTCTATTAATTGAAAGGAAATTGAATCCAGCCTAATCAATGATAAGGTTATCTGGAAGGAAATCATGGGTACTCTCTCAGTACTGGTTTACAACCGAAGGAGGTTTCCACATCCTCAACTCATCCCTGGTCCTCATCTTCCCAAATAGGTACCAATCTCTGGGAGACTTAGACCATAGGACTAAGTGAAGTCATCTCCACTCAGTTGGTCACCATACCAATAATTCCCCAAAACTATTCCAAGAACCAATACCATTTTCTTAAGCCTCCTATCAATTCCCCAAGCCACCTATTCGTCTCTTTAGGTGCCTAAGCCAATTTGTATTAGGAGTTCTCTTATCCTCCAGCTACTCTTACCATCTCTTACTACATTAGAATGGTACAGAAAGAGGACTTATGCAACTTCTCTTTCCTCTACTTTGCTTTTCAATACGAGCATACTCTAGCATGCATAATGTCTGGCATTTTAATGCAAGGTGTGTAAGCTCTTACTGGTTGCTATGTCCGTAGCGTGCTAACCGGACATCTTATCCCTACAAGAGGGAGCCTCTTTTCTGTTCGCAGCTGCTTCTGGAAGTCATAGGGAGAGGATTTGTGAGGTTCTTTTTCTTTCTACTTACTCTAGTACTCTACTAAGCTCAGATACATCTAAGCCTAGCTTCATTCTTAGCTAGTCATACTTCCATTAGGTAAGGTCAACTCCACTTGCCTTGCCTCGGCTGCTTCCCTTTCCCACTCAAATAGGGTATTTTGCTCCATCTTGAGCAACATCAACTCTAACTTGGAGGACCAATTCCCATTTTCTCTAGGAAGATTTCTGGCCAAGAACTTATCCCTTGAAAAGGGTGCCTCTCAACCTAAACCCCAAGCGACTGAGTATCTCTTAACATTAAGGGAAACATGCCAAACTCTAAGCTAGTTCCCTGCATAGCCATTCGTCTTGTCCTTTTCTTTTTTATCCTTAAGACATTTCCCTAGAGCTCTCCATCTTACTTCACTATCTCAAGGTTTCTATTCATCTATTCTAGGACTTGAGATAGCTACTCTATCATGGTGCCCTAGCCCTAATGAGGCTATAAGAGTTCGTCTAGCTTAGGTTACCACTTACACCTTCTTAAAGGTGTAAAGATTCAACCCCTAACTGTCTCATTCAACTCCTCATCATTATTCTTCCTCTTGAGGGGGAATATGATAATTCTAATCGGTGGCTATCTCTCTCTTTCTAACTTCTACTGATCTCACTCTTTGTGATCTATGAGAGTCGTTGTGTCTCGTTGAGTGTAACATCTAGACTTTTGGGCCTAGAAGCATCAAAAGTAGCCTGAATTGGATAGGCTACCAGATCCTTTTTGAGCAGAAGTCCTAAAGATGAGAAAGGAAGTCAAAGCAGTTTCAGGGACTAAACTGTAAAGTAAAAGTTTTCCAGGGGCTTTAGTATAATCAAGGTCAAAGACTCCAGTAAAGTCTCGAAGGCCTAGAGAGAGAAAAGAGACTAGATATAGGCCAAAGGTTAAGTTAGAAGCCTCAAAGAGAGGATTATATGAAGTTAAGTCCAAGCAGGGACTAAACTGTAGATTCAAAAAGTTATAACCAGCAAGGGCCAAAATGGAAGAGTATACAGAAAATTCCAAGTAAATCTCAGAAAATGGGAAATAATATTCTAAGACTCTTCTATGAAGAGAAAAGACAAAAATACCCCTGAGATAGCTTAAATGGAATTTATGAGGTTATGGCCAGTAAAAGTACACTGTTTGAGATAATTATTTAAAATAGCAAGAGACCTCAAAAATGTACATAAAAATGAGGATTAATTGGTTGAAAGGTTATACTAGTTTATAAAATTAGTCCTGCAACCAAAAGGCTAGTGGAATGGCTTTAATAAATTAAAGAGTAGATTATACCGATAAAAGGGTATTTTAGTAAATGATTTTTATACAAGGCTTAGAGGAAGTGTTATGGCCTGAGAAAATTCATAAATACTCTCTAGAATGAAGGGGAATTTATGGAGTAGACAGAAGAATTTTCTGAACCCCGGAAGGCCATAAAGAAAATCAAAGAAATGTGGGCCAAGTAAAATAGGAGGAAACTTAAGGGCTAAGTTTAGATCCGACGGTTATGATCCAATCTTCCTTCTCCTCCACCATTTTTGCAATCCCCCACACTTAAACCTTTGTACTCCTGGACAAAGGCAATACAAAACTGAAGCAAGAGAATAGTATTGATACAAATGAGAACCCCTATGAATTCAAAGTAAGAAAGCAGTAGTGCCATTAATCCAACTCTTTAAATAAGCATCCATAGTGATCTAGGTTAATGAGAAGGGATTAAAGTAGAGTACAATCAATACAATGGGAATGAGCAAAAGAGAAAACACTCAAGATATAAATTGTTTCACTCTACTCACCAAGTTGGGGTAATTTTCTCTCAAATCCACTTAATCAACCACTTTGCCATAAGCTTGTTACAATCCTAGTTCTCCACTTTTAATGCATGAATACAATGATCAAGAGGACTCTTAAGGTTATGATGATGGAAAGGGCTAAATGAAATAAGATAAGGTGAAAAGATATGAAATGATTAAGCACCAAGCATCTTAGAAAAGGTTTCCAACTACTATTTACTCTATTTCTCTAACAGCACAACTTTGTTCTTCAAACCACCAATGAATTGCCTTGTTTGAACATTTTATTCTATTGATACCATTTTATTTTGATCTTTCTTTCTTTGGCTTTTCTCAAGCATTTTCTTCTATTTCTTTGCCTTTTTCTATTTCTCTTTTCTCTGTTTTTTTTTTCTTTTGGCAATTCAAAACCCAAGAAGACAAAGTTTAACACATCATGAATGTAATGGTAAAAATGTTGGAAACTTGAATGTATAATGCATCTCTTGGCACTTAAGAAAAGATGGAGGCTCAAATGGTTAGCAATGGATAAAATCATATGGGTTTGTGTTTGGAATGTAAGGGTTTAGAAAAGGATGCCTCTATCATGCTCATCATATAAATGCAACTAAGTCTCGATTAAGAATTAGAACAAGTTCTAGAAAGTAGAAGATGTAAATGGATGCAACTCACTATGAATGAAAATTAGGCTCAAAGAATCTTCCAACAAGGCTAAATCTCAAATGCTCATGCATAAAGATTAATTGTACTCCAGATTAATCACAATGCATTAACTCAATCAATATAAAAGCAAGCTTGAAGAATTGTGACCAATGAAACTAAAACAATCAACTTTAAACAAATAGCAATTCTCATGAATATCAATACAAGTTCATACACATTTACCAAAGTCCAAGAATACACAAATTCAAGCGTAAGTTACTTGAAGCAAAAATTTTCAAAAATTTTAACTCAAAAATCTTCATATTAAGTTCAAAAAATCAATCAAAATTTTGAAAATTTTTAGAAAACCAGATTTTTCATTAAGCACAGAAAAACACAACACAATCACTGAACATCAATCCCTCCCCCACACTTGAACTTTGCATTGTCCCCAATGCAAAACTCAAGTACAACCCTAAATAAGAGAAACCAAAACCAAAAAGGGAGGAAAAGAAAAGAAAAGAAAACAAACTATTTTTACTACTGGCTATGTCCCTCCCCCACACTTATCTCACAAAACAAGCAAATAATTCAAAAGATAAGAGTTAAGGAAGGAAAGGGACAACCTTGAGAACGAAATCTCTTCAAACTCTTGTAGGAGAAGTTCTCATCCCGGATGAGAAACATGCATTTCTTCCATATGCTCACTTCTCCTTTATTGATCTTCCTTAGTAGAGGTGGTGTGGAGTCCTGCAAGCAAGTAGAACCAACAGCAGTACCACATCCAGAAATAGAAACATGAAGAGGATAAAAATGAAATAAAGACAACTTAGAAGTTAATCTCTCCAAGTAACTATCACAACCAAGGAAATCAATAGTACTCCCATCAGTAGGAGTCAAATTTTTATTTAAATTTTTGAAACACTCAAGCTCATGTGAAGTGGAAGCTGAAGAATCCAACTGACAGTTGTTGGAGTACAGTACATCACTATCATATTCACAAGAGATAGTGTTTGAAAGGGAAGAAAAGAAAGAACAAAATGATTTATGCAAACTACTATTTACAATGCAAGATAAATCAGGAGGTAAATCACAAGATAAAACTTGTTGGAAAGACTTATTGATATTCATGATTTTATCAATTGAGACTTTAAAGCCTTTCTCAACATTATTAGAAGCTATGAACTCATTGGAATTATCATGAATTTGATTCTTAAGGCAATGGTTAGGTTCACATTTTTTTACAGAATCATCTTCTAGGCAATTCACATCAACATCATGCTTTATATTTTCAACACTTTCAATACTAGAAGGTAATGCACACACTTCACCAAAGTTCTGCTTTTGTCACTTAACAAGTATATCATTTTTGTTATCAATGCAATCCATGCATATAGTGTGAGCATTGCAAGAACAAGATAAAGGGTCATTCAAATCAGAATCAGTTTCACTATCCAATCTAGCACTAGAAAGATAAGTATGTTTTTCACACAAAGAAGCAGTGACAGTGCAAGCAAGATCATTAACTAAACAACTATTATTAGAAGTGTTCAAGTGAGAATTTTCATTTTGAAACATATGAGGGGATTCAGCTATGATTTCCTCATCCACCTCATTATCACTCACATCATCAATAACTTCAACAGGAATAGTAGTTCTAGCACAAGGGTCAATCTCCTCAAGAAGAGGAGCAATATTACCTGATGTAATGCACGAGTCCTTGTGAGTTTGTGGATGTTCTTGCTTCATCTCAGCCTCTTGCATGAGTGAACTTGGACACTTTGATTCATCCTTCCCCATCCCAGATTCAATTTGTGCTATATCACTCAAGAACTTTCCCAATGCACTTTGACATTCTTCTAACTCTTCCTCTGATTCCTTAGAAATTCCAAACATTTCTACCTCTTCAAGTAATCCATGGTAGTATGAATTCAAGCGGTCATAAGCTTCTCTTAAAAATCGTATCTGGTCATTCTTAGGAATAGTGAGAAATGGGTCAGGTTCACTAAATTCATGTTCATGAGATGGGGGAAGGGGTTGGTACATAGATTGGGACAAGGGCTGGTGGTGGTAGTCATTTGGCGAAGGAGATGGTTCAAAGGGGGAATTATATGGTGAGAATGGTTCAAGATATGTAGTGGGACATGGATGGAATGACGGTGATGGTTCATGAAATGGTTGGTAAGATGAGGAAGGGTATTGGTGGTAGGGTTCATGTGATGGAATGCTTGGCTCATGATATGGATGATGTGAAGGAAAGTGTTCAAAGTATGGATTGTATGGTGGAGGTGATAGCTCATAATGTTGTCCTAATGGTGGATGTTGGTTTTTGTATGAATGGAATGAAGAGGTATGGTAAGGGGAATGTGGAGGGTCATTCATCCAATCATAGCCATGGTTATGGTGAGGATAGGGATCATGCCCTTGATAAGTCCCACCATGTTCTTCATGATCAAAATGTGCCTGAAGTAGATCCAATTCCTCTTGTATGGCATCAAGCCTTTGAGAAGAATTATCACCCATCAGAGTATTGTCACCTATAAAAGAGGAAGGGTGATCAGATGGACCTAAATAATTATTAAACCAAGCCATAAGAAACTAAACAATCAATTCCCAAAGAGTTTTTAAGAAATTCTTTTTTTTTTAAGAAAGGGGACCCTTCGCCGCGGCGAAAATAAGAGTTTGCCACGGCAAAGCTGTCCAGAGAGGGAGAATGGAGTCTAGTTCAACACACTTCGCCGCGGCGAAACACAAAGTTGGCCGCGGCGAATTTGTCCCGAGAAGGATTCTCACAGAAATCTGATAAGTTGGCCGCGGCGAAACAAGGAGTTGGCCGCAGCGAAGTCTCACAGACAGTGAGAAAACCAGAACACAACAACAAAAACACAGAGAATGAAAAACAAGAAGAAACTCAATAATGCAATGAATGCTATGAAGGGTATGAAACTATATGCAAAAATTGAAATCAAAATCAGGATCTTTGTTTGTATATCTCAAAATTTTTATGCAATGCAAAATCTACTATGCACAATGTAAAAATGTAAGCCTAGAGGCTCACAAAACCCCAATCAACCAAAGTTGACAGTTAACTAGCCTAAGGAACCAACTTAATGGCTCCCCGGCAACGGTGCCATTTGAAAGAGAGCCTTTCTGTCGTTCGCCTTGGGGTTCTCAATCAAAATTTAATCCAAGCTATGCAGTATAGTGCAAACTCGGGTCGTTTCACTTTTGGGAGCCTTTATTAATTACCTAAACTAGACTAAATGCCATGCAATGCAATGAAATGGGGTTTTGGGTTTTTAAGACTTAAATGAATGGTGCCTAAACTAAATGCAATGAAAACAAACCTAAGATACTATATTTTTGGTGTTTTAAGATAATAATGATGGAATGGAAATGAATGATAGGAAATCTCTTGAAAATGGCTTTGATGGCAATCATAGTTCACTTAAAATATTGGGAGTTTCACAAATCATTAGGTTTTCTTAATAAGAACCTCATTAACTCAATGAGTCCAAAGCTTTCATTAATGAACTCATTAATGAAAGCTTTGTTTAGCTTCCCTAATGTGTAAATTTGGAATGATCATGTAATTGGCTTAATGTAACACACAATCAACTCAGTATCCAAACACAACCATGCAAGATAGGAGAGAATAATAAGAGTTACAATAAGCATATATGCAACCACATATATTTAAGCACAAAGTTCAACATCAATCAATCCAAATTACAAATGTAATCATTAACCAATAATTACAGTATCAGTCCCAAGTTCCTAACTAAGAAATTACAACTCCTAGACCTAGAAAGCCATAAATCATAGCTAAAAATTGCAAACTGAAACTAAACTCCCCTTTGAAGCTTAGGAACTCAAGCCACACCACCATTCTTCCAAGATGAAAGATGAATCCGTCGGCCATGGTAGCTGGGAGTGGAAGGAATTGAGATGGAGTGAATGAAAGATGAAGGAAATGGATGGGAAAGAAGATGGAGATGGAGAGGCAAGAGGATGGGAGAATAGAGGTGTTGGAGATGATAGAATGGAGTGATAGGTCAAAAATAGGGTTTCTAAGGGTTTTAGGGGTCCATCTGGGTCGGATCATATGATTAGAAGCTCCATTTTCGCGTTCTGATCCGGATCTAGCGTTGCTGATACGAAGAGTTCGCCGCGGCGAAGGATTTCCTTCGTCGCGGCGAAGCATGCCCGAGAGGAGCTCCGCCTAATCTTGTGATTTCGCCGCGGCGAACTCTGCCCGAGAGACTACTGGTGAGATTTCAATTTGGCGCCGCGGCGAACTCTATTAGTGTTGATACTCTGATCTTGTGTTGTGTCATCCTTTGGTCTTTGATCTTGGCTCCAATTCTCAATTGTCCTACAATAAAAAGCAACAATTTGAAGCATCAATTGTCCTAGAAATCAACTGAATACAATTAATAACCAATTATGATAATTTTAACCTCAAAAAGACACTAACTCAAAGCAAGGACTCTTAATCTAAATTAAGCACAATTATCATCAAAAGGAGCCAAAATCTATGATAAATACCCTTAAAATGATATGAAATAACATAGAATAATTGGGCTAAATCACGACACGTGGCCTCTTCTAGAGCATGATGCAAGGATAATGTAATAAGGTGATGCAATGATGATGCAAAAGTCCACTTGAACTTTCAAAATTGCCTTTACTCCTTCTTCTAGCTACCAAGGGCATTTTGGTCCATTCAAGCTAACTTTTTGGCTATAAATAGGCACTCTTCTTCCCCCCAATTCAGCCAAGCTGATGAACACTAGGAGAAACTCTGCTGCCCTTGCATCTAGAGAGAGAAAGAGCTATTTCTAGTGAGAGAAAGTCCACCTAAGTTCAAGCTTCAAGATCAAGGTATGTGGTGGCTGTAGCATCTGATTTCATACCTATTTTGAATTAGTTACTGTGTGTATCTGATTTCGAAATTTTTCATGCTTAAAGTAAACTCTGTAAGCGTTAAATCCATGGGTAGAACACTTCATTTGGATATGTGTACGATTTATGGTGATTTTTCAAAGTTAGGGTTTGAAATCTGGAAACAGTGTCGAACTTTTGGAAGAGTTTCGAGTTCCGTACAATTCTAGCACTGTTCAGCATAGAATTGATTCCTAAAACTATTTTTCCTTTAAATTTAACTTAATGAGATTTCATTGACACTTGGAAGCACTCAATTTGGATTTTTATAGATTTAATTATGAATTTTCAAAGTTGAGCAAAAATTCTGGAGTTTCTGCGTGAACAGTACCTGCGAACCAAAATTTCTAGATTTGGTATTCTTGAATCTAAGGCCTCTAAAGTGGTCCTAATTGATAAGAAATGGTTCTTAAAGATGGAAAATGATAAGATTTATATTAGAAAAGTTAGAAAGAAAACCCTAAGACTAAGAGAAAGGGTTGAGGTTCAAGAAAGCTAGTCTTGAAATTATGTAATCTAATGGTCCTAATGGATTGTGTGATCATTATTGTTATGTTTAGACCTTTGGAACATCCAAGAGGATGTTTGGTGATGTTGACTGAATGCCCACATGGTTGGAAAGTCAAGGGAGTCAAAGGAAAAGTAAGAGAAAAGCTTGAGGTGCAAGGTAGTGAACTTACCCTTTATGTGCTTGACATGGTATGCTCATGTGTTGGTTTGTATTTGTTGTTTCAATGATGTTGTGACATGATGATTGTTGTTGGAAATGATATTTTTAATATGTTCCCATGGCCATGCATTTTTATACCAAGCATAAAGCATGATGGCATGTCACTAGTTAACTTAAGTTTATGAAAAACTACATACCATACACTAGCATCCAACTTGTACATGTATGTGGTAATGTTTGCTACTGAGATTCCCCCGAATCTCTCCCCTTCATAACCAACCATTTAGGTCAATCAATGATGGGCACTAATGGCATGAGAAGCAAGGAGAAGAAGTGGAGAATTATTGATGCTAATGATTGATACTAATATTCAATGTATAATTCTCCTATGCTATAATTATGTTGTGAATGCCATGTATTTAATTATAAAACTTATGGCATGTAGAGGAATGTATGAGCATGAATGGGAAAAAGTAAGCCCATGTTAGGTATTCCAAAGAAATAAAAAGAATTAAAGTAAAGAGATGTTAAGGGATAAAACGTAGGTCATGGAGCAGTTAGTTTCGAGCTTCAGTTTGACCTACCATATGAATGAGTTAAGCTACGAAATTTGGTATACTTATAGTGCACATCCCAAGATTTAAAATGAGTGGTGAATCACCTCATTTGGATATGTATACGAAGAGATATGAATTTTTAAAGTTAAGGCGTAGAATCTGGAAAGTCCAGATTTTACCAAATGAATAGTAATCTTAATCCAATAAACTGTACGTTTTCAGTGAGGGTGAGTTCAATTGAATATTTTTCCCTTAAAGAGCATTGAAAGAGAGTTCTGTAATTGGAACACCTCCATATGATTTTTCTAGAATTAGTTATGATTTTTCAAAGTTGGACCTGTAATCTAAAAACTGGACAGTGAACAGTAATTTTCCGAAAATTAACGTCCAAATTGAAATTTTTAAGTGTAAGACCATCCAACATGGTATGGAATGGTTCTAAATAAATGCTAAGGTACTATATAAGTAAGGTGTGACATTGAGATATCACCTCAACATCTGAGGGTTAGTGTTCATCTGTCATGACCAGAACCCTTGTTGGCAGGATAGAAGTTACCACCTCCTTTGGCAATCACTCTGTATTCATCCATCACCATTAATTCCCTTGATTTGTCATGACAAAACACACTTTTCTCTTAACCTCTGTTAGTCTTGGGCAGCTTCATTTATCATACCATTGCCTATATAGGCATTCGTTACGAAGTTTAACTTACTTCCAGATTTAACTCTATTTCTCTTGAAGGTAGGATCAAGATTTTATCCTTGCCATTATGGGACAACAACCAATTCAATCCAATCACTTCATCAATTTCATGTAAGACATACATATCAAGTTTAAGGCAGTTAACAGTGCTCATAACAACTATATAGTTTAAGCACACATCAAATGTAATTATCTTATGATGTGTTGGTGTGGACACATATATATCATACAACAACATATCCATAACTAAGCCAAGTCTTTTAGCTCAGGCATACAAAATAAGGGAACGACTAGCACCTTAATTAAACATTGCAATCACTAGGAAGTTGTTACTAATGATCATGCCTTAGATCATTTCTAGTGACTTCTAGGCTTCTTCCCGTGTGATGGCAAATACTCGTCCCTGGGTACGTGGCCTTGCCTTTTCTGTATTCTGTTGACATTCTCTCGAGAAGTGTTCAGGCTTGACGCAAGTGTAGCAGACGTTTTGCCCGGCCATACACGGTCTATCACCATGACTCTAGCTATAAGTTGGACATTCCTTGCCGTTTAAGGGCTTGCCTCCTTTCTTATTCTTTCGATTGTCCCATGGCCTCCTTCTCTTCCTATTAGCATTTGAGGAGGTGCCACCTTGATCTCCCGTCTCCGACTTAGGAGTAGACTTAACCATTAGATGATGATTCAGGCTATTCTTTGTAATCCGACAGGCCTCAACTGCCTTGTTGAAATGCTCGAACTACCTGGGAGCAATCATCTCCCTTAAGGACTGCTTTAATCCTCTGACCATCTTCTCCGTCATCCACCGCTCATTATCTCAATAACGCAGGTAACTGGAATAGTGGGAGAGATAGATAAACTTAGCTAAATACTCGTCAAATGGCTCATTATCCTTCTGCTTCAGGGTCAGGAATTTTGCTTCCCTTTCATCCCTGACTGATCTCGGAAAATATTTCTCATGGAATTGCTCGAGGAACACTTCCCATGTCACCCTTATGTTCCGAGCATCCAGGATAAGTTCAATATTCTTCCACCAGCGATCAGCATCTTTCTCTAACTTGTAAATTACCATCTGGGCTTTCCACTCCATCAGGCAGTCTAATACTTTAAAAATCTTCTCCAAGCGGTTAATCCAGTCTTCTGCCACTTGGACATCAAACACTCCATCAAATGACGGCAGGTCGTGTTTACAGAAACATGCCATCCCTTGCTGGATACTGTCAGGGTCTACTACTGGCATTGCCATTCTAGGTAATGGTTCTGTTACTTGCGCCGTTGAAGTTTCTTCCTCTGGCTGCCTCCTATTGAGGTTAGCCATTGCCGCTGTCACAGCTGCAGCTATCGCGGCATCCCTCTCTTGTTCCTGGCAAGCCTATGCTGCCCTCATCTCTTCGATGGTCTTTTGCTGTTGCTCGAGACGATCCAGAATTATTTATAGTGGGTCAAGAGGGACCCTTGTGTCCTGATTTGGGGATCTCTCTGGCGAAGGGTTTTGTCGAGTTCTAACCATCATATTTAACTAATCAGATAATATAATAAAGGAACAAGAAGTAAACATCTTGCTTAGGTTTCATTTACCAAAACATTCAGCATACAACACTTATACATCAACCAAAGCAGCAAGTTCAGAACATACACATGAAAAGCAAACAATATTATAACTAGGCACCGCCAGTCTAACCTACTATTTGATCCAGGCGACAAAATCCATTCACCCACGAGGGTAAATAAGGAAGTATGTGCATCATCATATAATCCTAGTCCTCAGTATTTAGATAAAAGTTATCTGATCCATACGTCTAATACAACACCTTCACCCCCCGAAGGTAATCAAGGTAAATGTTTGGATCTTGCTGATCCTCATCTTTCTTGATATGATGACCCAAGAACTCTAACTTCTCTTTCAACTGCTCATGACCATGGATCCTAAGCTCCGTTAAAGCAGGGTCAAGCATTGCAAGTGGCGGGGGTTCACTAGCTCAATACTGGGCCAGGAAAAGTCGCTAAGACGCACGTTTGGGGTAACAAACTATCTAACGGATTGAATGTAAAGGCCAACGTCCAGTGGTTCTTGGTACAAGCCACCTATAGGAACTATCAGGTCACCGGTCTAGGTACGTACAGTAATTGTCCTTTAGAAATCCCTAAAAGTTAGCCTAATGGTCTTGATAAATGTTGGAAACCTTTGTTGAATATCCTGGGCTATTAGTCTCTATGGTCCATATCATCGAATCCTCCGTAACCAACCTGGTTATCTAACAAGTAATTTAAGCATAGCGTTCTATCCTTATGCCAGAACCTCCGCTCTGATACCAAAAATGTCACACCTTACTATTATATTGACTTAGGTTCCTTTCAAAACTATTTTAGACTACATTGGATGGTCTTGGGCTCACTTTTTATCTTAAAAATGCTAAATTTCGGATTTTTATTGTTCATCGGGTAAAAATCCAGTTTTTCCGGCCCAACTTCAAAAATTCATAACTTATTTCAAAAAATCCAATTGGGGTGGTTCAAAATTCTATTTAAAGCCCTTTAACTCCTCTTTCAAGAAAAAATAATCTCATGATCCAATTCCTTATGAAAAAGCGTCAAGGTTTTGTGAAATGCAACACTATCCATTTGCCAAAAACCCTTTTTCCCAGATTCTAAACTTTAACTTTGAAAAATCATTAAAAATCGTACACTTGACCATTTTTAACGTATTAACTATCAATTTGAATCTCAGGATGTTATCTATAATCATGCAAAATTTCGTGATTACACCCATTTGGGAACATATCTAAAAATTCACGTAAACAGGGCAGTGTGAGTGTGCTTACAGCACTGTTAGTATAATATGTACATAACCAAAAGGGGGCCACGAATTTTATGGCAAGAAACCATACTTTAGCCTCCAATCTATAGCTTGCTCATAGGAGTTTCAGGCCCTAAAATGTCAGATTATATTTGGGGGATGAGATTTTAAGAAATCCCAGTAGCAAGATCAATCAACCAAAACATTAACACGCATCATTATAAAGCATTTCAACATTAGCTATCATAGGAGAACTACTCTTTTTATAATAGGCAACCTCAACATGCAAGGCCATGGCAACAAATTCAAGGAGCAACCATATCACATCATCATAGTTCAACCATATAATAGCAAGCATACATGCCATAAATAACAATGCAAAGTTAACATTAATAGCTAATTAGATCCCACTACCTTGATCCAATGCTTTTTACTTTTCATGTTGTTCCTTCTTGCTTCCACAAGTGCCAAACCCTAACATGGAAATCCACAAAAAGGGTAGCAAGAATCATCAACCATTCCTTATAAAATCAATTGCATAACTCAAGTAACTCCTAAGCCCCTTAAAACTTCCATCTTTGTTCTTAAATTTTTAGAGTTGGTTTCCATAAACCCTAAAAATTCCCTCTTGACTCAACCCTACATAATTTTTCATTTAGATTCCAAATATCTACTTGGATTTAACAAGATAAATTTCCTTCCTTTAGTTTCAGCTTGGCCGAACCACTATGGTTCACTTTCCAAAAATTACAACTTTGGTTCTATGGCTTCCAACCCTTGTTCTTTAGGTTTACCCTACACCATTTTTCATTTTGAACACAATGAAAGCCTCAAAAATTTGAAAAGCACATCCTAGGGTTCAGATCTTGCTTTGGCAGAAATGGATCTCAAGCAACATAGCAAAGAAAACACTTCAAAATCAACCTACAAACTCTTGTAACCACTAGGATCTACCATACTTTGAAGTGTTCTAGAAAGATCTAACAACCAAACTCCCTCCCCTACATAAGAAGCATTTCGGCCAGAACTCAAAGAGGAAGAGAACCAAAAATTTCAACCACACAACTCAAGCAAACAAGGCAAGGAACAACTTAGAACCAAAAATTTACCTTGGATCTCACTTGTATGCTTAAAGTTGATGCCTTTCTCCTTGGTTTTCCTTTGAACTCTCTCTTTTTCCTTCACTCTTTGCCTTGGCCGAACCTTGAATCAGATTTAGGGAGAGGAGAAGCTCATTAGTGCTCACAAAATATCCCACCAACCATCATTAATGATATGCCAAGTGTCAAGAGCCTAATTAGTCTTAATCCTCTCTCTTAATTAACTTAAATCATAATGTAATTAAATTCCAAAGTCAAGATCCTCTCCATTGTTAGCTTGACACTTGGAAAGCTTTAATTACCATCTATTAAAGGCTTGACAAGTGGCAACTTGTGGGCCAAGCAAAGTGCAAGACTCTACTTCTTGCTTTATCGGTGCACTTTACTCCGGGTTTAACTTCTTTTCTATAATTACAGTACTCTGACCTCTGTAATTATTTCTTGTTAGATCCATAAATTATTCTCCTCATTTTTATCTTTCTAAATTTTCCCTCTTTATCACAAAATTAATTTCCCAATAATTAAATAAAATGGAAAACTAATTTCCTTCTCTTTAATGATTTTTCCACTTTCAAGCGGAATTGGAAAAAATCTCGGGTACTTGAGGGCCTTCTTTTAATTTCATAATCTCCTATAATCCCTTAGGACATCATAGGAATTTTCTTGGAATTTTTATCCTCCTTAAAATATTTATTTGGATTTTTTAAATAAAAAACCTTAAACTAGCTTAAATTGCCCTTAAATTCCTTTGTAATTTCTCTAAGGCCAATTTGGTCATAAAACCAATTTCATAATCCCATATAATTCTCAAGGAACATTGTCCTTATTTTTCCTAAATTTTCTGAGGTTTAGAATTATTTTTCCATAATTATTCTTGACCAATTTTCTTTAATTAGTCAAACTTTTCATAATTGGCTTGGAAAATTATAATAATTATTTTTTGCCAAAATCCTTCTATTTCTCCTTGTCATTTTTTACGTTTAAATACTTAGAAATATCCTTATTCCTAATTGCCATATTACTGGATGTGACACGATAAGTGAAAATAATTGAGAAAGAAGCACTTCGCCGCGGCAAAAGAAGGAGTTTGTTACGGCGAAGGTTGACAGAGAGACAAAATGCAATGCAATTTTCAAACTTCCCCGAAAGTTAACTTCAATGACGTCAAAAATGCCATAGTAAATCAGTTCTATAACACCTAAGGGATCAAAATATATGCATAATGAAACACTTGCTGACATCAAAAATAGAGATCCCTCCCCCACACTTAAACACAACATTGTCCTCAATGTTTAAACCGGTACATGCAAACCAATCAACAAGTGAACTGGAAATTGTGAAGTCCAATTTTAAATTGAAGCACAACACATCAAATTCACAAAGAGGAGGAAGAAGGGTGACAGGTTGCAGGCAAAACAAAAAAGATAAGTGAAAATAGTGGAGGGGAGCAGTGCAGGCATAAAGATAACAGCAAAAATAAAGAGGCCATCAGTAGCCAAACAGTTAAACCAGCATCCAATCTATCACAATAATGAAAATTACAAAAAGCTTAACAAGTATCCAGCAAAGCCGACGCAAAACAGACATAAAGAACAAGAAACAAAACACATAAAGGAAGAACTATTGCTGCGTCCCAGTATCATCTGCCCCAGACCCAGATGGTCCTGCACCAGAAGTACCTGCACCAGATGTCCCGGCTCCACTCTGAGGGTCACCCTCTTCGAGAGGTAGGAGAAAGTTCAACCGTTCAGCAATCAAAGCATCCACACGACAGCAGTAGCGTCGGTCTCTATCATACAGAGCGTCGCGGTCTTTCTACCTCTTCATCTCTCGAAGGATTATGACATGCAACTGGTGAACATGCTCTGCTAGCTCATCGATATCATCAGCCAGGGTGTCCAAGGTGACAGGTTCAGGAGCTTCTGGATGTTCCTGGCCTTATTGGCCTTCTTGGGCTTTGGAGCTTGTGCACAAGCTGCATGGGCTGCTCCCACATCATAAACAAGTTGGATGGGTGGAGGTGATCTAATGACAGGCTGCTTAAGGTGGTCATATCAAAACAAGGGGGTTGGCTCAAAGTAGCTGTCATTGTTGTACTCAGGGACATTAGCAGCGCTGAAAAGGTCAGTAACTAGGTGAGGGAAGATGATATTGTTGGTGAGTTTGGGGGTGTTGATGGCATCATGGAGAGCTGAGTAAATGGTGTCAGCTACATCAAATGAGAGGCCAGTCATGAGAAGATAGATGTATAGGGCTTGGCGCTTAGGAATGTTGGCTAGGTTGGTGGTGGGGACTAAGTTGTTGCAGACAAAATATAGCCAAGGACGAGCCTCAGGTCAGAACTCGGATCGCTTAAGGTATTGCTCTGTAGTGCGGGGGCGATGCCAAGTAGCACCCTCATGACACAGGGTTTGGAGGACATCATCAAAAGGGTAGTTATCGCGGTAAGCAGAATAACCAAAATGGCGACAAGTAGGTAGGAAGTAATAGAAGCGGATGTTTTTAGCGGTAAAAGAACGGTGGACATAGACATTGTGAAAGTCAACAATCATGGAACCATAGAATTGGGCATAGGTGTAAAAATGGCGAACAAAAGCGTCATTGCCCATAGAACGCTCCTAGACCAAACCAGTCAATTAGGATGCACGAAGCTGGTGGACAAAAGGGTGATCTGGGGGGTCTAAGGGAAAAGGTCGCTCCTTGATGAGAGGTCTCTGATCAATTTTGTCATATAACTCCTCAAAAGTATACTCATCCCCAGAATCAAATTCAGACACAGGCACAGGGTTCTTAGTACGAGGCATACTCTGAACACAACAAACAAAACAACTAAACAAAGACCAACCAACAAGAACAAAACTACCCCAGAATAACCAAAATTAACAACTCAGGCAATAGCAATTGGCTATGTAAAGATTCATAGGTTTTTAATTTACTAAAAACTTTCAAAATTGAGTAAGGAAATCACTGAAAAACAAAATGCACAATGAATCATTAGATAGCCTAAGAGCTACGTAACTAAAAATGAACAGCAAGAATAAATAACCTAACTAAACACCCAACCAAAGGAACTAAACGAATAAGAATTAACTGAAAACGAAAAAAGGAAGAAAAACTGAAAAAGGAAAAAAAGGGGAGAAGCTTACGCAGGAGAGGAAGTAGAAACTGAAAGTGAGGAGCACCACAGGCGTGACTACTGAGAAGAGGACGCAGGCAGTGGGGCGGACAGAGGAGAAGAATGAACCCAACACAGGAGAGGGAGGAAAAGAAGTTATGTGAGGAGAGGGAAAGGTGAGAGCCGCCAGTTGGAAGCTGAAAGAGAGGGGGAAGGGGGCGGTTTCTTCGAATGAGTACTGAAGGGTAAGGAATTGAGGGAGACGGGGGGGTTAAATGTTAAGGGGAGGTGAAAAGACTAAAATGGAGTTAAGAGAATTGACTGGATAGGTAGTTACAAAGGGCAAAGAGGTAAATTGACACTAAAAAATTAGATTTAAATAAAACGTTACGCACAAAAATCAAGATTTCGCTACGGCAAAACCTTCCCGAAACGAGGAAGAAGGCGAGAAAAGGGGCTTTGCGGCAGTGAAACATAAGTTTAACGCGGTGAAAGTATCCCGAGAGCAAGACACAGAACTGGGTAAGCTTCACCGCGGCGAATGAAAGAGTTCACCAAGAGCTACAAACAAAAACTAGGCAACTTCACCGTGGCGAAGGCAAGAGTTAGCCGCGGCGAAAGTAGCCAGAGACGCCCAAAAACTGACAGAAACAACTAAGCAACTAAGGAACAAAACAAAAAAACACAGGGGGCAGCTGGATACTTCAGAAACTTTTTAGGTGTACAAAATGAGATCAACAGGTGCTTAATAAACACAAGATAAGGCAGCACAACACACAAAATTAAGTAGAAAACTTTCTCTATCAATCAAAGATAGATAATCCAACAATTTGCTACACTATAGTAATTAAGCACACAACGAGAAAAGGCAGATATTCAAAATCAAGAAGGGAATCTTATTGAACAGGCAAATAACTAACTACACTAAAACTATACTACTGAGATGGTTTCTTCCCAACACTCAATCAGCATACCAAAGCACGGAACATATCACAAGCAATAATAGGGCAAAGGTAAGTAAATGAGTGAAGGAAAGAAACAACCTGATAATTAAGGAGGCTTTTGATTCTCATGGTAGAGCTTCAATAGATGGCCATTGACTTTTAATCTAGCTCCAGTCTCTTCGTGCAAAAGCTCAACCATGCCAAAGTTGTGCACTCTTGTGACCGTGTAGGGCCTGTCCCATCTGGTGTTGAATTTTCCTTGCTTGAAAGTGAACCGGGCCTTATACAACAATACTCAGTCACCCTCTTTGAAGTGTTTTCGTAGGATTCCCCGGTCATGCACGAACTTTGTTTTCTCCTTATACAGTCTGGAGTTTTCATAAGCTTCAAGTCTAAGCTTCTCTAACTTTTGTAGTTGCAACTTGAAAGAGAGCCTTTTCTTGTCGTTCGCTTAGAGGTTCTCGCTCAAAAATTATCCAAGCTATGCAGTAGTGCAAACTCGGGACGTTCTCTTTTGGGAGCCTAAATTAGATGTCTAAGTTAGATTAATGCTATGCAGAGTAATGAAAAAGGGGTTTTTGGTGTTTTTATCCATTGATGAAATGCTAAAACTAAATGCAATTAATTCAAATCTAAGTGACTATGTTTTTGGATTTTTTAGATAGAAGTAATGAAGTGAAATTAATGATATGTAATCTCTTGAATATAGCTTTGAAGCAATCATAGTTCAAAATAAGTATGGGAGTAGAAATCACCAAGTTTCTAAATGAAACACCTTAAAGAACTCTTTAAGTCTAGGATCTTAATCAATGGTACCCATTTCATAAGATCCTATTAAGCTCACTTAGTGTGTGTATTAAGATTAATTAATGCACTTGGTTAAATGCAAGCCCAGATCAACTCAACAATCACACATTACCATGCAAGACAGAGAGTATCAAAAGAGTTGCATAAAAACATACATGTAACCACATGTATTGAAGCTCAAATTCAACACTAATAATCCAATACACAAAACAATCATCCAGAATTGATTACAACCATAATCAAAATAGTTCAGCCCAAATTTACAAATCCTAAGACCTAAAAATTCATAAACAAAGAGCTAGAACTTATAGATGAAGCTAACTCCCCTTTGAAGCTTTGTGAACTCATGCTTCTTCCACCATATTCTCGAGCTTATGAGGGTTAGTAGAAGACTTCGCAAATGCAACATCAGTAATAACATAATCAGATGGAGTGGAAAGGGTGTAATCTGACTGATGAACAGCAGAACAGTCCACGTCACTACCATTTAAAAGGGAGGGGGAAGCAGAATCAAAAATAGGGGATGAAACATGCATCTCATTAACATTATCAAGCTTATCTATGAACAACCCATCAATAACATTAACATCACACATAGAATAGTCTTCATGCGGTTGTTTCATTTGTTCATACATATTAAAATATGCAAATTTATCCCCAACAGACATAGTGATAGAACCCTTTTGCATGTCAATATTGGTATTAGAAGTTCGCAGAAAGGGTCTACCCAAAATCAGAGTTCCATCCCCACCTTGTTCATTAGGCATATCCAAAACATAGAAGTCAGCAGGAATAACTAAATCTTTCACCTTCACAAGAATATCCTCTAAGAAGCCATGTGGATACCTCACAGTCCTATCAGCTAACTGAAGCATCATGGTGGTAGGTTTAAGGTTTTTGATTTGTAAAGACTCATACATTGATTTAGGCATAACATTAATTGCAGCACCTAAATCAAGTAAAGCTTTAGGAATGGTTGTCCTACCCACAGTACAATGTATAGTAAAGGAACCGGGGTCTTGACACTTAATTGGGAGTTGTGGTTTAAACAAGGCAGAAACACTCGAGGGTAATTGAACTCTTTCATTAGGTTTAAACTTCCTCTTATTTGTGCACAACTCTTTCAAAAATTTAGCATACTTAGGGATCTTCTTAATCAGTTCAAGCAAGGGTATATTAACTTCAACTTTTCTAAATGTCTCAAGCAACTCATTATCTTGTTTTTCATTAGCAATTTTCATGCTCTTTAAGTAAGAGTGAGGAAAAGGGAGTTCATTGAGATTTACCTCCTTACCTTCATTGCTTAAGGTTCCATTAGTGCTTGTCTCTTGTTGCTTCTTGCGCTCCTTGCTTTTGTGCTCTTTAGTGGACTCCTTTTTGAGTAGCTTCGTTTCTTTAGAGCTTTCAGACCTCTTGGGTGGATTCTCAACCTCAATCTCTCCATCCACCTCTTCATCATCAATTAAGCCTTGAATAGGTCCAACTTTCTTTCCACTTCGTAGACATATGGCATTCACAGACTTAGGATTAATGACAGTGTTGGAAGGCATAGTTCCTGAATTCTTAGCTTGTTGGTCACTTATATTATTAGATAATTGAGTGACATAAGAAGTGAGGTTGTTGGTCCTGGTTTCCATTTGCTCCATCTTACTTTCAATAGAGGCAAATCTTGCTTCAGACCTAACTTCATTCTTTGAGATATTATCATTCATCACTTGAATGCCTTTGAGAATTTGACCAAGCTTATCATCATCTCTAGCATATTGCTCTTGAGGAACCATGGCTCTAGAAGTACTCCCCTTGAAGTTATTATTGTTGTCCCCATTGCTCCATCTGAAATTTGGATTAGCCTTCCATCCTTCATTGTAGGTGTTAGAGTAGGGATTCCATTTTGGATCATGGTTTGGTCTCCCATGAAAGACAGCAGACACCTCTTCAAGAGTGTTAGGGCATAAGCTGCTAACATGCTTAACAGACCCACAAGTGTCATAGCTTGGAGCAACTAAAGCTTGAGAAGTGGAAGAAGTCCTTTGAACACTCAAATTCTTCAATTCAGCAGTGATCAAAGACAATTGAGATGTCACTTGGCTTCCCAAAGAATCTACTTTTGATTCCAAAGCGTCCATTCTTCTACTATGCACCGAAGCAACTCCCATCTCATGGACTCCTCTAGTATCTCTCACACCATGTTGTTGATGATTCAGGGCCATCTTCTTTATCAAATCCCAAGCCTCTGCAGCAGTAGAGTCTATCAAAGATCCTCCTGATGCAGCATCCAACATACCCTTCTCTTGGTTCTTCAACCCATCATAGAAGTACTGCACCAGTTGCTCATCCGGAATTTGATGATGTGGGCATCTTGAAAGTAGGTCCTGAAATCTATTCCAGTAATCATAGAGGGATTCATCGTAGTCTTGCTTGGCAGAATAAATCTCCTTCCTCATTGATGAAGTACGAGAAGCCGGAAAGTATTTCTCCAAAAATGCCTTCCTTAAGTTCCCCCAGCTATGGTATGTATCAGCTACATGTCTTGGGAGACTCATGTACCATTCCCTAGCCTTGCCTTCCAAGGATAGATGAAAAACCTTCCATAGCACTTGGTCCAACGATGCTCCCACAGGCTTCATACTCTGACAAATCATGGAAAGAGATTGCAAATGGAGGTATGGGTCTTCTCCTGTCAAGCCATGAAATTTAGGAAGAGAGTTAATCAATAAACCTTTAATCTCAAAGTTAACTTCAAAGTTTGGACATGCAGCAGTAAATGGGTCAAAGTTAACATCAGATGTGGTGGCTTCCCTAATTGTTCTTCTTCTAGGGTTCCCATTATTTTCACCCACTCTCTCTTGTTCACCATTTCCTCCATTGCCTCCATTCCTTACTTGGTTGGCATTGGGGTTAGGATGAGGTTGGTTTTGTGGTAAATCAGCCATTATCTCTTGGTCAGTAGGTTCACTCTCACTACTGGATAGGCTAGATTCCACTGAAATATTCTCTTGCTCAATCACCAACTCACTTGTCCCTCCGACTCTTTTCTCTCTTCTTATCTCTGTGAGTCTTCTCTCAATCTCCGGGTTATAGGGCACAAGCTTGGTTTTTCGTGGCATGCAAAATAAGTATCACAAGAGAAAAAGTAACAAAATTGACTTACAGCACACAAAGTCAAATAAAAGTATGCAATGTGATGGATGCAAGTGTAAGGTGTGAGTATGAAAGTATATGGATGAGTATTAGTATGTAAGGATGAGTATGAGTATGTATGGGTGGGGTATGAGTAAGTATGCACAGATAAAGGAGCTGAATGCAAGTGTTAAAAACTTTCAGAGAAGTTGGCCGCGGCGAAAACAGGGGTTGGCCGCGGCGAAAGTATCCCGAGAGAAATTCCTTCGGTTTTTCAAAGAGTTGGCCGCGGCGAAATAACAGGTTGGCCGCGGCGAAAGTATCCCGAGGGGATTTCTTCAGTAATTCGAAAAGTTGGCCGCGGCGAAAGGTAATGTTGGCCGCGGCGAAAGTTGGCAGTATGCTTATCAAACACTGGACTTCACTGATGCAACGAGAGAAATGCTGAAAATCAAGAAAATCAGTATATTTGTTTGTATTTCCAAAAATTTTGATGCTATGCAAGATGAAAACCTATACTATGAACAAATATGCAACTAAACTACCCTAAATGCTACCCATAAAGATCAAAAACCTCAAAAGTCAATCAAATAGCACAAGCTAACCTAGAGAACCAATTTCTTGGCTCCCCGGCAACGGCGCCACTTGAAAGAGAGCCTTTTCTTGTCGTTCGCTTAGAGGTTCTCGCTCAAAAATTATCCAAGCTATGCAGTAGTGCAAACTCGGGTTGTTCTCTTTTGGGAGCCTAAATTAGATGTCTAAGTTAGATTAATGCTATGCAGAGTAATGAAAAAGGGGTTTTTGGTGTTTTTATCCATTGATGAAATGCTAAAACTAAATGCAATTAATTCAAATCTAAGTGACTATGTTTTTGGATTTTTTAGATAGAAGTAATGAAGTGAAATTAATGATATGTAATCTCTTGAATATAGCTTTGAAGCAATCATAGTTCAAAATAAGTATGGGAGTAGAAATCACCAAGTTTTCTAAATGAAACACCTTAAAGAACCCTTTAAGTCTAGGATCTTAATCAATGGTACCCATTTCATAAGATCCTATTAAGCTCACTTAGTGTGTGTATTAAGATTAATTAATGCACTTGGTTAAATGCAAGCCCAGATCAACTCAACAATCACACATTACCATGCAAGACAGAGAGTATCAAAAGAGTTGCATAAAAACATACATGTAACCACATGTATTGAAGCTCAAATTCAACACTAATAATCCAATACACAAAACAATCATCCAGAATTGATTACAACCATAATCAAAATAGTTCAGCCCAAATTTACAAATCCTAAGACCTAAAAATTCATAAACAAAGAGCTAGAACTTATAGATGAAGCTAACTCCCCTTTGAAGCTTTGTGAACTCATGCTTCTTCCACCATATTCAAGAGTTGAGAAGCTTAGCTAGTCATAACTCTTGAATCAACTCCAACTAGGTATTGTTCTTCAGCCATGGCAGCAGCAGATGGGAGAAATGGAAATGGGATTAGGGTTTCTGAGGTGGAAATGAGAGAAGAGGATGAAAGATACGTAGGTGGTGGCTTAATGATGGAGTGTTCCCTCAAAAATAGGGTTTCTAAGGGTTTAAAGGGTCCATATGGGTCGGATCATATGATTAGAGGCTCCATTTTCGCGTTCTGATCCGGATCTGGTGTTGCTGATACGAGTCTTTCGCCGCGGCGAAGCATTCCCGAGAGGAGCTCCGCCTAATCTTGTGTGTTCGCCGCGGCGAAGCTGTAAGTTGGCCGCGGCGAACTCTGCCCGAGAGATCACTGGTGAGATTTCCATTTTGGCGCCGCGGCGAAGTGTGTTAGTGCTGATACTCTGATCTTGTGTTGTGTCATCCTTTGGTCTTTGATCTTAGCTCCAATTCTCAAGTATCCTACAATAAAAAGCAACAATTTGAAGCATCAATTGTCCTAGAAATCAACTGAATACAATTAATAACCAATTATGACAATTTTACCCTCAAAAAGATACTAACTCAAAGTAAGGACTCTTAATCTAAATTAAGCACAATTATCATTAAAAGGAGCCAAAATCTATGATAAATACCCTTAAAATGATATGAAATAACATAGAATAATTGAGCTAAATCACAACTTCCTTTCCTTTTCGGTAGACTCTATATTCACGTTACACTGCTTAACTGCCCAATAAGCCTTGTACTCAAGCTCCACTGGTAAATGACAAGCTTTCCCAAAAACCAACCAATAAGGGGACATGCCAATAGGTGATTTGTATGCCGTCCGATAAGCCCATAATGCTTCTTCCAAATGTAAACTCCAGTCTTTCTTGGAAGGCCTTACCATCTTCTCCAGTATGTGCTTCACCTCTCTATTAGAAATTTCAGCTTGACCATTGGTTTGGGGGTGACACGTAGTGGAGACTTTATGAGTGACACCAAATTTTGAAAACAGGTTATCTACAATCCTATTACAAAAATGTGTACCCTATCACTCTCTACAGCCTTAGGGATCCCATACCTATAGAAAATGTTTGATTTAAGAAATTTCAAAACAGGTTGGGCATCATCTTTTCTAGAGGGTATCGCTTCTATCCATTTGAAAACATAATCTACAGCTAACAAAATATATACAAAACCAAAGGATGAAAGAAAGGGTCCCATAAAATCAATACCCTAAACATAAAAAATTTCACAAAACAATAAGGGCTGTTGAGGCATCTCATGCCTTTTTCCTAACCCTCCAAAACATTGACATTTGTCACAGGACCAACAAAATGCAAAAGAGTCTTTAAAAAGGGTTGACCAATAAAATCTTGAATCTAAGATTTTCCTAGATGTTCTCCCTACACTAAAATGACCTCCACAAACCATGGAATGGCAAGCTGAAATGATGGGCTCAAAATCTTCATTTGGCACACACTTCCTAATAACCTGATCACTGCACATTCTCCACAGATGTGGTGCATCCCATATATAGTGTTGGGACTCGCTTCGAAGCTTCTGTGCCTGAAATCTAGACATAAAATGAGGGGTGAGTCCAGATATGAGATAATTGATAATATCATCATACCAAGGTACTTTAACAACCACAACATATAAAGTGGAATCAGGAAAAGAATCACAAGTGAGTTCAGAAGAGTCTACTTCCCTTGTGTCCTTTGGTAGCATACTTAGGTGATCGGCTACTTGATTCACTGCCCTGGCTCGATCTTTTATCCCAATATCAAACTCTTACATAAGTAAAGCCCACCTTATCAATCTTAGCTTGGATTGTGGCTTCTTGAATAAATAGCGGATAGCCGCATGATCTGTAAACACAACCACTAGAGAATTGATTAGGTATTGCCTAAACTTATCTAAGGCCAACACAATAGCAAACATCTCCTTCTCAGTAGTGATGTAGTTGACTTGAGCTGGATCAAGTGTTTTAGACGCATAGGCTATGACTCTTGATTGCTTCTCTTCCTTCTGACCAAGCATGGTACCTACTGCAAAATTAGAAGCATCACATAATAACTCAAAGTGTAAATCCCAGTTAGGTGCAGTTAAGATTGGAGGTGAAACAAGCATAGATTTAAGAGTATCAAAAGCATGTCTACAATTGTCATCAAAGTTTAATTCCACATTTTTTTCAACAAAGTAGAAAGAGGTAGGGCAACTATACTAAAATCTTTAATAAATCACCGGTAAAACCCCGCATACCCTAAGAAGGATCTTAAATCTTTAAGATAGGTGGGATAAGAAAGTGAGGATATAACTTCAATCTTTGCCTTATCAACCTCAATACCCTTTTGGGAGATTAGGTGCCTTAAGACTATCCCACTATCCACCATAAAATGACATTTCTCAAAATTTAAGACCAACTTCTTATCTATGCACCTCTCAAGAGCCTGTTTTAGGCTATTCAAGCACTGATCAAAGCTCTCCTCATAGACTGTGAAGTCATCCATGAAGACTTCCATGTTTTTCTCAAGGAGGTCACTGAAAATCGCCATCATGCACCTTTGAAAGGTGTCTGGAGCGTTACATAACCCAAATGGCATCCTATGATAAGCGTAGGTACCAAAAGGGCATGTAAATGTGGTTTTGTCCTAATCCTCGGGGGCTATAGGAACCTGAAAATAACCTAAAAATCCATCTAGAAAACAATAATGTGACTTGCCAGCAAGCCTCTCTAACATTTGATCTATGAAAGGAATAGGGAAATGATCTTTTTGTGTGGCATCATTAAGTTTTCTATAGTCTATGCACATACGCATGATGTCATCAAGATATGCACATACACGTGTGCGGTCGGATGCAAGACATGTGGCTTGATGATGTAAGCATGATGTCATCAAGATGAGGTAAGCATGATGTCATAGGACACGTGTCATCACAAGATAAAAAGAGAAAATAGACGGTCCAGATCAAGCCACGTAATTTTAAGATCAACGGCTGAGATTCAATTTTGTTTTCTATAAATACCTCTCCCCTCCCTCTCATTTCGTCCTAGGCCATGGAAACCTTGGGGAAGCTCTTGTAAAATGGTTTCTAGAGAGAGAAAGAAGAGGGAGAAAGAAAGGCCAAGTGGTTCCAAGCCAGATCAAGCTCTAAAACAAGGTATGTGTGCCGTTTTTAATGTAGTTCTACCTCCCTTGTTATTTTTGAGCTGGTGGTTGGTTTGATTGGATTTTTTATGATTGAAATCCTATGGGGAGGTGCTGCAAAAAATTTATTGGAATAGGAGAAGATGATATAGATGTTAAAAGCATGTTTAAAGGCTTGGCAACAACAAGAATCAAGTGGTTTTGTGTTGATTTTGCAAGAAATCCAACTTTCCCTTAGTTTGTGGTTCTATTCAGCCTTGACTGCTCTGAATGGTTAGGATTGAATTTTGGTTGTTTTGAGCTTGGAAATGGATTCTACATGCAAAATTATGTGAGGATAGTATGTGAAAATAATTTTAGGAATGTTGGAATTGAAACTCAAAAGTTAGAGTTCAAGTATGTTCAAGAAAGAATCAAGTAGAGATAAGTTGATGACTTGATTATAATAATTGTTTTGCATCATGTATTGATGTGTTTAGGATCTTAGAACATCTAAGAGGATGTTTAGTGATGGTGTTGACTGAAAATCCATAGGGTTGGAAAGATAAGGGAATTAAAGGAAAAGCAAGAGGAAAGCTATGTTACAAGGTAGTAAACTTACCTATATTATGTGCTTGATATGTATGCTTGCATGATGTGGTTGTGTTGCCATGATGTGACTAAGCTATGATGAAATTTTTGCAAAGTTATGTTTGCAAGTTTATGTTATTTTTTGCCTTGAAAATATGTTATGAAAGCATGAAATGCTTTAGCTTACCTTCTATGGCATTCATGTGTTAATGTTATAACATGTCATGCATGCGCATTATGTCTTGCATGCTTATGGGTAGTGTTTGCTACTGAGATTCTCCTGAATCTCACCCCTCCCTAACCAACCATTTAGGTCAATCAATGGTGGGCAATAATGGCACGAGAGGCAAGGAGAAGATAGTGAAGAATTATTGACGTTAATGAATGATGTTATTATTCAATGTGTAATTCTCCTATTATGTAATTTATGTTATGAATGCCAATGATGCCATGTATTTAATTACAATGTCTATGGGAGGAATAGAAATGTATGAGGGTAATTGGGAAAGCGTAAACCCAATTTATGTATGCCAAAGAAATAGAAAAAATTAAAGTAAAAAAGAGGTTAAGAGATAAAACGTAGATCATGGAGTAGGGAGTTTGTAACTCTAGTTTGACCTATCAAATGATTGAGTTAAGCCACAAAATTTGGCAGATTCATAGTACACATCCCAAGCTTTAAAATGAGGGGTAGATTGCCTCAATCGGATATGTACACAAGGAGATATGATTTTTATAGAATTAGTTATAAATTTTTGAAATTGGGCCCGTAATCTGAAATTTGAACAGTGAATAGTAACCCAAGTAATTATGTTGAAAATTTTTAATACACGGGCTTGTATTTTGACATATTTGAACCATAACGCTTACTAATGCGCACTTTGAGGGGTTAAAGGTAAGATGTTTCAGTATGGAACACTAGATTATTAGAAGATCTTGTAATAAGTGATTTAAAACTTGTACAAGTGTTCTTTGATAGTCAGTCTACAATACACATAGCAAATATCACATTCTGATGATTTTAACTCTGAAAATTAGGAAAGTAAAATAGATTGAGGGTTAATTGGTGTAGAAGGGACATAGATGATGTCACACCTATCTTTATTGATATATGATACCACATTTAGGACTATTTGGAATCATTATTCAAGACTTAACAGTAAGAAAATTCCATATTTTAAGATTTGGTCCTGGGTTACTATTCATTGTTCATTGAAATTTTTGCAAACTTTGAAAATCCATAACTAATTGTAGTAAAACTAAAATGGGATTGTTCCAAACTCTATTTAAAGCTTGTAATACGTTTATTTAGGAAAAAATACTCACTGGTATCATATCCTTATGAAACAGAGTCAGGAAATTCGCAAAGTTGCACTGCTCATTTAGTCATTTTTTAATTTTTTTAGTATTTTAGCCCAATTTTGAAAGGGCATAACTCTTAGGACAAAACTCCAAATTTGATAATCTATCACTTGATTTAAAGCTTAAAATAATTTCTATAAGTATGCAAAATCTTAGGTTCAAATAGTTCATTTCCTCATTATTTTATGTGTCCCAATTTTGTCTAGTTTTAAAGCATTTTTATTCCTTTAAACCAAATTTCTTGAATTCTCTTCCCTTTCTTCCATACCACATTCAATCATCCATACCAAATCAACATCTATGAGCAGTAGTACAACACTATAATTACATGGTCTCAAGTTTACTACATTCATAATCCATTACAAAATTATAGCAAAGTTCTTCAATATTCAACATAACACTACATAGCCATAAAAATCACATAGCTTCATTATCCCAAGTCCAATTCCTTGTCCTTGTCCTTGCTTGATCCACTTCCTAGTTAGTGCATAATTTAACATAAAAAAAAAGAGATTTCATGAAAATCTCAGTAGCAATGAATCATAATTGTCATGTTAATCAAGCTTTGCATAATGTGACATGTCAAACATTGGGCCATGTTTTACACAAAATTTTTGGGCTTTCTTGGCCCACAATGAAGCCCAGCTCTAATTTAGAATGATTAAGAAAAGTGGCCCAATCATCAAATATCAATTCCAAGCAAAATTGAAGCTTATCAGTTACTACTCACTTGTAACTTTCAATAATTATTCTAGGCCTCTAAAATCATATTTTTCTTCATGAAAAATCCTATTTTACAATAGGAAAGCATTTTGAAAAATTTTAGAATTTAGGGAAAATTACTGTAGAGTCCCACAGAAGAGAATTTACTACCGGAAGGTCCCATGAAATCCCTAAATGTATATGAGGTCCCAAGGGACCTTATAGCAAAAAATTTGAAACTTGCAATTAATTTCTTGCCCTTCTGATTAAAGAAAGAAACCAAAGCACAATCAAACTCCTTTCGGTTGTCATCTTCGTGAAATCGGCCGCTCGCTCATACTCCGCCACCGTGTCGTTGGTGCTCTATCCTTGTGTGCTCCGACAGCTTCAATCTCCGGTGAGGTCGGTCAGTTTCTGGTTGGTACATTGTCGCTCGCTGCCCCGCATTCGGTCACTCTCTGGTCCGACGCCTTCAATCTCCTGCGTGGTTCGTCGGTCTGTGGTCCGCACTCCGTCGGTCTCCGGTCTGCACGCCGCCGGTCTCTCGTCTGCACTTCGTGGGTTTCTGGTCCGCCCTCCGTCGCCCTCTACTCTGACGAATTGAACGCTTTCAATTTCCAGCACGGTCCGGCCAACTCTGCTCAGCACTCCATCCCTTTCTACTCCGCACTCTGTTGCTGTCTGCTCTGACGCCGTCAACTCTCTGGTACGATCTGGCGGTCTCTCTACTAACGCCCTCAATCTCCAGACAAGTAGTCTCTCTCAGTTAGAATATTTAACAATTTCAAGCTTCTTGGTTATATTTTGAAAGATGGTTGGTTTGGAATGTTTGAATATTTGAATTGTTGATTGTTTGTAAATAACTGCTCGATGACCTGAAGTGTGTTAGAATATTTAATAATTTCAAGCTTCTTGCTTATCTTGTTCTTTCATGTGTTTATATATGGAACCAGTGATAATCCTGACTTGTATTTTCACTCTGATATTTGAAATGTGAAGTGTGTTGATATTACAATGATCTGACATGCGAATCAAAGTTAGGGGCAAAAGTTAGGGCTCGCTGGTACTGAGTTATACTAAAGATAAGTTTAAAGAACGCTGTTGAAAATTGTCAAAAATTTGATTTGCTAGAGCTTTTTAAATGTAGCAATCTGTTATTGTTAATATTGCTGACTAAAAAGGGAGAACTTTATGTAATTGATTTGTTCGGCAATAAAATAATGAAGGTTTTGTTTGGCTTTTCATGGTGGGCTCCATGGTGGAATGTCCGAATAATTTGGCTATAAGGTCAGAAAGGGAATTGCTTGTTGGATATAGCACCTATTGGCTCTATACTATAACCAATGAAGGGAAATTCATTCTGGTGGATTGATTTGTGATCCATATGTGGCATTGTTTACTGCCGTTCATTGCTTTCTGTCATCCAAAGGGATATATTTTGATTTTGTTGATTAGTGAATAATGTGGTGGTGTTGAAGATACTTACTATTTTAAAATATATGTTGATGATAATTTTTTTTTCCTTTTTGCAGTTGAACAAAATGACTAAAAAGAGTAAGAGCAAAGATGGACAAAGGGCTAGGAATTTCTTCGGATACATACTATTTACTGAAGAGTTTTATGAGCAGAACAAGAAGAAGTTTAAGTCTTTTGAAGAGGCCACTAACTCTGTGAAAAAGGCTTGGGGGAAGTTAACAGAAGAGGAGAAAGAACAATATGGTGAAAGGGCTAAAGAAATGAGAGTCCCACCAAAAGGGAAGAATTATATTGTTCCCTTTCACACATGGTGTGCTCCAGGACAATTTATGGAAGTCTGCAAGCAGTTAAAGAAAAGTAAAGATAAGATGGAAAGACTGAAAAGAATTGGTTTTGATAAATTGGTTGACATATGCTGCTTACAAATCTATAGAGATTTTTGTGGTGAATTGATCCGTGTGTTTGACCCTGTAAGTAAGCAAATTTCAATTCGAGGGAAGACGCATGAAATGGGGCCTGAAGATGTAAATGAATTGATGGGTCTACCATTTAAGGGGGAAGATATTAAAATAAATGTGGAGAATGAAGATGAAACGTTCAAGAAATTAAGGAGTGACTACGGGAAAGTGCCATACAAAATAATAGGAAGATGGTTGATTGAAGGAAAAGAGGAAGAAAAGTTTGAATTCCTTTTTGTTATGTATGCACTAGGAGTCCTCTTGTATCCTGGCTCTAGTGTATGGGTGAGTGATAAAGTGTTGAAAGTCATGGTGGTGACAAAGGATAGTTTAGGACACTATGATTGGAGCAGCTTAGTTTTGAAAGAATTCTGCAACTCAATTGCAGAGTTCAAGAAAGGAAAGAAGAAAGGAAAAGCTGATGGGAGGTTGCTTGTACTTCTTAATGGTAAGTGTGGGTATGATTCATTTACTTTGATGTTAGTTGTATTGTCAATGTGCTGTGTATGTTGTGATTGGTTGCTCTGTACGTTGTTATTTACTACTGTGTTGTCAATTGGAGAAATGTACTCTGTCAACTGCTTATGTATAGGTTGTGATTGGCTGGTGTCAAGGTTGTTATTTTCCTGTGTGCAGGTTGTTATTGGACTATGTTGGTCTGTCACTTGGTTATGTATAAGTTGTAATTGTCTTCTGTTCGTGTTGTCATTCGGTTTATCGTGGGTTGTCATTGGCTGCTGTGCATGTTGTGAATGACACAAATGTAGGTTGTGATTAGCTGATGCGTAGGTTGTGACTGTATGGTGTGCATGTTGTCATTTGGTTTAGCGTGGGATGTTAGTGGTTGCTACTAAGGTCATTGGCCTGTGTTAGTTTGTCACCTGGTTATGTATAGGTTGTAATTGCATTCTGTTCGTGTTATCATTCGGTTGAGTATGGGTTGTCATTGGCTGCTGCACATGTTGTGAATGGCGCAAATGTAGGTTGTGACAAGCTTATGTGTAGGTTGTGATTGGACACTGTGTATGTTGTTATTTACTACTCTATGTCATCAGTTGGAGAAATGTACGCTGTGAACTGCTTATGCATATGTTGTGACTGGCTAGTGTGAAGGTTGTTATTGTCCTATGTGCAGGTTCTCATTGGCCTGTGTTGGTTTGTCATCTGGTTATGTATAGTTTGTAATTGCATTCTATTCGTGTTGTCATTCAGTTGAGTATGGGTTGTCATTGGCTGCTGTACATGTTGTGAATGGCGCAAATGTAGGTTATGATAAGCTTATGTGTAGGTTGTGATTGGCCACTGTGTATGTTGTTATTGGACACTGTGTCGGTTGTGATTGGCCGTTGTTTATGTTGTCAGTGGCCTCTCTGCATGTTGTTATTGTTGTATATCTAAGTTATCATTTACTTCACATGCAGATTTATTGCCTACAACACTTTTCTCTCAGAAAAGAAAAGGCTGCAAAAAATAAAAATGCCATTAGTTATTGGGATGAGGAAAAAGTGAAGGCAAGAGTGAAATCAGAAAAGAATAGTGACAGAGGTATACTGCATGGCGTTCCGAGTGTCGGTGGGGCTTCTACAAGTGTATCCAACACAGAAATAAAGCTAACCCACCCTGTAAGTAAATCATGTCAAGCTTATTTTGGTGCTGTGTAGAATTTGGAGTAATGATAACTTTCATTATTGTTGTTTTGCAGGAAATCAAGAGAACGTATGAAAGGTTGATGACCATGGTTGAAGGGTTGGTGTCGACAATTGGAGAAGAGTTGGTTTCCCTGCAGTTGAGGTTAACGGATGAGATTGAGAAGGAAGATGTGATGGAAGCAGTAAGTAGTGAAGATGAGAAAGAGAAGGTAACTGAAGATGAAGAGACCGGTCAAGAAGGTAAAGGAAGCCCAAAAGATTCAATTCTGTCACAAGAGGAACAACAGAGTGAACTAGAAAGAGATGATAAAGAAGAGGGCAAAAGTGCTTCGCATGAAGAAGAGAGTCAATCTCAACCTGAGGAGAAAGGAGAAGGGAGTCACTTTGAATCAGAGGATGATGGAGAAGAAAAAACAGAAGACAAGTCTAGTGATGCAGTAGCAGAAGAGGATAAGGGTGTAGGTGATGATATGGAGGGAAAGGATGAAATAAACTAGCAAGCACAAGGGCAAATGGATGTATGAAGATCAACACGGTGAGAAGCTGTGCAATCAAATCTCCCTGGTTAGAGGAGGTGAAAAAAGCTCGTGGCAAGAGAAAACCTGACGAGAAAGAGGAATTATTCCAGATGTGCACGAGAAGATGTGATCAAGATGAAGGTGCAAAGTAAGTGTTGGGACTGATTGTAATTGGGACAACTGACTGACAACAATTTTACACATACAACTCTTGTGCTCATTGTTCCTTTTACTGCAGGTACATTGTAGAGATGTATGGGTACTTCTTTGCATGTGCTAAGCTTTGCTGCCTACAAGACAGGAAATGGATGAACAACAGGGTAAGACAGTTGTTTATATAGATAGAGAACTGCCAGTGTCATTATGATCATGACTAACTATTTGTATCTGTGATATAGTTCATGTCTATTATGGTGAGAACCTTGGTGGGAGATGAAAAAGAGAACCACGGTTGTGTCAGTAGGCACATTTTTTCACCGAGTGAATGCAAACAATGGCCGCTAATCCTCTTAGGTGGAGCATGGAAAAACATGAACATGAAATCTTACCGGAGCACGTAGGATATAACATTGGAGACTGTGACTTCATATTTGGCCCCACCCTTTTCAATTACCATTGGTTTGTTATGTGATGGATGTAAGAACCATGCATTTCTATGCCCTTGACTCCTTGGTGGACAATTTGACGATGTTGAGATTACAAAGAGAGGAAGAAGAAGCAATGAAAACAGGGAAGAAACCACAAAGGAAGCAAGGGAAAAAGAAAGGACAGATAGATCCTAAGCAATTCATGGCAAGAGGGATTGTATGCACAAGTTTACATTCATTCTATAACTTGTTAATATGTTATGGTTGCTTGTCTGCTTAACTGTCCTGGTTGTTAATGCCTGCTGATTACTTTTCATTGGCTACTATGAAGGTTGTTAATGCTTCCTGATAACTTGTCATTCACAACTTTCAAACTTGTTTCTTCTGTTTGTCCCTTTTTGCAGAGAGATTGTTTCTGCCAAGTGCTTCGTGTGTTGAAGCCATCACTGTTTGCAGAGGAGGACAAGATTGACAAGGAAGTCACATGGGTAAAAGTTCATGTGCAATCTGACACGTGAGTTATTTTTCTGCACAACAAGTACTTGTGTCTCAGCTCTTGGGAGCTAATGTTCATTGACTAGAGTACTTGTTTTTCCTTTGTAGGGACTCTTGTGGGGTTCATGTGTTGAGCTGGTTACAAACATGGGATAGCATTGAGTATGGTGACGACGGCTACACAATGCCTAAGTACTCCCTTGAAGAAATCCATGACTTGAAGGTTGGATGCTTGTGGTGGGTCGTGACTCATTGAAACAACCTACATGGCGATGAAGTGCTGTCTTTGCTATGAGGAAACCCCCAAAGCAAGAGGAAGAAATAAATGACGAGCATATATTGTATTTACATTTATTTATTTGACAGCATAGTGACATCTGAACGTCAAGTTCACATTTTATTCTTTTCTTTGACCATGTAATGACAGCTGGATGTTAAGATATGCTAATGTGTTTTGATATCCTTTACTGGTTATCAAGTTTTTGTAAAGGCATTCATGTGTTTTCATTATGTCCAGAAATGCAGACTGAATAAGACTAGATGAACAAATGGTAACCATGGTGACATGATAGGCATATATCAGAGTCCTCTCTGCCACATCTATTTACAACCTCAACAGGGGTTGTTCAAAAATTGATTACACAGCTCTTAACTTAATTATATTATCAGCACATATAATGACCTTAATAACAAAAATTGGGAGCATTTTAAAGTCATTAACAACTTTAACTGGACCAAATATGATTACAGCAGATTTTTATTGTAGCAATTCATTTACAACCTCAACAGGGATTGTTTACAACCCGAATAGAATTGGTTAACAACATTCACATTGCCCCTGACAACTGACACTAGGGATACCACAACCTCCACATAAGATCAAATTCTAACCAAATCATATCATGTTATGACTTTAACATAGCTCGAATGTCTTAAGAAATCACTAAACACTGGAAGTAGGAGAAATTGTCACTTTATATCAGTAACATAATTGAGACTGCTAATGACAACCTGCATGGCGTCTGATAACAAGTCCATTACAACCTATTGACCAGTACATCAAAAATACAGAAATGATGTTATATCAGATTACAACCAGGTGTCATTTACCACTTGATATATATATGTACAATGTAACTACACCAAATTTACAACTTATTCAAAAAAGCATACGGGTTGCATGTGTGGATAATGACGGACAACTTGAGGTATAGGTTATGATATTTACCAAAAAAAAATGCTGTCACAAGCATTCACAAAATGACATATCAACAAGCCACCAGTAAAGCTCAACTTGGATTGGGGTTCTGGCAAGTCTTCACAGTGTGGCCTGGCTCATGGCATCTTCCACAGTGGTAAAGTTTTTTGCTTTGAAATTGAGATTCAATCCTTCTTTTCTTTTGCCTCCCTGAGGGTCTTTTAGTAATTGGTGGCTGTAAAAATGTTCCCGTTATCATTTGCGTAACAGTGAGAGCTTCGAGATGAGGACAATCATGTGTTGCAATTGGCCTCATACTACTTGCATATATCTTCTCTTGGGCTGACAGCTTATAGCAATGATCGACAAATTCATAAACACTACCATGAAGTAGCTTTATCACTGCATAAGCATGAACACAAGGTACTCCGCTCATTTGCCATGCTAAACAAGTGCATTTGTGTGTTGTGAGATCAATAGTGACACAAATTATTCCAGTAGGAGATGTAGTATGAACTTAAACTCGGTTATCTCCATAATATACACTATGCATATTCTCCGCTCTTGCTACTTTTTCTTGCAACTTGGACTCAATATTTGGCCCAATGCCATTTGTCCAATTTCCCATTGCCATTTTGCTTGCAACCATCTTCTTGGCTAATTTCTCCATATGCTCATGTATGAGAACTAACACATTGTGCTTCCTCTCCTTCAAAATCCAGGCATTAAACGACTCTGCAACATTAGTGGTGATGTTATCCCATCGTTTAAACAGGAATTTGCTTAAAGCCCACCGATCTACATCTCCTTGAGTGTCAACCCAATCAGCTAATTGTGGACAAAATGATCTAAGTTTCCCCATTGCAGCAACATATTCATCCTCAATCCTTGTATAGGCGATTCCATCTAGTATTTTCAATGCGATGTCCTTTGAAGTACCTAAAACTCGTCCCCTGCCTCGGTTAATTTTTAAATAATGTGCACTAAAATTTTCTTTCACATGCCTGTAGCAAAAAGCATGTCTCTCGCCACCAAATACTGTCCGCACAGCACCTATAATGGCATTATTCTGATCTGAAACTATCGTTGTCTCCACTGATCTTGTGATGTCTTTGACGTTCTGGAGAAACCAAGCCCAATCATCATATGTCTCCCCACTAACTATAGCATATGCTAATGGAAACAGTTCATTGTCCGCATCATATGCATTAGCTGAAATCAATGTCCCCCTGTAAGGACCACTTAGATGACAGCCATCTATATAAAGTATATGTCGACACCCTTCTAAAAATCCATTAATTGAGCATCCATAAGCAATGAACACCCTCTCAAATCTGTTACTATCCAACCCTTCCCATCGAGCAATTGTGTTTGGATCAGTTTCAATAAGCCTTTCACAAATCCAGGGAATCACCATGTATGAATCCTGTGCACGACCATGTATTTCCCTCAATGCTCTTTCTCTACCCCTGTATGCTTGACTATAATTCAGTCGCACCCCATATTCTCTGTACAGATCTCTTCTAATTTCATTAGCATTCTTGTCTATATTACACCTCAAAGAATCTATCATGATTTATGATGTTAAGTTTGACCCTCCAGAGTGAGATACAACCAAGCTATCCTGTGCATAATGCACATGCTCACTTCTTAAGGTTCTAATTATTAAGAACTTAGAATCTTGTCTTGGTCCCATTGAGTATGCACCCATATACCATGGGCATCCCTCCGCCATACACTTCATAATGATCTTTTGTTGATTGTTCTTCACAAACTTGTATGAAAACTTCACAGCAATACTGTACCTATATAGTGCTTGCCTAAGGGCCCACTGCATTAGGAAAAATTTGTCCTTCTCCAATAACCAAACCCTTCCACTTTGTTGAATTCATTTTCGGAATTGGGGTTGGCATTATTTCTGAACCACATGGCAATGATAATGGGTCTTCACTAACCACATTAGGTGGAGACATGGACATTGTATCTGAACCTCCAAACAAGTCTTCCATCTTACATAACAGAACAGGTCAAGGGGTCGTTAATGACAACCTTCGATCACTATAATAACAACTTATGCACAACAGTTGACAATAGCTAATATTACTTTGAAATTTAAATAACACAACTTACACATGTTGCTCTTCTATTACAACATCCCTTGTTAGTTGTGAATTTTGATATCCATTTTCTCCTATATATACATGACCACTATCACCATTGAAGTTAATCAAATGTTCTACTCCTTCATCATCTACAAGATCCACAAATGTACACTCATCAAAGGTTACTGTGAATTTCATAACCATTCCATTACTTTCTTTTCCCACAATTGATGTCACCATTGTTTTAAATTCTCCATATGATGTTCCTTCCTTTATCATTCTTGTTCTCACACCACCTCCAACATACTGCGTTCCACCTTCTAGACCATTAATAAATTGTCCTCCTATATGGAGGTAGCAAAACAATTGCTTCCCACTGGAAGTTGCCATCCTTAATATGAACTTGCCACAATCACTTGTTAATAACAAGTCATACAGTTATATTAACAACCTTCGATGTACCCATTAACAACACATTTAACCATCGCATTTGAGGGGTTACAATAATAAATATCTATTATTTTCCACTCGTTTTCATCAGCAACACAGCATCAATGACCCAAAAACAGAGCATCATTCACCGAAAAATAGAGCATTGCTTTCTAACCATAGCCACACATAGTAAAACCACACCTAACATGATTAAAACCACATATGACTAAAATGAGCCTCCCTTGATATTTCTAGTGACTTAAATCACATCCTTAATACCCACATATCCACACCCAATCAACTTTTCAGACAAGAATTAAACCTGCGACTGGTTGTTAATAACAAGTCATACAGTTATATTAACAACCTTCGATGTACCCATTAACAACACATTTAACCATCGCATTTGAGGGGTTATAATAATAAATATCTGTTATTTTCCACTCATTTTCATTAGCAACACAGCATCAATGACCGAAAAACAGAGCATCATTCACCGAAAAACAGAGCATTGCTTTCTAACCCTTGCTACACATAGTAGAATCACACCTAACATGATTAAAACCACATATGACTAAAATGAGCCTCCCTTGATATTTCTAGTGAGTTGAATCACATCCTTAATACCCACATATCAACACCCAATCAACTTTTCAGACCAACATTAAACTTGACACTGGTTGTGTACAGAAGAAGAGAAATGTTGTTAATGATGAGACCTACCAAGAAGATGAAGAAATAATATGGCTTGCCTGCAATGGAGTACCAACGCATACCTCCCTTCTTTCTTTCAAAAGCTTGTCTTCCTCGTGCATGCATAACAAATAAGCGCACTAAATGAAGCCAATCAGTGTCTCTCCCTCTTTTCTTTCCTTTATTTACCCAAGGGCAAGTACGTAATATCACAATTGAAATTATTTACCCAGAGGTCCTTGGGGACTTAGGAGGAATTTGGGGATTTCATGGGACCTTCTGGTAGTAAATTCTCTTCTGTGGGATTCTACAGTAATTTTCCCTAGAATTTATTTCCTTCTCTAACTATTTATTTTGAATTTCCTTCGAAATAGGACTTTTATCGGTAAGACTTTGAAAATAAATTCCCTAAAAATAATTCCTATACTTTCAGGGCCTAAACTCAATTTAATAAATTTAATCAAATATTTAGATAATTTTTTTCATATTTTTTTGGAAATTATTGAGGCCTCTACATATTTAAAATAATTATTTTTCACCCATTTCACTATTTTTTTGAAAAACCTCTATTTCGAAAATACTATTTGCACCTTTGGGGTCTCAATTGAGATTCCAAAACTTCTAATTTACCTTTTTACAATTTTTTGAAAATTTTCTAGAATTTTTCTCAAATTTTTTCCTCTTGCCCTTTTTAGACTGATAATTCTAAAAATATCAATCCAAACCTTATTTGGGTTTCATATCAAAAGTTGTTTTATCCTTCTAACTCTTTTCTATACTAGCCCTCAACTCAATTTTTAACTTTCTATTCCAAGGTTAAATTTTTCAGGATGTGGCAGATGACATAGCTTTTGAACTGAAACCTGGGCAGTATCCGGACTGATATTTTTAAAATATCACTTAAAGAAAGAATTGGTTGGGAAGAAAGGATAAAAATTCTCAAAAATTCTCAAAAAATCATAAAAATAAAATTAAGGGTCTAGAATAGTATGTGAGGCCCTAGAGGCATTAACAAGAGATAAATAATTTAATATAAAATTTTTGGTCTTTCTAAGCATTTTTAGTTGCATTGAGCAAAGGTAGTCAAAATTAATTATTTAAAATAACTAGAGGCTTCAATAATTTAGAAAAAATAGGATAAAATTATTTGAGAGATTATTATAATTTATAAAATTGCTTCCAACCTTAGAAGGTAAAGTGGTTAGCTTTAATAATATTTAAAGTTTAATTTTTGTTAGCAGAACACTAATTCTAGAAGAGCTGGAATTTAAAGAGATATAGGGTGAAATAAATTCTGAAAAAAATCATAAAACTTTCTTACATTAAAAGAAGGTTATTGGCATACTGAGATGAATTTTTGGAGACACTGGATTAGATAGGATACAGGAAAAATTCGTTTGACTAAGCACCAGTACTGAGGAGAATGACAGGATACTTAGGGAAGCGAATTTTTTTCCAAATTTTTCTGTCTATTTTCACGCCATTTTAGCTATCAAAATGTGGAAAAGAATTTAAAAATGAAATAAAAATTTTGATTCAAGAAGGTGATTAAAGAAGTTAATCAAGGGGATTAAGGAGGTTAACCAAGGATTAAACTAATTAATCTTGGATGACATAACATTGTGACATCAACACCATGGCATCACCCTCTTACATGGCAAGACCACAAGTCTCCTAGCCTAAGATTTGTCCATGTGTAATGAAGAGAAAAATGGAGGGTTGAGATTTAGCCACATGCCCCTTGTAATTTTATGAAACTCCAAGGGTTAAGAGTTAAATAGAACACTATAAATACCCCCCATCTCTTCACATTTTGGCCAAGAGAGGTTCTTAGAGAGGGAATATTTTGCTCTTAAATTACAAGAGAGAGAAAGGAAATTCGAGTGAGAGAAATTGTAACACCTTATGTTTGCGACCTTATATTGTGCCAAGTTAAGATATTCGGAAGCGCAATTTAAGGTTACCAGGTTGAAAAACCTGAATTTGAAAATTTCTTTTCCCGCATTACTATTCAATGTAACCTTAAACTTGGCATAACTTTGGAAAATCATAACTAATTCTAGAAAAATCGAAACAAGGTCGTTCCAAGTCTCACTCGAAGCTCTTAACATCATCTATCAAGGAAAAATGACCTCAGGTTTCAATTTAATCAGAAACGCATCCGTTTTTAATTTCGAAAAGTACTGTTCATTTGGTCATTTTTCTATTTTCCAGGATTTTTGCCTAACTTCGAAAAGGCATAACTTCTTGCACAAAGCTCCGATTGTGACACTTTACCACTCATTTTAAAGGGAAAAATAAGATCTATTTGCATACCAAATTTCAGGGAAAAAGTCAACCATTTGACCAGGGTCTTTGTTGGTCAAAGTTTGGTCAAATCTAGACCATTTTTATCCCCTTTTTCACTAATTCCAGCACCATTTCGTTTTTCACTATAAGCATACCATAATCACATATAAAGGTACTCTACCATTAATATACATCCAAAAAGGTTATCATGTCATGTGTTCAAGATCAGAATATGCTTACATGGCTTGAAAGAGAAAGGTTTAAAACCATATAATACAATACATAACTCATAACTTCCTCAAGCCATGATTATTTCTTTTCCCTTCTCCTTGGAAGTAGTGGCACCTAGAATATCATGTTATAGGAGGAATGAGATTTCATAGAAATCCTAGTAGCATTGAACATACAACCATCAAGTCAACATGCATAAGATGTCATGCTACATGCAGTAAAATAACATTGCTAGTCTTTATGCCATGCCATAACCATTCTGTATCCATGTCATCATATCATGGAGCATATAATCATTCTGGTCAAAACTCAATCATGCAAGAGCCAAGGCATACATTGCAAGGAGTTCACATCATCTGTACATAAACATTCTCATGGCACATAAACACACATAGCAAAAACACCAAATGCAGGTCAACAAAATAATTGCAAGTTCACGCTACCTCAGTTCCACGCTTAATGTTTCCTCCTTGTTTCCTTGCTTGAGATCCTCCTAGGTTTCCAGAAAATTTCCTATCAACCATACAGTAAGGGTATGGTAAATTCCATATCTAGTATACAATTCTTTCTCTATATAATGCTACCCTTGTGCCTTTCAATTTATAACTTCTGTATACCTTTCCTAAACCTTTGACTTTGGTTTGACCAAGCCTTAATCCTCAGTTAAGGTCTTGGAATTCTTCCTTAATCCATGATTAATCATGCTTTCTTGGTTAATCACTAACCGTTAGTCCTTAATCCAATATTTAATTAAGGTCCTCAAGTCACATAGTCATTAGTACAACATAATCTTCTAAGATTAAGTCACTAATCCCTTATGGATTAACCATTAATCATTCTCTAATCAACATGATTAACCTTTAATCATTCCTTAATCAACATGATTAATCATAATTAATCATCCTTCAATTAGCACAACTAATCACTAATTACTAATTACTCAGGGTAGCTAACCTTAATTACTTACTAATCTTTAATCAAATAACATGATTAATCTTAGCTATCACTAAACCATAATTAATCAAGGTAATTAATCCTAATCTTCCTCAAATAAATAATTAACTACAAATAATTAACACTTAGGGAGGTAAACGTACCTTAATTAGCTCTTAATCGGCGATTAGAGGTGTCTAACTTTGCTTTCTCCCTTTCTCTCTCTTCTTTCTTCCTTTCTCTCTCCTAGAACTCAAGAACACAACATTCCCTCACTACAAACTTTCCTTGGCCGAAATGTTCATGGGAGGGGGTATTTATAGGCTTTGATTTTTCAAAATTTCAAAAATGCCCTTCTAGAAAAAGATGCGATCTCGGCCGTCTATTTTTTTCCACTTTACACATGGATAAATCCTAGAGCACACACCACAAGAAGTTGACACATGGATGGACACCTAATCACCATGTGATTTTCATGTGGAAATAAAATATTATTTTAATGTTTTGTCTCTTATTTCCCTTTTATGCCCTTGAACAATTTGGAAAATTTCAACTTTGTCCTCCCCCTTTATTTTTGGACGAAATATTACTCTAAATATTGGGAGAAAAATGACTCATCCTATATTCAGTGCAATCCACTGATTATTTGTGTATTTTTGGTCCGATTTTCCAACAATCTGTCCAATTTATTGTCACAAAATTTTGATTTCAACACCTCCTTAAATTCCCCTCATTCCAAGGGTATTCCATGATTTTTCTTAAGTTTTACCTCCCTCTATAATTTTCTAAATTTTATTCCGTCAAAAATCACTATTCTACCGATAATAATTCGGTAATAAATATTCTTTAAGCTAACCTCTGCACATCCAAAGGTGGGAAGTAATTTTATAAATTAGATAATATGTCACATAATTTATTCCTATTTTTCCTTGAATTTTTGAGGCCTCTATATATTTTAAATAATGGAAATTGGCTAATTTTCTTTAATTAACCAAAAATTCCAAAAATTACAAATAATTCCCTGATAAATTATTTTTAATCCTATATTCACCTTCTAAGCCTCAAAAATTATTCTATACCCTCCTTTCTATTTTTCACTGGGAATTTTCAGGAATTTCGGACATTATTTCTAATACTACCCTTTCTTGACCGATCTTTTCAAAAATGACCGTTATGTCCCTATCCTGATTTTTCCTCATAGCCTGGATCCTCTACCAGTCTACTATACTATTTGGCCTTAGTCAGTCTCAAATCATTCATCAATTAGGATAAAATTATCAAGGTGTGACAGAAACCTCAAACAAGACCAAGCCACCACCAAGATAAGCTTCTATTCCCTTTGTGAATTATTTGGCTTTGGTTAAGACTTGTAAAGTGGAATTATTTGGGACTATTTTGAGACGAATTTTATGTTGATGTTGGAAATTGTGCCTTAGGGGCCAATCATTGTGTTATGAACATTGTTGATTTATGAATTTCTTAATTATGTTATCATATTATTTGCATGTTTACTGTGATGACTATTCTTGGATAACTCATGATTTTATCCTAAATGTCCCTGGTCGGTCATCTATGTGGGAGCAGAGATGAAATAAGACCACTATGACTTTGAAGATGTAGAGATATAAATCAGAGTCATAGGCAAATGTATGAGTACAAGGTGTCAGACCGACCCGCTATGAGAGAGCTGCATGGGTTAAGTCATAAGCTTCTCTATACAAACCATGTCACTATGCCCTTTGACCTGAGATCATCATGGATTCCTATATGAGAAATGCTCAACTTTGACCTAGTCAAAAGTCACTTTTGACCGAGTGATCATAAAGACTATGTTCAGGCTTAGTGGTTTTTCATATGGAGGAATGTGAATAGTCAAGATGGAATTTGTCCCTCACATTCGTAGAGAGATATTACTAGGCCCCTTGATGAGTAAGTCTGAGAAATGTATAGCCATACTATAATGGAAAGATAGTTCCATTTCTATACTTAGACTACTCATGTATTGAGAAAGTAACGGTCAGGAATAGGAGGATGACGTTCTCCATGCCTCATCCATGACCAAAATGTCGTGTGACAAAAGGGACGTGATATGATTGTATGAAAGGTTACATCATTCATCGATCCTCATATAATTTGAGTAGTCGTGATGTCTCGCTAGAGACCGCTTACGACTTGTGAGTCATTATAATAAATGGCCCACTACCAACTTCATATGGACCTACAGGGTCGCACACAAAATAGCCCAACACGAGCTATGATGTCCAGATTCATTGAATCTAAGATATGTCCAGGTTTAATGAATAGTCTAGGGTGGACGTATATATATATAAATTCGCGTATATATATTATATGATATAAGAGATATTTATGAGATTTGATTTATAAGGATAAATGAAATCTGTATCATTTTTTAATTGATAAGGTATAATATCTCAAATTTTATTTATTAGAATAAATAAAATATAATTCCGTCATATCTTTAATTGTGAATTAAATGAATAGGTGAATTAAATCTGTAGGACAGATTTAATATAAAAATCGTATTTATTTAATTAATTTCTTATCAGATTACGCAATATGTGATATTGTATTAGTTTCGGAATTAATTTGGGATTAATTCCGAAATCCAATATCCTTAGCGTCCTATATATATATTTGATATTGGAGCTAGGGTTTTTGGGTGTGTAAGAGTGCAAAACGTTTGCAAATAAGAAACAGCCAATAGAGAGACGGTGAGGACGGATTCTCAAAAACCCTAGAAGGACAAGAGGCGCTAGCACGTCGTTCGTGATTGGAACGCTATTCGTGTGGATACCGGTAGAGGAAGCCGATCTGAGTCATCGACTTCTCACGATCAAAAGAAGAGCATAGGCATCCCGAACGTCAGAATCCCCGAGCCACCATCGATTCGAATACCGCAGGTAACACCTCTTACCACTTAACTTAAAGACAATCGGTAGATCTGGGCAAGGAATTGAAAAATTTTAAAGTTAATTTCCATTGCGTGTCTTTCAATTCCTTACAGATTTGGTGGTTTTTTCTTAAGAGGATATGTTGCCCAAATATCTAAAAAAATAGTAAAGGATAGATGGGGAATTGGAACAATGTGGAAGCAATAAAAAGGAGTAGAAATTGTTGGTTATGATTGATTCTTGGAAGAAAATCCAACTCCCTAACCCTATATATATGTTTTGGCCAAAGTGCAAAATAAGGGTTTGAGTTTAATTCAAATTGATTTGATGCTTTCATTGTTTTAAATGATAAAATGGTGTAGGGAAATACCAAGAAAGGATGATTGGAAGCATTAAAATTGAAAATAGAATTTTAAAACTTCTAACCCTATGTTTCAGTCAACTATGGTTCTTTAGGGAGGGATTAGATTTTGATAAATTTAAATTGAAATATGGAATCTACAAGGAAAAGTATGTAAGAAAAGACTAAGGGATTAAATAAATCACAGCTAGAAACAATAACCCAAAAATCAAAGGAAAAAAGGTTAAGGGTTATGTTGATAGATTGAATTGGATAAGTTAGTAATGCATGATGCCCTATTGTTTTACCAATAGGGTTTGCATCAAAGGAGAAAGGGCATTGTCAAGGAGGGAACTTGAAGGCAAGAGGCTGAACTCATCAAGAGGTAGCAAGCATTTACAATTTCAATGTTGACTTGCATTATGTACTAGCTATGTATATGCTTTGTTTTGTTATGCCATGATGTGGTTAAGATAGTTATGTGATGATATGTTTAACTCCATGCATAAAATACCTTGGCTATGTGCAATGTTAAGTTTGATGATTGAGAAAGAATGTTGTTACCTTTCCATGGCATGTGCATTTAGAAGAAGCATGAAATAGACAATGGCATGTAGAATGTTATACCTTACTTGTTGACATTTTAATTGTGATATTTTGCTACTAAGATTTCTATATAATCTTACCCTCTTAATGTTCAAACAAACCATCTAGGGACTATTACTTCAAAGTAAAAAGGAAAGGACGTGGCTATGACTCGAAGGAATGTTATGCCTCATGACATTATATGGTTTTGAACTTTTCCTTGAAATATGTGAAGCTTTGTAATTTGACTTGTTGGATGATCTTATGTGATATTTTGATGTATATGCATATTAAGACGTGACGTGATACCTATTTGCGTGAGTAAATGGTTAGTACGAGGAACCATGGTCTGAACATACAAAATTAAAGTAGTTAGGGGATCAAAATAACCTTAAAATGGTTTAACATGTAAAATCAAAGTAGTTAGAAGATAGAAATAACCTTAAAATGGCCAAATTTGGACTACATGAAAATTTGGCTAAATGATTGAGTTTGTCCATGAGATTTGGCCTTTAACTATAACTCATTTGTAGCTTTAAAATCAGTGGTATTTTGTCTAATTTGGATATCTATCCAAAATTAAATAAAAATACTAAAAAAATTGAAAAATAACCAAATGAATAATAACTATTTGGATCAAAATTGGGCTCAATTTCTAAGAGTAATCATCTAGTGACTATTTTTTCTTATTCTGACAATTCAATGAGCTTCAAATAGAACTTAGAACCAGCTCGTTTTGATTTTTCTAAAATTAGTTTTGATTTTTAAAAGTTTAACCTATTTTAAGGTTTCAAGTGAATAGTAACCCAAGAGTAGGAAATTTACAACTTGAATTTTCTCAATCTAAGGACTTGATAAGTGATTCTAGTTGCTTCTATTTGATGTATAAAAAGGTCCAAAAGTAAGATGTGATAGCAAACAATCTAGTCTTCCATGAGAGAACTAAGTATATCGAGATAGATTGCCACTTTGTCAGAGAGAAGCTGCAACGTGGAACTAGAGCTCTCAATCATGTTTGAAGCAAGGATGAGCAGGCTGATATACTTACAAAACGTCTAGGGAAACCAAATCATGATAGGATCATGAGCAAATTAGGGACCATGAATATCTATGCCCCCAAACTTGAGAGGGAGTGTTAAAGGATGAAATATCTTGTACTTTCATTATGTTGTATGAATAGAGTTATTCTGTTATGGACCCTATGGTGTACAAACATGGATTTGGACTTTCCATTTTGTTTTGTACTATTGAGTGGCCGTGTAACACCTCACATATTTATATCTATATACGTGATAAAAATACTTTTTTTAAAAGTACGTACGTATTTCTAGCATTCAAAACAGATTATAATTTCAAAATATTTTTTAGACATAACAAAATAAACTATTAAAGTCTTATAGTCATGGCAATTAACAATATAACATAGCATGTGCTTAAAGAGCACAAAAGCCTTCACGACTCACTCCATTTGTGCCTTCCCTTGATTCTAACTAGATCCTTCACCTAAAAAAGTTAATGTAAGGGATGAGATCTAACGTCTCAATAATTACTGAAATTCTAACATATACAAGCAAACCATATATGACAAACAAAAATCCAATTATATGTGTGTGTGTATACATTTGTGTATGGAAATCACAAATTTTTACATTTAATTCAATTTCATTTTTAATTCAATAATAGACCAATATGATTTTTTTATTATATCCAAAAATAATGCAATATATCCTCCCTTATATCACCGTCCAGCCTTATATCGTTAACTGGAGTTATAGACTAACACATAATCCAATAGGAACTAATCCATTTTACTAGATTATTCCAAGCTCACCGATACTTGATATATATCTAGTCAAAGATATAGAGCTTAAGTTCGGACTATGGCTCCCCTCTTTTGAAAATAAAAATAAGGAGGTGTCACGTGTCCCACAACTCCAATGAACTCCCAGCCAAAGGAAAACATGGAAGAAGGGGCCTCGACAAATGCCATCCACTGTGCACCAAGTGATGGTATAGCACATGGTAATTTATATCCAAGCAAATCTTCTTCTATCCTTAACCCAACAATGCATATGTCATATATAAATAATGTTACATTAGAAATATGTTCTCAAATATATTATTAAAAAAAAAGAGTGCAATAAAAATTTTGTACGATTTAACATTAGCTCATTACAATTCAATAACTATCAATATATTTAAATATTGATCATAATTAATAGCAATAAATCCTAACAAAATAAAGTAATATATTAAAACATTTATTTGAAAACTCATGGTATATACATATATTATAATATGATATAATAAAAACTAGAAAATCCACAATATAATCATACACAATTCACATATGTATGAAAGAATTTTCAAAGTTACTTGCTACTCTTTAGCTTACAAATAATCACACAATGGTTACTCTAAAATTCTCAAGAATCTACAAAATTACACACAAATATTTATTAATGTAAAACTCAAAACTATTCCAATACCACTCTAAAATTCTAAGACTACCCTCTAAACTAAAATTACAAAAATATATATAACTCTCACAGATCTAGCTATTTATAATAGATATAATATTATTTGGGAATAAAAAATTTTCATATAAGACTACTTAAATTTAATAACTTAAATAAACATATTTGTTGAAATTATGATCTGTTTTGAATGCTAGAAATACGCATGTACTTTTAAGTGAAGTATTTTTATTGCGTATATGGATATAAACATGTGAGACGTTACATTTTTGCCATCAGAGCTACAACGTTCTATGGCTTTTTATTTGACTTTTTTGTGAAATATATTTTTTCTAGAAAAAAGGTTTAAAAAAAACTCACTAGAGGTCATGGCAATTTAAATATAATAATATGTGCACCTCCCTTTATTTTTAGATTGAAAGTTTATTTTAGTAGCGCTATTTAGTTTACCTAGTATCTTTGTGTTGTCTGGTGTAGCAGGGGAGAATGGTGACCACTTGAAGGACTAACTCTACCCCGATTACGAATCAAGATGCTCCTTCTTGCCAGGATACTAATGCTATTTTGTGAGAGTTACAAGATTATGTTGTGAGCATTGATTAAAGAGTAAAGGGACATGAGGACAAGCTAATAGCAATTAAAGGTTAGTGTGATAGCCATCAAGAAGAAAATAGCCCTATTGATGATGGAAGTCCTAGTAACCATCGGTCAATAGGTGATACCCTTAAAGGCATTGAATCAAAAAATAATAGCAGTGCACATTCTCAACACAATCTCACACATATCACCTTGTTCTGGGAAAATTTTAAGAAGTTTGATCCTCCTCAGTTTGAGGGCAAGCTAAATCCATCTGAAGCTGAAGAATGGATTGAACGGTTGGAGACTATATTTAGAATAGTAGACTACACCTCACAAGGAAAAGTGTAAATTACTAAGCAGCTATTACAAAAGGCAGCAAGGAAGTGGTGGGATAGTATTAAGGCTTTCGAGAGTACAGAGATAACTCAGGAAAAGTTTAGGGAGAAAATTTTTTTTAACATTATTTTCCTAATACCCTTAGAGCTAACCAAGAAGCAGAATTCTATGCCTTTAAGCAAGGGAACTAAAATGAGAAGACTTCGTTGCTCAATTTCTCGAGTTAGTTAAGTACACTACTTATCCGCAGATGCAGCATAACTCAAAGTGGATGGCCGATAAGCTGTTGGAAAAGGCTAGGCTAGAGTCAAGAACAGCTTTAGCATCCTTTGAGACTAATGATTTTGAAAAGATATGCACCAAATTGCGTATCATTGCTAGAAGAATGAGAGAGGAGGAAGCTCAGAAGAGAAAGGACCCTTATACTAGGTCTATTCCATTCATGAGACTTATGGGAAGAATCAATAAGAAGAATACTTACAGCTTTAATAGCCCAAAGAAGCGGTTTAATCAGTCCTTAAAGAATCAATTTGGTGGATCTTCGAGAAGTCAATTCAATGGACCCTTAAGGACTCAATTCAATGGACCGTTGAGAAGTCAGATCAGTGGGGGATAGAACTCGTACAGGGGTTCTGCAACTCCTATAACTAGTACTGCAAATAGTCAAAAGTGTACCGAGTGTGGGAAGGTGCATCAAGAAAATTGCATTATCTACTTCAAGTACGGGAAGTTGGGTCACATTTTTAGATTCTGTGAGGATGGCTCATAAGGGATCAATGATACCAGAGCTGCAGTCCCAGGAAGAGTGTTGGCATTATCTCAATAAGAAGTCGATGTTGCCCCTAATTTGATTAAAGGTATTTTCAAACTCTAAGCTTTAAGACTAAAGCTTTATTTGATTCTAGTGCAACACACTCATTTATATTTGATGATTATGTGTCTCATTTAAATATGCATATGTATGAATTGCTATGTGATGTGATTGTTTCTACACCGGCAGGAGTCTCGGTGAAAACTTCTAAAGCTTGCTTGAATTGTATGATTGAATTTGAGGGTAGGACTTCCACTATAGACCTTGTTTATCGGCCCTTAAAGGGTATTGATCAAATTGTAGGGATGGATTGGTTGTCGGCAAATGATGTCATTCTAGATTGTTGAAGGACACTACTACAAAAAAGAGTTTTCATGACGCTAATTTACGGCGGTTATTAGAAAAAAAAACATTGTAAAAAATATGATGGTGGCATTTCTATAATTATAGGCATACTTTTAAAGGCGATTTTTCTTAAAAACTGCCGTAAAAAAATACTTTTAACAGTGGTTTTTTAAATAACCGCCATAAAAAATACTTCTAACGGTGGTTTTTTAAATAATCCCCGTTAAAAGTCTATCAGAATTTTAAAATCCATCGCGTGATAGCTTTCACTTTTCAAAGTCAAAGCTCATAATCTCCCATACCATCCTCACTCGATTTTCTCCCTCCTCCTACATTTGTCGGTGTTTATCCATTGCTTCTATCATTTTCGCCATGTCCTTCCATCACCGTCATTGTTGTTGTTGCCTTCGCCATCGCCTCATCCTCTTCATTCTTATTTGTGAGTTTTTTACCTCCATTCTTTCTGTGGATTTCATAGTTTTTGTGGTTTGATATGATTGTTTTCTTTAGTTAAAAATATGATGTTTAATCTGAGTTTAAAGAGACCTAATTTTTAGCAGATCTGAGTTTTTGATTTTATCTTTATTAAATCTTAATGGCTTCGATCTAGTGGCTGAAGGTGAAGCTAAGTGACACTATTACAGTGGGAAAGAATCTATGTTTACTCCATCAGAATGCTTTTAACTAGTGAGAGGCTTCCTTTGAGGCTTTGTTCTCCCGTTCCATCCTAATTAGTAGGGTGAAACATAGCCTAAAAAAAATTTTCATGGCAGTTATTTATATGACTGCCGTGAAATGTCACATACCACGACAGTTCATAAACCGTCATAAAATCCTTTACATTTTACGTCGATGGCATAAATGTCGGTCTCAAAACTGCTGTAAAAAGCTCATTTTAACCACCGTAAATGTTTTTTTGTAGTAGTGGGAAGACCATTTCTATGCCGGTCTACTCCACAAGTTCTAGTGGCCCACAATTGTTGTCAAGCCTATATATAACACCATTCTTTCATAATGATCATAATGACGTAAGGTTGTGTAATTACGAGGAGGACAAATTCAAAAACATCTACTATGGTAGGAAAATTTGAAACCTAATTGATAAAAGTTAACCATGATAGAAAAGATAAAACTAGAGTGACAAAAGTCTACCATGATTAAAAACTGTATACTTATTAACAAGCAAAAATAAAATTATTTTAAGACTAAGATCAAAGTATAAATAGAATTTTAAGTATTAAATCAGCAGAGTTATCATGTAAATCAAGCATTTCTTTTTTTTTAAAAATGAACACAAAAGAAATATCCTAGAGTCATGGCAAAGTTAAATATAAATGGAGAAAACATGTACCACATATAAGGAATACAACAGAGCCTTCAAGCTCACTCCTCAGGTGCCTTCCCTCATTTTAAACGTTTTTCCTGAAAATGTTAAATTAAAGGGGTGAGGACAAACGTCTCAGTAATCAGAGTTCAACCATGTAGATACAACCATTACCCAACTACTTTCATATTAGCTAGGCAAACAGATGTTACAACAGCTTAAATAATTGTTAGCAAAATAAGTAACTAATTTAATAATATATCATGTTCATATGCAATGGATGCTTCCTCCCTTATTACTCCATCCAACCTTATTCCGCTGACCGAAACCATAGGCTTATACATGGTCTGGCCCACATACTAGACTGACCAAAGCTACTCCAGTACTTAGGATATATCCAGCCAAAGATACAGAGCCCGAGCCAAGACTATGGCTCCCCTCCTTAAAAAAACTAGGAGTTGTCACTGTCCCACATTCCCCCTCTACAAACCTGGCCAGGTAAGTATTAAGGAACGAGGACCTAAAAAGGCCAATCACTTTACGCTGAGTGAAGGCAAACCACATGGTCACAGTTTATCACATATATCAGTATCATAAACCCCCAAGTCCAACCGCCTATGTATGTCATGAATATGTAGCAAATGCTGTATATGCAAGCATGCTTGAAAGAAAACAATTTACCATAAATTTTCACAAAACAACCAAAACACATTCATGCTTGCAAGAGAATTCAAAAAACACATAAGATAATACTATTATATCCTTTCACTTTTTTAGCCTTATTTATTTGTACCAATTAAGTCGATAGAGTCAATACAAATTTAATCATAATGGATAAAGATTGCACACACATGGAAAAACCCCAAGTTACCTGGCTTCTTCTAGCTCTCCAACAATCACAACAATAATTCCAATCAAGAAGGCTCTCGAAGAGAGTCTACAAAGTCAACATAATGAAATATTAATTTACAATTTTTTTAGACAAAAAATTATATCATATACTTATTTTAATGCTACATGAAAGCTACTCTAAAACTTCAAAGTTATCCGAGAGCCCACAACACATATTATTGATTTCTTCTAATTAACTTTTCATAAGTACTATTAAAATTTTACATTTCATAATAACTTATATGAAATCCTTATTGTATGTAAAGTTCAGGAATGAATATATATATTTAGCCTTCATCCCACTAACTATTCGTAAATTACTATATATATTACCGAATGTACTATAGATATATACATGCCTATATACCGTTTTTTATCCCTCTGACCCTGTTCTTGACCCAATGTGGAGACAAGGTATGTTTGTTATACCCTTCATGACTCGTTTAGGAATAACCAAGGGTAGAGTACCGAATGTCTTATACACACACACACACAAGTCTTATATATACATACATGCCTATATATATACACACACATGCCTACAAACTCACCCAAGAGGGGGTGAATTGGGTGAGATAGAAAAAATTGTGTAATTAAAAATTAATACTATTGAAAACAGAGAGTGTAAGTTTAGGAAGGTTTCACCGTAGTGAGACAAACACAAGGTTTATACTGGTTCGACCTTAACCACTTAACCTACGTCCAGTCCTTAGAACACCTCTGAGTATTCCACTATCTCCCAAGATTGATTGGGCTCTTGGCGCCTCAGTACAGTAATTGAGTCACTCAATCACTCCCCCTTACTCCCGTAAGGATACAACCCACTCAAGAGTCCACACTCTTGAGTATCACTCAGATGTGATTAATGAAAGATAGATATTGACTCTCTTACAGAGTAGAATAAGTCATGAACACTAACGCTCAGTAATAACGAAGAAACAGAGTATTGAATGTAACAGTAAATGATTACAGACGGTAGCTCAGGTATTCAATTCCCTTCATTAATGCTTCTTCGCGCCTTTTATAGTTGCGGTCGTTAAGTAACTGTTAGACGGAGGAGCTTCTAACCGTTGTGACTCTGTTTGCGTGTTTCCCTGGTTACAACAGTTCCATCATTAACGCTTCTGCGTTTCTGACACAGTAGGTTGCAGGCTAGCTAATACGGTTGAAGAGCCGTTGTGACTTCTCTTCGTAATCTGCAACCATATTTTATACTTCAATAAGTTAGACTCTGCAGTGTAAGTAAGACTGAATGAATGATAATCTGATTGCTCAATGATTCCAGGTGAAATCAAAAGTCCGTTAAATATGCAGAAGGATAATCTGGACAGTTTGATCGAAGTGATGATCGATCACTGGTTGATCGATCAAGTTATAGATAAACATAGTTAAAGCTCTTTGGATCAGTTGAAAAGGATTATCGATCAGATGATGGAACATTGATTCATCGATCAAGTGATCGATAAAATGCAACAGCAAACTTATGCTGATATGTAAACTAGAGTCCCTTTGAATATAAATATTTAAGCAAAATAGTCATGTTGATTATGCAAAATAAAATCAGTCTGGAAGTAATTAGATAGGTGAATATAAGAAGTATTATAGTTAACTAAAATTAAACTAACAGTGTTTAATGATCGATCACTTGATCGAATATTTGTTGATCGATCAATTTATCGATAATTCAAGTGTTACAGAAATGAAGCTTCAGATCATGTTGATCGATTATATTATTAATAAATTTATGATCGATAATGTTATCGATAAACACCATGTGAAAATAACTTAGTGATGAGTAAAGATAAATTGGGTTTATCGAATAGGTGATTGATCAGTGATTGTTCGATCAGGTTATCAATAAATACCATGTGAAAATAACTTGGTGAAAGGTGAGTGTAAATTAGGTTTATTGAATAGGTGATCGATCACTGATTTATCGATTATGTGATCAATAAATACACTTCAGATTTACTTACTTGTTTGATTATTATCGATCAAGTGATCGATAATTAACTGTAAACTTGTATAACTTCTATATTAGCGATAATCGATCAGTTTATCGATTAGTGGATTATCGAACAGCTTATCGATCAAAACATCTAACGTTTTACTGATTTGCACTGGAGATTTATCTGACAGCTTATCGATAAACACTTGATCGATCAGATGATCGATGAACATACTTAACTATTTTAATCTAACTTTGTTATCATCAAAACCATAATCCTAACATTCTCCCCCTTTTTGATGATGAAAAAACATAAGTAAAAGGTATAAATCAAACATCAGTAGAAACATCAAAAATTGAACATTAAACAGATAAGCAGACAGCTAACATTAGTAAAATGTATCAGTACGTTAGTAAAGGCAGCAAAAGGTTCATCAAGGTACAAGCATGACAGAAAAAAATTATTAATAAACAAAATGTCATAAAACTACCAAAAAACTATTAAACAGCTAATCAATCAATGTCCTCAACATCAGTATGCTTCTCCCCCTTTTTGTCAACATCAAGTGAGGGAGAGGGAGTGGAAACAGTAGGAAATGTTAATGGAATAGAAAGGGGAGGAAGGCGAGAAAGGGGATGAAATGAAGGAAAAGTTAAGGTGGGAACTGGTTGAGGCACAGTGATTAGAGCAAGTGAGGTGGAGGTAGGGACAGAGGTAAATGGAGCAGAAGTGGGAGCAGAAGAAGTGGGTAAGGGAGAGGAAGGAGGGGCTGGCTCAGGGTGAGGAGGAGAGGGTGGATGAAATAAGAGGTCCTCATAGCTAAAACTGGTAGTGGGGGCAGTGAAGTTGTTGCAGAGGGAAGTGACCATCCCTTTGAGCTCTCTTATTTCTCTGTCCACTGAATCAAATCTATCTGAAACTTCTTTTTCCAAAACCATCATGGCTTGTCAGTGAAGGTCCAAGATTTTGGAAATGCCATCAAACTTCTTATCAGAGATTTCCCCATACTCTTTGGCAGTGACGTACACTCTGTTTTCAAACGCTTGAAGCTCAGCTTGAAACATCTCTCTGATAGATCTCTCCATGAAAGATGGTCCAGGGGCATGAGATGGAGCGGTAGTGGATTCAGCCTCATCCTGAGTGTGAGAGGTAATAGCAGCAGGTTGCTTCCCCTTATCCTTCTGAGATACTTTCTGTGATGGCTTAAAGGGGACAGCGATTCTCATTTTGTTGAACTGAGTGAGACCAAAAGCAGGCACCTTTGCTTTGAGTTCTCCAGGCTCAAGTGGGGCAATATTGTGTGCCTGAAGAAGATAGGTGGCCAGTTGAGGGTAGGGAATTGGGGTGAATTTGGACTTGTTAAGGACAAAGTCCTTCATCTCAGTGTAGATAAGATCCCCGATATTGATCTTTTCCCCACTAATAATCCGGACTAGAAGAAGATAGTCATCGTGAGTGAGGTGTGAGAAACTTCTAAATTTATTTACCATGCTCCTAGAGTAGATGTAATGAATAATTCACTAAAAATCACACATCTGCTTACGAGGAAAACTCAGCTCACCAAGATAATCATCACTTTGCATTAGTATTCTGTAGGCTTTTACCTCATTCATCTCTCCCCCTCTCTCAAACTCCTAGGTTCCCAGTAACTCATTTAGCTTGGCACTTGTAATTTTGAATGATCTCCCTCTCAATGTGACCTTCAGATAATCCTCTATAACGTTGTCCTTATCATCATATTCTTCTACTGATTCCATGATACAGTAGAATCTTTTAATCACCTCAGGACAGTACTCCCCACTAATGATTAACCAATTTAATAGTGTTGTAAAGGGTCACCTAGGTCGAGGTTAATCTGTTTATTTTTCTTCAAACTTTCTATGTCAACAGATACCACAGGGCAGAATTTTCTATTGGCAAAATCAGTCTTGTATTTTGTTATATTCACATCATTATCCAGATTGCCAATAAGTAGCTCAGAAAATTCGGTTGAAATACCTTCAGTAGGAACTTGCCGAGAGCTACCTTCCCTTGTTCTTTGCCTTTTCTGTTGAGATTGCCGAGGTACAGAAACTTGCAGAGCTGATTCACAGCTTTCTGAACTGAAGCCTCTTCATCGGACTCGGTCTCAGATTCTTTAGTGACTATGGGGAGCGTGGATTTAGCTTGAGGAGACTTTCTGAGTTGTTCTCTGGACTGGCTCTCTCGAATCTTCAGAACCCCCTTTTTCTTTATTGATTCTTCTCTTACTTTTGGTCTGTAGCATTTCTTGGTTCCTAATGGAGTGGTATCGCCTGATTTAGCTTGTTTTTCTGGATTCTCTTCCCTCTCCACATTGGGTTGCTTCACTCGTGCCATTTATGGGTTTCTGAGGAGCGTCTGAGCGATTGATCAGTTTAAAAGAGATGTTTGGAGCTCGGTGAAGGTTGAACATGTAGCAGGAATGGATTAGAGTAGAAGGGCGGTAAGAAATTTAATAACACGGTGATTTTGGACTGTTGCGAGAAACAGTGGATGGGAGTTTTCCGAGTTAGGGTTCGATAACTGACAAAGGAGTTTCAAAAATTTTCTGTTATAAGCTTCAGAATTATCGATCAAGTTATTGATCAACTAATGATCGATCACGTGTTCGATAAATATGAAGAACACACATGAACACAGAACACAATTGTCGATCAAGTTATTGATCAAGTAATTATCGAACATGTTATCGATAAAATCAGTAATAGAGACGCGTACCTAGTCTTGCTTATCGATTATTGGATCAATAATCTATTTATCGATTAGCTTATCGATTAATGCTTACCAATTCTAAGAGAAATCTTAAGGCTCCTGATCGATGTTCTGATCGATAAGGCATTTATCGATCATCTTATCGATAATTGCTGTGCTAGAGTGCTTTCTTTTCTCTCAAACTGAATTTATCGATCAGGTGATCGATAAATTACTTTCTTTTTGCCTTCATGATTATCGATCATTTGATCGATAATTTCATACTCTGTTTACCTCTGTTTTTCTTCATTGAAACAAAGCTTCCTGCAAAACAAATTTTTATCTACTCCGATGCTTAAGTTAGTTATCTAATCATCAAAACATTAAATTTAAATAATGAAATTTAAAAGATAATGTGAGATTTCTTACAACTCATTGGGATTTACCATTCCCAACTCTCTTCGAAAGAAGTTGAACTTCTGTTGATCTAGGGGTTTCGTGAAGATGTCGGCTATTTGATATTCAGTGGGGATGAACTCAACCTTTACATCTTTCTTTTGAACATGGTCCCGAATGAAGTGATGTCGGACATCAATGTGTTTGGTTTAGGCATGATGGACTGGATTCTTGGATAGACTTATCGTGCTCGTATTATCACATAGGATTGGAATCTCATGTAAGTTGATTCCTAAATCCTGTGGTTGTTGCTTTAGCCATAAGATCTGAGCACAACAACAGGCAGTGGCTAAATATTCTGATTCAGTTGAGGAGATTGCCACGGTATTCTGCTTTTTACTTGACCATGAGATGAGACAACCTCCGAAAAATTGACATTATCCACTGGTGCTTTTTCTGTCCGTCTTATATCCCCCATGATCTGCATCTGAGTATCCCATTAGATATTCGAATCCCCTTTTTGGATACTAGATTCCTAAATTTTGAGTTCCTACAAGATATCTGAGAATTCTCTTGACAGCTTCTTCATGTGACTCTTTTGGAGCTGATTGATATCTTGCGCACATTCCCACACTAAATTGAATATCTAGTCTACTAGCAGTGAGATATAGTAATGAGCCGATCATTCCCCTGTATCTAGTCAGATTTATGTCTTTGTCGTCTTCGTCTACATCAAGTGAGATGGTTGAGCTCATAGGAGTCTTTACGCTCTTTGCATTCTTCAGCCCATATTTCTTTAATAACTCCTTCAAATATTTCGTCTGGGATATAAATATCCTGTCTTTCTTCTGCTTGATTTGTAATCCCAGAAAGAAATTTAGCTCTCCCATCATTGACATTTCGAACTCTCCCTGCATTAGCTTAGCAAACTCTTGGCAAAGATCTTCATTAGTAGCACCGAAAATAATATCATCCACATAAATTTGAACAATTAAAAGATCTTTCTTCTTTCTTCTAATAAAAAGTGTGGCATCCACTTTGCCCCGTTCAAATCCTTTTTCTATCAGAAAGTTGCTAAGTCGTTCATACCAAGCTCTGGGAGCTTGCTTTAAACCATATAAAGCCTTCTTCAGTTTATAAACGTGATCAGGAAAATTTGAATCTTTAAAACCAGGGGGTTGTTCAAAAACTTCTTTTGAAATATAACCATTTAGAAATGCACTTTTAACATCCATTTTATACAATTTGAAGTCTTTAATGCACGCAAACGCTAAAAGTACTCGTATTGCTTCCAGTCTGGCTACTGGAGCATATGTTTCCTCATAGTCAATACCTTCTTCTTGATTATAACCTTTGGCTACCAATCTGGCTTTGTTTCTGACGATTTGTGCAGATTCATCGAGCTTATTTTTGAATACCCATTTAGTGCCTATGACCGGATGATCATTAGGTCTGGGTACCAATTTCCAAACTTGATTTCTCTCAAATTGGTTAAGCTCTTCTTGCATTGCAACTATCCAGAATTCATTGGATGGTGCCTCATCAACATTGGTAGGTTCAATGTGAGATATGAATGCAGAGAAACACACTTCATTGAACACTTGTCTCCGGGTTTTAACCCCTTCATTGACTTTACCAATGACTTGTTCCAGTGGATGATCTCGGTTATGTCTCCAGACCTTAGGATGTTCTAAATTTTCTTGTGAAGATGATTCATTTTGATCATCCCTGTTTTCTGAAAAGGTTTCTGAAAGTAATTTGTTTGAAGACTTGCTCAAATCCAATTTTTGAAAATTTTGAACGATCTCAGCATCATCATCTAGAGGTTTTGAAATGGGTTCGGTTTCAGCAAATACAACATGAATTGATTCCTCAATTGTAAAAGTATGTTTGTTGAAAACTCTATAAGCTTTACTACGATTAGAGTAACCAAGAAATAAACCTTCATCAGCTTTAGGATCGAATTTACCCAAGTTTTCTTTGTTGTTGTTGTGAATGTAGCACTTACTCCCGCAGATCTTTAAATGAGCCAAGTTAGGCTTAGCTCATATGGTGTCTTCCCGAGTAGAGTTCTGATGTAAGCTCTATTGGAGATGTAGCAAGCTGTGCTCATCGCCTCTACCCAGAATGCTTGTGAAACTCCTTTTTCATTCAGCATTGCCCTTGCCATTTCTGTGAGCACTCTGTTTTTCCGTTCGACTACTCCGTTTTGTTGAGGAGTTCTTGGTGCTGAAAAATTGTGGTCAATTCCATTCTCATCATAGTAGTCAGCAAATTCGTTATTTTCAAATTCTCCTCCGTGATCAAACTTGATTGACACAATGGAAATACCTTTCTCATTTTGGACCTTTTTGGCAAAAACAATGAATGCACTAAACGTTTCATTTTTAGAGGAAAGAAACAAAGTCCAAGTGAATCTTGAATAGTCATCAACTATCACAAGAGTGTACAAGTTTCCACCAAAACTTTTCACTCTCGATGGATCAACCAAATCCATATGAAGCATTTGGAGTGGCCTTTCGGTTGAGACTGTCTTTTTTGATTTAAATGAAGACTTTGTTTGTTTACCTTTCTGACAGGCATCACAAATAATATCACGTTCATACTGAATTTTCGGTAAACCAACAACTAAATCCCTTTTTGTTAATTTTGAAAGTTAACTCATGTTAACATGTGCAAGACGTTTGTGCCAAATCCAACTTTCCTCCTCTTTACTAATAAAATAGTTTTCAGAGGATTTAGAATCAATTTGAAGTGTATAACAGTTACCGTCCCTCAGAGCTCTCAGCTTTGTATTCAACTCTTCTTTCTTCAAAGGTAGGTCGTCTTTGCTTATAATTAAGCATTCTTCCGAATCAAAGATCACCCAATTGTTTTTGTCCGCACTTTGACTGATGCTGAGGAGATTATGACATAGACCTTCCACGTAGTATACATCTTCAACCTTCATGCCCATGTTACTTCCAATTTCTCTAATTCCAGCAATTCTTCCCGATTGGTTTCCTCGAAACTTACTTTTCCTCCTTCTTTTGGTTTAAGTTATGTAAACTTCTCAGTGTCACCCGTCATGTGTCTAGAGCATCTACTGTCGATATACCATTTGTTTGTTCTGGATGCTTTGAGACATACTTGCAAAATTACAATCATGTTTTAGGTACCCATACCTTCTTGGGTCCTTTTTGGTTAGTATGAGTTGTCCTTGGTACATAAGTACCTTTGGGCACCCATTTTAATGTTCCGTAGGTTCCTTTCTTTTTATGGTAACAAGAAGAAGTTGAATGGCCTTTACAGTTGCAGTAAGAACATAGTGCAAATGGATTGGAAGAATGCACAGTATTTCTAAAATATGTAAGATATGATCTACCACTACTCTTTTTCTTTCCCTTTGACTTATCCTGAGCTGGATCGTATCCTATACAGGTTTTATCCATCGAACATCGTTGAGCTCCTAGGATTACTTTAAGCATTTCACTACCCTTAGTAAATTTTTCTAAAGTTCTGGTAAGATCCTCAACCTTCTTTTTGTTCATTTCGCAATCTTTGTAAACTGGGAGCGAATCTACATTGTCTTCAGACTTTGATTGTTGTTCTTCTAAGAACTTTATTCTTTTCTTGGAGCTTACCTCATCTGTATGCATTGTATTTGGACTGTAATTCATCATAAGATGGTTCAGAAATTATTACCTCATCTGTCTCTGATTCTTCGTTTTCCTAGGCCACTAGACAGATGTTAGCGGTTTCTTCATCATCACTTTCTTCTTCTTCCTCCGATGAGCAATCTCCCTAGATTGATGTAACGAAGGCTTTCTTCTTTCTAAATCTTTCTTTCTTCTTTTCTTTATCCTTCATTCTGGATAGTTGGGGACACTCTGCCTTGATATGTCCTGGCTTCTTGCATTCGAAGGAGATGATTGGATCCTTTGATTCATTCTGAGATGTTGAGGCTCTGCGTTTTGGCTGGAACTTCTTTCCAGTTTTGTTCTTGTAGAATTTCTTGAACCTTCTGACTATAAGTCCCATTTCGTCATCTTCAAGATCATCTTCATTGTCATCTTTGCTCTCTTGAGTTTTAAGAGCAATGCTTTTCCGGTTCTTCTCGTTCATCTCCTTTTTGTATTTTTGCTTGCTCTCGTATTCAGCAAGGCTTCCGAACAGCACTGCAATAGAGCCAATGGATTCTCCTTTGGTTTCTTCAATTGTTGTTACTTTCGGTTCCCATTCTTTTATGAGACCACTCAGTATTTTTCTCACTTGATCTTCCTGACTGTATTTCTTTCCAAGTGCCGTGAGGTGGTTTATGAGATGTGAGAATCTGACCTCCATGTCTCGAATACTCTCTCCATCCTTCATTCTGAATAACTCGAATTTGGTGGCGAGAGTATTGATTCTGCTCTGTTTTACACCGGTGGTTCCTTCGTGAGCTATCTTCAGGGCTTCCCACATTTCCTTTTCAGTCTCCAGCCTAGAAACTCTGAAGTATTCTTTTTGGCTCAGCGCACAAGTGAGTATGTTGATGGCTTTATCATTTAGGATCACTAGCTTCTTGTCTTCTTCATTGAATTCTCTGGGGCTCTTACGTATTTGCTGTCCATCTACGGTTTTCATAGGAACATAGTTGTTGTGCTCTATCATGTACCATAATCCATATTCGGTGGCTTTAATGAAGATTTTCATCCTCATTTTCCAAAATGTATAGTTTTCACCATTAAAGCCTGGCGGTTTGGACGTTGAACACCCTTCCGGTAGCACGCTATCTTCGAATCCTGCCATGAGATCTCTCTTCGGACTGTTAAGTCTTTTCTAAAGAGACCTGCTCTGATACCAAATGTTAGTGGCAGACTCACCCAAGAGGGGTGTGAATTGGGTGAGATAGAAAAAATTGCGTAATTAAAAATTAATACTATTGAAAACAGAGAGTGTAAGTTTAGGAAGGTTTCACCGTAGAGAGACAAACACAAGGTTTATATCGGTTCGGTCTTAACCACTTGACCTACGTCCAGTCCTCAGAACACCTTTAAGTATTCCACTATCTCCCAAGATTGATTGGGCTCTTGGCGCCTCAGTACAGTAATTGAGTCACTCAATCACTCCCCCTTACTCCCGTAAGGATACAACCCACTCAAGAGTCCACACTCTTGAGTATCACTCAGATGTGATTAATGAAAGATAGATATTGACTCTCTTACAGAGTAGAATAAGTCATGAACACTAACGCTCAGTAATAACGAAGAAACAGAGTATTGAATGTAACAGTAAATGATTACAAACGGTAGCTCAGGTATTCAATTCCCTTCATTAATGCTTCTTCGCGCCTTTTATAGTTGCGGTCGTTAAGTAACCATTAGACGGAGCAGCTTCTAGCCGTTGTGACTCCGTTTGCGTGTTTCCCTGGTTACAACGGTTCCGCCATTAATGCTTCTGCGTTTCTGACACAGTAGGTTGCAGGCTAGCTAATACCGTTGAAGAGCCGTTATGACTTCTCTTTGTAATCCGCAACCATATTTTATACTTCAATAAGTTAGACTCTGCAGTGTAAGTAAGACTGAATGAATGATAATCTGATTGCTCAATGATTCCAGGTGAAATCAAAAGTCTGTTAAATGTGCAGAAGGATAATCTGGACAGTTTGATCGAAGTGATGATTGATCACTAGTTGATCGATCAGGTTATAGATAAACAGAGTTAAAGTTCTTTGGATCAGTTGAAAAGGATTATCGATCAGATGATGGAACATTGATTCATCGATCAAGTGATCGATAAAATGCAACAGAAAACTTATGCTAATATGTAAACCAGAGTCCCTTTGAATATAAATATTTAAGTAAAATAGTCATGTTGATTATGCAAAATAAAATCAGTCTGGAAGTAATTAGATAGGTGAATATGAGAAGTATTATAGTTAACTGAAATTAAACTGACAGTGTTCAATGATCGATCACTTGATCGAATATTTGTTGATCGATCAATTTATCGATAATTCAAGTGCTACAGAAATGAAGCTTCAGATCATGTTGATCGATTATATTATCGATAAATTTATGATCGATAATGTTATCGATAAACACCATGTGAAAATAACTTAGTGATGAGTAAAGATAAATTGGGTTTATCGAATAGGTGATCGATCAGTGATTGTTCGATCAGGTTATCGATAAATACCATGTGAAAATAACTTAGTGATGAGTAAAGATAAATTGGGTTTATCGAATAGGTGATCGATTAGTGATTGTTCGATCAGGTTATCGATAAATACCATGTGAAAATAACTTGGTGAAAGGTGAGTGTAAATTGGGTTTATCGAATAGGTGATCGATAACTGATTTATCGATTATGTGATTGATAAATACACTTCAGATTTACTTACTTGTTTGATTATTATCGATCAAGTGATCGATAATTAACTGCAAACTTGTATAACTTCTATATTAGCGATAATTGATCATTTTATCGATTAGTGGATTATCGAACAGCTTATCGATCAAAACATCTAACGTTTTACTGATTTGCACTGAAGATTTATCTGACAGCTTATCGATAAACACTTGATCGATCATCAGAAGATCGATCAACACACTTAACTATTTTAATCTAACTTTGTTATCATCATAATCCTAACAATATATACACACACCCATTATTAGAAGGGAGAAGTGCCGAAAAGGGTAATGATATAAATATATATATTCCTATTTCCATCAAGCATATACATAAATATATATACATATAGTCATACGAAGAGGCAGAAAAATCTGAAAAGAAAACGCATGATACAAGGAAGAGGATGAGGGAGGGGGAAAAAATCAATGAAGAAAGAAACATTAAGTTTTAAATCGGTAGTCAATGGTGTCAAACCATTCTCATCCTTTTTCCTATTAATGTATATGTGTGTATATTCATGAATAATAGTTGTTAAATGTGAGAAAGAAGAGAGAGACGAAAAAGGAAAAGAAAAGTCAATACACACCTTAATAAATATATGTAGGCTTGGAGATGATGATTACAAGAAGGCTTACGGTGGACTTGAATATATTTTGATTTATGAGGATGGAATGTTTAGAGTAAAAGAAGGAATAGTGCTTTCTAAAAAATCAGTAGTCTACAGTAGTAGAAAAGTTAAAGAAGAAATTGAGTGGCGGCTAAATGATGAAGAATGAGTGAGTAGGAAGCAGGGTTAAGTTATTATATTTTTAAAATTAATAAATCTTCATTTAATTAATTAATTATTTTATCTTATTGTTATTATTATTGAAATCTCATTATAACCGACTTATATGAAATCTCCCAGAATCATTTAAAAGTTTTTTTTTAAGTTAAACTCAAATCTTTTTTGTATATAATTATAAATATATATTTTATTAAAATTCATATAATTGATTCAAAATTTGAATTTCAATCTATTTCATATTATTATTATTATTATGATCATCATCATCCATCGCCATTTTTTTCTACTTTTATTTTTTAAATACCTATACACTTATTTAAAATTTTGTTTTATATTATTTGACTCTCTTTTAAATATCTCATTTTCTTGAATTTATTATTTTATATATATTTATCAAATATTTATTCCAAACTTTCTATAAATAACTACTTATAAACACAAATAAAATTTAGGGATGTTACAGTTCTCCTCTCCTAAATGAAATTTTGTCCCCAAAATTTAGAGGTATCCAAGTCAAAACAACCAATTGTAAACAAAACAACACGTCAAGCAAACACAACAAGCATACAAATTAAACACATACCTAACAAACAAGTGGGGATGTTCTTGTTTCATCTTTTCTTCGGTTTGCCAAGTAGCATCACCTGGGGTCATTCCCCTCCGTACGATCTTAACAAGTTAGATGGTTTTGTTTCTTAATTGTTTATTTCAAAAATATTATAGTGCTATTCTTAACTAAATCTTAACCCAACAATTTCTTTTTCCTTTTTTTTTCCATACACAACTTTCACATTGTGAGAGAGACATATCCCCAAAACTCAACATAGTATCTACTATAATCTACAGTCTCGTGCGAAAACCAAGTCATTTACCTCTATCATACTCTCTACAGAACTCACTTAACCTTCTACGTCTTATTATTCAATATTTTCATTGACATATTTAACTAAGATAAAATGAAAATCTTGATATTTGAAAAGAATTATCTTGTTTTTTTTTTTTTAACTCAACATATTGTTAAGATTTTGTTTTGCATATTGAATGAAATGGAAATCTTTAGAAAGATATATCAGCATTGAGTAAACTACTAGTCAAAATATAGTTCATGAAAATTTTCTATTTACAATGAAATCTGTGAAAAGCATAATACTGTATCAAGAGTTATAGTTGCATTACAAATCCTTTGAAACCAAATGCTTATCAGAGGAAACAAAAAAAAAATTTAATTCTTTTGTCAGAAACAAAACTATTATAAGTGAAACGTGGCCTCATACCCTTTACCTAACTTATCTTTGGAAGATTAACCGATCATGTATATAAAACAAAAAAAAATTTAATTCCTTTGTCGGAGACAAAAATTATGAGTGAAATGTGGCCTCATACCCTTTACCTAACTTACCTTTGGAAGATTACCCAATCATATATATAAACTTACACCTTTTAGATATCTTTATAGCTTGCCTCCCAAGTTAAAATTTTATTTTAAGTATTTCCCCCACTTTCACAAATATTATTCATAAATAATCCATTAATACTGCCTCTACCCGTCTTATTCTGTCCTTAACTTTTTTTTCACCAATCTCTCTAGTAAAATTTTGATTCCTTTTTCTAAGATTCTCTAACATTAACTTTATCACTTGCTTTTATACTTTGATGTTTATCCATGCTATTATTATTAATACGAACAATGTTTGAGACAATTTTTTTCTGTTTTTTTTTCCCTTCTCTAAGGTTCACTTCTAATTGCACTTTAAAAGTTAGCTAAGTTCTCTCCTATCAATGACTACTAGTTCATAATACAACCGCATATTTGAAAACCTTTTTTTGCCCCTAAAGAAGAAAACACTCCACAGCAATTTTAGTTAATTATCTTAATGAACAAAAATTCTCCAATATATGACTAAGGAATACATAACACAACAAATTACACTCAATGTAACCTAAACCTTCAACAACCTGTGACATTCACAATCTCACTTCTTAATAATGGGCACATCCATATAGTGATCATATATATATAACTCGTAAAAGTCAAGCTTAGGAATAACAACCACAATACTCCCAAGACAATCACAAGTACGAGGACATATGAAAAATAACTAGAAATTTCTCCTTGTTCGATGCACAGGGTAGTGTGTGACTATATATGATTAGATTTGAAATAAGTAAAAGATCTTTATAAGGTGTATTACATATTTGATTCAATTGGGATATGTTATTATTTGTATTCTTCACCACTTCTTATTGAAACAATAGTGATATGTTTTTCTTGAAAACTTGTAACTTTCTATGCATTTTTAAAAAAATATAACATTTCTTTTATAAAATAAAATAAAAAAAAATAAGGCATATGTATATGGATTGTATTCATGGCCCCTCTTATTTCAAGAAATTCTCATTTCTCCCCACTCCAAAATATTCTTCTTTTACTTTGTATTTTTAAAAACATGACTTTTTATATAAAATAAAATAATAAAAATGAGCCACACCTATATGGAGAGACAGCATATGCACATACAAATTTGGGTTATTTGGTCACAAAAATATTAGATTTGTATAAAGTTGAATGGATTGAATTATTATTAATAACCTACTGTAATTACATGAGAAACTAATGCAAGAGACAAAAGGGCGCATTAAATTGAAATAAATTTCAATAATAAATAAAATACTGATCCACAACCTAACCCATTTAATCATTAGTGGGTATTACAAGATTTCATAAGTATATATTAGAAGATAGATAGATAGACTAGATAGATAGATAGACGGATAGATAACATATGCATTCCTAGCTGCTATAAAAAATAATAAGTTGCTTATAATCAAGCTTTGCTTCTATAATCCTAGAACTTACATTTTATAGTGTAATCATACCCTTTTTTTCCCTTTCACTTTTCACACATCTAACGTTTGAGGATAAAAGTAGTCTTATTCATCAAATCAGTATAAAGTATAAGTCAAAATAATTTAATATAGGTTAATATAAATTTTTCATCAAGCCGTATCATATATAAATTATAATTTATAATTCATTTCAAATTTTACATAATACGTAAATTTTTTTTAGGGTCAATGACAATTCACCCCCTTTTTTTTTTAACAAGCAATATTCAACAATATATTTAATTTATTTTTTTGATCTATTTTTTTTTACTAGAAATACTGAGCACACAATTTTAAGAATAAAAAGGGGAAAAACAAAAAACAAAAAAAAGTACTATAAAGTCCAACTCAACTAATACAAATTCTAAAATGAACATATATGATCACTGCTTAGAAAAGACTCCAAAATGCAAAGGAGATGGTAGATTCAACACCGAATTTGATGGACAAATAAAAAAATTTGATCATTCATAGTCTTTATTTATTTATTTATTTATTTTGTCTGGGGGAGTAATTTTTTTTTTTTAAAGTAATATAACAAAGCGTATATATGTAATTATATATTTTTTTTCAATTAAAGAAACTTGCTTATATAACTACTCAATCCTTCTACTTATACCAAATGAAGTCACTTAAGTATTTTTTTTCCCTTGCCACTAAATTCGCTACCATCAAATTTGGCTAAACCATACAAATATATCTAACCGCTTATAAGTCCAATTTTACTTGAGAACTCCAACCTATAACTCAGTTACAAATCCGCCATCTATGTAAAAAAAAAAAAAAAATTATTTAATCGTATTTTCATCCCTTTTCAATTAATGTTTGTCACGTCCATCTCTATGCGTATGATGGTCACTACTTATGGCCTTGTTAAGATTGAGGATTGACCTTGGTCGTAGTTTGTCAAACATAATTTTTTTTTCAATTGTTTTTCTGCCCACAATCTTGCACCTTTGTCAAAAATATATACACACACATATAGTCCCATGCAACTTTCAAATTTAAACCTACATGGTGACATACTTATACGAGTTTCATGAGATAACCTATCATAATTAAATTAAAACAAACATAATTACTTATATCGAATAAAATATCAAACATTCTGCGAGTATGAAGTTTAACCACACAATGTGATCATGATAATGTCTAATTGCATCTACAGTTTTAAAATTTTCCTCCTTTTTCTAAACTAGCCCTTCTCATTTTTTTCTTATTCCTAAATTGCCCAAATCATTAGGTGCCTCAACTTCCTACACTTGATTCTTCTTTGTTGTGGGTATTATTCCTAGTATCATTTCTTTAACCAATCCAATATTAACTTTAAACATCTCTCATAATTGAGATTCCACCCTATCTTTATTTGCTCCTACATCACAACATCCTAATACAGATGCTCATTACAAATTAGTTGAAAAAAATTTTGGGTTAACACACTTTTTTTCCCTCCCATGTACAATTCCACAAGCAAATGAAAAGTTGGTGTTGAGCTATAAATTACTTTCTATCAATCAAAGAATACTAAAACCAACAAGGAAAGTGCTCCTCTTATATTTAAATTGCCATGTGTGACAACCGCTCTTTCAAAACTATTTTAGATTAAATCCAACAATTTATTTGATTGATTAACCATTATAGAAAAGAAGAAACCTTAAAATTTTAAAATCACTATCATGGTTAAAAGAAATAAACTTATATTACGAGTAACATCGATCGTTAACTTGGGCCTTAGACTTTTAAAGTCCAGAAATATCATTCAACCATTAGCCCAAACCAAACTTATAATTTTAAATATACGAACTGATAAATCATTTTAATATAAGTCATGGAGCCCATTAGTCATAAGTCAACAATATCAAAAGAGCGTATTACGCAAAGTCTTAAATATCTCTGCCCTTCTAATGACCCCCATATCAGATAGTAGTAATTAGAAGTATTAGTTTACAGCATTAGAGTATATAGGCCTTATGTGGCAATATATAACAAATTAGCATATATAACAAAAGTCGGGAGGCTATACAAGCTATAACAACATACTATGCTTCTGAAGCCTTCCCTGATAGGTCACCACCTGAACTATCACCTGAAGATAGTAAAAACAACGTGGTGAGACAAGCGCCTCAGTAACCAACTTTCCAACTCATCATACATACTAAGACGTGCTCGTGAGGTGTCAAGTGATACAGTTATTAATTCTAAACACATAGATATATAATTTCAATCATCCAAACCCTCACTATGGGGATTAACACACAAGTCACACAAGTCTATCCCTCACTATGGGAGATTAATCAGACATATAGGCCTATCTCTCACTTTGAGGAACGAATAAGAAGACACAAAAGCCTATCCCTCACTGTCGGGGATGAAGGAAGAAACCAACCAATGTGCACCAATGGCGGCCTTACCACGTGGTAGGATCGGGCTCAATCTAAAATCCAAACAACAACTAATCATTCACAATATAATAAAAATGTCTTAATCTTTTCTCAGTATAATCCATAGGATATAAATCATATATTTCTCCAAATTTCTCAATCACACTGCCAAAAATCCCACAAGACAATTTTCATAGCTGAAAAGATATAATATATCTACTCGAATTCCAAATAACAAATATTATTCAAAAATAGGAAAGTACTCACAAACAACATATTAGCACATATAACAAGTGGAAAATGATTACCTCTCGCCAAAGCAATAAAAAAGATTACCACAAGGTTAATCCTTTGCTCAACCAATAATTAATCTACACAATTAATATAACCACATATTATATAAGCTAATTAATTAATTAAGCTTCTATATATTATTTAAATTTCTAATTTAATTGAATTTTTATTCTAAATTTCTGCAACTCTCATAACCCAAAAATTAAGTATAACTTAAAATTTCCTAAAAGCCAAATTATTTATTTACAACCCCCAAATTATTTACCTTAATAAAAAGGATTTTCCAAAATTCTAAATATAAAATTATTATGTTCTAAATTCTAAAAATCTCCATTTAAGTTTAAACCTCAAAATCAAACTATCAAAAATTCAATAATATTTCAAATATTTATAAATAAATAATCTAATCAAAACTTTAATGATATAACTATCATATATATATTTTCATCAATAATAAACTTGTTAGCTAAAATAATTATTTTAAAACCTCCAGTCACCAAATAAATAAAACTAAACCAATTAAAATATCAATAATATGTCACAGTACCCAAATAAATTATTTAACTTAATTTTAATTGGTAAAAATATAATATAAATTATATATAATAGATTTTTCAACTAGAAAAATTCATTTAAGCACTAGAATCCAACAAATGGACAAATCTAACCTATTAAAATTAACAACTCATTTACCTCTAAATTTTCATGATCATCTATTACCAAAACTCAACTTATCCCACATATAGGTTTCAAAATTTTCTCTAATCATTATAGTAATACTACTATTAGGAAGCATAAAATACATAAGAAATATTCATGAAGAAAGTTTGATAAAAAGAACTATATTTGTGTACCTAGATGATCCCCAAAAATTGTATTACCCTTCGAAATGCCAGAACTTCTCTGCTCCTCTCTCGTTCTCTCTTTCTCTAATTCTCTCTCTTTCTCTCCGCATATGCCTCATCGTTCGCGTCTACTCCCTTTTATCTCTAACATTCACCTGCTCCTCTATTTTTTTTCTTCACGCATTAACTCCTACCTAAAGTCTTCCTTATACCATTTTTTTTCCACACATTTCCCAACTTTCCATGCCTCATTTTCCATGGTTCACTTTCAACGAAAGTACGAAAAGTTGCTCCCTTCTTTTATGTTTTTTTAAATGAAAATATTAGGATATTACAACTCTCCCCACCTAAATAGAATTTTGTCCCCATAATTCAAACAACGACATACACAAATTAAAAACAGAAGCAACTCAATGTGCTTACTAAGAAGATAAGCAAGGATACTCGTAACACATTCATTCTTCAGTCTTCCAAGTAGCATCACCAGGACTTATGCCCTTGTAAAAGACCTTAACAAGACGGATAGTTTTGTTCCTTAATTGTTTGTCCTTAATGTCCAAAATCCGTTCTGCTTCTGTTGGATAGGTCAAATTATCTTGCAACTCGACCTCTTCGGGTTCAATAACATGAGACGGATCGGGATGATACTTTTTCAACTGTGACACGTGGAACACGTCGTGTAAATAAGAAAGATGTGGCAGTAGCACAATCCGATATGCAACAGGTCTGATCCGCTCCAAAATCTTATAAGGGCCTATGAATCGGGGTGTAAGCTTCTTGGCTTTGATGGATTTGCCTACACCTGTGATAGGTGAAACCTTCAAAAACACATGATCACCCACTTCAAATTCTAAAGGTCTCCTCCGATGATCTGCATAACTCTTCTGTCAACTTTGGGCCATCAACAACTTCTGTTTGATCAGCTCAATCTTTCTAGTTGTGATGTCCACTAAATCTGGGCCAATAATTGTTCTTTCACTTTATTCAATCAAACAAAGTGGAGATCTACACTTCCTCCCGTATAAAGCTTTATATGGTGCCATTTGAATACTAGCGTGATAGCTGTAGTTATAGGCAAACTCAGTTAATGACAAGTGAGTGTCCCAACTACCTTTTAACTCTACAGCACAAGCCCTCAACATGTCCTCGAGGGTCTGAATAGTCCTCTTGGTTTGTCCATCAGTCTGAGGATGATAAGAAGTACTAAACTTAAGCTTAGTAACCTTGGCTTCATGTAATGACTGCCAGAGGTTTGATGTAACCCTCGGGTCCCTATCTGAAATGATAGACTCTGGTACTCCATGAAGTCGAAAAATCTCATCTATATACAGCTTTGTCAATCGTTCTAAAGAGTAAGTATCCTGATAGGTAGGAAGTGTGCTGACTTAGTCAATCTGTCCAAAATTACCCATATTGCATCATAGCCAGCTGGGGTTCTTGGCATGCTAATAATAAAATCCATGGAAATACTATCCCATTTCTATTGGGGAATATCAAGATTCTTTAATAGTCCTGGAGGTCTCTGATGTTCTATCTTGACCTTTTGACATATTGGACACTTCAACACAAAATTCGTGACATCCCGCTTCATTTTTGGCCACCAGTAGTTCTTTTTCAAGTCCTGGTACATTTTGGTTATCCCTGGGTGTATTGTATAATTACTCCGATACGCCTCTTCTAGAATAATATTTTTGATTTCCTCATTATTAGGGACACAAATCCTCTTCTTGTACCTCAGGATTCCTTCTTCACTAATTTCATAATTAAGCACATCACGGGTCTTCACTTCCTCTCGAATGCTCAATAACCGGTCATCCTCTATCTGTGCGGCCTTCAAGTCTCGAAAGAAGTCATAATCACCCAAAATTGATTGTAGAGTGCCTGGAGCCTTATGCACCACTTGGAGATCTCTTAATTCCTCTAAGCAATAGTGTTCTTCTAAACTCTTGTGAAACACATGCACCGTTTTCTTACTCAAAGCGTTTGCAACCACGTTAGCTTTACCCGGATGATACTTAAGCTCAAAGTTGTAGTCCTTAATGAATTCCATCCACCGGCGTTGTCTATTATTCAGTTCCTTCTGATCTATTAAATACTTCAGGCTCTTATGATCGCTGAAGACTTCGAACCGTGATCCATACAAGTAGTGCCTCCAAATCTTCAATGCAAAAACCACCGTCGCTAATTCTAGGTCATGTATTGGGTAATTTTCCTCATGCGGCCTTAATTGTCTAGATGCATAGGCAACCACCTTGTCTTTCTACATCAGGACACATCCTAAGCCTTTAAGTGAAGCATCAGTATAAAGGGTGTACGGTTTACTAGGATCTGGAATAGTCAACACTGGTGCTATGGTCAACTTAGCCTTCAGTTCTTGAAAAGCCGCCTCACACTTTTCGCTCCAGATAAACGGTTGGTCTTTCTTAGTTAACTTAGTTAGAGGCATGGCGATATGAGAAAATCCCTTGATGAACTTTGGTAATACCCAGCTAAACCCACGAAACTTCTCACCTCCATCACAGATTTTGGTGTTTGCCATTTCAACACGGCATCGACCTTGCTAGGATCACTAGCTACTCCCTCAGCAGATATTACATGGCCCAAGAACTTCACTTCTCTAAACCAGAACTCGCACTTGCTTAACTTAGCATATAGCTGATGATCCCCTAATATTCGCAATGCAATGTAAAGATGCTCTTAATGTTTTCCTCATTCTTAGAATATATTAGGATATCATCTATAAACACCACAATAAACTTGTCTAAGTATGGCCTAAAGATCCTGTTCATATAGTTCATAAACACCACTGGAGCATTCGTCAAACCAAAAGGCATTACTAAAAACTCATAATGTCCGTATATGGTATGAAAGGCTGTCTTCGGGATGTCCTCTGCTCTGACTCTTAATTGATGATATCCCGACCTTAAGTCAATCTTGGAAAACACTGCTGACCCCATTAGTTGATCTAGCAAGTCATCAATCCTAGGTAGATGATATTTGTTCTTAATAGTCACTTTGTTCAACTGCCTGTAATCTATACACAATCTCAAGCTTCCATCCTTCTTTCTCACAAACAGTACTGGTAATCCCCACGGTGAGACACTTGGTCTAATAAATCCTTTTTCAAGTAACTCTTTTTCAATTCTGCCAACTCAGAAGGTGGCATTCTGTATGGTGCTTTGGAAATTGGAGCTGTCCCTGGCACTAACTCAATGGAAAACTCAACTTCCTTTTTAGGGGGTAAACCGGATATTTTCTCAGGAAATACTTCAGGAAACTCCTTTACCACCTCGATTTGGTCTATACCAACTTCTTTATCCATACTAACAAAAAAGAAAATAGCATAGGCCTGATAACTCTTTTGAATACACTTAGTTGCTTAAGTAACAGACAACCACAAAAGACCATTAATAGCATCAACTATCGTACTACACAAAGGAAGAGTTACCATCTTCCTTTTGCAATCCAAAATGGCATTATTTGTTGATAGCCAATCCATGCTAATAATCACATCAATACCCTTGAGGGGTAGACAAATCAAATCAATCACAGACTCATGATTCTCAAATTTAAGCACAAGACTTAAACACGCTTGTGTGGTTAACACAATGGCTCCCGTTGGAGTTGACACTTTCAACACGTAAGACAAATCATGCATTAGAAATTTAAACTTTTGAGCACATTCCATAGCAATAAAAGAATGAGTGGCACTGGAATCAAACAACACAGGTATATCATGTCCTTAAAGAGACACAGTACCTCTAATCAGATTAGGGGACGTACCAGCTTCCTCTCTAGTCAGAGCAAAAACTCTCCCAGGCATTGTGGATCTGAAACTAGGAGTTTGTTGCTACGCCTCTGGACAATTACGAGCTATATGTCCAAACTTATGGCATCTGTAGCATTCCAAACATTGCCCTGGATGATTCTTCCCACATCTCGAGCAAGACCACTAACACTTGGTGTGGATATGGTAGACTCCCAGTGGAAGCTCTGATCTCCTCCCATACGACTCCCCTGAGCCTGTCTCCTTTGCATATAGCCTTTATGGGCTAAATCCTTCTGATTTTGTCTTGCCTCTACTGGAGCTCCCCGAGCTCCCATAACTATAGCTACCCTTCTTATTGGCTCCTCCCATTGGCCTCATTAAACCAGAGAATCTACCCTGATTATCCTGACGTCAGCTCTCCTCTACCTCTCGGGTTTTACGAGTTGTCATCCTGAGTTTCTTGCAGGCATTCTCGAAACTCTTGAACTCATATAAAGCCATTTGCTGCTTCAACTCTGGCCTTGCCCATTCTATTAATTGTCGGGCCATCCACTTTGGGTTATCATTCTGCTATAGGTAAGTAACATGCTTGGAGAAATCAATATACTTGGTAATAAATTCATCCTCAAGCATGTTCTCCTGTCGAAGAGCATAAAAAGCTGTTTCTTTTTCTTGTCTCATAGCTGGGGGAAAGTAGTGATCAAAGAACATCTACTTAAATTCGTTCCAAGTAATCCCTGAGTCATCTATGCTGCTTATGCTCCTCCACCACCTCTTAGCCCAGTCCCTTATTAAGACCACCGTGGCTTGTACCTTCTGATAGGTATTACAGCCACAAGCTTTGAATATTGTTTCCATATTATCAATCCAAGCCTCAGCTTTGTTAGGATCCATACCCCCATCAAAAGTCTTTCGGTGATGCCGCTCTATATCCTTCCATACACTTTTAAGGTTCACTGCCTCCTCTTTCCCTTGTCGCCTTCGCGGACTACTCTCTTCTCTAGTTCTTTCAATAGAATCCTTGTGGGTGATAGAATTTCCCACAGACGACTTAGGAAGCCCACTCTCTTTGAACTCTTCCACAACTTTCTTGACTCTCAAATCTTCCTCCATCTTCCTTACTCTCTCATCTACCACCATAACTACCACTTCCCTTAGTTGTTGCAATAATGTCTCTTGGCTAAACTGCAGAGGATTCGGTGGTTGATTAGGCGGGTTTATGGATTCATCTCCACCTTGATCAGTTTGTCGGGATTGCGTCCGTACCATCCTCCCCACCTAAGGATGGAACCCACCAAAAGAAACACAAAGTAAGGTCAAGTACAGACACAAAGTAACAAGGAAGGTTATGTGAAATTATTATATATTGCCACTAAATGTAATGTAATGCAACTCAGTTCACAGAATCTTTGGCTCTGATACCAAATTGTGACAAACGTTCTTTCAAAACTATTTTAGATTAAATCCAACAATTTATTTGATTGATTAACCATGATAGAAAAGAAGAAACCTTAAAATTTTAAAATCACTATCATGGTTAAAAGAAATAAACTTATATTACGAGCAACATCGATCGTTAACCGGGGCCTTAAACTTTCAAAGTCTAGACATATCATTCAAGCATTAACCCAAACCAAACTTATAATTTTAAACAAATGAACTGATAAATCATTTTAATATAAGTCATGGAGCCCATTAATCATAAGTCAACACTATCAAAAGAGCGTAATACGCAAAGTCTTGAATATCTCTGTTCTTCCAATGACCCCCATATCAGATAGTAGTAATTAAAAGTATTAGTTCACAGTATTAGAGTATATGGGCCCTATGTGGCAATATATAACAAATCAGTACATATAACAAAAGTCGGGAGGCTATACAAGCTATAACAGCACACTATGCCTCCGGAGTCTTTCGTGATGGGTCACTACTTGAACTATCACCTGAAAATAGTAAAAACCACGGGGTGAGACAAACGCCTCAGTAACCAACTTTCCAACTCATCATACATACTAAAACGTGCTCATGAGATGTCAAGTGGAACAGTTATTAATTCTCAAAAAATAGATATATAATTTAAATCATCTAAACCCTCACTATGGGGGCTAACACACAAGCCACATAAGTTCATCTCTCACTATGGGGGATGAATTAGACATATGGGCCTATCCCTCACTCTGGGGGACGAATAAGAAGCCACAAAAGCCTATCCCTCACTATGGGGGACGAAGGAAGAAGCCAACCAATATGCACCAATGGCGGCCTTACCACGTGGTAGGATTGGGCTCAATCCAAAATCCAAACAACAACTAATCATTCACAATATAATAAAAATGTCTCAATCTTTTTTCAGTATAATCCATAGGATATAAATCATATATTTCTCCAAACTTCTCAATCACAATGCTAAAAATCCCACAAGACAATTTTCATAGCTGAAAGGATATAATATATCTACTTGAATTTCAAATAACAAATATTATCAAAAATAGGAAAGTACTCACAAACAACATATTAGCACATATAACAAGTGGAAAGTGATTGCCTCTCCCCCAAACAATAAAAAGGATTACCACAAGGTTAATCTTTTGCTCAACCAATAATTAATCTATACAATTAATATAATTACATATTAATATAAGCTAATTAATTAATTAATTAATTAAGCTTCTATATATTATTTAAATTTCTTTTTTAATTGAATTTTTATTCTAAATTCCCGCAACTCTCATAACCCAAAAATTAAGTATAACTTAAAATTTCCTAAAAGCCAAATTATTTATTTACAACCCCCAAATTATTTACCTTAATAAAAAGGATTTTTCAAAATTCTAAATATAAAATTATTATGTTCTAAATTCTAAAAATCTCCATTTAAGTTTAAACCTCAAAATCAAACTATCAAAAATTCAATAATATTTCAAATATTTATAAATAAATAATCTAATCAAAACTTTAATGATATAACTATCATATATATATTTTCATCAATAATAAACTTGTTAGCTAAAATAATTATTTTAAAACCTCCAGTCACCTAATAAATAAAACTAAACCAATTAAAATATCAATAATATGTCACAGTATCCAAATAAATTATTTAACTTAATTTTAATCGGTAAAAATATAATATAAATTATATATAACAGATTTTTCAACTAGAAAAATTCATTTAAGCACTAGAAACCAACAAATGGACAAATCTAACCTATTAAAATTAACAACTCATTTATCTCTAAATTTTGATGTTCATCTATTACCAAAACTCAAAACTTATCCCACATATAGGTTTCAAAATTTTCTCTAATCATTATAGTAATACTACTATTAGGAAGCATAAAATACATAAGGAATATTCATGAAAAAAGTTTGATTAAAAGAACTATATTTGTGTGCCTAGATGATCCCCAAAGATTGTATTACCCTTCAAAATGCCAGAAGTTCTCTACTCCTCTCTCGTTCTCTCTTTCTCTAATTCTTTCTCTTTCTCTCCGCATATGCCTCATCTTCTGTGTCCACTCTCCCTTTTATCTCTAACATTCACCTGCTCCTCTATTTTTTTCTTCACACATTAACTCCTCTCTAAAGTCTTCCTTATGCCATTTTTTCCACAGATTTCTCAACTTTCCATGCCTCATTTTCCATGGTTCACTTTCAATGAAAGTGTGGAAAGTTGCTCCCTTCTGTTATGTTTTTTTCAAAAATAAAATATGAGGATATTACACCATGACTTCTTCTAAGAAGTTTAAAGATACAAAACCTTTTCAAAAACAAAAAATATTTGCCAAAACAAACAAAATAATGGCCATAGAACAACTTGACTCTGATACCAAAAATATAACACTTTTCTTTCATAATGATCATAATGACGTAAGGTTGTGTAATTACGAGGAAGAGAAATTCAAAAGACATCTACCATGGTAGAAAAATTTGAAACCAGATTAATAAAAGTTAGCCATGATAGAAAAGATAAAACTAGAGTGACAAAAGTCTACCATGATTAAGAACTGTATACTTATTAACAAGCAAAAATAAAACTATTTTAAGACTAAGATCAAAGTATAAATAGAATTTTAAGTATTAAATTAGCAGAGTTATCATATAAATGGAGTATTTCTTTTTTTAAAAATAAATGAACAAAAAAGAAATATCCTAGAGTCATAGCAAAGTTAAATATAAATGGAGGAAACATGTACCACATATAAGGAATACAACAGAGCTTTCAAGCTCACTCCTCAGGTGCCTTCCCTTATTTTAAACCTTTTCCTGAAAATGTTAAATTAAAGGGGTGAGCACAAACATCTCAGTAACTAGAGTTCAACCATGTAGATACAACCATTACCGAACTACTTTCATAGTTTCTAGGCAAACAGATATTGCAATAGCTTAAATAATTGTTAACAAAATAGGTAACTAATTTAATAATATATCATGTTCATATGCAATGGATGCTTCCTCCCTTATTGCTCCATCTATCACACCTTATTTATATAGTACCTTAGCATTCATTTAGAACCATTCCAGACCATGTTGGATGGTCTTACACTTAAAAATTTCAATTTGGACGTTAATTTTTGGAAAATTACTGTTCACTGTCTAGTTTTCAGATTACAAATCCAACTTTGAAAAATCATAACTAATTCTAGAAAAATCGTATGGAGGTGTTCCAAAATTCTACAGAAAGCTCTTTCAATGCTTTTTAAGGGAAAAATATTCAACTGAACTCACCTTAACTGAAAACATACAGTTGATTGGATTAAGATTACTATTCGTTTGATAAAATCTGAACTTTCCAGATTCTCCGCCTTAACTTTGAAAATTCATATCTCTTCGTTTACACATCCAAATGAGGTGATTCACCACTCATGTTAAAGCTTGAGATGTGCACTATAAGTATACTAAATTTCGTAACTTTACTCATTCATATGATAGGTCGAACTGAAGCTCAAAACTAACTGCTCCATGACCTATGTTTTATCCCTTAACATCTCTTTACTTTAATTCTTTTTATTTCTTTGGCATACCTAACATGGACTTACTTTTTTCCATTCATGCTCATACATTCCTATACATGCCATAAGCTTTATAATTAAATACATGGTATTCACAACATAATTATAACATAGGAGAATTATACATTGAATATTAGTATCAATCATTAGCATCAATAATTCTCCACTTATCCTCCTTGCTTCTCATGCCATTAGTGCCCATCATTGATTGATCTAAATGGTTGGTTACGAAGGGGTGAGATTCGAGGAAATCTCAGTAGCAAACATTACCACATACATGCACAAGATGGATGCTAGTGTATGGTATGTAGTTTTTAATAAACTTAAGTTAACTAGTGACATGCCATCATGCTTTATGCTTGGTATAAAAATGCATGGCCATGGGAAATATTAAAAACAGCATTTCCAGCAACAATCATCATGTCACAACATCATTTAAACAACAAATACAAACCAACACATGAGCATACCATGTCAAGCACATAAAGGGTAAGTTCACTACCTTGCACCTCAAGCTTTCCTCTTACTTTTCCTTTGACTCCCTTGACTTTCCAACCATATGGGCATTCGGTCAACATCACCAAACATCCTCTTGGATGTTCCAAAGGTCCTAAACATAACCATAATGATCACACAATCCATTAGGACCATTAGATTACATAAAGTTCCAAAGGTCTTAGAGTTTTCTTTCTAACTTTTCTAATATAAATCTTATCATTTTCCATCCTTAAGATCCATTTCCTGTCAATTAGGACCACTTTAGATGGCCTTAGATTCAAGAATACCAAATCTGGAAATTTTGGTTCGCGGGTATTGTTCACGCAGAAACTCCAGAATTTTTGCTAAATTTTGAAAATTCATAATTAAATCTAGAAAAATGCAAATTGAGTGCTTCCAAGTCTCACTGAAAGCTCCTTAAGTTAAATTTAAAGAAAAAATATTTTCAAGAACCAATTCTATGCTGAACAGTACTGAAATTGTACGGAACTTGAAACTCTTCCAAAAGTTCAACACTGTTTCTAGATTTCAAACCCTAATTTTGAAAAATCATCATAAATCGTACATATATCCAAATAAAGTTTTCTACCCATGGATTTAAAGCTTACAAAGTGTAATTTAAGCATGAAAAATTTTAGAATCAGATACGCATAGTAACTAATTCAAAATAGGTATCAAATTAGATGCTACAGCCACCACATACCTTGATCTTGAAGCTTGAACTTAGGTAGACTTTCTCTCACTAGAAATAGCTCTTTCTCTCTCTAGATGCAAGGGCAGCAGAGTTTCCCCTAGTGTTCATCAGCTTGGCTGAATTGGGGGGGAGAAAAGTGCCTATTTATAGCCAAAAAGTTGGCTTGAATGGACTAAAATGCCCTTGGTAGCTAGAAGGAGGAGTAAGGGCAATTTTGGAAGTTCAAGTGGACTTTTGTATCATCATTGCATCACCTTATTACATCATCCTTGCATCATGCTTCTAGAAGAGGCCACGTGTTGCACAAATGGTGGAGGAGAAGGAAGATTAGATCATAACCATTGGATCTAAACCTAGCCCTTAAGTTTCCTCCTATTTTACTTGGCCCACATTTCTCCGACTTTCTTTATGGCCTTCTAGGGTTTAGAAAATTCTTCTATCTACTCCATAAATTCCCCTTTATTCTAGAAGAGTATCTATGTTCTCAGGCCATAACACTTCCTCTAAGCCTTGTATAAAAATCATTTACTAAAATACCTTTTTATCGGTATAATCTACTCTTTAATTTATTAAAGCCATTCCACTGGCCTTTTGGTTGCGGGACTAATTTTATAAATTAGTATAACCTTTCAACCAATTAATCCTCATTTTTACTTACATTTTTGAGATCTCTTGCTATTTTAAATAATTACCTCAAACAGTGTACTTTTTACTGGCTATAACCTCATAAATTCCATTTAAGCTATCTCAGGGGTATTTTCGTCTTTTCTCTTCATATAAGAGTCTTAGAATATTATTTTCCATTTTTTGGGATTTTTTTGAAATTTTTTGTACACTCTTCCATTTTTGCCCTTGCTGGTCATAACTTTTTGAATTTACAGTTTAGTCCCTGCTTGGACTTAACTTCATATAATCCTCTCTTTGAGGCTTCTAACTTAACCTTTGATCTATATCTAATCTCTTTTCTCTCTCTAGGCCTTTGAGACTTTACTAGAGTCTCTGACCTTGATTATACTGAAGCCCCTGAAAAACTTTTACTTTGCAGTTTAGTCTCTAAAACTACTTTGACTTCCTTTCTCATCTTTGGGACTTTTGCTCAAAAAGGGTATGGTAGCCTATCCAATTCAGGCTACTTTTGATGCTTCTAGGCCCAAAAGTCTTGATGTTACACCATCTAACCTTATTCTGCTGACCGGAACCATAGGCTTATATATGGTCTGGCCTACACACTGGACTACGCCAGTACTTAGGATGTATCTGGCCAAAGATACAAAGCCCAAGCCTAGACTGTGGCTCCCCTCCTTGAAAAAAACTAGGAGGTATCACTGTCCCACATTCCCTCTCTACAAGCCTGGCCAGGTAAGTATTAAGGAACAGGGCCCTAAAAAGGCCAACCACTTTATGCTGAGTGGAGGCAAACCACGTGGTCACAATTTATCACATATATCAGTATCATAAACCCCCAAGTCTAACCGCCTATATATGTCATGAATATGTAGCAAATGCCGTATATGCAAGCATGCTTGAAAGAAAACAATTTACCATAAATTTTCACAAAACAACCAAAACACATTCATGCTTGCAAGAGAATTCAAATAGCACATAAGATAATATTATTATATCCTGTCACTTTTTTAGTCTTATTTATTTATTTGTACCAATTAAGTCGATAGAGTCAATACAAATTTAATCATAATGGATAAAGATTGCACACACATGGAAAAACCCCAAGTTACTTGGTTTTTTCTAGCTCTCAATAATCACAATAATAATTCCAATCAAGAAGGCTCTCGAAGAGAGTCTACAAAGTCAACATAATGAAATATTAATTTACAATTTTAGACAAAAAATTATATCCTATACTTATTTTAATGCTACATGAAAGTTACTCTAAAACTTCAAAGTTATCCTAGAGCCCACAACACATATTACTGATTTCTTCTAATTAACTTTTCATAAGTACTATTAAAATTTTACATTTCATAATAACTTATATGAAATCCTTACTATATGTAAAGTTCAAGAATATTTAGCCTTCATCCCACTAACCATTTGTAAATTACTATATATATTGCTGAATGTATTATAGATATATACATGCCTATATATAAAGGGTAGAGTACCGAATGTCTTACACACACAAGTCTTATATATACACACATGCCTATATACACACACACATGCCTACATATATACACACGCCCATTATTAGAAGGGAGAAGTACCAAAAAGGGTGATGATATAAAGGGTATATATATATATTCCTATTTCCATCCAGCATATACATAAATATATATACATATAGTCATACCAAGAGGCAGAAAAATCTGAAAAGAAAACACATGATACAAGGAAGAGGATGAGGGAGGGGGAAAAAATCAATGAAGAAAGAAATATTAAGTTTAAAACAATAGTCAATGGTGTCAAACCATTCTCATCCTTTTTCCTATTAATGTATATGTGGGTATATTCATGAATAATAGTTGTTAAATGTGAGAAAGAAGAGAGAGATGAAAAAGGAAAAGAAAAGTCGATACACACCTTAATAAATATATGTAGGCTTGGAGATGATGATTACAAGAAGGCTTACGGTGGACTTGAATATATTTTGATTTATGAGGACGGAATGTTTATAGTAGAAGAAGGAGTAGTGCTTTCTGAAAAATCATTAGTCTACAGTAGTGAAAAAGCTAAAGAAGAAATTGAGTGGCGACTAAATGATGAAGAATGAGTGGGTAGGAAGCAGGGTTAAGTTATTATATTTTTAAAATTAATAAATCTTCATTTAATTAATTAATTATTTTATCTTATTGTTTTTATTATTGAAATCTCATTATAACCGACTTATATGAAATCTCCCAGAATCATTTAAAGGTTTTTTTTTAAAGTTAAACTCAAATCTTTTTTTTATATATATAATTATAAATATATATTTTATTAAAATTCATATAACAGATTCAAAATTTGAATTTCAATCTATTTCATATTATTATTATTATTATGATCATCATCATCCATCGCCATTTTTTTTCTACTTTTATTTTTAAATACCTATACACTTATTTACAATTTTGTTTTGTATTATTTGACTCTCTTTTAAATATCTCATTTTCTTGAATTTTTTATTTTATATATATTTATCAAAGATTTAATCCAAACTTTCTATAAATAACTACTTATAAACACAAATAAAATTTAGGGATGTTAAAGGTATTCTTTTCTATTCAGACAAAAGTTGAAAAGGGCATAGATGAGATTGTAGTGGTGACTGAATTTCTGGATGTGTTTCCAGAGGAGATAACGGGTTTGCCTCTAGTCTTGCACCCGAAATGGAGCCTATCTCCAAAACTCTTTATCGAATGTCTCCATTAGAATTAGTAGAGCTGAAGAAACAAATTGAGAAGTTGCTAGAAAAAAGCTTTATTAGGTCGAGTTTGTCCTCTTGGGATTCATCTGTGCTCCTTAAGCATATGCTATGTTATATTTTTAATTGTTATGACTATAAGACTTTTATTTTGTTATGTCAAAAAAAAATATTTTGATATTATGACCTGTTTTGAGTGCCAAAACATGTATGGATTTTTAAATAAAGTATTTCTATCACATTTATAGATATAATTATGTGAGATGTTACAAGCCGAGTCACCCAATATCAGTAATATCCCAAGTATTACTTATAATCTTGGTATGTTATTAGATAAAAATGAGAAAATGTGAATATCCATTTTAACAAGTGTTCATTTTTATTACTCCAATAAATTTTTGCATTTTATAATTTAGTGGGTTTAATGACTTGATAGCCATAATTTTTCTGGTGAGTCCTTAGCTACCTTTGAAATTTATTATCCTTAGAAAATGAGGTTTTGTCGTTTCTCATTAATTTACTTATAAATTTCTGTATGAGCCATGCAAATTAGGATTTATAACTTTTGATATAAACACTTATGATTTTGTTAGTGTAAGCTGTTAAAATGCTTATGTATATGCATATATTTATCTATGAAGACTGACATTAGGCCTCTCTTCTTCTTGTTTTTTTTTTTTGGCCAGATTTTCTATCAGATCTCTTGGCATGTAAATTAGGAACCGAGGCATGTTTTATATTAATGTTTGGATTATATAATTAAATAGGCGGGGTGATTTGTTGGTCATAAATTTTTCGTCAGGTTGATTTCTTTCTAAGAAGAATGAAAGAAGAACATTTTGGTATTTTTTTTAATCCGAACATAATTTTTTTTACGCTTGATTTAATTAAAATTTCAGAGTTTTTTTAGACTAAAAATTTCAGGATTTATTTTGGAAGGGTCTTTTTTTAGACCAAAAATTTCAGGATTATTTTTTGGAACTATTAGAAATTAGAAATTATATTAATTATGTGAAACTTTTGGGGGTGTTTCGGATAACTTAAAAATGCTTCTGGAAAACACATTTCTGTAAATTGAGATAAATTTTTTCACATATTTATTTCGTATACTATAAAAACATTTTTAAAACTAAGATTTTATTTTAATCTAAGTATTTTTTTTTTTTTTACTGAAGTTCTCCCTAAATAATTCTGGGTTCTAGGTTTTTAAATTTATCGTCCCCTCGTCTTTCGCTTCATGGTGCTCCCCGTTCGCTAGGCTAGTCTCCCTAGAACAACCTCACGGCAGCATCCCCCCTTCGGTTCTCGGTCCTTGGAGCCAAAACCCCTTTGGATCTAATCCTTCATGTAGGTCGCCGAAACTTGTATTACTTTTTCTCCTTACATCCTCCCCTGCATCATTAATTTATGCATTTTTGTTTCTTGGTGGGTTGTGTATTTGGATTCTGTAGTTTTATCTTTATATGTACAATTTCCTCGTTTCCTATGCTATCTGTCTTGGCGTCAATTTTGTCTGCTAAGATTGAATTTTTTGATGTCTAGAATGGGCGTTGGCCGTGAAGTTTCCATCTCACTCGATGGCGTAAGGGACAAGAACATAATGCAACTCCGGAAGCTCAATATAGCTCTTTTCCCTGTTCGATACAATGACAAATACTATGCCGATGCCCTTGCTTCTGGCGAATTTACGAAACTAGGTTCGATTTTCGGTGGCTGTGCTTCTTTGTTTTATTGTTCTATAATATTCAGGATATAATGAGATGTTCGTGTAAATAATTTCTTTAGTTTGCAGCTTCTTGTCCCCCCCCCCCCCGACTTTGCTCAGTGTTGTCCTGTAATCTTTCATTGTTGTTGTTTTAGCATTTGGCCTTTACTTTGACTTTAATCCCCTTAAACTTTATATATTATTTCCCTTGTCTAGTATTTGATTTGTTTTTGTTTATTTGTCTTTCGCTTTTTCCTGCTTCTGGGGAATGAAATAGGAATGCTGTCAGTGGTTTTTGGTTCAGATTTTAGAATTTTACTGCATAGAAAAATGCTGGTGTGAAAGTCTAAGAATTCTTCTTGGAAGCCAGTAGAACTATTGAGTGCCTCCATTTAGAATTAAAATAATTCTGTTAGTTTACTTATTAAGTCTGCTTATGATTATGATGAGTGGGAAATTATTGGAAGGGTGGTAAGCTAATAATCAATGGAAAAAATAAAACATTTAGTTTTATATGCTGGTGAATGTATCCTTAGTAGCATTTTGCTTTTATTTGATACTGAGCCAAGAGTGTACTGCATCTTTGCTGAATTTTGTTATCTTGATGTGAAAAGGCAGAACTTTGGTGTTAACACTTTTTTTAACCATTTTAATTTATTTGCGAGGAGAAGTTTCTATATGTGCCAAATTGCAGCAATCCACTTGTAATCATTGCTTTTGGTCTTATGTGAATCTTGGGCTCTCCCAAAAGTTAGTTATTGGGATCATAGTCTTGCCTTCCGTTACTTCTTAGTTGCAGTTGGGAAACATGGTGGTAACAGCAGTATTGCAGGCTAGAAAGTTAGCCAGTGTTCATGGGTGCCAAGTGTGTAGATTGTGGTGGAATTTTAGAATCCTATTGAAGGTACTAGTGTTCTGCATCAGAAGTATGGGATTCAGATTTGGGATTTGTACGAACTTTCAGCTCTTTGACCTTATGGACTGGCTTTTGGGATATGGATTTTAAAAGGGATGCCTGGGTTTTGCACAAATATTTCTATCATCTGGTAGATTTTTCCACAATATTCTAGTTGAAAGTTTATGGCATAGAAGTTGATCCTAGTATTGTAATAATCACCCAAAGCTTTTGTTAGAACAGGAGCTATGAAGTGTGGAATATTAGGGACCCAAATGCAACATATGTGACTTGAGTGAGTCCCACATCAAGTATGAGATTTGGATATGAGGCTGGTAAGTGTGGTGTAGAAGGAAAGATGAAAAGAAAGAGAGAGATCGGAGAATGAGAGAGAGAGAGAGAGACTGAAATTCCTCTGTATATTCAAAATAAGTGTAAGGAAAACAATCTGTTTACCCTCCTTATATAGTCATGGTTAACAGCTATTTCTAATTAAACCCCCCCTTCCAATTACTTGGCTACCCCAATTGTCATTCATCTTATATTTACAATGACATATCAATTCACCCTCTCCCAAAATATTTCTCGCCCTCAACAGTCTGGAAACCTGAACGTTGGGTGCTGTTGTTAAAGCTGAAACAAAGAAATCCAACTTGCTTCTTCATGAGGAGGACCTTTCCACTGAACCAGTACCTCTGTCGCCATCCTCCGTCTTTTTCTCCCTATTCTTTTGTTTAAAATCTTCTCTGGTTCTAAATTGGAAGGTGGATCTGGTCAGTTAATGGGAGGATGACGCTGCTTTGCTGCTGAGTCAGGAGAGGTTAAGTAAATATTCCCACTTCCTATCCCTTTCTCATACATTTTCAGCCTCTACATTATCATCTTAGCATTTTTTGGAATGGACCTAAAAATTACATGGTTCTCTAGGAGAAACTATGGTTGGAATTTCATATGGAATGAATTGTTTGTCTTTGGAACATCCACAATGGTTTTCTCCTACTTATGTAACTTTTCATCCATTAACAAAATACTTCAGCAATTGTTAAAATTGACTATTATTCTGGTTTCTTTCAGCTTACTATAGTGACATATGTGTTGGTGCAATAGCATGCCGGCTAGAGAAGAAGGATGGTGGGGCAGTTCGGGTTTACATCATGACTTTAGGTGTGCTTGCACCTTATCGTGGACATGGCATTGGTAAGCAACTTGAAATTCTTTCTGAAGTGGCATCTGATGTTTGAAGTGATCTTTCTGTCTAGTATTCTCTCATGCGTCCTCACTTGCCAAAGTATAATTCCAAAGTTAAAGTTAAGATTTTAGCTTCATATAATTTACAATTCGATTTTCATTGGACTGTAGCCTGTGTTGAAAAATATCAATTCCACTTAACTTTTGTTGTATTTTGAATACTGTTTGAGATATGAATTGTGTTTTATGCAGGGACAAGGCTGCTGAATCATGTTCTTGATCTTTGTTCCAAGCAAAATATTTCAGAGGTCTACTTGCATGTGCAGACCAACAATGATGAGGCTATAAACTTTTATAAAAGATTCGGGTTTGAAATCACAGAAACTATTCAGAACTATTATACAAACATCACACCTCCAGACTGCTATGTTGTCACCAAGCTAATCGCTTCAAGCTCAACAAAGAAATAACAGTTCAGCCTTCAGATCCAATTATTTTGGAGGAAGTCATTAAACATGATTGCATTATTTATGATACTTCTCCATGCATGTATCCTACTAGAGTTTTATAATTTCTGTTTCTAGATGATAAATCGTTGAGTTAGCACAAATGAGAAGCATTGGGAGATCTTAATGGGAGATAAGCCACTATTGCGTGGTGTTATTCCTGCCCCCTACCTGCCTCCCCCCCCCCCCCCCAAAATCATGTATAACGTGTACCAGAGTTTCTTGCACCTTGGAAGTTTTCATGGTGAGTTGAGGCCATTAATTGCATTTGGAAAATGAAAAAAAAAAAGAATTTTCTTACCCTTTTTACCACCTGCAGCAGCTATGTGTATTCGCAGTTTGGCTGGTATTGGTAAGGTCAGATTGAGAACACGAGAAAGTGGAAGGAAAAATTTTAGTTTAATATATATATTTTTTGATTGGCATCCAATGAATAAGGGAGGAAACCATATAATTGACGTACATCTTAAATTAAGGACAATGCCAAAATTCAAAGTTCGCTTCTCTTTCCTTCAACCAATGTGAAGGAAAATCGATGCATGTGTTTTAAAATGTAGGGTATATATTTTAATGTGGTTAATAATTCATTGAAGGTCTAGGAGTGAAGATTAAAGTTTTATTTAAAAAATTTGTTTAGTAATTTGTTTTTAGTTGATTGTTGTAAAAAGCAAAAAATAGTAACATGTTTTTAAATATTAAAAAAATCAAAACAATTTTTACATATTTACTTGTTTTTGTTGTGTTTTTTATTTTTTGTTTTGAAAAATTTTGAGAAATTTTTTTTCTTCTCACATACAATTCACCATTTATCAATAACCATAGCTATTACCTGCCAAGTGTAATTTTCTATAATTCTTTTTCAAACAGAATTTTTTAAAATTATTACCCCAATAATTTTTTTTTGTTTTTTTGGTTTTCAAAGCTTGTTCTAAGAAACAATTGGATAAAATTGTTTTGAGAACAAGACAACAAAGAACAAAAACAAACAGTCCCTAAGTGTGAAGTGCCAATGAAACCACCAAACATGTTTACAAAACAAGGGAGAGTTTCTTCTTGTTTCCCCCCCCTTTTGGTAGAAGGGGAAAGTTATTTTAATATGAAGCCTTCACTTTAATCTTTGTAGCATATTTCCTGAACTTAAAGGCGCCAAAGCCATTGTTAGTGGTCTGTTTGCTTCTATGCTTTATTACATTGGAAGAGAAATATGATTGGCTAGTAGATGAAGCTGAAGCATAGGGATGAAAAATAAAACGCCTGGCGAATTATTTTGTTAGGGATAACACAATTTTTTTATATTACTTTTTTATTTAGATTTTAATTTCATTTATCAAATAAAAATGTTACATCGCCAATCTTGTTTTAAGAAGCCATGGAGCAGAAGTTGAAACAAGGTCTTATTTATTCCTAGAGGAAATAATATAGATAGAGAAAGGAAACGTACTAGGTCAGTTCCAGGTTGTGATGCTGGTAGCTCACGTAGTATCCTGACTACTAGAGTCTTGATAGAATGGCACAACAGATGCACTAAAAAGAGGAGAAGAGAACACAGAAAAGCTCAACAGTTGGGGTGAAGAGAATGGGTAGAGGCACCTCCTATTTGTAGGGCCAGGGTGGCCCTTATTTGAGGAGGGTGCAATCTCCCTCATTTATTGTGGGATAATATTCCGATTCCATAATCAACAATTAATGTCTGATTGTTTTCTCTCTAATCAATCAAGTACTTAATGTTTGATTGAATATTCTCTAATCAATCATTAATTGCTTCTGATTTGTGCTTGATTTTCTTCATCTAAGAGATTCTCTTCTCTTGGATCAAGTAGTCCGGCCCATCAAGGGTAGACTCGGGCCCAATGTCTAACATCTCCCACTCGCACTTGATGGGTCGACCATCATGTGATTCTCCTTCTCATTTCATACTTGGTGCTTTACCATGACTGTGTGGGCACGACGTCTTCTACTTTGGATGCTTGTTCACTAGAAACTCCTGAGATGAGCCAATGCACAAGGACATCTTAGATATGTTTAGATGTTGCATCAAATGGCCTAGATTTATCCTTACACTTTTCTCATGGCATGTCTAATCCCTCTTGAGTCAGGTGTCTAACTTAGATCACCCACTTGTATGCGTAGCATCCACACTTGTGAGCTACTCAAGATGAGCTCACAAGGGACATGTCACAGACACCAGCATAATTGTGTAATTCAAGATTAATTTTCCTTCTGACTAGTCATCATTCAGGTATAACTTCATTGCTTTTCTGGCATTTAGCCTATTAGACTGGATCTCTCATTATCATAGTGTGCAAGCCAAGGCAGCCAGCACTAGGTTATCTCTTCATAACATTGTCTAAGTCTTAAGGGCATCATGATAGGTTTGTTCCTTTCAAGGACTCATACTAAAGTGGTACAAGGGATCTTCCCACTCGCATGCCAGTTGTAGTTGATGGAAGCACGTGCATTATGAATTGCATGTCATGATGTTTGTCTTAATATGTTAAGAGCGCGTGTTGTTTTTATTTGTTAACATTGTGCGGACTTTAGTTCTAGGCATACTTAGTACCTAAACCAGAACTCTTTGCTTGACAAATAATGTCATCTTCCAAGATGAGTTCTCTATCTAGCCACAGGCTCCACAAACTGTACAGATGTTCATGATTCAACCTATTTTATGTATAGGTCTCATCTCAAGCTCACTTCAGGCGACATGTGTGTGGTGATACTTCTTAACCATTCCATGGCTCTTGCTACATGGCTGGAGATCACGTAATGTCTCATCTTCTGTGTTCCTCGTGAACGTTTGAAGGCGATTTCTTGTGTGAGAGAGTCAACCTTATCCTGTATAACACTACAAGTTTTGTACACCATTGAATGATTTGGAAAAAGAAAATGCATAACTTTATTGAATGAAAGAAAGGTTCAACACATCAAGTTCTATACATGCCCATAGCCTTTACATGTTTAACGAAGGGGTCTCTTGCTATGGGCTTTGTAAGGGAATTAGCTAACATCTTTTGAGTGAAAATGTATTGAACTGTGACTTGCATTTTAGCAATCATATCTCTTACAAAATGATACTTAATGTCTATGTGTTTGGTCCTACTGTGATATTTTGGATCCTTAGTATCATAAGCTATTGCTACTTGGCTATCACAGTGTCACTACTACAATGAAGACTTTTTACTTTTGTTTTGGATGACTTTTTACCTCTGTTTTGGGTGGGACATGAAAAGAAGGGACATAAAAAGTACCCTACTTTTTACTTCTGTTCTAAACAGAGGTGAATAATGGTATTATTTACGTCTGTTTTGAATAGAAGTAAAAAATCACGTTTTTACTTCTGTTTTTCCAAAACAGACGTAAATTTACTTCTGTTTTTTTCCAAAACAATGTAAATTTACGTCTATTCGAAAAACAAAGTAAAACATGAACTTCTGTTCTAAATTTTTAACCTGTTTTATCATGAACCCATTTTTTTTTTAAAAATTCAAAATTCATTTCCTAAATACCACTTCCCATACAACCATAATAGCCATAATAGCCACTTTCCATCAAGTTGAAACAGTCTAAACCAGTCAATTTTTTCAGCCAAGACATATCAAGAGCATAATTGCATCAATATATTGACACATGAACTAACTAGTCAAAAAGAAGAACAAATTGCAGAAGTCAAAATTTATAACCTATTATCTCTAAACATAAACTTGATCAATCCCTAGATTACCATTTTTGAAGCAGTTGCTGTGCCAAAAGGTCTCTGATGAAGTCAATATCATCAACAGTATCTGAGCACTCATTATAAAAAAAATCTGTAAATTGACAAGTAAACAAATTTAAACATATAAAGAAAATAAAATAAGTAACAATTCAATTTAAAAATTCAAAACTACTACAAAACTAAAATTATATTTACTTACCTCATCAAATTTTGTAGTGCATCCACTCTCAATAATTTCAAACATGTAATGAATAATGTAATATCCGTACTCTGTTGACCCTCGTTGCTTAGCACACTGCAAATCACAAGGAAATGATAATCCAAATTCATATATAAAATAACTATTATCAATAAAAGAACTTCAATTCAAAGTACTCACACTAGGATAGACACAAGTTATTGCGCCATTTTTGCCAGAACGCTTCCCACCAGTTATATAATAAGTCTTTAAAGCCCTATAAGCAAATAAAAGCACAAGTTAAATAATTTATAGTGAAAATGAAATTATTGATGTACATTAAGGTACTTACGTGTTGAAAACGCCCCTCATCTTAGTGCTTGGATCATGACCCAAGGGATCAAACCAGTAGATGACATTGTCGATGGGACAAGAAACACACAAACTCCAATAATGACTGCATCATAGAGTAAGATTTATACATTACTGGATATCACAATAATTCTTAGCAATTTAAGTATGTATAAATAAATATAATTAAGCTACTTACCCTTCAATAATTGGTGCCAAATAACAAGGTAATTTGGTGTCTCTAATCATATTGCCCACATATCTAATTCTCCTATCTAGTGGGTTGCACTTCTTCTGAACACTTGCAGGGTATAAATATCCATACAAATTTCTCTTCTCTATTGATGACATGCATTTGTCATGGAAGAAGATATCATTGAATTGAAATAAGGTAATTATTAGTAACTATGTGCAAAGTAAGAAATTAGAAGTTTAAGTTAGAAATGAAAAAATAAACTTACATGATTGCTAATTGAACCCATGCTATGTCTAACTCCTTCATAGATAAGAACTCCTTGCTATCTTTGTTCTCAAGTCCAAAGAAATATGATTTTTCTTCACCCACAATCCCTATAGGCATCTTTATGTTAACCTTGTTAATTGTTTTATATTCCTCATATAATTGTGCCAAGCAGGGATATCTATTAACATCTTTATGGTCCTAATGAAACATCAGATAAACATAATAAGTATTATGATAAAAAAAATTCACACAATATACCATGATATTTTCTTACCATCACAGGTATTATCTCCTCATCAACAAGGTGTCTAGGCCAAAGAATGAAAGTTCCAATTGCCTGAACTAATTTCACAACTCTAGCAGTCAATAATGGCATATCCGCACCTGCCTCTCCATCTCGATTAGCCGTAACTGTAACCCTCACTTGGTCCTCTTCAATTTGTTAGTGATGGATGGTGCTCCCTTGATTGTAGAGGAGAGCATCGGCAACAACACACATCTTTAGGACCTCTAAACGAAGACAACAAGGTTGTCCAACATTCAGTATGGGACTACTAGGATCATGCTCTCCCAGTGCCCCTAGTGGATTACAACTGTCTTTAGTGCTAGCAAAGGTGGGGGAATCCTAAATGAGAGAAATACAAGTATTAAATTAAATAAGAGAAACATTAGGAAAACTCAATATCAATTTAAATGAAATTGGTTACAAACCTGAGATGTGCATTGTTGTTGAACTGTCCCAATTTGCATGCTAGAGACCATAGATTTCATCTCATCACGAAGCTGAGTCATAAGCTCTTGTCGAAGTGACTAGCATAGCTGGGCCTCAATCTTGACCTCAAGCTCGGATTGGAGCTCGTCACAAACATAGTCTCGAAGTTTAGCTATCATCTCATTAGTGGGTTTACTTTGTAGAGAAGCTTGTGAAGTTTGTCCAAAATATTGGGTAAGACCAATTGTCCTCCCTTCTCTTCTAACACATCCGGTGTGATCAGGCTTCCCTATCGCCGTTGCTAAAATGTCCATCCTTCCACTCGAACTAAATAAGCCTTCGCTACTTTGCTCTTCAAGTACCTCCTATAAGATTTTAAGTATGATAGAAAATTAATGACAAAGTATAAGGAATATTACCATAAGTTAAAGTTATTTGAATTATACAACTTATAATTTTTTTAGCAATCTTAGTAACTGCTGGATTAATATATTGACCCTTCTTCATCCTCGCTTCCTTCCATTTTCTATGACGTGGAGGAGGAGATGGGGCCTAAACAATGATACTAGGATCAGGTTTTGCAGCTTCCTGCATTACCTTCAAGTCATTCTGCATGATCCTCTCCTCAAGCATCTTGTAACCTCCACGAGATAAATAGTGCGGATATAAATTTTTAGCCTGCCTTTCTTTATTCATCGCACTTAATTCGTGTGGAAAAGAAAACAAAATAAATTGAGTAAGTGAAGTAAATTAAATCAAAATTAAATGTTTTATAAGGCAACATACCTAAAATTTAGGATCATGCCGTGATGCCACAAACCTCCTCCAATCATCTGGATCAAGGAAGGAGTATTTTTTGCACGGATTGTCATCTTTCTTAGGCCTTCACACATACTGGCTCATGAGTGTGTGCTTGAAATCTTTCCAGCACTGACGAACTTGCTGCAACAAAAGCTTTTTCATTTGCTCAGTAGGAGGGATGTCATACATTTGCTGCAAAGAAAAATATATATATTTAAGTTAAAGATCTGAATTATAACAATATTTACAAAATAAATAAATCAAATAAAACTAGAAACTGATATACCAAAATATATTCTCAAATCCTTTCCTTTGTTTCTTTAGAAATTGACTTCCAATTAGGCCATAGAATGTTAACTTTGCATCAGGCAACAGAGCCTATATAGCTAATGAACTTGTCCTTCTCTTCACCAATTGGATTCATATTGACATCAAAATCCACATGCTTTTTTTGAATACGACCATGACGTATTGCTAACTTTGGTAGCCTTGTACTACCTCTACCCTTCCTTCCTTCAGACTCATTGACATTATTGTTGTTACAATCCTCCTCTATATCTCTATCATAATCCTCCTCCATATTTCTATTAGAATCCTTCTCCATGTGCCTGTTGAAAAACCAAAATTAGATAAATAAGTAAATTATAATGAAATGCATTAACATAAATAATATCAAGTACATTGCAATGAAATGAATGAAAGAAAATAACACAAAGTACATTGCAAAATTACATTACTTAATCTGACTTTATGCATTGTCCTATATCCCTTCATAATGATCATCTCTTGCAGCATATTCATCATTATCTACCAATTTTACTGCACTTGGTCTAGGCAGATTTGAAGCAAAAGGTGGTGTCTCATCAAGATTCATGGTTGGATCATCGTTCTTCTGCTTTTTACTTTGAAGGATAATAGACAATTTTTTATTCACTAGATCAGTAACATAAACTACTTGTTTTCCCTGTCTTGCTAAAATGAAGGGCTCATCTGCATAACCAACCCTGCCAAGATTAACTAACGTAAATCCAAATTATTGATCTATTTCAATACCATTGTTGTTGACCCATTTACATTTGAAGACAGGAATCTTGAAATTGGTGTAGTTTACCTCCTATATCTCTTCAATAACTCCATAATAAGCCATCTATGCCAATTTGAGGTTTTTATCTTTCGAACACAAAAAATGCATTGCTTTAGTAACCACAATTATCCCACTATTCTGTACACTACTTTTGTCATCTGGAGCTTTTGTGTAGAAGGAATATCCATTTATGTCATATCCACTCCAAGTGATGATTTCAAAACAAGGACCCCAAGTTAACCATTTTATTGTATCAGACACATTGGCCTATCTCAAAACCTTTTCATTAAACCATGTTAGAAATGTTTTATTATGCTCATTAGTTATCTGCATATCACTTTTCTTTGGATACTTTTCTTTTAAACCTTTTTTGTGATAATCTAAATATGACTGTACTTCTTCCATATTATTCAATATGTATAAGTGTGCTTGTAACACTTCTTCACGACCCATACTCTTTCCTTTACTTGTACCCTCTTCATGCAAAGATGGTGTCTTAGCTACAGATAGATATGTTTTGCAAAATTCCATAGCCTTTTCGACTACATACCTTTCAACAATTGACGCTTCATGTCAATAAGGATTCTTGGAATAACCTTTTAATTTTAAGACTTTCATGTATCTCTCAAATGGATATATCCATCTTAGAAAAATAGGGCCACAAAGCCTTATCTCCCTCACTAAATGAATGATCAAATGCACCGTGGTATCAAAAAATACTAGAGGAAATTGCATTTCTAGTTGAGACAAAATAACATAACCCTCATTTTCCAATTCATCCAATTTCTCTATGTTAATGACTTTGCTATAAATAGCATTGAAGAAGATACATAATCTAGTTATAGTGGTCCTCACATCATCTCTCATTGTGCCTCAAATAGCCATTGGTAATAGCTGTTGCATCAGTATATGATAATTATGAGACTTCATTCCTACTAACTTCAAATCGTGCATTGAGACAAGCCTTCTCACATTAGAAGAATATCCCTAAGACACCTTGATGTCATGCAAACACCGATACAAGCTTGGTTTTTCAAATTTAGACAATGTGTGGGCTGCTAGTTCTATATAAGCCTACTTACCACCCTCTCTCAATTGTGGATGTAAGCGCCCTTGTATTCCTATTTCAACCAGATCAAGTCTTGCATTAATTCTGTCTTTAGTTTTTCCAGGTATGTGCAAAAGAGTACCGATAACACTATCACACACATTTTTTTCCATATGCATCACATCAATACTGTGTCTTACATCAAGTCTGTGCCAATATGGAAGATCAAAGAAAATAAACCTCTTCTTCCATATGTTTTTCTCACTTGCATCTTTTTGAGTCTTACTGAAGATGATATTGATTCTTTCTACTCGCTGGTAAACTTCCTCTCCAGTTAATGCCTTTGGAGCCATGCCATGTTTTGGTAAGCCATTAAAAACTTTTTTCAGTCTCTGATATGGGTGGAATCGATCAAGAAACCTCTTGTGACTGAGGTAAACTATCTTCCGTCCGCGCTTAAGTTGGTGGAAGTATGTGTTTGCTTCACATATAGGACATGCTTTAGTCCCTTCACACTGTATCCTGATAGATTTCCATATGCAGGAAAGTCATTTATCGTTGTAAAGATCATTGCACGCAACTTAAAGGACTCATGCTAGTATGCATCAAACATATCCACACCTTCTTCCCACAACATCTTTAAGTCTTTAGTTAAAGGTGCCAAATAGGTATCGATATTGTTTCCTAGTTGTTTTGGTCCTGAAATCATCATAGAAAGCATAATGTAATTGTGCTTCATACATAACCAAGGAGGTAGGTTGTAAATCACCAACAGTACTAGCCACGCACTATGTGCCCTATTCAGAGTACCGTAAGGGTTGATTCCATCTGTACAAAGCCCAAGCTAAAGATTTCTTGGTTCAAGACCAAATTCTGAAAACATTTCATCTATTTTCTGCCATTGAGGAGAATCAGTAGGGTGTCGAAGATTTTTCCATATGATATTCTCTCATCAAAATGCCATCTTAACTTCTTCACTTCTGTTGCATTAGCAAATAAGTGCTTAAATCATGGTATTATCGAAAGATACCATAATACCTTCAAAGGTTGCCCTTTACTTGTCTCATCGACATCATAGTTACCAGCACAGTCCATGTTCGTTTTCACTTTATATCATGAAGTTTTACATTTTGGGCATTCACATAGACCAGCATACTCTTTTCTATATAATACACAGTCATTAGGACAAGCGTGTATCTTTTCATAGCCCATACCCATTGGAGACAAGATTTTCTTTGCCTCGTACACACAATTTGAAAGAACGTTATCAATTGGAAGCATATCACTAATCAATTGAAGCTACTTTGAGAAACTTTTGTCAGTCCACCCATTATTTGCTTTTAAACTAAACAATTTCAATACAACTGTCAATCGTGTATACTTAGAACACCCAGGGTATAAAGGCATCTCTATATCACTCTTCAAGTTATCATTTGCATGTGATCACGTAAAGAACTCTACCCCTACATCATGAATCATATCGCTCATTCTATCATTTATGTCATCCATAACTTCCTCTTCTGAGTATTGCTCTTGTTCCTCCTTCACCATGCCATATTCATCTTGTATATCAAAGATTTATACCATCAAATAGTAGGTGATCCCTAATATCATCAACACTTAGTCGACTCTCATTTAAACACTTGACACAGGGGCAAAAATACATTCCGTTATTGCTAGGAGCATTCTTTTTAGCAAATTCAATAAATCGTTCTACTTCATTCTTATATCCGTCACTTGTTTTCATAGCATTCATCCAACTATGATCCATTCCATTACTACTTAAGGAATTTTGAACAATTTAATTCCATTCAGCACAATCCCAATAAACATTAAGCAAATTCAAAACTAATGATATCAATTGAATCCGATTCATTCCAATTACAACATAAAACATCTTATACTTATAATAACTATATCATCATGCCAATTCCTAAAATTCAAAAAGACATAAAGATTACTTTTACAAGTAGTGGAGATTTTACATATATAACAAAAATCCAAAGATTATGAGAACAAAGCTTTTCATTGACAACTAATTAATGCATAACAACATTTTTAATCTTCAAATCCATTATCCAATTAATAAACATCCACTTTTTAAAGCTTCCTCTTGAATGTAATCAATGTTCTAATTCAATGAATATAGGAAAATTTTCTTTTAGACATTTTGACAAACAGTTATTATGTATTAATTTTCAAACAAGTTAGTTAATAAGGATTTCAATCTTCAAATCCATTACCCAATCAATGTAAACAAATTTCAACCTATCTAAATGCAATCTTTTCATTAATAATTCAATGTATACCCAATCCTTCGTCTAAATTCAATATATATAGGAAACTATCTAAATGCAATCTCTCTTAGGCATTTTGACAAACACCTTGTATGCATTATTTTTCTAGTAAGTATTAACAAGGCTTGAAATCTTTGAATTTCCTATCCAATCAATATATACAAATTTAAAACTATCTAAACGCAATTCTTCCATAAAAATTTAACCAGCAACCCTAGAAACCAGCTCAAAATTCCTCAACTTACATAAACCCATGTACAACAAATTAAACCCACAACATATCACGAAGTTCTGGCTTACCTTCACTGCAAATCGAGAGTTCTGGCTTACCTCTAAACAGACGTGACTTCACGTCTAGTTTGGCTAAACAGACATGAAGTCACATCTGTTTTGTCTAAACAGACATTACTTAACGTCTGGTTTGTATAAATAGACACGAAGACTATATATTTCTCTTCTGTTTTTTAGAACAAACATAAATGAGAGAGGTAAATAATACATTTTGTTGTAGTGTGTATGAGAATTTGTCCCTTATTCGTGTTGTTCACTAGTAATCACTCCAAGAACCTTTTAAGCCATACAGCTTCTTGAATGGCGGCAGAACACGTCACATATTCTGCTTCCATAGAAGATAAAGACATGCATGTATGTTTCTTACTTCTCTAGGAAATTGCTTCATTACATAGGAGGAATGCATATCCTGAAGTGGAGTGGTGCTCATTGAGATCTCTTGCCCAATCAGCATCGGAGAATCCTTCTAAGCGTAGGTTATTGGCATCATAGCACAATTCGTAGTCCATGGTTCCCTTCAGGTACCTCGTGATTCGCTTTATGGCTTCCTAGAGTTTCACACTCGGGTTTGATTGGAAATAGCTCACAAGTCCAACTGCAAAACATATGTCTAATCTTGTAGACAACATTACGTACATCAAACTACCAACTACACTTGAGTATGAGACTCGTTTCATGCGCTCTATATCGGATTCTTTTGTAGGGTACATGATATGAGGGGACGTACGGACCAGCTAGAATCAAGTAACGAACGGACGGTTGATCTAGGTAGGACCTTAAGAGAACCCGTCTCTTACAACCCTAGCCATGAAGACACCACAAGGTTGATCAATCCCTTGCTACTATTGAGTATTCTAACGAGAATACAAGGATGCAAGCAAAGCTCACACTAATAGAAATAAACTCAATTCTCATTCATCTAAATCTGAATTCAATTACAAAAAATGTAGCCTATATATAGGCAACAATAGAACACTCTAGAATCAGCATCCTAAGACATAAATGCTAGGGATGATGCCTCATTAATGATTATTTGACTATAGGAGGCACCATTTATTACATAGATATAAAAGGAAATAACTTAAACTTCAAGAACAAGTCTGTTATTTAAAGATAGGAAAGTAGATCAAAACATGATCTTCTAGAGCACTCCTTGACAAAAAAAGACGAATTTAAATCATAATCAATTCATAATGATGCCTTCTTGATCCTTCTTAAAGATTCTTGGACGTCACTTATGACCCTTGTCTAAGGCACATGCTTGTCACATGGTATCTGAACTCCACATAGGCCTTGTACATCATCTTGTTGGGCTTCTAGCAATGTGATCACCATTTAGGCTCATTAAAATGTGCTTCTTCACAATAAATGGGCTCCATCTCTTTTAGCTCTCTTATTAGACAATTTAGGGCCTCCTTCATAGCTTTGGTCCTTACTCTTGTCATTGGGCCTCCAATGCTTTGTAATGGATCTTTTGGAATGTTGGACTTCTTTGTTTGGGCTCTTTGCCTGTGCTCTTGATCACACCGTGCTCCTCCATTATTCCCTCCCTACTCAAAAGGATTCATCCTCGAATCTGTAACATCAAAGATAGATAAATCAGCAACATCAAAAGTAGCACTAACATTACCATAGGCACTAGGCAAATCTATTTTATAAGCATTGTCATTGATCCGCTTTAACACTTGGAAAGGGCCATCTCCTCTTGGATGTAACTTAGATTTGTGTTGATCGGGAAATCTCTCCTTTCACAGGTGTACCCAAACCCAATCTCCAGGCTCACAGACAATCCTCTGATGACCTTTGTTAGCTTGCCTAGCATATTGGTCATTCTTCCTCTCTATGTTGGCTCTCACCTTAGCATGTAATCCTTGCACAAACTCAGCCTTTTTCTTGCCATCAAGATTTCCTTGCTTATTAGAAGGAAATGGTAATATATCTAAAGAAGACAAAGGATTAAAGCCATAAACAACCTCAAATAGAGAGAAGGAAGTAGAAGAGTAAACAGCTCTGTTATATGCAAACTCAATATGAGGTAGACAATTGACCCAATTCTTCAAGTTCTTTTATTGCACACAATAAGATAGTAAGTGTTCTGTTGACTACCTTAGTTTGCCCATCAGTTTGGGGATGTGCCACAGTAGAAAACAATAACTTAGTTCCTAGCTTACTCCATAAAGTCCTCTAAAAATGGCTAAAGAACTTCATATACCTGTCACTCACAATGGTTTTGGGCAATTTATGCAACCTAACAATTTCCTTGAAAAACAAATCAGCAATATGGACTGCATCATTTGTTTTAGAACATGTAATAAAATGAGCCATTTTACTAAATCTATCAACCACAACAAAGACACTATCCTTTCCAGGCTGAGACCTAGGCAAACCCAACACAAAATCTATAGAAATATCTACCCAAGGTTGGGAAGGCACAGGTAAAGGGGAATATAAGCCATGAGGTTGAACCTTAGACTTTGCATGCTTACATGTGACACATTTGGTGCAAACAGAAATGACATATTTCCTTATATGAGGCCAATAAAAGTGTTCATGCAAAATAGCTAATGTTTTATCAACACCCAAGTGACCCATCAAACCACCACCATGAGTTTCTTTTACAAGCAGCTCACGTATAAAGCAATTAGGAATGCATAATTTATCTTTCTTAAAAAGAAACCCATTAGATCTATAAAAGTCATTCACCCCATGCTTTTCACAAGAAAGCCAAATTTTGGAAAAATCACAATAAGAGTCATACAGCCCTTTCAATAATTCAAATCCAAGTAATCTAGCACGAAGAGAAGTGATAAGAGAATACCTCCTAGAAAGACCATTAGCAACAACATTCTCTTTACCTTGCTTATGCCTGATCACATAAGGAAATGTCTCTATGAACTCCAACCAGCGAGCATGCCTCTTGTTAAGCTTACCTTGAGACTTTAGAAACTTAAAACTTTCATGATCAGAGTGAATAATGAACTCCTTGGGCTATAAATAACGCAGCCATGTTTCTAAAATTTGTTTTAAAGCATAGAGTTCCTTATCATAAGTAGAGTAATTCAAAGAAGCTCCACCTAATTTCTCACTGAAGTTAGCAATAGGCCTAGACTCTTGCATTAGAACAGCACCAATATCAATCCCAGAAGCATCACATTCAACTTCAAAAACTTTATTAAAATTAGGTAAACACAAAAGTGGTGCATTGGTTAATTTCTCTTTCAAGGAATTAAAAGTTGTTTCTTGCGCTTCACCCCATTTAAATGTCACATGCTTCTTAACAAGCTCATTTAGAGGTTCAGCAATAGTTGAAAAATCTTTGACAAACCTCCTATAGAAACTTGCTAGTCCATGGAAGCTTTTGACTTCATTGGTATTCTTTGGGGTTGGCCAATCTCTTATAGCTTTCACCTTTTCCTCATCCACACGGACCCCTTGGACACCTACAACAAAACCAAGAAACACAACAGAATCCATGCAAAAGGAGTATTTTTGAAAATTAGCATATAAGCTATTCTCCCTAAGAGTTTGAAACACCTCATGCAAGTGAATAACATGGTCATCTATTGTTCTACTATTGACAAGAATATCATCAAACTAGACAACCACAAACTTCCCAATAAATGAACGAAAAACATGATTCATCAAGCTCATGAAAGTACTAGGTGTATTAGTTAACCCAAAAGGTATAACTAACCATTCATACAATCCAAATTTAGTTTTAAATGTTGTTTTCCATTCATCTCCCTCTTTCATACGAATTTGATGATAACCACTCCTATGATCAATTTTAGAGAATAAAGTAGCACCATGCAACTCATCCAACATGTCATCTAATCTAGGAATGGGGTAGCGATACTAAATTGTTATTTTGTTTATGGCTCTACAATCAATGCATATTTGCCACGAACCATCTTTCTTAGGCACTAAGAGTACTGGAATAGCACATGGGTTCAACCTTTCTCTCACAAAGCCTTTCCTCATAAGCTCATCTATTTGGCATTGAATTTCTTTAGTTTCCTCAAGATTGGCTCTATAAGCAGGTCTATTAGGTAGAGAAGCTCCAGGAATAAAATCAATCCTATGCTCAATTCCTCTTAAGGGAGGAAGCCCATCAGGTATCTCATCTGGGAATGAATCACCAAATTCCTGCAACAAAGACACAACACTAGAGGGTAAAGAGGGGTTAACATCATTAATGGAAAAATAAGCATCCTTACACATAAGCACCAAGACTTGCTCACTCAACAGTGCTCTCTTAACCTCACTTTTTTCAGAAATTAAACTCTATCTTTTTTTTTCACTTTTCTCATGTTCTTTCTTTTTCTTAAGGTCCAAGTGTTTACACTCTAATGACTCAGATGCCATGGTGGCTTTCAGGGTGGCCTTCCATATGTCACGTCAAGCTCCGCATGTATCCATGTCATCGTCCAAGCAATGATCCATATCATCCTCCATGTAAGCATTCTGAAGCTATAAATCCTTTGAGCACTTTGGAGGGCTGGTTGGGCCTTTAACTAGATAAGCATTCCTTAGGCTTCAAGACCTCCATATTGAACACTTCCTGGTATGCTATCATTTCCCCTACCTAGATCAACCGTCCGTTCGTTACTTGATTCTAGCCGGTCCGTACGTCCCCTCATATCAAGTGGTATCAGAGCTAAGGTTTGCTAGCTTTCAAGTTCTATCCTTTTAGTGTTTTCATTTTTTTGCTTTCTCTATTACTTCCGTGTTCCTTTCATTTCCATTCTCCTCATTCTGTCTTCCTCCTTTCTTCCTTATTTCCATCCCTTTTCTTTTTTTTTCTTTTTCATTTCTTTTCTTTTCATTTCCTTCCTACCCATTGTTTGTTGTTCATTTGACTTGCTTTGTTCTTTTGCGTAGCAAAAAAAAAATTCATGAAAAAAGTGTTGTTGTGTTGAAACCAAAAAAACACAAAAAAGAGAAAAAGGGCTACAGAATTGCTGGAAAAAAATTCAAAAATTAAAAAAAGGAAAAAGTTTCAGATTTTGGAGATTGCAACATAAGAGGCAAGTTTCCTAATTTGAAAGAGTTTCCATTGCAAGTCACAATTAATTTCCTAAATCTTTATACTTAGGTGGTAAGACTCCTACTTTCCTATTTCTACTTTCCTCTATTTTATCTAGTTTCTTATTTTGAATTATTTTCCTTTTCATGCTATTTTCCTATTTTCTTTCTTCAAGTTTTCTTTTCATACTACTTGCCTAATTTCAGTTCTTTTCTTGCAAGGTGCTCACTTTCCTAGAGTTTTCTCAAGGTAGTACCTTTTCTAATTACTTTGTTTCCTACTTTCCTTTACTTTCACAACCTTATTTTCATTTTCAATTCCTACCTCCCTTTTCCATGTTTTTTTTCCTATCCGCTTTTTTTTCAATCATAAACTTCTTCTCTCCTCATTTTTCCCTTCCTTTCATTCCATCCTCACGTTTTGCCTATCCTTCTTCTTTCATCTCTTATCTTTTCCCCTCTTTCACATAGTTGCTGGCTCTTGCAATTTCTGGTTGTGAAGGTTACTACTTTCTAATATAGTCTTTTGATTTTATTGAGTTTCAATCAAGAATATTACAGGAGGCAAGCTTGAGTGGTAAGAGGCAAGAGTGTTATACATCAATTTAAAAGCCAAATTTGAGTGAAACACAAATGGCACAAATTATTTTGAGTGATACATGTGAGTAGAGAGTGATAAGGTCTATTTTCTCTCTGTTTCTAATCTTTCAGGGACACAAAAAATGTGTGGCCACAAAGAGCTTGGGGAAGATCTCAAATCTTTCCTAAAAGAAGTTCAACAACTAAATGCTGAAGTAGACCAGTTGAAGTCTAAGCGCAACTCCAAGATTAAAAGAGATTTATATAGAAGGTTGCAGGAGTTGAAACAAGGCTCCTTAAATGTTGAGAATTATTACAATGAGATGGAGTTAGCTATGATTAGAGCTAGTGTGAAAGAGACTCTAGAAGCCATTATGGATCATTTTATATGTGGGCTTAATCCTAGAGTAGCTCGTGTTGCAGAAATGTGCACTTTCATAGAGATTGAAGATTTGGTTACTCTACTTAGCAAGCATGAGAAAGAACTCAAGAAAAGACAATGCTCCTCTTCAAAGAAGAATGATCAAGAGAAAGATGTCATCTCCACGTACAATTCAAATGACATTGACTCCAGTGTTGTGGACAATTATAAAAAAGAAGAGAGCTTGAGTAAAGAAAGAAATGAAGTATCTCAATGCTGTCAAAATAATGAGAGGAAAAAATGAGAGTGTTGATCTGAGTGAAAAGAAACATGAAAAGAATTTTGAGAAAAAAGAGATTAAGAGTGATTGCAAGGATATTTCTTTGATTACTAACCATCTTAATCATTATTTGCCTTGTGATTCTAGTGTGTTGTAGGTAGTCGATTTGATTCCTAAAGAGCCATCCGATGGATTCTCATTTCATTCAAACAGTCAAAATTTGAGGACGAATCTTTTCGAAGAGGGAGGAAATGATAGCATACTAGGAAGTGTTCAATATGGAGGTCTTGAAGCCTAAGGAATGCTCATCCAGTTAAAGGCCCAACCAGCCCTCCAAAGTGCTCAAAGGATTTATAGCTTCAGAATGCTTACATGGAGGATGATATGGATCATTGCTTGAACGATGACATGGATACATGCGGAGCTTGACGTGACATATGGAAGGCCACCCTGAAAGCCACCATGGCATCTGAGTCATTAGAGTGTAAACAATTGGACCTTAAGAAAAACAAGAGCGCGTTCTAAGAGCCCAAAAGGAGATTTAAAGCCAATTCCTATGTAATTAAAGGCCCAACACAATTATATATACCTGGAAGAGTCTAGTAGAGCTATAATCTTTTAAATTGGGGCCCAAATGCATTGTGTCATGGACCATAGGAGTTCCAGAACGTGATTCAACCATATTCAAGCTCAAGTGGGTGTCTAAAAGGCCCACACATGCTTATGGACGTAAATAGCAATTATGAAGACCCATTTGGAAGGTTCAAGAAGATTCAAGAAGCATGAAGAGTGATCTTATATGATATTAAATAGGATTCTATTTGTTTTAATTAGTTTCTTATTTTACAGTTTCCTATTTTGTATTGGTTGCTTCTTGAAGGCAAATACTTACTTATTTTGTATTGCATTAATGAGTAGAGAGTCAAATAATATCCTTCTCATTAATGAAGGGATCCTGCTAGGTAGTGTGTGATCTAGATTATTCTATCTTGACTAGCAAGTTAGAGTATTCTAGAAAGTCTTTTGATTTTCCTAATTTTGTTGTATTTTCGCATCTATTTTTGATGCATTTTATTTACTTAGTGTTTTAGGCTCTAAAAACTTATATTGGGCTTTTAGGGCTTAGGTTATCAATTAGGGTTTCCATTTTAGGATTTTCAAGAGTCTTAGTCTATAAATAATTTAGTATGTACTCTTTTCAGAGGGAGAGATGATTTTGAATAATTAATAACATGAGAATTTTATTTCTCTTTGTGTGAGCCCTGCTTGCATCCTCATATTCTCATGAGAATACGAGGACAGTATCAAGGGAGTGATCAACCTTGTGGTGTCTTCATGGCTAGGGTTGTAAGAGACAGGTTCTCTTAAGGTCCTACCTCGATCATCCATCTGATTCCTTGTGTTTGGGGTTATGAGAGGCAGGTTCTCTTGGGGTCTCATTCCATTCCTATACTTGATTCTAGCTGGTCCGTTCATTCCTCTCATATCAGTACATATCCTCAGTTAGGTTGTGTCCCTTAACAGTAGGGGTATCCATGGGTTTACAATGTCTCATATTGAACTGTTCAAGGACTTTTGTTATGTATGTCTTTTAAGATAAAGATAATAACTTTCTTGAATGATCCCTTCTTATCTTGACTCCCAAGATATATTATGCCTCACTAATGTCTTTCATTTCAATATTCAAAGATAGCCAATCTTTGATTGCTTTAACTGTATTCAAACTTAATCCGGCCAGTAATATGTGATCGACATACAGAGATAAGATAATAAAGTCTTTCCCTGACCACTTTATGTATATGCAATGATCCTCTTCAATCATTTTAAAGTTGAACGAGGTTATTGCTTTGTGGAACTTTAGATACCACTGTCTAGATCATTATTTCAGCCCATAAATAGACCTTAGAAGCTTACAAACTTTCTCCTCTTCACCCTTTTCCATGAAGCCTTTTGGTTGCTTTATGTATATTTCTTCATCTAGTTCCCCATTCAGAAAAGCAATTTTCACATCCATATGATATAGTTCCAAGTTCAAACTTGCAACTAAAGCCAAGATCATTCTAACTGAGTTAAAGTGTATCACGGTTGAAAAGGTATCCTTGTAATCAACCCCTTCCCGTTGGTATATCCCTTTGCCACCAAGCATGCTTTGGGTTTATTAAGTGACCTATCTGCTTTTCTTTTGTATTTGAGAACCTACTTGTTCCCAATAGCCTTTCATCTAGGCAGTAGATCAACCAACTCCCATACTTGGTTGAATTTCATTGAATTCATTTCCTCTTGCATGGTACTCTGCCATTTTTCCTTAGCAAGTCCCATTTCTTAGCAAGGCCCATTAGTGCCTCTTGAACATTTTTAGGATCTTCCTTGTTATCTTCTGGACTAACGATGAGAGCTGCCACCTCGACTAAGAAACGTCTACAGGGGTCTTGTCCCTCTTACTTCTCCAAAGTAGGGGTTTTTGTACAGTATTTTCTTCTTGCATTTGCGTCTAGGTGAGGTTTTCTGGTGGTGAAAATGTCTCAACCCTCTACTCGGATCAATAGACTAAGAAATATTTGTTGCTTTCTCCTAATCGTTATTCTCATACAGAGATATACTACGGTCAATACTCCCTTTGCTAGGAAATTCTGTCTCTAAGAATGTGGTGTCTCGTGAGATTATCTCAGTCACTGATCATCATCATTTTCACCAATGAAGATGTACCCGTTAGAATATTTTGAGTAGTGTATGAAAATGCACTTCTTGCCTCTTGTTCCTAATTTCTCAAACTTATAGGAGGAGTCATGAAGATATGCAGCACAATCCCAAGGTCTCAAGACACTTAGGTCTGGTTTACGTCCTGTCCATAGCTCATAGGGTGTTGAAGTGACTGATTTTGTGGGCATACGGATAAGTATAAAGGTAGTAGTTGAAAGTGTGTCTCCTTAATAAGAGATTGGCAGCTCTGCTTGAGCCATCATAGACCTAACCATGTCGAGAAGGGTCCGATTTCTTCTCTTAGCAACACTATTTTGCTTGGGGTGCTAGGAATAGAGTGCTTTGAACTAGTCAGATAGATACTCTCTACCCTTGTCTGTTCTTAAGGCCTTGACTTTATAATCCAACTGATTTTCTACAAGGCTGAGGTATTTCTTAAAACATTCCAAGGCCTCTGACTTGTGTGAGGCCAGATAAATGTGGCCATATCGCGAGAAATCATCCATGAAGGTAATGAAATACCAAGCTCTATGCTTTGCCCTCGCACTTATGGGTCCACAAATTTCAGAGTGTACTAACTACAGAGGATATTATGCTCTGGATGCCTTTCTGAAAGGCTTCCTTGTGGCTTTGCCAGCTAAGCAATGCTCCCACAAGGACATTTCTTTCTTGGATACATTTCCTAGCAAACCCTCCCTTGCTAGTTTGATCATACATTCTAGACCAATGTGTCTAAGTCTAGCGTGCCATACATCGTAGTTCATATCAGAAGTAACAGCATAGCAAGAACTAGAATTGAAATTATTATTAAAATTTTCCAAAACGAAAATCTATCCAAAGCATAACTAGATCCGATAAAGTCGGTCCCATGTTTAATGTCAACAACATAATTATAAAAGTGAACACCAAAACCAAATTTATTAAAGACATGACAGACACAAGATTCTGCCAGATATCTAGAGTGTAGAGAATATCCTCTAAGACTAGGGTTCGCCCTCCTTACAAAGTCAGCTTGCAGATGCTGATCCCTTTTACCTCTACCCTTACGCTATTTCTAACGTAAAGCCATGTGCTCTTAACAGGTAGCCAACGAAAATTTGTGAAGTTCCCACAATCTCTACTTACATGGTCTGTTGCACCTGAGTCTATAACCCATACAGGATTAGATTATGCTATAAAAGCAATACTAGAAACATGAAAAATGTGAAGGATTTGAAATCAATACCTTCTCCTCAGGGCAATCTTTCGCGAAGTGTCCCTTCTTGCAACAAGCATAACACTTGACCTTCACCATGTCCAGCTTCTTCTTATTAGGCTTCTTGCCTTTCTTGAAGGTCTTCTTGCCTTTCTAAGACCTTGAGCCCCCTTTTGCCTTTTTATTGGGACCTCTTCCCTTCTGACATTTGGAGGATGAACCCTCCTTGCCTTCAGTTAAGTACGCTTCGTTGGTAGACTTCGTAGCCTCTAGCCTTTCATCCTCAAGTTTGATGTGGCGTGCCACACTTGTAAAGGTCACTATGCTCTCATTGTGCATGAGGTTGACCTTCATATGCTCCCAGCTAGCTGGGAGTGACCTTATGATGGCCTTTACTTATTGCTCATTAGAAAAAGCATGCCCTGCCGCTTTTAGTTCTTGAATCATGTTCGACATGTCCCTCAAGTGTTAGCTGACAGGTATGTTAGGCCTCAGCTTATACATGTCAAACGTGATGGTAAGCCTTCTTAGTTTAGTGGCAGAAATGCCATCAAACTTATCTTCGAACTCACACATAATGTCATCTACCATGATACTCAGCATGGTCATGCATGCGATACTGTTCTTTCATTTCCAAGCAGTATATGCACCTTGTTCCCTTCGCAATGCTATAGCACAGGTTGTTGGAGCACAATTGCTAAGACATCCATGACGTCTTGTTCCTCCAGGACATAGGAGATTTTATAGTGCCACATGCTGTAGTTATCTTCATTTAGCTTGTCGCCTTTGTTTAGCTCAGCTATTATGGAATTTGTGGCCATTTGTGACATATCACTGTTACATAGACAATTATTCACTCTATTCAATGGCATACAAAAAATCCATGTTCAAAGAAGACCAATAGCAATCAGATGAAAGGATTGCCAATTTCACGATCAAGAGACAACTAAGTTGGCTCCTATCTCACTCATATTGGTTCTCCTTTCATCTCCTTATAGTCAGTTTATTTAAGCTTATCCCCTTGTCTAAGTATTTGGATTTCACAATTTGAAAGTAGCTCACACCCAATTAAAGCAATAAAATATTATCAATAAAAAACACCCAAAATAGTTACAACAAGGTTCACATTCTCTTAATGGCCAAAAAGAAATGCAACAAATTTTAAAAAGAACTTGACAAGCACAAGTACGATTTAAAGTTCAAAAGCGTACTTGAACAAAGTTTCTCTATGTTCTACGGGAACGTTTTCAAGGTACCTGGTAACTATAGCCTTCTAAAAGTTTGTGCTAAAATTGGTGCCACGTCTAACCAGTGCCTGACAGTAATGGGTTATCATATCCACATAAAACACAGTATCGCTACGATTTGTGATACTTGAGGTGTATGGTGCTGGGCATCATGCAAATTTCCCATATATTCGTAGTCACAGCGTCCCTCTTTGCCACTTTCTTGATCAATTCTTTGTCAGTTTCTCTGTCCACCTCTTCGTTGGTGGCCTTAGCAGGTAAGGGCTCCTCCTTATCGCCTTCTATATGTTTAGGGATATTAAAGCCTTGAGCAAATGGAGCTTTCACCCTTTTGTTGGTGCTCCATGCTTCTCCACTTTTTGTATCATCGGTTTCATTATCAAATAACGGAGACTAACAAAGGAAAGTCTCAGAATTGTGATTAGCCATGACTTACCTATAGCTTATTACATTGAATTTTTAATTAGGGGATTTTTCAAAAAATAATAATTAAATAGGGAGAAAAGCCTCCAAAAAATGGTCATAAAACATGATAAATGCAATAAAAACATGCACATTGTTTGTAAAAATGTCCAATATTCATATCGAAATAAAGCTCATGAATTTAGGGAATTTTTGCATCCAACCATGTCCAAAAGAACCTCCCAAGTGCCCTTACACACCCCTAGACACCTTAGGATTTAAAAATTCATGAAAAAAGGAAAAATTCAAGCGAAGCCCACTCTCAAGGGTGGCGTGTGATATACATGTGCTGTCATGTGGACCTTCGTTGCCTGGGGACACCATTCTATTGGACTTCACGTGTCATCACGAGCACAATGGTTCTTTTAAACTGACCATTAGGCTTAGGGGTGGGTCCCATGCGACATACACTACCAGAAAAAAGGCTTTTAACGGCGGTTAATAGTGGTTTTTCACAGTGGTTTTGAAGGCGAAGTTGATACAGTCGACGTTGAAAGGTAAACAAAACACAGCGGTTGAAAACCACCATGGTGGTTAAGTAAACAATCACCGTGGAAAATTAAAATTGTACAGCTGTTACATAAGAAACCACCGTGGAAAGTTATATTTCCACAGTAGTTTTTTATTTAACCACCGTGGAAAAGTATTTTAATGACGGTTATTTATATAATCGCTGTTAAAATTTTTTTTTTAAATTCTGCTCTATTTTCATTTTTACCACTCTGCTGTTTACAATTCCAAATAAATGTAGGCAGTGCAGAATATGCAGATATGAATAAGAAATCAATTAGTTAGTTAATATATACAGCATTGAAATTTCTTTTACACAAAACAAAAATACAGAAACCAATAGAACTAAGGGAATCTAAGACTAAAGAACATGTATAGGAACCAAGAGAACCAACAATTCTGAGAAAAAAAAGTAACTACTTTTGTTTGTAACCACTACTAGAAAAAGACTTTTATCGATGCAAAATCATGATAGTTAAGCAGAAAAACGACGTGGAAAAAAAAGGCGGTGGCATTTTTGTAAATAAGTTGAATGTGTGGTTATTTTCCACGGCGGCTTTTAAGAAAACCGTCGTGGAAAGTGTGTTAATTAACCTATGGCATTCATGTTTGGTCATTCTTTCTCGGTTCATTAGTAGTGCGCCGTGGTCCCCCTCTGTCCCACCACCAAAAAACTGCCATTACCGGCCATTCCCCCCCACTACCCCACCATTTAGACTCCTCCATCGAGCTTGTGGTGTCTTGCCGCTGTTCGTTGCTGTCCACCGCCGTTCGAATGCCCCTCATTTCGCATTTGAATCATCTCTACTTTGTGAGTATCCTCTTCTTTCATTTTTTTCAATTTTTCTTGGTTTGTTGAATGTTTTGGCCATGAAAATCTATTGTATTTGAAATGGGTTTGTTAGTTTTACATTGTGCTTGGCTTGTATTGTTCATTTTGCGTTTTTTATGTGGTTGAACCATTGATTGGTGGGCATTGGATGTGAGAAAACCTTAATTCCTTCTTATATACCGTATTGGAATTTTTTATATAATTTTTTGATATTTATTTCAAATTTTTGGTAATTTTTTTAATAAATATAAGAATTTAGTATTAAATAATCTGTTTGTTATTTTGTTTCTTTTCTTCGTTATGAGCTTTGATTGATAGTAAAGTGTTGTTTAAAATTTTACTACAAATGGATATCATTTGTGTTCCCGTTTTGGATTCAAAAGTTTTAGCTTTAAAAATCTTTATTAATTGAATTGGTTTGAAATTGAATTTTTTGTTTGTTTTATTTGTTATATTTCTTCAAATTTGTTATATTTTTTCAAATTTATCATGTTGAAATATGTTATGAACAATATTTTTTTTGTTTATTAAAATAATTTTTGTTTAACTATTTCAACGTTGAAATATGTTATTTTCACTTTTGTTTTATTTGTTATATTTTTGGATTCATGTTGATTAAAAATTTTGAGTTTTTTTTTTCTAATTTGGTGTTTAATTTGTACATAGCTGTTAAGGGGAAATTTTGTCAAATTTTTTATTTTTAAAAAAGAGACATTTCCTTTAATTTGTAATTAAGTGTTAGTCAATTTTAATTTATTGACTAACATTTAATGATTTTATTATTTCAATATTTGAATTAAGGAATTAGAATTGAGCTTGACAACTATATTCATTGACTCTGTAGAACAATGGATTGTAGTTGGATGAAAGCTAAGAGAATTAGCAAGGAATATGAGGATGGGGTTGAAAGGTTTTTTGAGTTTGCTCAGAGAAATGCCCCTAGTAAAAGAGATGGATTGTACTATTGTCCTTGTATCAAATGTTTAAACAATAGTCGATGGAGTATTCCTGAGATAAAAGAGCATCTTATTTGTGATAGGATAAATTTGAGGTATTCAAATTGGATATGGCATGGAGAAATTAGAAAGACTACACTTTCTGTAAATGAGAAGGTTGTGAATGAAGAATTTGGTGATAGAATTTCGGATATGTTTCGTGATATAAGGTCTGAATCCTCTACACAGTTCTCTCCCACCTTTGAAACTTTGTGTAGTGATGCAAAGACGCCTTTATACCTAGGGTACAAAGATGATTACACAAGGTTGACAACTGTATTGAAACTGATGAATTTAAAGGCAAGAAATGGTTAGACCGATGCTAGTTTTACGGAATTGCTTGAATTACTGAGTGATATTCTTCCCAAAGGGAATTCACTTTTGAAACGAATGTATGAGGCAAAAAATATTTTGTGTCTGATGGGTTTGGAATATAAGAAGATACATGCATGTCCTAATGACTACATATTATTCAGAAATGATTATGAAGGGTTGAATAAGTGCCCTAAATGTGGGATTTCAAGATACAAAATGAAGAAAGATGATGGTGATTATAATGAGATGACCAAAGGTTCTCCTTTGAAGGTTCTGTGGTATCTTCCAATAATACCACGATTTAAGTGTCTATTTGCTAATGCCACAGATGCAAAGAACTTGAGATGGCATTTTGATGAGAAAATATGTGATGGAAAGCTTCGTCACTTGGCAGATTCTCCTCTAGGGAAAACAATAGATCAAAAATTTCCTCAATTTGGTGGCGATCCAAGAAACCTTCGGCTAGGGCTTTGATGCATATAAACAAGAGACCTTCAATTTACGTGCCATAATCTTCACCACGATAAATAACTTGCCGGCATATGGAAATTTGTTTGGATACAGTGTTAAGGGTCATAAAGCATGCCCAATATGCGAAGAAGGCACCCGCTATATGCAACTTAAACATGGCAGGAAGACAGTATACCTTGGTCATAGAAGGTTTCTTAGTCGGTATCACCCTTACTGTGAATTGAAAAAGGCATTTAATGGCTCACAAGAATATGAAATGGCTCCAAGACTATTAACTGGAGAAGAAGTTTATTAGTGGGTGGAGGGAATTAATGTGGTCTTCGATAAAAAGAAGAAGAAGACTGCTAGTGAGAGGAATATATGGAAAAAAAGATCTATCTTTTTTCATCTTCCATATTGGCAAAGTCTTGATGTGAGGCATAGTCTAGATGTGATGCATGTGGAGAAGAATGTGTGAGAGAGCCTTGTTGGTATACTTTTACATATAAGTGGAAAGACTAAAGATGGAATCAATACAAGACGAGACTTAGTCGAAATTGGAATAAGAAATGTCCTCCACCCATAAAAAAGAGATGGTAAGAGGGCTTATTTACATCCAGCTGCGCACATATTATCAAAAGAAGAGAAAAGAAGTTTCTGTGGTTTTGTCAATAGTATTAAGGTGCCACAAGGTTATTCTTTTAATTTAAGCAAACTTGTTTCAATGCAAGATTTGAAGATAGCGGGAATGAAGTCTCATGATTGTCATGTGTTGATGCAACAATTACTTCCACTTGCTATTCGAGGCATTATGAAAACAGATGTGAGAAATACTATTACAAGACTTTGCAGCAAAGTCATTGATCCTGCTGAGTTGGATGAATTAGAAAATGAAGGTTATATGATCCTCTCTCAATTGGAAATGCATTTTCCTCCATCATTTTTTGATATTATGGTCCACTTGATAGCTCATCTTGTGCGAGAGATAAGACTTTGTGGCCCTGTGTGTTTAAGATGGATGTACCCTTTTGAGAGATACATGAAAATCCTAAAAGGGTACTCTAAGAATCCTTATCGGCCTGAGGCATCAATTGTTGAAAGATATGTAGCTGAGGAGGCAGTTGAGTTTTGTAATGCATATCTTGATAGGGTAAAGGCAGTTGGTCTTCCTCAATCTCGACATGATCAGGGGAGAAGAAGCAAGGGTACACGGGGTGTCATAGTGAGGTCTATGTCAAGAGAAATTGTAATGCAAGGCACATCTATACATTTTAAACACGGATGAAGTTTTTCCTTACTTGAATGCTCACAAGAATATGCTGAAGAACTTGAATCTAAGAAAGAACAATATGCAACTAGCTAATGAACATAATAAGTCATTTACAGAGTGGTTCAAGTGAGAAGTGTTAAAAGATGACAATCCTTCTGAGACAATACAGAGGCTAGCTGCAAGGCCTTCTTTTCAGGTTTTGTGTTAGGGTGGATATGATATAAATGGTTATTCTTTTTACACAAAAACCCAAGACGATAAGAGTACTATGCAGAATAGTGGGGTGATGGTAGTAGCAGAAGCTATGCATTTTGCTAGTTCTAAAGACAGAAACCCAATGTTGGCGGCAATATCCTATTGTGGAATAATAGAAGAGATATGGGAGGTTAGTTATACCAAGTTTAAAGTTCCCGTCTTCAAATGTAAGTGGGTTAATAGTAATGCTGTGCAAGTGGATGAAGAATTTGGATTTGTCTCAGTCGATCTTGAGAGGTTTGGATATGGAGACAAGCCATTTATTTTGGCAAGTCAAGCAAAACAAGTGTTCTTCATTCCCGATCTAGCAAAAAAGAAATTGTCTATCGTGCTTCAAGGTAAAAGGCAAGGAGTTGGTGAAGATGATGGTGACTTAGAGCTTAATCTTGATGAAACCCCGCCTCTCACAGCTACTCGACCTAAAACAGTTGAATTAGATTTGGTAGATGATGACTATACTGTTAGAGATGATCATTGTGAAGGAATTTGGGAGGATAATCGTTGAAGGCTTAAATGAATTATTTGATTTTTTTTGCTAAATATACTTAATAATGTTTTATATTAACTTGATATTTCTTATTCTTACATTTATTAATTTGTTGTTCTTTAAACAGGAAATGGACGGATCTGGTCAACAGGGTTCTGGTGACGACAGCTCTTTTACTCGCCGGAGAAAGGGTAGAGGGCCAACTCGTATGAGGCATTTAGCTTTACATCATGAGACCACACAGCCTATGAGGATTACAATGGAGTTTGATGATGATTTGAAGCCTATAGGAAAGACTGGGGCTCAATTTACTAGTTATATGGGTTATGTCGCACGCAGTAAGATTGGCATTGACATTCCTAGCTGGAAGAAGGTGGACAAAGATTTGAAGCAAAACATTTGGGAGGATATATTGGTATATTATGAATTGTTTTCTCTACTTGTTTCAATTATAATTGCTTATTTACTTTATAACTCTATGCTATTATTGTATTGCAGCTGACATTTGATATTCCTGCCACTAAGCAAATGAGAGACCGTTTGTTTAAGCAACCTGATGAATGGTGGAGGGATTTTAAAGCCACGCTTACAAAACATTATATTCGTGAAAAAAGAAAGGGTGAGCATCCTAAGGAACAATATTCGTTTATTAGTGACGAGACATGGGAGAGTTTTGTGAAGCAATGTGAAAACCCTGCATTTCAGGTTTGGTTTCTTCAAACTTAGTTTTTAATCAGGTCATATTTTATTTAACTAAACTAACTTTGTCGAATTTTTTTCATTGTCATAAGCATTAAGTCAGAAGAACAAACAAATATCTGAGCAGAATGTATACCTACATACCATGTCTCATGCAGGGTATGGTGGGTTGGAAAGAAGTATGATGGAGGAACGGATGGAGAATGCACAAATGGCTGCTGCTTCAGATCCTACTGGCTACATTCCACCCAGTGAGCATCTTTCTCGCCAAGAAAAATGGAAGGTAGCGAGGATTAAAAAGGGTCAATACATTACTCCATAGTCTGCTGCTGTCGTTGATAGGATTTTAAGTAATATTTAAGAATTATGCTTTATTAATTGTTTTTTTTCAATTATCTTAAATTGAATTTGTTGCTTTAATGTTACAAGATACACTTGAGGAGCAATTATCCTAAGGTACATTCATCCCTCATGGACGGATGGATATCTTGGCCACTGCTATTGGAAAGGCTAACCATCCTGGCAGAGTCAGAGAGACCCCTAAAGGGATTGGTATTAAAGAATTTTTTGGCTCTGCTCCACGAAGAAGCACTAGATCATCCTCCGCTAACATGATATCTAAAGAAGAGCTTGACCAACGACTGCAGGAAGAAACAAAGAGAGTTCAAGTTGAACTAAGTCAACAACATATGGCAGAGATGCAAAAGATACGTGACGAATTCGATGCTAAGTTTCAACAGACTCTGATAATGATGGGCACGAGTGGATTCCAGATGCTCCGAGTATCTGAACCTTCCCAGGTAATAATCACACATCATTTTAAATCTTCTAAAGGTTTATTTGATCCATTTAAACTTATTTAATGTTCCTTAACTAATTTAATATTATGTTTCAGGGTTCACTTGTGATAAAAAGTGGGAAGGGCAGTAATAATCAGACACAGCAACTGACAGTGTCTGACCCTGATCCTAGCCCTAACCCTGTTAAAGACAATGGGATGCCGTGTACTCTTTATGTGGATTATGAAAATTCACCTGTTCATGTCGCTAGTGGTTGAGCATTCATGGGCAAACGATTCACGGCAACAAAATTCCGAGTGATCAAGCAAGGGTGACAGTGGAGAGAATTGTTCGTGGTCTGGGGGTACACCAGTACCTAATCTTACTAATGAGGTTCGACTCTTGACCCAAGCTAAAGGACATTTTATTTTGTGGCTAAAGAGACTTATTGCAAAGCCAATGGTCAAGAAGGTAGCATCGAAGAAGGCCACAATGAGCGAATCATCAGATCCTGTACTCTTGCCTCTTCCTGGTGATGTTTGTAACACCTTACATTTACGTCCTTATATTATGTTGAGTTAGGATATTTGGAAGCGCAATCTCAGGTTACCGGGTTGAAAAATCTGAGTTTAAAAATTTCTTTTCCCGCATTACTATTCACTGTAACCTTAAACTTGGCATAACTTTGGAAAATCATAACTAATTCTAAAAAATTGAAACAAGGTCATTCCAAGTCTCACTGGAAGCCCTTAACATCATCTATCAAGGAAAATTAACCTCAGGTTCTACTTTAATCAGAAACGCAACCGATTTTAATTTCAAAAAATACTGTTCATTTGGTCATTTTTCTATTTTCCAGGATTTGTTTCTAACTTCGGAAAGGCATAACTTTTTGCACAGAGCTCCGATTGTGATGTTTTACCACTCATTTTAAAGGAAAAAATGAGATCTATTTTCATGCAAATTTCAGGGGAAATGTCAACCATTTGGCCAAGGTCTTAATTGGTCAAAGTTTGGTCAAATTTAGACCATTTTTATCCTCCTTTTTCACTAATTCTAGCACCATTTCGTTTTTCACTATAAGCATACCATACTCGCATATAAAGCTACTCTACCATTAATATACATCTAAAAAAGGGTATCATGTTATGTGTTCATGATCAGAATATGCTTACATGGCTTGGAAAAGAAAGGTTTAAATCCGTATAATACAATACATAAATCATAATTTCCTCAAGCCATGATTGCTTCTTTTCCCTTCTCCTTGGAAGTAGTGGCACCTAGGATATCATGTTATAGGAGGAATGAGATTTCATAGAAATCCCAGTAGCATTGAACATACAACCATCAGGTTAACATGCATCAGATGTCATCCTACATGCAGTAAAATAACATTGCTAGTCTTTATGCTATGCCATAACCATTCTGTATCCATGTCATCATCATGGAGCATATAATCATTATAGTCAAAACTCAATCATGCAAGAGCCAAGGCATACATTGCAAGGAGTTCACATCATCTGTGCATAAATATTCTCATGGCACATAAACACATAGCAGAAACACTAAATGCAGGTCAACGAAATAATTGCAAGTTCACGCTACCTCAGTCCCACGCTTAATGTTTCCTCCTTGTTTTCCTTGCTTGAGGTCCTCCTAGGTTTTCAGAAAATTGCCTATCAACCATACAGTAAGGGTATGGTAAATTCCATATCCAGTATACAATTCTTTCTCAAGATAATACTACCCTTGTGCCTTTCAATTTATAACTTCTGTATACCTTTCCTAATCCTTTGACTTTGGTTTGACCAAGCCTTAATCCTCAATTAAAGTCTTTGAATTCTTCCTTAATCCATGATTAATCATGTTGTCTTGATTAATCACTAACCCTTAATCCTTAATCCAATATTTAATTAAGCTCCTCAAGTCACATAGTCATTAATACAACATAATCCTTTAAGATTAAGTCACTAATCCCTTATGGATTAACCATTAATCATTCTCTAATCCATATGATTAACCCTTAATCATTCCTTAATCAATATGATTAATCATAATTAATCATCCTTCAATTAACATAACTAATCACTAATCACTAATTAATCAAGGTAGCTAACCTTAATTACTTACTAATCTTTAATCAAATAACATGATTAATCTTAGCTATCACTAAACCATAATTAATCAAGGTAATTAATCCTAATCTTCCTCAAATAAATAATTAACTAAAAATAAGTAACACTTAGGGAGATAAACATACCTTAATTAGCTCTTAATCGGCGATTAGAGGCGTTTAATCTTTCTTTCTCCCTTTCTCTCTCTTCTTTCTTTCCTTCTCTCTCCTAGAACTTAAGAGCAAAACATTCCCTCTCTTCTTGGCCGAAATGTGAAGGGTGAGGGGAGTATTTATAGGCTTGAATTTTTTAAAATACCAAGAATGCCCTTAGAGAAAAAGATGCAATCTCGGCCGTCCATTTTTTCCACTTTACACATGGACAAATCTTAGAGCACAAGCCTTAAGATCATGACACATGGAAGGACACCTATTCACCATGTGATTTTCATGTGGTAAAAAAATATTATTTTAATGTTTTGTCTCTTATTTCCCTTTATGCCCTTGAACAATTTGAAAAATTCCAACCTTGTCCTCCTCCCTTATTTTGGCCAAAATATTACTCTAAAAATTGAGAGAAAAATGACTCATCCAATATTAAGTACAATCTACTGATTATTTGTGTATTTTCGGTCTAATTTTCCAACAATCTTGTCCAATTTACTGTCACAAAATTTTGATTTCAACACCTCCTTAAATTCCTCTCATTCCAAGGATATTCCATGATTTTTCTCAAGTTTTACCTCCCTCTATAAATTTCTAAATTTTATTCCGTCAAAATCAATATTCTACCAATAATTATTCAATAATAAATATTCTTTAAGCTAACCTCTGTACATCCAAAGGTGGGAAGTAATTTTATAAATTAGGATAATATGTCACATAATTTATCCCTCTTTTTCCTTGAATTTTTGAGGCCTCCATATATTTTAAATAATGGAAATTGGCTAATTTTCCTTAATTAACCAAAAATTCCAAAAATTACAAATAATTCCCTGATAAATTATTTTTTATCCTATATTCACCTTCTAAGCCTCAAACATTATTCTATACCCTCCTTTCTATTTTTCATGATTTTTTGGGAATTTTCAGGAATTTCAAACATTATTTTCAATACTGCCCTTTCTTGACCGATCTTTTCAAAAATGACCGTTATGTCCCTATCCTGATTTTTCCTCATAGCTTGGATCCTCTACCAGTCTACTATACTACTTGACCTTAGTTAGTCTCAAATCATTCATTAATTAGGATAAAATTATCAGGGTGTGACAATGTTGTGCTTATGTATTCCAGTTTGGAGGTTCTTCATTCCATGGTGCCAAACATGGATAAGCCTGTTACTTTCAAGATGCTGTTGGGAATTGTAGCTTCAGATATAACATATGACTTCACCATTGATAAGAGGGACCTCGTTCAGTTCCTCAACTTTGAGCAGCTTGATATAGTCTTCATGCAGCTCACTATTTGTAAGTTACAATATCATTTTCTTATTTCATGTTATACTTTATGCATGTCCTAATGTTTTTTATTTGAACAACAGGCACTTTAATTAAATCTGTCGAAACAGAGGACTTGAAGGAACATATGGTTTTATGTGTCCTTAAAGGGTGCAGAAAGAGTTTAATACTGTGGAAGCGAGGTCAATCTACATGATGACCACAATGACTCAGACCAGAAAGCCAATATATTTTATACCTTACGTGAAAGGATAAGTGTATTATTGTATTTGAGATACACAAGTTGTATGTGTCGGATTATAATTAACATGGTTTGTCTTTTGCAGTTATCATTGGACACTAATTGTTTGTGCCCCTTTTGATAACAAAGTTTACTGGTTCGATTCACTCTGTGGAAGTTCATCAGAAGAAACCAAAGATGTCATCGACACGTTAGTTTATGTTTATATATTTATTACTTGTGAAGTTTATAAAAACATGTTCTAATATCATTTTCTTTTATACTGTTGATAGGGCTTTTTATAGTTTTAATGTTGTGTTGATTAAACAAAATAGACAACCACAACATTAAAACTATGAAAAGCCCTATCAACAGTCTTCTAAAGATATATGTCGTTTTGAACTAACTTTTAAAGATTTTTAGATGAATTAAAGTTAATGTTTATAATCAATAATCTCTAATATTCAATTTTATATCTCATTTTGTTAGTACCGTTGTCAACAAGGACATGTTGAATGTGGATATTATGTCATCCGCTACATGAATGACATCATTGAGGCAGGAATGACTGAGAAATTAGATAAGGTAAAGATGAGTTACGTTGCATGACGTTCTTCAATTCATTTCACATTTTTTACTAAGTTTACTATGTTATTTTTTATTAACAGGTATTTCAAAATACTGCGCCATATCTCATGGATGACATCAACTTGATGAGGGACACTTTGTCAACAACATTGGTACAAAATATTGAAACTTAGCTTTCAAATAGTTAGGTCATTTCTCAAAAAATTTATTGTTAGATGTTTCCTCTTGGTTCCCTCTTATACATGTTCATGACTTCTATTGTACAAAGAAGTAGTTACTTCTTTTTCAGAATTGCTAGTCCTAGCCTATACGTGTTCTTTGGTCTTAACCCCTTAGTTCTATTGGCCGGTTTCTCTATTTTTCCTTTGTGTAAAAGAAATTTCAATGCTGTATATATATTAACTAGCTAATTGATCTTGTTCTGCGTATTCTGCACTGCCTACATTTATTTGGAACTGTAAATTGCAGAGTGGTAAAAATGAAAATCAAACAAAATTTAAAAAAAAAAAGATATTTTTAATAGCGGTTATCTATATAACCGCCGTTAAAAATATTTTCCATGGCGGTTAAACAAAAAACCACCTTGGAAAGTTCAATTTCCACGGTGGTCTTTTTTGTAACCATCATGGAAATCTAACTTTCCACAGCAGTTTATTAAGTAAACGCCATAGATATTTAATTTTCCATGACGGTTTGCAATCGTCGTGTTTTCTTTACCTTTCAATGTCGCCTTTGTCAACTTCGCCTTCAAAACCACCGTGAAAAGCCACTATTAACCACCGTGAAAAGCCTTTTTTCTGGTAGTGAACAATGAATTTTTTGGGGAATGACCTAACTATTTGAAAGTTTCAATATTTTATACCAATGTTGTTGATAAAGTGTCCCTTATCAAGTTGATGTCATCCATGGGATATGGTGCAGTATTTTGAAATACCTATTAATAAAAAATAACACAGTAAACTTAGGGGTGTTTGGCCATCTCCCCAAACCATGGTTTGGGAAAAAAGCAGCCAAACACCCACATTTTTTTTAAACCATGGTTTCAAGCAAAACCAAGGTTTTGGCCATAGAAACCATGGTTTTGAAATAAGCTACCGGACACTGGCTTCTGAGCAATAAAAAATGTTATTGGAGTAATAATTACTCCTCAGTGGCTCCCAATGGTCAAAAAAGGAGGAATCGTTCATTTCATTGTTGCCGACTGTTTGCCATCCTACCTCTTCTCCTATTCTGCCCATTCGTGCTGTGTCGTCATCCTTTGTGAAGAAATTTCTTGCCTCCACTGAGATCATTTGCCGTACTGTGCCGTCGCCGCATTCGTCCTGTGCCGTCGCTTAAGAATTTCAGCACTGGTGAGGTGCTTTTTGGCTTGCCAGAAGAAGATCTTTGCTCCATTTCTACTCGATCGATCCCTCTATTTATGATATCTTCGCTGTTCAGCTCGTCGTCGTTCAGTTCAATCACTCAGATCCAGAACTCAGGTAAGGCGTCTCGTCTTCAATAATTATTTTCTCCATCGATGCATGTTCTTCATTCATCTCATCTCTGTTGCAAAATTCCTCCCACTGTCTTTTTTTTTTTCAAACAAAGGTCCTATTTCACCGGTTGGCCACGCTATGTTCACTTTGACTGGCTTTTTTTTTTCTTTCCTCGCACCTTCATATGTTGCTTGCTTAGTTAACACCGATTGATTTAATTTCATGGTAATCTATTGACACCGATGAGAATGAGTGACAGAGCATTTGTCTGTGTATACCGTTGTGGCAAAATCTTGGTTGAAGGTGGAGATTTGTTTTTTTTTTTCAAATTTTGGTTGTGGCATTGATTGTTATAGTATTATCATTTGAATAACTCGGACAGTTAGGCCACTGCAAGAAATTTTGCTTAGAACTGAGAAGGTGGTTCTGTCGTGGCCTTTCCTTCTTTATTTGATTAGATATATATATATTTTCAAATAAACCATGTCATCTTTTCTCGGAACTTAATTACTGGATTAATATACTCAGTTTCTGTTTGTTTTGTCTGAGATCAACAGGCGCTATGACATACCGTGTAGGTTAGGCTGTTTATTTGGGTCTGGAGTAAGATATAATATGTTGTTGTATTGAGAATGGGCTAGACCTTTTGTTTATTTGTGAACTTTTCTTATTTGTGGACTTTTTGGACTGAATGGCATGCTTATTGGGTTGAACTTATGATGACTGAAGGAATTAAACAACTTATTTCCTTGTTAAATGTTTAGTAATTTCATATCAGGGTTTCTAAATTTTATGTCTATGTGCACAGGATAAGACAAAAAATGACTGATGAAATTAAAATTGCGGAAGAGTATCGTAAATGATGGAACAAACAGGTTAATGAAGTTGCAGCAGTGGTTGGTGGATACACTTCTCTTCATTTATGTAAAGAGCCCTGACATACAAGTATTTATACAGGCAGAGCATGGGTAAGGGACGTTTTACAAGGCCATCCCACCCGTTGTTGTTCACTATATATGAGAATAGTCATGTCATTTTTATTTCTTTTTTTCCCAGATAATGTAATGAGTTGTTATAAAAAAAACTACTTGGACAAATATATTTTGTTGCAACCTCTATTATTAAGACAATTAATATAGAATTTTTTGTGTGTTATTTAATTTTACGAAATCATAATATTTTATTATTATTTTAAGAAATCATAATATTTTTTATTGGTAAAATAAATAATTTTTCTATAAACATATTTAATTATTTTATAAATATGTATACACACATTAATTATTAATTATCTATATTATTTATGTCTTATTTATTGTGTTGCCAAAATATATATTATTAACAAATTTATTATTTCAAATTAACATATATTATGAAATATATCTTATATGTAATTATCATTTAAACGTATGTCCTTTTTAGTAATTTCTACATATAAAAAAGCACTTCTGACAATAACTATCCAAACACTCTCACTTTATCAGAATCACTTTTTCAGAAAATCTATTCTTTCAAAATCTATTCTTCCCAGAATCTATTCTTCAAAAGCTATTATCCAAACCATGGTTTGAGTTTATCCAAACACCCCTTAGTAAAAAATGTAAACTGAATTGAAGAATGTCATGCAACGTGACTCATCTTTATCTCGTCTAATTTCTCAGTCACTCCTGTCTTAATGATGTCGTTCATGTAGGGGATGACATAATATCCATAGTCAACATGTCCTTGTTGACAACGGTACTAACAAAATGAAATATAAAATTGAATATTAGACATTGTTGATTATAAACATTAACTTTAATTCATCTAAAAAGGTTTAAAAGTTAGTTCAAAACAATATACCTTTAGGAGAATCCATGCCGGTAGTTGTCTATTTTGTTTAATCGCCATAACATTAAAACCATAAAAAGTTCAGCTTGAACTCTCTCTGTTTCTTCCTGTAGTCGTTGGTTGAGCTCCTCTTTAGATACCATGTTAGCGGAGGATGATCTAGTGCTTCTTCGTGAAGCAGAGCCAAAAAATTCTTTAATACCAATCCCTTTAGGGGTTCCTCTGACTCTGCCTGGATGGTCAGCCTTTCCAATAGCAGTGGCCAAGATATCCATCTATCCCTGAGAGATGAATGTACCTTGAGATAATTGCTCCTTAAGTGTATCCTTTAACATTAAAGCAACAAATTCAATTTAAGATAATTGAAAAAAGCAATTAATGAAGCATAATTCTTAAATATTACTTACAATCCTCTCAGCAACAACATTAGACTATTAAGTAATGTATTGACCCTTTTTAATCCTCGCCGCCTTCCATTTTTCTTGGTGAGAAGGATGCTCAATGGGTGGAATGTAGCCAGTAGGATCTGAAGCAGTGGACATCTGTGCATTCTTCATTTGTTCTTCCATCATACTTCTTTCCAACCCACTATACCCTGCATGAGACATGGTATGTGGGTACACATTCTGCTCAGATATTTGTTTGTTCTTCTGACTCAATGCCTATGATAATGAAACAAATTCGATAAAGTTAGTTTAGTTAAATAAAATATGACCTGATTAAAAACTAAGTTTGAAGAAACCAAACTTGAAATGCAGGGTCTTCACGTTGCTTCACAAAACTCTCCCATGTCTCGTCACTAATAAACGAATATCGTTCCTTAGGATGCTCACCCTTTCTTTTTTCACGAATATAATGTTTTGTAAGCGTGGCTTTAAAATCCCTCCACCATTCATCAGGTTGCTTAAACAGATGGTCTCTCATTTGCTCAATGGTGGGAATATCAAATGTCAGCTGCAATACAATAATAGCATAGAGTTATAAAGTAAATAAGCAATTATAATTGAAACAAGTAGAGAAAACAATTCACAATATACCAATATATCCTCCCAAATGTTTTGCTTCAAATCTTTGTCCACCTTCTTCCAGCTAGGAATGTCAATGCCAATCTTACTGTGGCGACATAACCCACATAACTAGTAAATTGAGCCCCAATCTTTCCTATAGGCTTCAAATCATCATCAAACTCCATTGTAATCCTCATAGGCTGTGTGGTCTCATCACGTAAAGCTAAATGCCTCATACGGGTTGGCCTTCTACCCTTTCTCCGGCTAGTAAAAGAGAACCTTTGTAACATCCCAAATTTTGGCTCATAGATACAAGTAATAGCACAAGAAAAGGATGATTACTAAGTCCAATGCAACAAAAGTCCCGGAGATCCCTCGGAAGAAAAAGGAGATTTTCCAAGGGCAAATGTGTAAAACAATAGTGTTTGGGGACTAAATAATGACGAACTGGAAATAACTAAGGGCCAAAGGTTATGCCAGAAACTTGCAAGAGATGGTTCTGAAGGTTAGGCCTAAGGAGGGACTAACTTGCAACGAAAAGATTCCTAGGCCAAGTAGGGACCTAATTGTGAATAATAAAAATTCAGGTTGATCAATGTTCGAAGTTATCGAAAATGGCCCAAATGTTTCAGAAAAATTCCAGAAAAATGGGAATAGGATCCCATAGTCAATATAAGGCTAGAAATGACGGAAATGCCCTAAAGTCATTTCAGGTTTTTGAGCAATTTGAGATAGTAACTCAAATTGAATTATTTAAGGTACGAGACAGCCTTAAATAATCAGGAAAAAACTGGAGAACAGTAGTTGAGGAATTTACACAGATTGTAAAATTAATTCCAGCCCCAGAAACTGACAAGGTTAGCTTTAATTGAATTTAAAGCCTATTTATACCCTATCCGGGGAAAGTCAAATTTCCTGTCTATGGTTTGACTTTGGACCCGAGAAAAATTAGAGGAATACCCTGTGATGAAAGAGAAAGAATGAAACCCAGAGACAGATCAACAAAGTTACGAGCCGATAAGAAAGAATTCGGCAAAATCGACTACGATTGAATATTAATTATTAATATTTTGGGGAAATGAGAAAGAAGAATGATTCCCCTATGAATGTATTAGAAGAGTATGAGAATGTATTTTGAAGATGAAAAATGTGCTAAACCATGTCCCAGAGGTATCGGGTAAGTCAGGACCCGAGAAAGTACCTATTATGATGTACACCGGTAAGATAGGTGGAGGAATATTTTTGGATGAATTTATGCATGAATTTTGTATGATTTTCCTTCCTATCATATTGCCATAGGGGCATGAGGATATGTGTGGAAATGTGTAAAAAGATTAAGGACATATTAGGATTAAAGAAAGGATTTTAAGTAAGGTGATTAAGAAGTTTAATCAAGGTAATTAAGAAAGTTAACCATGGTCAAGTTAATTAACCATGATGACATAAGCCTAAGATATTTAGTAAGATTTCTTGATGAAGAAGCCAAGATCAAGGGCTAGGATTAATTTGAAAATCAAGGGCCAAGATCTAATCTTGCAAAATAAGATCAATAGCTAAGATTTCTCCTAACTCCCTATATATATCCCTTCCCCCACAAGCATGATATTTTCGTCCACCATGAGAGAGAGGAGAGGGAAAACGAAATGGAGAGAGGAAGAAGGAGAAGAGGAAGAACTCATGATCCTAAGGCCATCCAAGCTTCAAATCAAGGTATGTTCATGGATTTTGATCTAGTTTCTACCTCCCTTGGTATTTTTGAGCTTAGATGTTGGTTTGGTTGGGTTTTTCATGGTTGAAACCTAGGGGGGAGGTGCTGCACAAAATTGTTCAGAATGGGAGAAGATGAAATTAAAGTCATAAACATGTTTAAAGGCTTGAAAACAACAAGAATCAATTGGTTTGATATTGATTCTTCAAGAAATCCAACTTCCCCTTTCATTTGTGTATGATTCTGCCATGGATGGTTCTTTATGTTGGGTCTGGAATTTAATGATTTTGATGCTGCCAATGAGTTTAAATGATGATTTTGTGTAGGGATATATGTAGAAAACATGTTTGGAAGCATTAGAATTGAAAATGAAAATTTTGGACCTAAGGCACCTATGTTTTGGCCAAACCAGAACTAGGGGAAAGGAGTTAGATTTTGATTGTTTTGAACTTAGAAATGGATTCTACATGCAAAATTATGTGGGAATAGCATGTGGAATTAATTTTAGAATGATTGGAAATAAATCTCAAAAGTTAGAAACAAAGTGTGATCAAGTAAGAGCCAAGTGTGGAATAGGTTGATAACTTGGTCCTAATTGATGTTTCACGTAATGTGTTGATATGTTTAGGACCTTGGAACATTCAAGGGCATGTCTTGTTTATGTCAACCGAAGGCTCAAACACTTGGAAGGTTAGGTGTAACATCCTGAGTTTTATCGGGTTTTAATAGCCTCTTTTGGGTTGATTTTGAGGATAGATTAGTGATTTAATCTTGATCTTGGTGTTTGGGTTGGATTTGAGGTTTGTTGGAGGAATAGGTGAACGTACCCCTCTCAGGGTATGTTCGCCGTGGCGAAGTTCACCGGGAGTTTCAGAGGGGAGTGTCTTCTCGGGAAGGTTTGGCCGCGGCGAAGTCTAGGGGACGCCGCGGCGAAGTTGTTCAGGTGAGCAGGCTTCCCTTTCGGGAAGGTTTCGCCGCGGCGAATGTTTTCTGGGCGAGCGAGAGTTTCCTCTCGGGAAGCTTTCGCCGCGGCGAAGATTGGGGTTCGCCGCGGCGAAGTCAGGTTTTCAGGCGAGTAATCCCTCTCGGGATTAGTTCGCCGCGGCGAAAGGTCGCGAATCTATATATTCGCGGGAGCAGTTCAGCGTGCGAAAAATAAGAAAATCTGAGGTAGAGAGAGAGGCTCTGCTAGGGTTTCAGTATTTTGGCTTGGATGGGGCATTTCTAAGGATCCATTACCTCAAGTAAGTGATTTTAACCTCTAATCTTCTTTCTTTCTTGGAATTTCTTGGAATTTCTGAGGATTTTGGTGGAACCCTAGGATTTTCTAGGTTGTGATGGAATTGAGGTTTTTGACCGATTGTTTTGAGTTTAATTGATTGCATTGGGTTAGTTTAAGTATTTAATCAGTGTGGTTTCCTTGGATTTAAAGAATCTTGAATTTTTGGAGTTAGGGTTTATGGAAATAGGTGATTTGTGATTGAGGATGATAATGTAGAGGTTGATTTTGAGTTTTGTGAATTGGGTTATGTTAAGGAGGGTAAAATTGGATGTTTAATCGGTTTAGAATTGTTGTTGGAACCTTAATTGCTCAAATGGGATGTTTGGGTGTAGAATTCCATAGTGGGTCCTTGAGGTTGTGAATCTTAATTGATGTTTGGAAAGGAATTAAGGTGTTAATGGATTGGTATGACTTTGGAGTGTTGCCTTGATAGATATACCCTTTGAGTTGGGTAGAGTTTTGATGGGAGATAGGAATTGTGTGTCCCCAAGTGTTGTGTTGACCACATTATTAGTTTGAAAGCTAATAGATGATGGTTGTGTGTTTGTGTGCTTGTGTAGACCGGTTGTGAGTCTTGGTGGTGCACGGGGCCACATCGTTGGTTTCTTGTTCCTTGCTCAGGCGAGAGGTAACCACTTTCCAATCCTTAGTACTTGCTTCTGTGGTACTGTGAGTAGATTTGTGTTTTGTGCTTTAAGTAGTAATTATGTTCGAACTGTATGTTGTATATAAAAAGGGAAAACCGTCTTGTGGGGTTTTTAATCGATGATGAATGAAATCTTGAAATTGTGAAGGATATGCCACTGAATGAGGTTAATTGTAAAATGATTATTACTCTTTGATTATGATTTGAGCATGATGCATTAATTGGGAATTAGTGAGAGTTTTGTCTATTACTACCACGTGGTAAGGCCTCCATTAATGCATGATGGTTGGCTTAGTACGTCCCCCATGGTGAGGGATAGGCCTTTTGGCTCCCTACGTCCCCCAGAGTGAGGGATAGGCCTTTTATGGCTCCTTACGTCCCCCATAGTGAGGGATAGGCCGGCTTCGGCTCCTGAAAATCCCCCAAAGTGAGGGATTTGGTTGATGGGATTGCATCATTGCATTTACATGAATTGTTGTGGCTATCGTTTTATATTATTTGTGAACTGCCCCACTTGACACCTCACGAGCACCTATTTAGTAGTACCTAGTATTGGAAAGGTTGGTTACTGGGACTTAGTCTCACCCCGTGGTTTACAATGTTTTCAGGTGAAGGTTTCGGGCGTGGGCCATCGGGAAGAGACGCAGAGGCTTGAGCTCGGTTAGCTTTAGGCCTCTAGCATTTGTATATGTATGACTAGTATATATTGCCACATTTAGGATTGCTTTTTGATATATTTGATTACCCGGCCTTGTTGTAAACTGGAGAGAATGTATCTCTTTATTTTGGTTGGCCGGAGGCCATTGCTAGTGTTTGATGAACTCTGGATTATATGGTTGAAAACTATTTAGATGGGCTGATTTTGATGTATGTGTTACCCGGGCCGGAGGCTCGGAGGCCCAGTGGATATGAATGGATTATTTTAGTTGCATGCAACGTCTTACGGGTTGACCCGAGCTTGAAAGTCAATTTCTAAAAATATGAAATTTTCCTTCTACTATGGTAGCTCGTTTTAACAGCTTTCCTTTTCTATCATAGTAGAGGTTTTATGATGGGTTAAAATGTCTTGAGGTAGAAGGTTTTTTTACAAATTGGTATTCAGAGCCGGTTTGTTTCTTTGAAATTGTTTCTTTTCCTAGTGGCAATATACATACTTCATACATACCTTCCCTGTTTGTTTTGTGTTTCCTTTCTTTCTTTACTAATGAGGGTTTCCATCCTTAGTTGGGGAGAGGAAGGATGGTACGGACACGTCAAACAGATCCAGCCGGTAATGGACCGCCTCATGAGAGTGAGGCTTTTCTGAGACAAATGAGGGAGATGATGACGGCGGTGGTGGATGAAAGGTTGAGGAAGTTTGAAGAAGACTTCACGAGGAAGCATCAAGAGTCGGTCAATCAAGAGGACCGAGAGAATGAGGTGACCATAGAGGCACGAGGAGTAGGAGAAAGGGGGGTTAGGAGTGGTGATCGAGCCGGAGATTTACCTCAGAGGGAGGAGTATCGAGCGGCTAGCCATAGAGGAGATACTTCAGAGGGAGTGATTTACCCTCCGTTGCTGAATGACATCACCAAGGTATGGAGGGAGGTGCATCGTCATGATCCTCCCCAGTTCAAGGGAAGTTTGGAACCATCAGATGCAGAAAAGTGGATTGAGCAGATGGAGACAATCTTTACTGCTGTTCCTTGTCTTTCCCCGCTCAAGGTACAAGTGGCGGTTACCTATCTGGTGGAGCAAGCAAGGCATTGGTGGGATAGTGCAAGACCTTCTGATATATCTCAGCTGGATTGGGATACCTTCAAGCGGATGTTCTATGATCACTTCTTTCCGAAGGAGTTGCGAATGGAAAAGCAATTCCTATTCTATTCCTTAAAGCAGGGCGAGATGCATGAGGACCAGTTTATCACAAGGTTTATAGATTTGGCAAAGTATGTGCCTAGGCAGACGGAAGATCATTCACTCTGGTTAGCTCAACAATTGATGAACCGTGCAAGGCCGGAGTTGAAACAGCAGTTGGCCTTGTTAGAAGTCAAGACCTTTGAGGAGATGTGTGTGAAGCTGCGGGTTGCGGCTAGAAGGACAAGAGAGGTGGTAGAGGCAAGGAGGGCTGAGAATCAAGCTAGAGCGGCCCGTTATCCTGGTCCTACAGGAGGAGTGGGGAAGAGGAGTCAATATAGCTCTGGGAGCTCGAGTAGCTCAGGGAGAAACAGGAACCAAGGGCAGAATCAGAGGGTGAACGCTCAGAGGGGCTTTATGCAAAGGCGCCAGAATCCAAACAATCAGACTGGCGGGGGACAGGGCTCCCGTCGAGATTCATCAGTGACCACCCCGAGTGTTACTGGACCGTGCCCCAGATGCGGGGGTAGGCATGCGGGGCAATGCTGGGAGTGCTTTCGATGCCACCGGTGGGGACATATTGCCAGAAACTGTCCAGAGAGTCAGCCGACACCTCCAGCTGGTCGTTCTACTGTTCCAGGGCGTGTCTATGCGATGACAAATGAGGAGGCTTCTGCATCTCCGAACTTGATTCGAGGTAACATTCTACTTGAGGGACATGTTATTTCTGCTTTGTTTGACTCGGGTGCTACGCACTCCTTTATTTCTGTGGACTGTGCTCAGAAGTTGAGCTTGCCTGTGGTTGAGCTACCTTATGACTTAAGAGTGTCTACTCCTGCTGGAGTCACTGTCGTAACTGGAAGAGCGTGTCTAGAGCTTGCACTTCAGTTTGAGAATCGAGATTCTACAATAGATTTGTTCTGTCTACCTCTGAAAGGTATCGATGTGATTATTGGCATGAATTGGTTGATGGCCAATGGAGCAATCCTTGATTGTAAAAGGAGGTTGGTGACAATTCCGGTAGGTGCCTTATGTGCTGAGATGTCAAGTGGTCCGGTTTTGTTGTCAGCTGCTCAAGTAGAGAAGGCGGTGAGGAAAGGGTGCCAGGCCTTCATTGTCTTCTTTTCAATTAGTGAGGATGAGGCAGGAGGGATTGAACAGATAGCTGTGGTGAGGGACTACCCCGAAGTGTTTTCAGATGAGGTTGCAGGACTACCTCCAGAGCGAGAAGTGGAGTTCTCCATCGAGTTGGTTCCGGGAACCACCCCAATCTCCAAGGCTCCCTATAGAATGTCTCCTTCAGAATTGGTCGAGTTGAAAAAGCAACTAGAAGAATTGCTAGAAAAGGGACTTATCCGACCAAGTGTGTCACCGTGGGGATCGCCGGTTTTGTTTGTGAGGAAGAAATATGGTAGGTTGAGGCTGTGTATCGACTACCGACAATTGAACAAGGTCACAATCAAGAACAAGTACCCGTTGCCTAGAATTGATGACCTATTAGACCAATTAGTCGGAGCATCAGTTTTCTCTAAGATTGATCTGAGATCAGGATACCATCAATTGAGGGTACGAGCAGAGGACATTACGAAAACGGCCTTTCGAACTCGTTATGGACATTATGAGTTTTTAGTGATGCCTTTTGGACTGACAAATGCTCCAGCTATCTTTATGGACTACATGAATCAGATCTTTTGACCTTATTTGGACAGATTTGTGGTAGTGTTCATCGATGACATTCTGATTTACTCTAGAAGCGAGGAAGAACATCGAGAGCATCTTCATATCACACTACGGATACTGAGGGACCACCAGTTGTATGCTAAGCTGTCAAAGTGTGAATTTTGGCTAAAAGAAGTGAAGTTCTTGGGTCATGTGGTGTCAGCTCAGGGAGTAGCAGTGGATCCTAACAAGGTGGACGCGGTACTTAAGTGGGAAGTCCCTAGATCGGTAACTGAGGTGCGGAGTTTTGTGGGATTAGCTGGATACTATCGGAGGTTCATCCAAGGCTTTTCTCAGATTGCAATGCCGTTGACTAAGTTAACCAAGAAGGATCAACCGTTTGTTTGGACGGAGAAATGTGAATCAGCATTCCAAGAGCTGAAGACCAAGTTGACTACAGCTCCAGTGCTTACTCTTCCAATCCCCGGAGTACCTTATGTTCTTTACACCGATGCGTCACTAAAGGGTTTGGGTTGTGTGCTAATGCAGAACAATAAGGTGGTGGCATATGCTTCCAGGCAGCTGAGGCCACATGAAGAAAACTACCCAACCCATGACTTGGAGCTAGCGGCAGTAGTTTTTGCACTAAAGATCTGGAGGCATTATCTGTATGGCTCCCAGTTCGAAGTCTTCAGTGACCATAAAAGTTTGAAATACTTGGTGGATCAGAAAGAGTTGAACAACCGACAGCGTCGTTGGATGGAGTTCCTGAAGGACTATGACTTTGAGATTAAGTACCATCCTGGAAAGGCAAATGTGGTAGCAGATGCTCTGAGTAGAAAAGCAGTGCATGTGTTTTGCATAAGCTTAAAGGAACAATTCTTGCTCGAGGAGTTGTTAGAGATCCCAATTGTACCGTCGGAGCAGGCTACTTTATGTGCAGTGCTTGGAGATTACGAATTCTATCAGGACTTACGAGCGGCTCAATGGGAAGATGATCAGTTGGCAAAAATTCGAGTAAAATTGGAGGATGGCCCAGTACAGGACTATGAACTTGGAGATATGGGCATCTTGAAGTATAAGAACTGGATTTGTGTTCCCCAAGATGAGGAGATTAAAAGAACCATCCTAGAGGAGGCTCATCGAAGCCGTTACGCCATCCACCCCGGAGCAACCAAGATGTACCACGACCTAAAGCAGCAGTATTGGTGGCCCAACATGAAGAAGGAAGTGACTGACTTCGTACTTCGGTGTTTGACTTGCCAGAAGGTCAAGATAGAGCATCAACGACCTGGAGGCTTGTTGCAAGGACTAGAAATTCCTCAGTGGAAGTGGGACAACATCTCCATGGACTTCATAGTAGGTTTGCCGAGGACACCAGAAGGGTACGATGCTATTTGGGTGGTGGTGGACAGATTGACAAAATCTGCTCACTTTTTACCCTACAAAGTCAATTATACCTTGGAGAGAATGGCCAAGTTGTACATGGATGAAATCGTCAGGCTTCATGGTGTTCCGTCGAGTATAGTCTCGAACCGAGATCCGCGCTTTACTTCTAACTTTTGGAAAGCGGTGAATGCGGCTTTGGGTACTAAGTTGAAGTTCAGTACGGCATATCACCCACAGACCGATGGATAGACCGAGCAGACAATTCAGACACTAGAGGATATGTTGAGGGCTTGTGCCATTGAATTCAAGGGGAGTTGGATTGATCACCTACCCTTAGCTGAGTTTGCCTACAACAACAGCTACCATGCTAGCATCCAGATGGCCCCTTATGAAGCACTCTACGGCCGGAAGTGTAGATCGCCTCTTTGTTGGACGGAACTAAGTAAAAGAACGGTTTTAGGACCAGATTTGGTAGATGCTACTACAGAGAAGATTGAGATCATCAAGCAGAAGTTGTTGACAGCTCAGAGCCGGCAAAAGAGTTATGCTGATAGGAGGAGGAGACCATTGGAGTTTTGTGAGGGTGACCATGTGTTTTTGAGGGTCACGCCTACTACTGGTATTGGGAGGTCCATTAAAGCGAGGAAGTTATCTCCTAGATTTCTTGGACCCTTTGAAATTCTGGAGAGAATTGGAGAAGTGGCTTATCGAGTTGCTTTGCCGCCGCACCTGTCCAATGTACATGATGTGTTTCATGTGTCCCAACTCAAGAAGTATCACCCTGATCCGTCTCACATCTTAGAGCCTGAGGAGGTGGAGCTGGATGACAATCTAACTTACCAGGCAGAACCGGAAAGGATCCTTGATGTGAAGGACAAGCAGTTGAGGAATAAGACCATTCGATTGGTGAAAGTCTTCTGGAAGGGCATGAGTCCTGGTGATGCCACTTGGGAGACAGAGGAAAGGATGCGACGTGATTACCCTCGTTTGTTTTCTTAGTAAGTGTTTTGTGTTTGTTTGTGTGGTGTTTGTGTGATTGCTTGAATTTTGGGGACAAAATTCCTTAGTTGGGGAGAATTGTAACATCCTGAGTTTTATCGGGTTTTAATAGCTCTTTTGGGTTGATTTTGAGGATAGATTAGTGATTTAATCTTGATCTTGGTGTTTGGGTTGGATTTGAGGTTTGTTGGAGGAATAGGGGAACGTACCCCTCTCAGGGTATGTTCGCCGCGGCGAAGTTCACCGGGAGTTTCAGAGGGGAGTGTCTTCTCGGGAAGGTTTGGCCGCGGCAAAGTCTAAGGGACGCCGCGGCGAAGTTGTTCAGGTGAGCGAGGCTTCCCTTTCGGGAAGGTTTTGCCGCGCGAAGGTAGGGGTATGCCGCGGCGAATGTTTTCTGGGCGAGCGAGAGTTTCCTCTCGGGAAGCTTTCGCCGCGGCGAAGATTGGGGTTCGCCGCGGCGAAGTCAGGTTTTCAGGCGAGTAATCCCTCTCGGGATTAGTTCGCCGCGGCGAAGATGGAGTTCGCCGCGATGAAAGGTCGCGAATCTATATATTCGCGGGAGCAGTTCAGCGTGCGAAAAATAAGAAAATCTGAGGTAGAGAGAGAGGCTCTGCTAGGGTTTCGGTATTTTGGCTTGGAGGGGGCATTTCTAAGGATCCATTACCTCAAGTAAGTGATTTTAACCTCTAATCTTCTTTCTTTCTTGGAATTTCTTGGAATTTCTGAGGATTTTGGTGGAACCCTAGGATTTTCTAGGTTGTGATGGAATTGAGGTTTTTGACCGATTGTTTTGAGTTTAATTGATTGCATTGGGTTAGTTTAAGTATTTAATCAGTGTGGTTTCCTTGGATTTAAAGAATCTTGAATTTTTGGAGTTAGGGTTTATGGAAATAGGTGATTTGTGATTGAGGATGATAATGTAGAGGTTGATTTTGAGTTTTGTGAATTGGGTTATGTTAAGGAGGGTAAAATTGGATGTTTAATCGGTTTAGAATTGTTGTTGGAACCTTAATTGCTCAAATGGGATGTTTGGGTGTAGAATTCCATAGTGGGTCCTTGAGGTTGTGAATCTTAATTGATGTTTGGAAAGGAATTAAGGTGTTAATGGATTGGTATGACTTTGGAGTGTTGCCTTGATAGATATACCCTTTGAGTTGGGTAGAGTTTTGATGGGAGATAGGAATTGTGTGTCCCCAAGTGTTGTGTTGACCACATTATTAGTTTGAAAGCTAATATATGATGGTTGTGTGTTTGTGTGCTTGTGTAGACCGGTTGTGAGTCTTGGTGGTGCACGGGGCCACATCGTTGGTTTGTTGTTCCTTGCTCAGGCGAGAGGTAACCACTTTCCAATCCTTAGTACTTGCTTCTGTGGTACTGTGAGTAGATTTGTGTTTTGTGCTTTAAGTAGTAATTATGTTCGAACTGTATGTTGTATATAAAAAGGGAAAACCGTCTTGTGGGGTTTTTAATCGATGATGAATGAAATCTTGAAATTGTGAAGGATATGCCACTGAATGAGGTTAATTGTAAAATGATTATTACTCTTTGATTATGATTTGAGCGTGATGCATTAATTGGGAATTGGTGAGAGTTTTGTCTCTTACTACCACGTGGTAAGGCCTCCATTAATGCATGATGGTTGGCTTAGTACGTCCCCCATGGTGAGGGATAGGCCTTTTGGCTCCCTACGTCCCCCAGAGTGAAGGATAGGCCTTTTATGGCTCCTTACGTCCCCCATAGTGAGGGATAGGCCGGCTTCGGCTCCTGAAAATCCCCCAAAGTGAGGGATTTGGTTGATGGGATTGCATTATTGCACTTACATGAATTGTTGTGGCTATCGTTTTATATTATTTGTGAACTGCCCCACTTGACACCTCACGAGCACCTATTTAGTAGTACCTAGTATTGGAAAGGTTGGTTACTGGGACTTAGTCTCACCCCGTGGTTTACAATGTTTTCAGGTGAAGATTCCGGGCGTGGGCCATCGGGAAGAGACGCAGAGGCTTGAACTCGGTTAGCTTTAGGCCTCTAGCATTTGTATATGTATGACTAGTATATATTGCCACATTTAGGACTACTTTTTGATATATTTGATTACCCGGCCTTGTTGTAAATTGGAGAGAATGTATCCCTTTATTTTGGTTGGCCGGAGGCCATTGCTAGTGTTTGATGAACTCTGGATTATATGGTTGAAAAGTATTTAGATGGGCTGATTTTGATGTATGTGTTACCCGGGCCGGAGGCTCGGAGGCCCAGTGGATATGAATGGATTATTTTAGTTGCATGCAATGTCTTACGGGTTGACCCGAGCTTGAAAGTCAATTTTTAAAAATATGAAATTTTCCTTCTACTATAGTAGCTCGTTTTAACAGCTCTCCTTTTCTACCATAGTAGAGGTTTTATGATGGGTTAAAATGTCTTGAGGTAGAAGGTTTTTTTACATTAGGGGAAGCAAACGGAAAGCAAGAGGGAAGCTATGTTACAAGGTAGTGAACTTACCTATACCGTGTGCTTGATATGTATGCTTGCATGGTCTTATTATGTTGCCATGATGTGACTAAGTTATGATGAAATGTTGCAAAGTTATGTTTGCAAGTTTATGTTATGTTTTGCCTTGGCAATATGTTATGAAAGCATGAAATGCTTTAGCTTACTTTCCATGACATTCCTATGATGATGTTATGATAACATGTCGTGCATTTGCATTATGTCTTGCATGCTTATGGGTAGTGTTTGCTACTAAGATTCTCCCGAATCTCACCCTCCCTTAACAACCACTAATAGGTATAAAGGGCATGGAGGAAAAGTCAAGGATGAGGAATGCAGGATTGATGGAAGAAGTCAAGAATATGTTATGGTCTTATAACATGTTAAGTTATGTAACATAGTTTATCAATTTATGTTTGATATGCCATGCATGTGGGATGATGATATTAAATGTTCATGATATGTAAAATGGTATGAGGTTATGTATGGAGATATTATGTAGATTTATAGCATGACAAGTGGTGGAGAAATAAATTGTTTATAAAGGTTGAATTGAGTTGAAGGGATAGAATGTCCCTAAATGAGTCACGAATTGGTGCCAATGATGAGGCAGATCAAATGAATGAATTTAGCCATGAAATTTGGTGACTATACAGGACACATCCTAAGCTTTAAAACAAGTGGTAAATCACAAAAAATGGATGTGTATACTAAGAAATATGGCTGTTCAAAGTCAGGACAGGATTTCTGGAAAGTACTGTTTCGACCACTTGAACAGTAATATTTAATGAATAAAATGTACTAATTGGCAAGGTTTGAGCCCTGAAAGTTATTTTTCCCTTGTAGAAGATTGAAAGAGCTTTAAGTGAAAATTGGAATTGCTTCGTTCTGATTTTTATAGAATTAGTTATGATTTTTTAAAGTTAGACCTGAAATCTGTAGTTTAAACAGTGAAAAGTAACCTGAGTAATTATGTTGAAAATTTTAATCCACGGGCTTGTACTTTAACCTGCTTGAACCATAACGCTTACAAATGCGTACTCTGAGGGGTTAAAGGTAGGATGTTTCAACCTTCAAAGGAGAACCTTTGGTCATCTCATTATAATCACCATCATCTTTCTTCATTTTGTATCTTAAAGTCCCACATTTAGGGCACTTATTCAACCCTTCATAATATGCAGTTATTAGGACACGCATGTATCTTCTCATATTTCAAACCCATCGGACACAAAATCTTCTTTGCCTCATATATTCGTTTCGGAAGTGAATTCCCTTTTGGAAGAATATCATTCAGCAATTCAAGCAATTCTGTAAAACTAGCATCGGTCTAACCATTTCTTGCCTTCAAGTTCATCAGTTTCAGCACGGTTGTCAACCTTGTGTAATCATCTTTGCACCCTGGGTATAAAGGCATCTCTGCATCACTACACAAAGTTTCAAAGGTGGGAGAGAACCATGTAGAAGATTCAGACCTTATATCATGAAACATATCTGAAATTCTATCACCAAAGTCTTCATTCACAACCTTCTCCTTGTAGTCTTTCTAATTTCTCCATGCCATATCCAATTTGTATATCTCAAATTTATCCCATCAAAGATAAGATGCTCTTTTATCCCAGAAATACTTCATCAACTATTGTTTAAACATTTGACACAAGGACAATAGTACAATCCATCTCTTTTACTAGGGGCATTTCTTTGAGCAAACTCAAGAAACCTTTCAACCCCATCCTCATATTCCTTGCTAATTCTCTTAGCTTTCATCCAACTATGATCCATTGCTCTACAGAGTCAATGAATATAGTTGTCAAGCTCAATTATAATTCCTTAATTCAAATATTGAAATAATAAAATCATTAAATATTAGTCAATAAACTAAAATTGACTAACACTTAATTATAAATTAAAGGGAATGTTTCTTTTTTAAAAATAAAAAATTTGAAAAAATTTCCTTTTAACAACTATGTACAAATTAAACACCAAATTAGAAAAAAAAATCAAAATTTTTAATCAACATGAATCCAAAAATATAACAAATAAAACAAAAGTAAAAATAACATATTTCAACGGTGAAATAGTTAAACAAAAATTATTTTAATAAAAAAATATTGTTCATAACATATTTCAACATGATAAATTTGAAGAAATATAACAAATAAAACAAAAATAAAAATTCAATTTCAAACCAATTCAATTAATAAAGATTCTTAAAGCTAAAACTTCTAAATCCAAAACGGGAACACAAATGATATCTATTTGCAGTGAAATTTTAAACAACACTTTACTATCAATCAAAGTTCATAACGGAAAAAAAAAACACAAAATAACGAATAGATTATTTATTACTAAATTCTCAAATTTATTACAAAAAAATACCAAAAATTCAAAATAAATATCAAAAAATTATAAAAAAATAAAAAACTTCACAACTAATCAACTTCAAACATTTAAACATGTTTATAATATGATATATAAAAAGGAATTAAGGTTTTCTCACATCAAATACCCACCAATCAACAGTTCAAGCACATAAAAAACGCAAAATGAACAATACAAGCCAACCACAATGTAAAACTAATAAACCCATTTAAAATACAACAGATTTTCATGGTTAAAATATTCAAGAAACCAAGAAAAATTGAAAAGAATGAAAGAAGAGGATACTCACAGAGTACAGATGATTCAAATGCGAAATGAGGGGCGTTCGAACGGCGGCAGATGGCACAAGCTAAATGGAGGAGTTTAAATGGTGGGAGAGTGCGGGGAATGGCCAGTAATGGAAGTTTTTTGGTGGTAGGACAGAGGGGGACCATGGCACACTGATGAAACGAAAGAGAAATGACGGAATACAAAGGCACCGTAGGGTTAAGTGAAAACTTTACACGGCGGTTTTCCTAAAAATCGTCATGGAAAATCAAAACTCATTCAACTTATTTACAAAAATGCCACCGTCTTTTTTTCCACATCGTTTTTCTGCTTAACTGTCATTATTTTGCGACGTTAAAAGTTTTTTTCTAGTAGTAATATAAGCATATGGACCCACCTCTCCCCATTTTTTTATTAAAAAATCCTTTTTTATTTAATAAAAAACAACTGTTGTTTTTGAACAGTGTCAAACTCGGTTGGCCCAGTTTGACTGGATCCAGGCCCCCCAGATTTTTTTATTTACCTTTTAAAAAAAAAACTACTCGGCCTGTCGACCCAGAGCACTGTGTTTCAGTTAGTGAAACACAACATCCAGGGGTGCCAAAACGACGTTGTTTTGGGCCCCTAGTCATCTTCTTCCTCCAGCCAGGTTGCCTTGACCTGACTGGAGGTCTGGCTAGTCCGTCGGTGACCTGCCACCTTCTCTCCTTTGTTTCTCCCTCATTTGACATCTGTTTGACGCATTCTTGTTGTTGTTAGAATCGTCTCTTCATGAACTACACGATCATGCCCTCTATTCACACAAAAAGATTCGATTTCAAAGACCCAAAAATTCTCTTCCATGAACGTTGAGGCCATTGATTTAGAGGCATAAGGCAACATTTTCGGATGAAAGCAAAACATTGAAAAGCCTTGTTTCTATTAGTTTTGTGAGAAAACTTTACTTATTTTCCCTTAAAAGGAAAGACTCTATGAAAAGTTCCAATCTTTCACTTGCATTCGGAAGAGGGGGGGGAAGAAATGAGCTTTTGTCAAATTTTGAGCTTCCTACTAGTAGAAACTAGAAACCAAACGCAAAAGCAACAACCAAAAGCATGAAAGAGATCAAACAGATGCATGAAAGCAAACAGAGACAATAAGAAAAAAAATATTTTCGGGCAAAAAAGAAATAGGGTTTTAAAACTCATTTAAAACAAAAAAGGATAGAGCATATGTTCAAAAAATTTCATGCATATAACACATATATGAAGAAAAAAATGGCAGCAGAAAAATAACACGTGTAAAAGAAGCACAGCCATAGGATCAGACAAGCTCTGATACCAATAAAGGAAATAATATAGATAGAGAAAGGAAACGTATCGGTTGGTTTAGACTATTAGAGTCTTGATAGAATGACACGGCAAATACATCAGAGAGAGGAGAAGAGAACACCAAAAAGCTCAACGATTAGGGTGAAGAGAATGGGTGGAGGAACGTCCTATTTATAGGACAACGATGGCCCTTATTTAAAAGAAGGTGCAATCTCTCTCATTTATTGTGAGATAATATTCCGATTTCACAATAGACAATTAATATCTGATTGATTTCTCTCCAATCAATCAAGTACTTAATGCTTGATTGAATATTCCCTAATCAATCATTAGTTGGTTTTGATTTGTGATTGATTTTCTTGATCTGAGAGATTCTCTTCTCTGAGATCAAGTAGTCCGGCCCATCAAGGGCAGACTTGGGCCCAATGTCTAACAATTCCCATAGATCCTCTAAGTTCTCTCTGAAATTTCATTAAATTGAGCAAACACAAGCCATTGCTTTTGGCCAAAATAAAAGATAAAAGGAAATTACACATGATTATGTGATGTAATAAGTGAAATGGTGACGCTTGAGTTTAGGATTAGGTCTAGTGGGAAGGGCTAGTCCCTCATAATGTAGCGAGTCAAAGTTTGAATCCCTGCCAGGAGAGATGTTCGTATTTAATGTTTGACAGTTCCTCGAATATAATTGCCACCAATAGGAGGATACCTATACTTTAGCAGAAAAGAAAAAAATATTAAAGTTGACAATATAGGTTGGACTTATCCATTATTGTAAGTTTGGGTTGACAAAATGCTAATTTGATGTTAGATTTATCTATTATTTGTGTATCAATAAAATAGATCATATATTTACACTTACAAGTTTTAGAGTTTAATTTAAAAGTAGCTTGAATTTAGTTTATAAAAAATTTGTAATTTAATTTAAAAATTTGATAAGAAATATTTAAAAAATGGTGGGCTAAGACCCCAATCCATCTTAATGGGCTCACGTAGGCAAAATGTCAGCCCATCAAGTTGCGAATTGTAAATCACCATAATTTTGATGACAAAAATCTTTCAATATCAAAAAAATTATTGTACAGTGTAGAGTTTTAAAGAAGCAATTTTATTCATTATCAAAGGTGCAGGTTAGATCTAACGGAATGAGTTAGTCTCTCGCAACGTAGTAAATCAAGATTCAGTTTTGTATAGAGAGATACCTACGTTTAGTGCCCAACAATATCTTGAGTCGAATACTTGTGCATAAAAAAAAAAAATGAATCCTTTTAATTGTGAGGATTGTAAGTATGTAATTACCAAGTTGCTTTTGTTGATTCGCTTCACACATCTCTCTCGCCTCTTGCATTCGTCGCTGTGTCTAACTCCTTGCTGGTTTGACACTGCTCGTCGGTCACATTCGAGGTATTGGATATATATCAACTCTCTGCAGCCCCACAAAATCTCTGATCCTTGACAAATTCAAGGAGTTGGACATCAGTCTGGTGCACGCATGTAAATTCTCAAGCATTTTTTGACTTTTTCCTATTTTCCTATTTTGCGGAGTAATGAAATACGGTTTTTCTCCGTATGGTAAAATTGAAATGGGAAGCACGGGAGAGAACGAAGCATGTTAGTGTTGAGTGAAGCGTGTGAGGATGAGCTTAATTTTGAAAACGGAGGAATTGTGGTTATAAAATTTTGATTAAAAAGTGAGATAAAAGTATAAAAAAATAATTAAAAGATTTTAATCTCACTTCTCTAATTTTTTAAATCAAGCTCATTAAAATTTTTCTACTCCATTTCCTTGCCAAACAGAGCAAGGGTGTGGAACTGTAGCTAATTTATTTCTCTTGAAATTGCTATCCTACATCGTATCTGACTGTTTTGGTTGCTTTTATATTATTCTCGACAATTTAAACTCGCAATATGAGATGCATTGTCCTGCATTTAAATGGCCTTAGGAAGCATTCATCACGAAGAATGCTTTGGATACTCAAGGTATAATTATTGACCTCGAAAATGTTATGAACCGTTTTGGTTGCGTTCCGATTGTGGTTGATATTGAATAAATATTTTTACTGCCATCAGGAAATAAATTGCAGTCTTTTTTTTTTTTCCTAATCATGTGGTTGATGTAACAGAACTTCAATATTATCGGACACCAGGCCATTTGAAAAAAGCCTAAGCACTGCTATGGCAGAATAGGAAAATGGTCAAAGATCCACCATTTCCATAGCAGAAAATCCAAGCCATAAAACTGAAACAATAGAACCAACCATAAAACTTATTAACTAAATCAGACAGAAAATTACAGTGAGATTATCGCCGCCATCAGGGCTCCCAGATGAGAGCACGAGAAAATCAATGAGAAAGATAGCCTTAAAAAATTATGGACTGCAATTTCTCCATGTATGTAAGAAATCTTCCTCCAAAAAGGACCATATCAAATATGCTTGACAATGAGCCTTGGGAGAATGGGAAAATCGTGAATATGGCCCTTAATCCAAGCTAATTTCAAACATAATAAATCTAGCAATCATAAAACTCCTACCGAGCAACAATTATGTATATAATCCTCCGAAAAATTCACCAATAAAATCCGGTCAATGGACAGATTCTCATGGACCCATTTTCAGACACTAATGTCAATGGGGGAACAAGTTTGAGGACATGAATTCAAACGATAAGAAAAGCTCCTTAATGGCCACCTCCATCTACACGCAGGATCTTCTTAAAAATGGACCCATCGCATCGTTTTGGATGTGGGTTTATCTCACACATCGATTAAGATTTTTGCGTTTAAATCCAGAGAGAAGAATTACCATGCATCAACCTAGGAACGAAGAGCAATATTATATCACAAAAACAAACTAAATATTATGATGCATAGCACTAACACCGTTACATCTGAGCTAGACTAACTTTGCGTATCGTATAAAAAATGTGTCAAGTTTGCTGAAACAAAAGTTTAGTAACCAAACAATAGATATCAGAAACAGTCGAACTATGACAGATTTCTTCCATTTTTCATTCTCATTTCTGGCCACTTCACTTGAAGGGAGGCACAGATGGATCTTACATGAAGGGCATACTTCAGAAAGATGTATGCTATCATCATTGAATGTGTGAAGCTATATCCAGATCCGATTACAATATCATACCTACAAAGTTATAATATTAGATCTAGTAAATTCACTTAATGACGTCATGCAAATGTGAAGTAGAAATGACAATGTGCACATATAATAAACAGACACATTCTTTGTTGCATTTCTTCTTAACAACATCAAGAAATTCAAATATGAACAATTGGGGTGTACATTGAACCCACTAGCCTCCCCTCAAAAAAGAACCCAAAAAACCCAAAAGGAAAGAACGAGAGAACGTTGTGGATATAGTAAATTAACCTATGAAAGCTGCCAACATTGCTTTGAACTTTTTTGACCGTCAGATGTATTCTTGTCAGGCCAATCAAGGAACATGTACCCATTTAGTGAGGGTGGCAAATAGTTCTGGGCCAAAGTGGGATTATCGGGAGTGTATATGTATCCCTTCGCGTAGCCAAGTTCCTCCATTAGTTTACTTGGGGCATTTCTTAGATGAAGAGGCACTCCCTCATTCTGTCCAATTGATTCCTTGACAACCTTCTGAGCAGCTTCTATTGCTCGATATACAGCAATAGATTTAGGAGCTAGGGCCAAATAAGCAACACATTGTGCAAGAATCACATTACATTCAGGCATACCCAAGAAGTGGCAGGCTTGGTAACATGAAACAGCCTGATTGAGAGCAGATGGATCAGCCAATCCAATGTCCTCACTTGCAAACCTTATCAACCTCCGTGCAATATAAAGAGGCTCTTCGCCTCCTTCCAACATTCTTGCCAACCAATAAATTGCAGCATTGGCATCACTTCCCCTCATTGATTTGTGCAGTGCGCTAATTAGATTATAATGCTCTTCCCCAGCTTTATCATAAGCAAGGTGCTTGCACTGAAGCGCCTCTTTTGCATCATCCAGAGTAACGATATTATAAGATGGACCAACTCTATTTTTTTGGCTCATTAGACCATCCATGTCTTCTGTTTCTTTGACATCCTTAGACTTCTTATCATCTTGTGACCGAGCGGCCGCTGTAACAGCAGCAATCTCCAACGCATTCAATGCCACCCGCGCATCACCATCACAATTGTTGGCTATAAAACTAATTACATCTTCAACTACATCAACTTGAAAACCAATGCTCTGCACCAATCCTTTGTCCAGATTATTCACAGCCCCCTTTAGAATCATCACAACATGGTGGGGTTTCAAGGGGTTTAGAGTAAGTACACGACACCGAGACAGCAAAGGCGTTATCAAATGGAAAGAGGGGTTTTCAGTAGTGGCCCCAACGAAGACAATACTTCCATCTTCAATGACCGGCAAAAAAGAGTCCTGTTGAGACTTGTTAAACCTGTGAACCTCATCCACAAATAGAACAGTTCTTTGCTTACACTTAACTCTCAATTTCCTAGCCTCATCAACGGCATCCCTCACATCTTTAACACCACTAGTCACAGCAGATAACGAAACAAAGCGATAAGAGGGGCATTGCTGTTTCTGAGAAGAAGTTGCTGAATTCACGATTGCTTTAGCAATAGAAGTCTTACCTGTACCAGGAGGACCCCAGAAGATAATCGAAGGGAGGCGGCCGCATTCAATTGCGGAGCGAAGGAGCGAATTAGAAGCAACCAAATGGTCCTGACCGATAACATCATCAATGGTTCTGGGACGCATTCGCTCATATAAGGGCTCGTGGGATTTGGCATTAGAAACATTATTAGCACTCTTATGACCACGAAAATGATTCAGAAAGACGGGAGAAGCGGGTTTGGTGTTAGATGGAGAAAGTTTGAGACGTTTGGATGACGGATTAACGTTTGGTGCTGATTCTTCTAAATCTAAATCTGCATCTTCTTGTTCTTCTTGTTGACAAGCTTGTGATGAGGCTGTGACTGCAGAAGAGAGTTTGGATTGAAAATTAAAAAAGCGATCGAGTTTTGGCTGAACTGGAGGAGGGTTTGAGTTAGAGACATGGTTAGAAGAAGTGGCTTTGTGGTTGAAGATCCATTCGGTGGCCTCAATGGTGGATTTGCCGCCAGTAGCAGCTAAGGCTTGGGCTGCTAACTCATCTGGGAACCCCATGCTCAGAAGCTGTTGCATCTCCATTGCCACTAGGAGCTGGTTGCATTTGCTCTGTTCGTTGCTCTGACTCAATCCATCCGAGTTTTATATCTCTTGCCATTCTGGCAGGGTTTTGATAATCCAATATTTGGGTTTAAGAGGGTGTTTGGCAAGATGAAAAAGTATTTTTGACAATCACTTTTTTGTAAAATAAGACAAATTCCTTTATATATTTACTCTGTATATCGTAAAAATACTTATAAAATCATAGTTGGGATTCCATCCAAACACCCCTTAATTCGTTGATTGGGTTGAAACAATAATTTTTTTTTTTTATAACAAAGTAAACAAAGACAAAACTAGATACTTATAGGATTCCCGTCATTCCGGGTCCACTGCCACTATCCTCCTTAACTACATAGGCCAGTTGACTTGGAAGCTCACTAAAAAAGTACAGATCTAATGTCATAGTACTCGCAAACTTGGCCAGAGCGTCAGTAGCAGTATTCTTCTCCCTGTCTCATACAAGCAAGTTGACTCTCCAGTCTTGTTTGAGCATCATTTGGGCTTCCTGCACTACGCACAGGTCTGGGTGCTCCTCCCCAACACCCTCAATCACGACGTTTACCGCCACAACACAATCTCCTTCAATTTCCAAGTTTCTGAAACCTCGGTCCCAAGCAACCTTTAAGGCCCATAGGATACTCCAAATCTCTGTTGAGAGGATCGATCCAGAGGGCATTCGATACAGGAAGCCGCATAATACCATGCTCTCATGGTTCCTCGCAAGCCCACTGCATCCACGTAGATTCTGTGTCACGTCAAGTGAACCATCTACGTTGAATTTAACCTTCCCTTCATCAGGTGGCTCCCAGCAAGGCATAGCAACTGTGTTTGAGACATGAAGAACTAGCGAACTCCATGCAAGACAAGCGCGAGATTGCACTAGAGTGTCCTGGTGGCTTGGTAAGGACCCTTGAAAGACTCTGTCGTTATGTGCAAGCCAAATGTTGTGGCAGATGATCGGGAACCACTGTCTCCACTCAAAATCCTCCAATCGACCCTTAATGGTTATATTTTTCCTGACCCACTCCTTCACGTCTTGGGTAAGGAAAAAATGTTTCCTCCACCGTTTTGGGACGCATAGGTCCCACACTTTCTTTGCATGTATACAATCCCGGATGGCGTGTAGCGTCATTGATTGATGTGCCGAACTGTTGCCTTCCGGATTGTCAAGAAAGAGAGTTGCACTAGATAAAATGCAGTATAGGATGCAACCAGTCGTTCTTCTCAAGGAGCTTGTTATTGGAAATCCTAGTCTAACTTGGTTTTCAAAAACATTGTAAAAAGAGGGGGTTTTAGTTGTTTTAAAAGTGTGCAACAAATGTAAAGTGTAGAAAGTTAACTATTTTTTTTTTGGTATTTTAAATGAATGAAGAAATGTTTTGGATTAAAAGGGAATTATGGTTAAACAGTCTCTTGATGATGAAAACTCAGCTATCACTGCTCTTTCGAATGATTAGGAGTATGGAAAACCTCTAAGTCTGTAGAAAACCCCAAGTACTCACTTGGGTCCAATGTCTTAATTAATGAAAACTCACTTTAATTAAAGGTAATTAACACCTCTTAAGACACTAGTGAAAACCACTTAGAGTGTAGATGAATGAATGATGCAAATGTCCTCTGAATGTCAATTAACAAACACAGAATACCAAGCATACAGATTAATCACAATAATCACTAAAAATCAAATTGAACACAAGAATTCAAACTGAAATATTATATAGATTAATCGACATTAATATCATTCAACCCAAATACAATAGAATAGTCTAAACACCAGATTTACAATTATAAACCAAGTTTGATACAAGTGCAGAAAGTTCCTAAATCTAGAAATATTCAACACAGCATTAAACAAAGGTTTAGACTATAAAAAGAAAATTCCCCGATTAGATCATTGAGCTCAAGCTTCGTTCTCCATCACTAAGAGGCTAAGGGGTTTAGCCTCTCATGCCTTCAACCCAATCGCAATCGCTCCAGGAATGAACAGCCATGGTTGAAGCTAAAAATGAAGTTGGAAAAATGGATAAGAAGGGTGTTAGAATGGTTTGATCGGTCCAAAATCTCAGAAAATGATGAAGAGATGAAGAAAAATGGAAGTTTTGGGTATAGGATCAATGGAGACTTGAGAGGAAATGATGGTGGCTCAACCTTGTGCAAATCTCTAGAATGGAAGAGTATCTTTTCGTGGTGGTTACCCCCTTTAGGTATAGAAGCTGAGAAACCTATTCCAAAATGCACAGCTTCACTTAACGCACTCAGGTTGTGACCTCAGGAATGTAAGGTCACGACTCAGGGGGGTCAGGTCGGGACCTGATAGGTTCCATGTCGTGACCTAGGAAAACAAAGAGCTCTCGTCTTGACTTGGGTCCAAAATGCGTAATTTCACTCAGAGGCATCCAAGTCTGAACCTAAGTAGTCCATGTCGCGACCTGAGGAAGCAGAACACTCCCAACTCTTGTGTTTTGGTCCTGGTAACATTTTGGCTCCATCCATGCTTCATCATGATTCTTGGGTCCTTCACCATTTGATTTGTAATCAAATGGATATAAATGCACACATAATGAGGTTAAAATTGTTGCAAAACATTAGAAAACACTTGAGAAAGCCATATAAAGATTGGGTTCTATCACTCCCCCACACTTGAACCTTTGTACTCCTAGACAAAGACTTGAATCATTCTAAAGAAAGTACAGCTATAATTAGAGAGACTAGCATGTTTAAAAGTGATCTCAAGAGCTAATCGATCAACCTCCTTTTAGGAACACAAGAATGATAACATGAACAATGCCAAGTAATCAGATAGAAGGTGCAATTAACTCAAAATGCATGAACAACAGAGATTTGCTCACAAGGTATAAGTGTTTGAATCGCTCATCTCTCCTCATTGGGGTTCTTTTCTCTCAACTATCCAAGTAGCAAACATTCTACCATAAGCTTGTAATGACCCTAAAATCTCCACTACTATTAAGCATCCATATAAAGAATCAAGAGGGATTTTGAGGTTATAGTGATGGAAAGGCTAAATGGAATAGAAAATGGTGAAATCGAGTGTCAAGAATTAAAGAAATATGAGTTAAATAACATCTATTTTTAGTCAAGGAAGTTTAGATCCCAACCTTCTATCACTAAGGGAATACTTTATTCAACTTCATTTTGATGTGATAGCTTATGTATATATAAGGAGTATTTCTTTACTCTTGTGTTTTTTTTTTCCAAACTGAAATAAAAGTAAAATTCCCAATTAAGACCGATGAAGATTAGGAAACCGTAATTGTTGAGACGGATTCAACTCAATTAACATCGTTGTTCAAAACACTCGAAATGGTAGATAAAATGAAGGAAGTGCGGGCTTAAAAAAAAAAAGTCAAGCAACGGATAAATGTAACATCCTGAGTTTTATCGGGTTTTAATAGCCTCTTTTGGGTTGATTTTGAGGATAGATTAGTGATTTAATCTTAATCTAGGTGTTTGGGTTGGATTTGAGGTTTGTTGGAGGAATAGGTGAACGTACCCCTCTCAGGGTATGTTTGCCGCGGCGAAGTCTTGGGGACGCCGCGGCGAAGTTTTTCTGGGCGAGCGAGAGTTTCCTCTCGGGAAGCTTTCGCCGCGGCGAAGTCAGGTTTTTAGGTGAGTAATCCCTCTCGGGATTAATTCGCCGCGGCGAAGATTGGAGTTCACCGCGGCGAAAGGTCGCGAATCTATATAGTCGCGGGAGGGTTCAACGTGCGAAAATAAGAAAAATCTGAAGGAGGAGAGAGGAGCTCTGCTAGGGTTTCGAACTTTTGGCTTGGAGGAGACATTTCTAAGGATCCATTACCTCAAGTAAGTGATTTTAACCTCTAATCTTCTTTCTTTCTTGGAATTTCTGAGGATTTTTGGTGGAACCCTAGGATTTTCTAAGTTGTGATGGAATTGAGGTTTTTGACCGATTGTTTTGAGTTTAATTGATTGTATTGGGTTAGTTTAAGTATTTAATCGGTGTAGTTTCCTTGGATTTAAAGAATCTTGAATTTTTGGAGCTAGGGTTTATGGAATTGGATGATTTGGGATTGAGGATGACAATGTAGAGGTTGATTTTGGGTTTTGTGAATTGGGTTATGTTAAGGAGGGTTAAATTGGATGTTTAATCGGTTTAGAATTGTTGTTGGAACCTTAATTGCTCAAATGGGATGTTTGGGTGTAGAATTCCATAGTGGGTCCTTGAGGTTGTGAATCTTAATTGATGTTTGGAAAGGAATTAAGGTGTTAATGGATTGGTATGACTTTGGAGTGTTGCCTTGATAGATATACCCTTTGTGTTGGGTAGAGTTTTGATGGGAGATAGGAATTTTGTGTCCCTAAGTGTTGTGTTGACCACATTATTAGTTTGAAAGCTAATATATGATGGTTGTGTGTTTGTGTGTTGTGTAGACCGGTTGTGAGTCTTGGTGGTGCACGGGGCCACATCGTTGGTTTGTTGTTCCTTGCTCAGGCGAGAGGTAACCACTTTCCAATCCTTAGTACTTGCTTCTGTGGTACTGTGAGTAGATTTGTGTTTTGTGCTTTAAGTAGTAATTATGTTCGAACTGTATGTTGTGTATAAAAACGGAAAACCGTCTTGTGGGGTTTTTAATCGATGATGAATGAAATCTTGAAATTGTGAAGGATATGCCACTGAATGAGGTTAATTGTGAAATGATTATTACCCTTTGATTATGATTTGAGCATGATGCATTAATTGGGAATTGGTGAGAGTTTTGTCTGTTACTACCACGTGGTAAGGCCTCCATTAATGCATGATGGTTGGCTTAGTACGTCCCCCATAGTGAGGGATAGGCCTTTTGGCTCCCTACGTCCCCCAGAGTGAGGGATAGGCCTTTTATGGCTCCTTACGTCCCCCATAGTGAGGGATAGGCCGGCTTCGGCTCCTAAAAATCCCCCAAAGTGAGGGATTTGGTTGATGGGATTGCATCATTGCACTTACATGAATTGTTGTGGCTATCATTTTATATTATTTGTGAACTGCCCCACTTGACACCTCACGAGCACCTATTTAGTAGTACCTAGTATTGGAAAGGTTGGTTACTTGGACTTTGTCTCACCCCGTGGTTTACAATGTTTTCAAGTGAAGGTTCCGGGCGTGGGCCATCGGGAAGAGACGCAGAGGCTTGAGCTCAGTTAGCTTTAGGCCTCTAGCATTTGTATATGTATGACTAGTATATATTGCCACATTTAGGACTGCGTTTTGATATATTTGATTACCCGGCCTTGTTGTAAACTGGAGAGAATGTATCTCCTTATTTTGGTTGGCCGGAGGCCATTGCTAGTGTTTGATAAACTCTGGATTATATGGTTGAAAACTATTTAGATGGGCTGATTTTGATGTACGTGTTACCCAGGCCGGAGGCACGGAGGCCCAGTGGATATGAATGGATTATTTTAGTTGCATGCGACGTCTTACGGGTTGACCCGAGCTTGAAAGTCAATTTCTAAAAATATGAAATTTTCCTTCTACTATGGTAGCTCGTTTTAACAGCTCTCCTTTTCTACCATAGTAGAGGTTTTATGATGGGTTAAAATGTCTTGAGGTAAAGGGTTTTTACAATAAATGGTTGTGGGTTGTGTTTGGGTAGAAAGGTGTAGAAAACAATGCTTCCTTCATATTCAAAATCATAAATGCACACGTAATTTTGATCAAGAGCTAAAACAAGTTCTAGAGAATGCAAACCACATGAATAATCACTCAATTTAGGAATCAAGGCTCAAGAATATCCTTCCAACAAGGGTTTCACATCTTAATTGCTCATACAAGAAGTTCAATCAATATGCACTAATCACAAGGCATTAAGACACCTATCACAAAAGCAACCCATGAGATGAGGATTAAAAAGATCAAGATAATCACTTAAGAACATACTTGAATCCCAAAAGTGACTATAAAGTCTTCAGAAAAAAATCATTTTCAAAATCCAATATGCTTAAAAGTCCAGGGATGGCACGGTTTTTAAGAAAAACTATTTGATGCAATGAGGGTATATGAAAAAGGCAAAGGTTTGCTTAAAAAAATACAAAGGTAGCTTAAAAAGGTTCCTCCTGCACAACAATGCCAAAAAGCAGAGAGAAGGCAATGGTAGGTAGCAAAAGGGTCCAGGTCGCAACCTTAATACAATGAGGCCGCGACCTACATACACAAAGGTACCAAGTTAGGAAAGGGGAATGAGGTCGCGACACAAAATCACAAAGGGCCCTCCCTAGCCAAAGTCACTCTTCAAGTCGCGACCTGAAGTCACAGAAACTACCAACGCAAAAAATTTGAAACTATGGCCACAGTTAACAAGTAAAAACCCTTTTAGCAAGCATCAGATGATCCAATTCACAGCAATTCACCATCTACAATCAATTCAAAGCCAAATAATGATGATGAAAGATTGGATTTTCGAAAAAAATTTTGCCAAAAATTCTGAAACAACCACAGAAATGATGCAACAAAGTGAAATGAATTCCTCCCCCACACTTAGACTTGAAGTGTCCTCACTGTCAACAAAAAAGGGAAAAAGAATTACAGCAGCCACAAAAGAACAAAGTAAACTAACCATTCATTGCAGAAAAGTTAACATACAAAGGAAATATAGCTTTTGAGTACCGGGATTACAGGACAGAGCAACAAACAAAAAAAAAAAGAAAAGAAAAACACAGAGACAAAGCAAAAGCAAAAAGCTTCCAGCAGTAAAGGTTTCAATCATCCTCCATTCTTCTTTCTTCTTCAGCCTCGACATTTTCTCCTGCTTGGACATTAGCTTCTCCCATTTCAGCATCAGTAGGAGTAGTAGCAGTAACACCAGAAGATTTCCACCCACTTTCCTTTATGGTCTACCCAGCTTCTCCTGTCCTGATGGTTTGGAAGACCTCCACCTAGAGAACTTCAGTAAGTCTGATCTTCCATCATTGTTACTCGCAGACAAGGACATTGGGCAACTTGTAGAACTTCTCAACAACCTCTCGAGTTAAGAAACATTCACTGCCTCTAAAAGTGATCCCCCTATGTCCGTTTATAGCAGAGCAAGTGTAGAATTCTCTCACTTATTCCTCTTCTTCATAGGTTCCTCAAGGCCCTTTTGTTTGGTAAGCTCATAAAAATGGTACTACTGCGTTTGTGGAAAATATCGCTCTTGAACTATCTCCTGTTGGCAAACAATTCCACAGCTTTCTTCCTAGGAAGTCTAGTCTCCTCACGAGGGCAAAGCTTCTTCTTTGAGCCTAAAGACTCAGGGTTTTTGGTGTGAGGCATCTGGGTGCAAAGCAAACAACCAATAAGCAACCAAAGTAAACACGCAAAACAAACAAACCTAGGAAAAGAAACTAAAAACTACACTAAGCCTAGAAACCAAGCACTCCCCCACATTAGGCCTACATTTACCCATTGCCGGACTCACTTAAGCAAAACAGTTGAAGATTTTGAATTGGGACAATTGCATTTTAAAACCATTAGGGAAATCATGAGAAAACCCAAGTATTCATAATTTTCAATTGCCCCAAAATTCATTTCTTGCTAACCCTTGATGTGTAAAGTCAAGATCTAACAAAAAATTGTAGTTTTGAAATAGCAGAGGTAAATCAGGGGTTTAAAACCTCCTCTGTGAACAGACAGGGAATTTCAAATTCAGAAAGGTTCGAGGTCCGACCTAAACCCAGAAAGTTCAGAAGATGCAGCACGAACTAGTTTGCTCAAAACCAAATCTTTTTCAGAAAATGCAGTCCCAAGCAATCTGAAAATCAGTTAAACAATATTCTCAACGTCTAGCAATACTCCACTTAACCAAAATCAAAGCCCTAACAAAAACAACACTATCTACCTATAAAAAGGCAGAAAACTAAACCAGAAAGAATAGAAAAATTGAAAATAAAAAGGGAAGATTAAATGGACCTTGAGAGAGTGGAAGGATAGAAGGACTAAATGCAAGATGGAGATAGGATTGTTCACGAACTGCAGGAGGTGGATTTCACAGTGGAGGCACTCAGAAGTTGCAGAAACGGAAGAATAGAGCAATTGAACGGTTAGGGAAGGAGCAAACCATTAAAAAGGGCTGAATGGTTGCGACTTTGGAGGGAATTTGAAAGGTTGCGACTGTTGAAGAATCCAAGATGGTGAGTCACGACTTCAGGAAAGCAGTAGCCGTGGGGGAAGAGTTGAACGTGGAGAGGCGAAACATGGGAAATGAACTAAAAGGAGGGATTAAGTGGTTTTATAAAAGAAGGCCTAGGGTTTTTAAGTTTGGAATGAATTGAACTTGAATTCAGGGTAGGTTTAAGGGCAAAATGGTAACTAGGGTGGAAATAAGTAGGGGTAAAGAGGTGAACTCGAAGAAAAATGCTGACTGTTCATATTAGGTCACGACTTAACCAGAGTAAGGGGCTTTTAGGGTTTCAGAAAAGGCTCCAAGTCATGACCCAAAATAACCGAAGTCACAAACTAAACTCATAGAGAGCCTTTACCTATTGTCTTCCCCAAGTCGTGACCATATATAGTTAAGTCGCGACTTGAACACATAGAGAGCTCCCAACTCAGACTAACCTCCCACGTCGTGACCTGAAAACGGTGAGGTCGCGACCTGAGTGCACAGAGAGGCTCTGACACTCTAGATCCTAAAAAACTTCAACCCTAAGTTCCTAAACTAAAATCACTTACCAAAATGCCTACCATAACAGCCCAACTCAGCAATCTATCATCAAATTCTTAACAATTCAAAACAAAACTCCAAAAACAAGTGATGGAAGATTGGGAAAAACTTTCAAAAGTTTGATTTTTTTTTTCAAAACCTTGGCAAATTTTAGCAAGAACTACCCATGACAAGGCACAACCCAACAACCAAAACACAAAACCACTTTTAAGAACTCCCTCCCCCACACACTCAAAGCAATATCCACATTACGGCATACAGTCACACCAAAGCACAAAGCCAAAACACAAAACAACAAAGGTGGAAGTTGTGAAGTTCAGTTCAACACTGAAGCACAACACGTCACCCTTCTAGAGAGAGGAAAAGAGCTAAGCGCAAAGGTAGGTAAACTCAAGAATGTGAAAAAGTGTGTGGTGGTGGCAGAATAGAAGCACAATTACAATCATATGAAACATAAAGCCAAGGGAGATTATTGAAAACAAACATAGAACAAACTGAATTTAAAACTACTTCTACTAAGGACATCCCTTCCACAGTCTCCAAAATTCACAGCAAGATAATTTATGCACAAGTAAATTCAAGTGAATAGTAGAAGTAAAGGAAAGGGACGACCTGGCCTCAAGAAGGCGGTGCGGGCTCTTCGTAGAGCTTGAGATGACCGTTGCACTGAAATATTTTGCCCGTTTGAGTTTTATCATCCCGAAGTTATGCACTTTCATCACAATGTAGGGTCCATCCCAGCTCGTCTTGAACTTGCCCTTCTTAAATTTGAATCGAGCTTGATACCTCAACACCTTGTCACCCTCCTTAAACTTCTTTCTTAAGATGTTGGCATCATGGACAAGCTTGGTTTTCTGCTTGTAGATGTCTGAGTTGTTGTAGGCGTCTAACCACATTTCTTCAAGTTCTTGAATTTGAAGGAGTCAATTTAGGCCAGCTTCCTCCAAATCGGTGTTGCAGTGCTTAACCGCCCAATATGATCGATGCTTTAGCTTTACCAGAATGTGGTAGGACTTACCACAGATGATCCGATACGGTGACATACCAATTGGGGTTTTGTGGGCAGTGCGGTAGGCCCACAGTGTATCATCTAGTTACAGGCTCCAGTCTCTGTTGGAGGGCTTGACAATCTGTTCCAAGATGCGCTTGATCTCTCGATTTGATACTTCAGCCAGACCATTTGTTTGAGGATGAGAAGGGGTGGACACTTTGTGTGAAACCCCATATTTTGCCAACAAGTTATTGAGTAACTTGTTGCAGAAGTGGGTTCCCTGATCACTAATTAGCACTTTGGGTACCCCAAATCTACTGAAGATGGTGAACTTCAGAAATTTAGAAACCATAGGTGCATCATCTTTTCGTGTGGGTATGGCTTCTACCCACCTAGAGAGATAATCTATAGCTAAGAGAATGTAGGTGTAACCGTGGGAAGGTGGAGGGGCCCATAAAATCTATCCTCAAGCATTGAAGATCTCACAAAACAAAATAGGTTGCTATGGCATTTCGTTCCTTCTACTAAGCCCCCAAAATTGTTGGCATTTATCACATGCCTTACAAAAAGTGAATGCATCTCTAAATAAGGTGGGCCAGTAAAATCTTGCATCTCAAACCTTCCTAGCTGTTTTTCTAGTACTGAAGTGCCTCCACACAAGGTATCATGGCAAGCCTCCAGAATGGCTCGACCTTTTACTTCTGGAATGCACCGTCTAATCACTTGGTCAGAATATAACCTCCATAGGTGCGGTGGATCCCAAATATAATAGGAAGCTTTGCTCTTAAGCTTTTGAGCCTGAAAGGTAGTCAAGTGAGAGGGGATTAGACCAGTAGCAATATAGTTAACTAAGTGAGCAAACCCTGGTTGAGAAGCAGACAATGCAAATAGAGATTGGTCAGGGAATGAATCACAGATAATATCATAATCGAGTACTCCCTTGGTTTCTAAAGGTAGCCTACTTAGGTAGTCTGCCACATGGTTGACACTTCCAACTCTGTCTTTCACTTCCACATCAAATTCTTGAAGCAATAACATCTACCTCAAGAGCCTCGGCTTCGATTGAGGTTTGTGGAAGAGGTATTTCGCTGCTGTATGATCTGTAAACACAACCACTTTGGAATTTATTAGATATGGTCTAAACTTATCAAGTGCAAAAACAATTGCAAACAATTCCTTCTTAGTAGTGGTATAGTTTTTTTGAGCTGCATCTAGAGTTTTAGTAGCATAAGCAATCACCTTCGAAACAGAATTCTTCCTTTGACCCAACATTGCCCCCACACTCAAGTTCGAAGCATCACAAGAAATTTCGAAAGGCAAATCCCAGTTGGGAGAGGTCAAAATAGGAGGAGTAACTAACCTATTCTTCAATTCATCAAAAGCAAGCTCACATGCATGGTCAAATTGAAAATCAACATCTTTTTACCTTAGCTTTATCTACCTCAATTCCTTTTTCAAAAATTAAATGTCCTAGCACGATACCTTGGTTAACCATCAAATGACATTTTTCACAATTCAAAACCAGCCTTTTCTCAAAGCATAGTACCAAGATTTGGTCAAGGCTTTTTAAGCAATCTTCAAAAGAATTGCTATACCCAGTAAAATCATCCATAAACACATCTATGCATTTTTCAATAAATTCAGCAAAAATGGATAGCATGTAGCGTTAGAATGTGCCAGGTGTAACATCTAGACTTTTAGGCCTAGAAGTTCCAGAAATAGCCTAAATTAAATAGGTTACCAGACCCCTGTGAGCAGAAGTCCCAAAGATGAAAAAGGAAGGTAAAGCAGTTTCAGGAACTAAACTGCAAAGTAAAAGTTTTCAGGGGCTCGAGTATAATTAAGGTTAGAGGCTCCAGTAAAGTCTCGAAGGCCCAAAAAGAGAAAAGAGACTAGATACAGGCCAAAGGTTAAGCTAGAAGCCTCAAAGAGAAGATTATATGAAGCTAAGTCCAAGAAGGGACTAAAGTGTAAATTCAGAAAGTTATGACCAACAGGGGTAAAAATGGAAGAGTACGCAGAGAATTCCAAGAAAATCCTAGAAAATGGGAAATAATATTCTAAGGCTCTTCTATGAAGAGAAAAGATGAAAACGCCCCTGAGGCAGCTTCAACGGAATTTATGAGGTTATTACCGGTAAAAAGTATACCATGTGAGGTAATTATTTGAAATAGCAAGAGACCTCAAAAGTGTATACAAAAATGAGGTTAAAGGGTTGAAAGGTTGTACTAATTTATAAAATTAGTCCCGCAACCAAAAGGCCAGTAGAGTGGCTTTAAGAAATTAAAGAGCCGGTTTTGCCGATAAAAGGGTATTTTAGTAAATGAATTTTATGCAAGGCTTAAAGGAAGTGTTATGGGCTAAGAAAATTCATAGATACTCTCTAAAATTAAAGAGAATTTATGGATCTGACAGAAAATAATTACAGAGGCCAGAGCACTGTAATTAGAGAAAAGAAGTTAAACCCAGAGTAAAAGTGCACCGATAAAGTATTAATCAGAGTCTTGCACTTTACTTGGGCCACAAGTCGCCACTTGTCAAGCCTTTAATGGATGGTAATTAAAGCTTTCCAAGTGTCAAGCTACCAATGGAGAGGATCTTGACTTTGGAATTTAATTACATTATGATTTAAGTTAATTAAGAGAGAGGATTAAGATTAAGTAGGCTAATGACACTTGGCATAACATTAATGATGGTTGGTGGGATATTTTGTACACATTAATGAGCTCATCTCTCCCCTAAATCAGATGGGAATTTCATGCAAGGCATGAAGAGAGGGAAAAAGAGAGAGTTTTGAGGGGAAACCAAGAGAAAGGCATCAACTTTGGTCATACAATCAAGGTTCAAGGTGAGTTCTTGGCTCTAGATATGTTCTTGCCTTGGTTTCTTTCTCTTTTATGGTTGAAAATATGTCTTCTCTCCCTTTTGATGGCTGGTCGAAATGGTTGATGAGTGGGGAAGGGAGTTTGGTTGTTAGATCTTGCTAGAACACCTCAAAGTATGGTAGATCCAAGTGGATCTATGTGAAAATTGGAAGAATTATGTGCTGATTTGATGGCTTTTTCGAATTAGTTACTGTTCATATATGGTTCTGAAATTTGGCATGCTTAAAGTACACTCTATGAGCTTTAAATCCATGGGTATAACACTTTATTTGGATATGTGTACGATTTATGGTGATTTTTCAAAGTTAGGGTTTGAAATCTGGAAACAGTGTTGAACTTTTGGGAGATTGTCGAGTTCCGTACAATTCTGGTACTTTTCTGAGTAGAATTGGTTCCTGAAACTATTTTTCCTTTAAATTTAACTTAATTATCTTTTAGTGAGACTTAGAAGCACTCAATTTGGAGTTTTCTAGATTTAATTATGAATTTTCAAAGTTGAGCAAAAATTCTGGAGATTCTGCGTGAACAGTACCCGCGAACCAAAATTTCCAGATTTGATATTCTTGAATCTAAAGCCATCTAAAGTGGTCCTAATTGATAGGAAATAGATCATAAGGATGTAAAATGATAAGATTTATATTAGAAAAGTTAGAAAGAAAACCCTAAGACTAAGAGAAAGGGGTTGAGGTTCAAGAAAGCTAGTCTTGAACTTTATGTAATCTAATGGTCCTAATGGATTGTGTCATCATTATGGTTATGTTTAGGACCTTTGAAACATCCAAGAGGATGTTTAGTGATGTTGACCGAATGCCCACATGGTTGGAAAGTCAAGGGAGTCAAAGGAAAAGTAAGAGGAAAGCTTGAGGTGCAAGGTAGTGAACTTACCCTTTATGTGCTTGACATGGTATGCTTTTGTTGTTTGAATGATGTTGTGACATGATGATTGTTGCTGGAAATGCTATTTTTAATATGTTCCCATGGCCATGCATTTTTATACCAAGCATAAAGCATGATGGCATGTCACTAGTTAACTTAAATTTATGAAAAACTACATACCATACACTAGCATCCATCTTGTGCATGTATGTGGTAATGTTTGCTACTGAGATTCCCCCGAATCTCACCCCCTCCCTAACCAACCATTTAGGTCAAATAAATGATGGGCACTAAGGGCATGAGAAGCAAGGAGAAGAAGTGGAGAATTATTAATGCTAATGATTGATGTTATTATTCAATGTATAATTCTCCTATGTTGTAAGTTATGTTATGAATGCCATCAATTCAATGTATGTGCTTAGGATGTTTATGGCATGAATGAAAGTATATGAGTATGAATGAGAAAGATTAAGGCCATGTTAGGTATGCCAAAGAAATAAAAAGAATTAAAATAAAGAGATATTAAGGGATAAAACGTAGGTCCTGAAGCAGTTAATTTCAAGCTTCAGTTTGACCTATCATATGAATGAGTTAAGCTACGGAATTTGGTACAATTATAATGCATATCCCAAGCTTTAAAATGAGTGGTAAATCACATCATTTGGGTGTGTATACAATGAGATATGAATTTTTGAAGTTAAGGCGTAGAATCTGGAAAGTCCAGATTTTGCCAAATGAATAGTAATTTTAATCCAATAAACTGTACGTTTTCAGTGAGGATGAGTTCAGTTGAATATTTTTCCCTTAAAGAGCATTGAAAGAGCTTTCCGTAGAATTTTGGAACACCTCCATACGATATTTCTAGAACTAGTTATGATTTTTCAAAGTTGGACCTATAATCTGAAAACTGGACAGTGAACAGTAATTTTCTGAAAATTAATGTCCAAATTGAAATTTTTAAGCTTAAGACCATCCAAAGTGGTCTGGAATGGTTCTAAATGAATGCTAAGGTATTATATAAGTAAGGTGTAACACCAGGAGCATTGTAAAGACCAAAAGACATTCTTTTGTAAGTATAGGTTCCAAAGGGACAAGTGAAGGTGGTCTTGTCTTGGTCTCTAGGGTCTATAGGAATTTGGACATATCCAGAGTATCCATCTTGGAAACAATAATGACTCTTCCCTGCTAACTGTTCAAGCATTTGATCAATAAAAGGTAAGGGAAAATGGTCTTTCCTAGTGGCATCATTTGTCACATCCAGTAATATGGCATTTAGGGAATAGAAATATTACTAAATAATTAAGGGTAAAAAATGACTAGAAGAAATAGAAGAATTTTGGTGAAAAATAATTATTATAATTTTCCAAGCCAATTATGAAAAGTTTGACTAATTAAGGAAAATTGGTCAATAATAATTATGGAAAAATATTTCCAAGTCTCAAAAAATTAAGGAAAAATAAGGACAATATTCCTTGAAAATTATATGGGATTATAAAATTAGTTTTATGACCAAATTACCCTTGGAGAAATTATAAGGGAATTTAAGGGCGATTTAAGCTAGTTTAAGGTCTTTTGTTTAGAAAATTCCAAATAAATATTTGGAAGGAGAATAAAATCCCAAGAAAATTCCTATGGTATTCCAAGGAATTATAAGAGATTATGAAATTAAAAGAAGACCTTCAAGTATCTAGAATTTTTTCCAATTTCTTTGAAAAGTGGAAAAATACTAAAGGGAAGGAAAATAGTTTTCCTTTTTATTTAATTATTGGGAAATTAAAATTGAGACAAAGAGGGTAATTTGGAAAGATAAAAATGAGGGGAATAATTTATGGACCTGACAGAAAATAATTACAGAGGCCAGAGCACTGTAATTATAGAAAAGAAATTAAACCCGGAGTAAAAGCGCACCGATAAAGTGTTAATCGGAGTCTTGCACTTTGCTTGACCTACAAGTCGCCACTTGTCAGGCCTTTAATGGGTGGTAATTAGAACTTTCCAAGTGTCAAGCTACCAATAGAGAGGATCTTGACTTTTGAAATTAATTTCAATTATCATTAAGTTAATTAAAGGGAAAATGCAAGACTAAGTAGGCACTTGACACTTGGCTCCTCATTAAATGTGGTAGATGAGATATTTTTGGTTCATTAATGAGCTCTTCCTTCCCCCTAAATCTGATTATGGTTCGGCCAAGTGAGAAAGGTGAGGGAAAAGAGAGAGCTTGAGGTGGAAACAAGGAAGAATCAATCACTTTGGATCAAGTAAGCTTGGAGTTAAGGTTAGTAGATGATTCTATGTCATCCCTTGCTTGATTCTCTTAAGTTGTATGGTTGAAAATCATAGTTCCCTTCTCTTTTGATGCTGGCCGAAATATATATATTGTAGAGGAGGAAGTTTTATGGTTCAATCTTGCTAAAACACTTCAAAGTATGATAGATCCTAGTGGTTACAAGTGATTGTAGGTTGATTTTGAAATGTTTTCTTGGTTGTGTTACTTGAGACCCATTTCGGCCAAAGCTAGATCTAGAACCTAGGATGTTTTTTTCAAAGTTTTGAGGCTTCCATTGTGTTCAAAATGAAAAATGGTGTAGGGTAAACCTAAAGAACAAGTGTTGGAAGCCATAGAATCAAAGTTGAGATTTTTGGATAATCAACCCTAAGGGTTCGGCCAGATCAAAACTGAAGGAAGGAAATTTATTTTGTTAAATATAAGTAGATATTTGGAATGTACATGAAAAATCATGTAGGAATAAGTCAAGAGGCAATTTTTAGGGTTTATGGAAACCAACTCTAAAAATTCAAGAACAAAGATGGGAGCTTTAAGGGGTTTAGGAGTTACTTGAGTAATGTTATTGATTCTTATATGGATTGGTTGATGATTCTTGCTGCTCTTTTTATGGATTGCCATATTAGGGTTTGGCATTTGTGGAAGCAAGAAAGGAGAACAAGAAAATCAAAGAGCATTGGATTAAGATAGTAAGATTTAATTAGCCTTAATGTTGAATGTTGCATTGATTGCTATGCAATTTCATGTGCTATTATGTGGTTGAACTAACTGATGAGGATGATGATGATTGTATAGCTATACTCCTTGCTTTATGTGCCTTGGCTATGGCATGTTAGAGTACTACATGTATGAGGTAAAGTAGTTCCCTATTAATAGCAAAAGGTTGGAATGCTTGTAATTGATGCATATTAATGTTTTGGTTGATTGATCTTGCTACTGAGATTTTCAAAAATCTCATCCCCCAAATATAATGTAACATTTTAGGGCCTATAACTCTCAAGAGCAAGCTGTAGATTCGAGGCTAAATTATGGTGATACACCATAAAAATTCGTGGACATTTGGCTATGTATAATTATCAATGGTTGGTGTTGTAACCCCTAAGCAGGACGTTAGTTTTGAGCCATGTTTCATTGAGTTACTGAATGAATTTCTGCATGAAATTTAGTATGGTTAGAGTTGACGTTGTGAGCTTCAAATTGATAGGTAGAACGTTAAAAATGGCCAAGTATAAAATGTTTAATGATTTTTCAAAGTTAAGGTTCAGAATCTGGAAAAAGGGTTTTTGGCAAATGGACAGTGTTACTTTTCACAAAAACCTGACGCTTTTTCCTAAGGAATTGGATCATAAGATTATTTTTCCTTAAAATAGCACTTAAATATATTTAAATAGAATTTTGAACCACCCCATTTGGATTTTTTTGGAATAAGTTATGAATTTTTGAAGTTGGGCCAGAAAACTGGATTTTTACCCGATGAACAGTAAAAATCTGAAAATTAGCCTTTTTCATGAATTTTTGAGCCCAAGACCATCCAATGTGGTCTAAAATAGTTTTGATTAAACCCTAATTGGATCTGATAGTAAGGTGTGACATCATTCAGCTTCCTATAATCAATAAAAACTCTATGAGTTTTGCACTCTAGTTGGGATGAGTTCATTATTCTCATTTTTAGCTACTGTGATTCCACTCTTCTTTGGCACAACTTGTACCGGTGACACCCATTCACCATCAAAAATAGCGTATATGATTCCAGCTCTCAGAAGTTTGTTTATTTCTTTCCTAACTGATAAATCTCATTATTTGCATATATTTCTAGCCCTAAACTCATGCTTTTGCCATCTATATTTGCATACTTTGGGCATAATTAGCTTCCATATTGAATAAGAATTGGTGAGAGGAATTGTGAGGTTTTGCAGGTGTTTTTACATGCTTTTATATGCTTTTGTATGTGTGTACTTTTGATCCCTGCTTGGGTGTGAATTTCAGGGAGTTTCAGTGTTATCCAAGGCGCCGCAGCGGATATGAGAAGGCGCCATGGCGGATTTCCAAGGGACTCTCGGTGAAAGGCACCGCGGCGGATAATCAGAGGCGCCACGGCGGATTGATGTCTACATGAAGCGCAGGATCACTAATCAAAACGGCACCGTATAGGCCAGGCACCGCGGCGAATGACAGAGGCGCCGCGGCGGATGACGAAATTTCCAGATTTAAAACCAGAGTCACGCGCTTCAATGAGGGAGGAGATTTTTCAGTTACCCATTCTCCCTTCAGACGCGATTTTCTTGCTCTCTCCACCCTCTCTCATTTCTCTCTTCCATTTTCGTCCAATTTCATCAAATTCCACCGATCAACCATGGATCTTTCATCAATTCTTGCTGTTTCTACCCTAATCCAGAGTATGAGTAGTTGAATTTCCAAGTTCTTCTAGCAATGAAGCTGACCTGAGTTCATGGAGCTTAACAGGGAGTCATTTCAGATCTATTTTCCACTTTCTATTCTAAGAGTCATTTGTTTCAGTTGAACAATTGTGATTAGAATGAAGGTTGAGTGATTAGATTCATGTTTCTTGGAATTTAGATCTGATTGAACATTCAGATGTGAGTTGTGTCCTTTAGTTCAGTTGAATAGAGGATTCTCTGTTAATTTGTAAATCTAATTCACTTTACTTGGACTGTTGTTCTATAAATTTGAATTTTGGTTGAATACATTGATGATTCACAGTTGTGGTCATTCTTAGAGAATTGCAACTTGCTTCTCAAGTGTTCTTGTCAATTGATTTTCCTTCTCATAGAGCAAAACAATGAATCTAGTAAGATAGTTATTTCTGATCTATGTTAAGAGAGATTTGAGCAGTAGCTGAATCTATCCATTTAATTGACACTAAGAGACTCCAAATTATAAGATTGAACAAGGAAGGTTGGATAAATTGCTAGGGGAACTACTATTTCTCATCTGAATCTCATTTACAATTTACCTTTCTTTAGATTTGTTTCTTGTTTTGATTTCTCTTTTTCTGAACTCAAGCTCTCATCTTGGTAATTTGATAATTAAAAGTGAATTGTTAAGAATTGAAATACAATTTAAGGCTCCTTGTGAAGAATGACCTAGGTAGTGCCTCACTTGCTGCATTTTCCCTAGTAAAACTTTGATTACCTAGCGACAAGGTCTATCACTAACCACACCAGAAATTAGAGGATTCAATCTCATCTGGCTTTGTTTAATTGGCTTGGAATCTTCAGTCAATAAAATTCTATGGGTACACATAATGGAGTCTATTCCCTTAATGTCAGCTAATTGCCAACCTAAAGCCTCCCTATTTTTTCTAAGGACTCCCATTAAACTAGTTTCTTCATATTCAGTTAAAGAACTAGAAATAATGACAGGCATTTTATTCTCAAGCTCATGATAAGCATATTTGAGGTTGGGGGGTAAATCTTTCAGTTCTAAAGTTGGGGGTTGAACAACAGAGGGAATTAGAGTAGAAATATCAGTAAAGTTAGAGAAACTCCCCTTTTGAGACCCTTGTGAAATGCACTCGCCAGCTTTACTTGGATCCACTATGTTGCTTTAATCTTATCAGATGTTGCACTAAGCTCAAGTTGGTTTATAGCGGGAACAACCTTAGGTTGGGTTGCCTCCATGCCTACATCATTGTTAGAAATTAGATCATTCAGAAATCGCAAGGTATGGGGTGTAATCTTAGAATGTGTATGAGTAGCAATTGAGTCAGAGAGTGTTGGCCCTTCAACCAAAGTCCTCAAGACATGAGGTGGTGAAGCAATTGAAGTCTGAAGTTCAGGGGGTGACACAGGGGACTCAGGTTGTGACTTCATATCTCTAGGTCATGACCTAATTTCACAGAGGCCACCTTCTCAGATTGTTTGGGTTGAAGTCGTGACTTGATGACCTTCAGGTCGCGACTCAATTTGACAGAGGCCACCTTCATCACAGTCCTGGTCTGGGGTCGTGACTTGAGAATCCTCAAGTCGCGACCTCATGTCACAAAGGCTCATATCCTCAGATTTTACTCTACTCTCAATACTCATCACTTCTTGAAAATGTGCATCATCAATTAACAAACTCCTTCCAAGGCCAATGTCAGTTGTAAATGCAGAAATGGAATCAAAATTTGATGGTAAAGAAAAGTCTTGAGAAATAGAAAGCATGCTATCAATTTCTAGAGAATTAATGCATGGCACCTCATCTCCGCAAGGACTAGAAAATGAATAAATAGAAGAGAGGGAATTGAAATATTCATCATATGCACTTAAAGATAAGTCAAGCTCATAAGATTCATGTGATGATGTAGTAGAAGAATCAATTAATTTAGGTGAACTCATGTCATAACTATCATGCATATGCAGCTCATGCTCATCCCTAGCTTGCTCAACAGCTAAATCAATGGCATTTAAACCCATGAATACATAATTGTCAAAAGGATAGCACATAGCTTCATTCATATTAAAAGTTACAACATGGTCCCCTACCTCTATTGTTATACAGTTGTGTTTCATGCTTATGATAGTCTTAGAGGTTTGTAGGAAAGGTCTTCCCAAAATCAAAGTGCTCTCATTTGCAAGTTCATTTGACATATCTAAAACATAGAAATCAACAAGGAATACTAGGTCCTTGACTTGAACTAGGATGTCCTCGATTATGCCCTCAGGATACCTAATAGACCGATCTGCTAGTTGAAGCACTACACTTGTGTCTTTAATTCCATTAATCCCTAATGCCAAATAAACTGACCAAGGCATGACATTTATAGCAGCTCCTAAATCTAGCAATGCTCCCTTGATGTGAACCTTTCCTATGGTACAGGGGATTATGTAAGATCTAGGATCTTAACACTTAACAGGTAGTTCGGCCTTGAATAAGGATGACACATTAGCACTCACCTAAATTCTCTCAAGGGGTCTAAACCTTTGCTTGTCATTACACAGTTCCTTTAGTAATTTAAAGTATTTAGGATTCCCCCTTAAGAACTGAACTATTAGCACATTAATTTCCAGCTCGTTAAATAATGAGTAAGCATCAGTAGCCAATTCAGCATTAAACTTTTTCTTACCAGAGAAATGGGCTTTAGGAAAAGGAAGGTTTTTAGCACATACCTCCTTACTTACTGGCTTAGAGGCTCCTTGGTTACTGGTCTCTGGCTTGTCCTCCTTTTGCTTGCCTTTATGAGTCAAGCTCTCTACGGTGCTCTCATCTTCTAGCACCACTTCTTAAGATGCTTCTTCTTGTGCTTGAGTTGACTTCTCTTCTGGTTCAGTGTGTGCTCTTGCCTTTATCATGAGTTCTTCTTCTTTGGAGCTCTTAGACTTGCCAAGCCTCATCAGGGAAAGTGGGGGACTCTCTACCCCTTGTGCAAAATCATCCTTCTCGACCTTTTTACTTTCAAAGTGAACCTTTCTACTACTTCTCAGAGTTATGGCATTGAGGCCCTTTGGATTGATCACTGTATTGGAGGGAATGCTGCCTTCGATTTTAGCTTGCATGTCATTGACCGTATTAGACAGTTAGGTCAAATGACTGGTGATATCAGTGTTTTTTAAAGTGAGCTCCTCCAGTTTCTTATGAACGTCTGAGTTATCTTTCTGTATCCCTTGCAATATGGTGGTTATGGAAATGAACTTGTCATCCCTTTCCTTCATTCGTCCCTCTATGTTTGTCATTTGAGCAGCCATGCTCTTTAAAAGTTGAGAAGTGTCATCTCCTCTTAGCGATGGTTGAGATACCATAGTCTGTTGTGGAGTTGTCACCACTGCTCTTGAAGGATCTTGAAATGTGCTTGAGGAGGCCCCAGGATTGTGAAACTGATTGCCTTGGAACTAGTTTGGTCTATTTGCTCCCCCACCCAATTTGAAGTTTGTATGATCTCTCTAACCGGGGTTGTAGGTCTTGGAGTAGGGGTTCCTTTTCTGATATTGCCCCTCTCTTCCTTGATACATGGCATTCACTTCTTCAACTAGCCTAGGGCAATTTGAGGTAGTATGCATCAGTGAATGACAAACTTCACAACTTGTAGCTACTAGGACAAGAGAGCGAGTTTTGTTGGAGCAAAGGCTTTCAACCGTATTTGTAAGTTTAGACATGTCTTGGGCTAGCTTTACCAAGAGGGGGTCTCTTTTACATTTGGGGTCTTTTGGATCCCTTGAGCTAACATGTTGTTTATTAAGAATAAAGGTCCTTATTAACTCCCATACAGCTCTTGGTTCCATATTTTCCACAAACCCATTTGCACCGGCATCTAAAATTTGTGCACATATGTTGACAACCCATTGTAGAAATATCGTACCAAGTGCTCCTCAAGAATCTGATGGTTGGGGCACCACGTAAGCATCTCTTGAAATCTGCTCGAAAATTCAAAGAACGTCTCGAATGGCTCTTGCTTAGATCTTGAAATTTCCTTGCGGGCAGCTGAAATCTTTGTGGAGGGGAAGTATATATCCAAGAATGCTTTCTTCAAACTAGTCCATAACTCATAGGCATTGTCCACATAGTTGTCCACATAGAGTGGCAAGTTCATGTACCATTCTTTAGCTTTACCTTCCAAAGATAAGTGAAAGACCTTCCACATGACATCATCAATATTGGCTCCTACTGGCTTCATGGACAAGCACTGCATATAAAGAGTCCAGAAGTGCAAGTATGGGTTTTCTCCTGCAAGACCATAGAACTTAGGCAATGAGTGAATCAATTGACCTTTAATTTCGAAGTCTGCATTGAAAATAGGAAAAGCACTAGGCGTAGGTTCAAAGTTCCCATCAGATTGAGTTAGTTCCTTAATGGTTCTACCCCTAGGTTGTTTATTAATCCTATTTTGGCCATTATTTTCTCTTTGCCCCTCATTACCACCATTATTAGGTCTATTATGGTTACCATTCCCATTCCTACCTTTTGGACCATGAGGAGGCACTTCAGCCATAATTTCTTTTTCTACTTCCTCACTCTTAATAGATGACCAGGGTAGGTCTCGTAAAATAAGCAGCCTACAAGATCTTGTATGTCTACCCCTCCTACCTCTACATGCTCTAGGCATGCACAATTACTCAAGAATTCAAGCATAGATAGAGTTCAAGAAAGAAGTAGGTTCAAAACTATGTATTTACCAAGTGTGTATTTCAAAATTGAGGCAAACTCAATGATTTCAAATAATGCTCAGTGAGTTTGAGGTGTATGAAGTGCTATACACTCTCAAAGTATGTGCAGAAAGCAAAGTTATGCAAAAAGAGTAAGTCAGGACACTCAGGAAACTTTTCAGTGGAAAACCAGATCAGGTCACGACTTGGGTGATCCAAGTCGCGACTTCAATGAACAGAAAGCAACCTTAAAAGAAGATAGAGTTGAGGTCACAACTTGAAAAAGTCCAGGTCGTGACTTAAACAGGCCTAGAGCAAAACTGGATAACAAAGGGCTAAGGTCGTGACAATCACAAGTCAGGTTGCGACTCCAAATATATGAGGTCTTGGCGCAAAGGCATAGAGAGCTATTTTTGCAAAATCTTTGAAAAAATCACTAAGTACTTAAACCAGGTGCTGAACAACTATGCACAGAGTTCAAAATTTCAAGCAATTGGCTAAAACACTCAGGATCAAGCTAGAATAAAATGTAAAATGCTATGCAAGAATGCAAATCCAAATGTATAGGAAAAAAAAGATATTTGGTTCTATTTCTCAAAATTTTTGATGCTATGAAATGCAAGAATTAAGTTCAAAAACTAAAACTCTATGAGAATCACCCCAAATCACAATGGTGGGAAAAACCAATTACTAGGGAACCAAGTCAATGGCTCCCTGGCAACGGCGCCATTAATTGATGTGCCGAACTGTCACCTTTTGGATCATCAAGAAAGAGAGTTACACCAGATAAAATGCAGTATAGGATGCAACCAGTCGTTCTTCTCGAGAAGCTTGTTATTGGAAATCCTAGTCTAACTTAGTTTCCAAAAACATTGCAAAACGGGGGGGTTTTAGTTGTTTTAAAAGTGGTGCAACAAATGTAAAGTGTAGAAAGTTAACTATTTTTTTGGTATTTTAAATGAATGAAGAAATGTTTTGGATTAAAAGGGAATTATGGTTAAACAGTCTCTTGATGATGAAAACTCAGGTATCACTGCTCTTTAGAATGATTGGGAGTTTAGAAAACTCCAAGTAATCACTTGGGTCCAATGACTTAATTAATGAAAACTCACTTTAATCAAAGTTAATTAACACCTCTTAAGACACTGCTGAAAACCACTTAGAGTATAGATGAATGAATGATGCAAATGTCCTCTGAATGTCAATCAACAAACACAAAATACCAAGCATGCAGATTAATCACAATAATCACTAAAAATCAAATTGAACACAAGGATTCAAACTGAAATATTATATAGATTAATCGACATTAACATCATCCAACCCGAATACAATAGAATAGTCTAAACACCATATTTACAATCATAAACCAAGTTTGATACAAGTACAGAAAGTTCCTAAATCTAGAAATATTCAACACAACATTAAACAAATGTTTAGACTATAGAAAGAAAACTCCTCGATTAGATCATTGAGCTCAAGCTTCATTCTCCATCACCAAGAGGCTGACGGGTTTAGCCTCTCATGCCTTCAACCCAATCACAATCGCTCCAGGAATGAACAGTCATGGTTGAAGCTAAAAATGAAGTTGGAAAAATAGATAAGAAGGGTGTTAGAATGGTTTGATCGGTTCAAAATCTCAGAAAATGATGAAGAGATGAAGAAAAATGGAAGTTTTGGGTATAGGATCAATAGAGACTTGAGAGGAAATGATGGTGGCTCAACCTTGTGCAAATCTCCAGAATAGAAGAGTATCTTTTCATGGTGGTTGCCCCCCTTAGGCATAGAAGCTCAGAAACCTATTCCAAAATGCACAGATTCACTTAACACACTCAGGTCATGACCTCAGGAATGTAAGGTCGCAACTCTGGGGGGTCAGGTCGTGACCTAGGAAGATAGAGAGCTCTTGTCTTGACTTAGGTCCAAAACGCATAATTTCACTCAGAGGCATCCAGGCCACGACCTAAGTAATCTATGTCACGACCTGAGGAGGCAGAACACTCCCAACTTTTGTATTTTGGTCCTTGTAATATTTTGGCTCCATCCATGCTCCATCATGATGCTTGGGTCCTTCTCCAATTGCCTGAAAATCACAACAAAGGGCTTTGTAAAGACCAACTGATTACAGATCAAGACAATTAAAATTTAGAAGAGAAAAATGACCCTTTTTACTCCTTAATTAGTAAAATGCAATGCATGACTCAATGTAATCAAATGGATATAGATGCACGCATAATGAGGGTAAAATTGTTGCAAAATATTAGAAAACACTTGAGAAAACCATACAAAGACTGGGTTCTATCAGTCGTCTCCAATCCTATACCACAGATTTTGTAGGTGTCCGATTCATGCAACCCTTTCCACACACGTGCTTCATTTGTTAGGAGCCTGTCGCGTGACCCCTGAAGGGAATTGAAAGACGCGCAACGGAATAAATTTTAAAACTTTCAATCCCTTGCTCGGATCTACCGATCGTGTTTAAGTCAAGTAGTAAGAAGCATTACCTTCGGTGTTCGATTTCTTGGTGACTCAGTGATTCCACCGTTCAGGATGCCTCTGCTTGCCTCCTTTGTCGTTTGAAGTCAACAACTCCGGTCGGCTTCCTCTACCGGTATCCACACGAATAGCTCTTAATCTCGAACGACGTGCTAGCGTCTTTGTCCGTCTAGGGTTTTCAAAGAATTCGTCCTCCCTTCTCTCTTTTTGGCCGTCTCTTATCTGCAAGTGCTTTCACTCTCACACACGAAACCCTAGCTCCTAATATCAAATATATAGGATGCTATAGGTTTTATGAATGATATTTAATTTTGAAATTAATCCTAAATTAATTCCGAAATTAATACAATATCAAATATTGCCTAATCAGATAAGAGAACAATTAAATAAATATGGTTTATATTAAATCCGTCTCACAGATTTAATTCACCTATTTATTTAATTCAAAATAAAGATATGACGGAATTAATTTATATAGATCTAATTTATCCTTATAAATTAAATCTAACAATTAATATCTCTTATATTTATATAATATGTATATATATACGAATTTATATATATATATACACGTCCACCCTATATTATTCATTGAATCTGGACATCATAACTCGTGTTGGGCTATTTTGTGTGTGACCCTGTAGGCCTATATGAAGTTGGCAGTGGGCCATTAACTATAATGACCCACAAGTCATAAGTGGTCTCTAGCAAGACATCACGACTACCCAAATCATATGAGGATCGTTGAACGATGTAACCTTTCATACAACCATGTCGCGTCCCTTTTGTCACACGACATTTTGGTCATGGATGAGGCACGGAGAACGTCATCCTCCTATTCATGACCGTTAATTTCTCGATCCCTGAGTAGTCTGAGTATAGAAACGGAACTACCTTTTCATTATAGTATGGCCATACATTTCTCAGACTCACTCATCGAGGGGCCCAGTAATATCTCTCTACGAATGTGAGGGACAAATTCCATCTTGACCATTCACATTCCTCCGCATGAAAAACCACTAAGCCTGAACATAGTCTTTATGATCACTCGATCAAAAGTGACTTTTGACTAGGTCAAAGCTAAGCATTTCTCATGTAGGAATCCATGATGATCTCAGGTCAAAGGGCACAGTGACATGGTTTATATATGAGAGAAGCTTATGACTTAACCCATGCAGCTCTCTCATAGTGGGTCGGTCCAATACCTTGTACTCTTACATGTGTCTATGACTTTAATTTATATCTCTATATATCTTTAAAGTCATACTGGTCTTATTTCATCTCTGCTCCCACATAGATGACCGACCAGGGACATTTAGGATAAACCATGAGTTATCCAAGGATAGTCATCACAGTAAACATGCAAATAATATGATAACATAATTAATAAATTCATAAATCAACAATGTTCATAGCAATATGATTGGCCCCTAGGGCACAATTTCCTACATCCTCCCACTTGCACTAGGTATAATCATTAATTTGTCTAATTCCCATTGACCTAACATGACGCTCATGCTTTGCTTGCACAAGCAGCTTTGTTAGAGGATCAGCAACATTGTCTTCTCCTGCTACTTTGCATATTTTTATATCACCTCTATCGTTGATTTCTCTGATGAGATGAAATCGCCTGAGTATATGCTTGGTCCTTTGATGTGACCTAGGCTCTTTGGCCTGTGCAATGGCATCGCTGTTGTCACAGAACAAAGTTATTGGATCTGAGATGGTAGGTATCACCCCAAGTTCAGTAATGAACTTCCTTATCCAAACGGCTTCCTTAGCTGCATCAGATGCTGCTATATACTCAGCTTCCGTTACAGAATCCGCTATAGTGCCCTGCTTAGAGCTCTTCCAGCTTACTGCTCCATTATTCAGGAGGAATATATATCCTGATTGCGATTTACTGTCATCCTGGTCAGTTGGAAACTTGCATCTGTGTAACCAGTTACACAGAGCTCATCATCCAATCCACCGTAGACCAACAATAAGTCCTTAGTCCTTCTTAAGTACTTAAGGATATTCTTGACAGCAGTCCAATGGCCCTCACCAGGGTCCTGTTGATATCTGCTAGTCATACTTAAGGCAAACGAGACATCCGGTCGAGTACATAACATGGCGTACATGATAGATCCTATAGCCGAGGCATAAGGAACCTTACTCATGCGACCTCGCTGATCAGGTGTACTAGGACACAAATCCTTACTGAGGTGAATACCATGAGACATGGGTATGAAACCCCTCTTTGATTCCTGCATACTGAACCTATGCAGTATTTTGTCTATGTATGTGCTCTGACTTAGTCCTAGAAGTCTTTTAGATCTATCTCTATAGATCCTAATTCCTAGGATGTAGGTGGCTTCACCCAAGTCTTTCATTGAGAAAGACTTTCCTAACCAAGACTTGACAATCTGCAAGGTAGGAATGTCATTCCCAACAAGTAGGATGTCATCGACATAGAGTACCAAAAACACAACTATGCTCCCACTAACCTTCTTGTACACACAAGGTTCATCAGCATTTTAAAGAAATCCAAACCCTTTGACTACTTCATCAAAACGATGATTCCAACTTCGAGATGCTTGCTTCAATCCATAAATGGACCTTTGAAGCTTGCACACCTTACCAGAGTCCTCGGAACACACAAACCCTTCAGGTTGTGTCATGTACACATCCTCAAGTAGCTTTCCATTAAGGAATGCTGTCTTGACGTCCATCTACCATATTTCATAGTCATAATATGCTGCAATGGCAAGGAGGATTCTGATTGACTTGGCCATTGCAACCGGGTAAAAAGTCTCATCATAGTCCACACCATGAGTTTGAGTAAATCCTTTTGCAACCAGCCGTGCCTTGTAGACATTTACATTGCCATCCATGTCGGTTTTCTCCTTAAAAACCCACTTGCACCCGACGGTTTTTACACCTTCAGGCGGATCGACTAAGGTCCAAACCTGATTGTCGTACATGGATTGCATCTCAGACTTCATGGCATTAAGCCATTTTTCAGAGTTTGGTCCCACTATAGCCTCTTGATAGGTAGTCGGCTCATTATGCTCAATGAGCAATACATCACGATTGTCAGAAATCAGAAATCCATATCTCTGAGGCTGAAACCGTGCCCTATTAGATCTCCGTGGACCTTGCGTGACTTGAGGAGTCTCAACAACTTGTTGTGAGTTATCTCCGATTTCCACCTATAGGTCTGTGGTGTCTTGTGGCTCTCGAACTTCTTCGAGATGTACCTTGCTCCCACTGGTTCTTTTAGAGATAAATTCTCGTTCGAGAAAGATACCATTTCTGACAACAAACACTTTGTTATCGGTGGGGTTTAGACATAGTATCCCTTGGTTTCCTTAGGATATCCCACAAAAAGGCACTTTGAGGATTTGGGCGCTAATTTATCTGAGGCTTGTTGCTTAACATAGACCTCACATCCCCAAATCTTGAGAAAAGACAAACTAGGTTTTCTCCCAGTCCATATCTCATAGGGAGTCTTTTCAACTGCCTTAGATGGAACACGATTCAGTGTGAACACAGCTGTCTCTAGGGCATGGCCCCAAAAGGACGGTGGAAGATCTGTTCGACTCATCATGGATCGAACCATATCTAATAGTGTTCGATTCCTCCATTCAGAAACGCCATTCCATTGTAGTGTTCCTGGAGGAGTCAATTGTGAGACTATCCCACAACTCCTAAGATGATCAATGAACTCTTGGCTCAAATATTCACCACCCCGATCAGATCGAAGGGCTTTCATTGTTTTGCCAAGCTGGTTTTGTACTTCATTTTGAAATATCTTGAACATTTCAAAAGACTCGATTTATGTTTCATCAGATAGATGTACCCATATTGCTAAAATCATCTATGAATGTGATGAAGTACGAATAACCTCCTTTGCATTTGTATTCATCGGTCCACACACATCTGTATGTATGAGGCCCAACAAATCTGTGGCCCTCTCACTGTGCCCAGTGAAAGGTGACTTAGTCATCTTTCCTAACAAGCAAGACTCGCAAGTATCATATGATTCAAAATCAAATGAGTTGAGAAATCCATCTTGATGGAGTTTAGAAATGCGTTTCTCATTTATGTGGCCTAGACGACAGTACCAGAGGTATGTCGGATTCAAATCGTTTGGTTTGACCCTTTTGGCGGTTATGTTATAGATATTTCCATGATTGAGTTGTTCTAAATTCAATATATAATGATCACCATGCAAATCACCATGAGCATAGAAAACATCATTACGATAAATAGAACATCTACCATTCCCAGCAATGGAAGTATAACCTTCCTTATCCAAATAAGAAAGAGAAACAATGTTACTACTCAAAGCAGGAACATAATAGCAATTGTTCAAAACTAACAAAAGCCCACATGCAGTATCTAATACCCATGTAGTGGAAGTAGAAAGATGAATGTCTATAACATAAATACCTGAAGTGATAGCCTCGCTATCCTTCTTGTTCTTTTTCAGATCTTCGAGGTAGAGCTTGCAATTCCTCTTCCAATGACCAGGTTCATTGCAGAAGAAGCAGACTCCTTCCTTTGGAGGCTTTGCCTTCTTTGGTGCAGGCTTGGTTTGAGGATTGCCTGACTCTTTGGTCTTACCAGATGAGCCATGACCTTTCCCTTTGCCCTTGCCTTTGCCTTTCTTCTTCATATCCTTTCCTTTCTGAACCATCAAAACAGAACTGGGCTTCTTCTTAACACTTAGCTCAGCAGTTTTAAGCATCCCATGCAGTTCAGAAATAGATTTCTCTATGTTGTTCATGTTGTAGTTCATGACAAACTGGTCATAACTTTCGGGGAGTGAGTTCAAGATCAAATCTGTAGCTAACTCCTAGCTCATGGGAAATCCAAGCCTTTCAAGGTGATCAATGTACCCTTTCATCTTTAAGACATGAGCACTGACTGATGCACCTTCAGCCATCTTGCAGGAATGTAAGGCCTTAGTGGTCTCATACCTCTCTTGCCTTGCCTGTTGCTGGAACATTTCCTTGAGATGGACAATCATCTCATAAGCCTCCATGTGTTCCAGATCTCTTTGGAGCTCTGGAACCATGGTGGCAAGCATCAAGCATCCCACATCGACAGAGTCTTCCTTATGCTTTGCATAAGCATCTCTCTGAGCTCTAGGAGCGTTGGCTGCTGGCTCTTCAGGAATGGGTTGATCTAGGACATGTGCCTTTCTTTCATGCTTGAGAACAATTCTCAAGTTCCTAAACCAGTCAAGAAAGTTTGTCCCATTGAGTTTGTCTTCTCAAGGATAGATCGCAACGATAATGTAGCAGTATTACTAGTCGTCATGATTCTACAATTAAAATATGCAATTGAATTAGCAATCTCCCACTAAATACACAACCCTCAATGCATTAATTAGTGGGCTAAGATCCATATTTGGCTTAAACTTAAGTCCGCTTTGGCAGGACGCTTAAAATTAAGTTATTTAGGTAGGTAACACCTTTACCAATTACATCAAATGTAACTCTTAGATGTTCATGGGATTCTATCATCATATGATCGGCATGTCTTAATCCCATCTAATGCCTTGAGACCCAAAACCGTTTTGTTAGTCTCAATTAAGTCAAACAATAACAAACATATGTGAGTAGCACCATTACTCTTGCTTATCTCCCCAAGATAACTGAAACGCACCCACTTTGGTGGAGGCTACAAGTGAGTGATCGAGGTTTTGACAAGTGTTCATTAATTGACGGCATTATGACTTAAGATTTCATTTAGAGGGCTTAATTAACTATCTGGTTTACTAGAATGCATGTATCACGGTTGTATCTCATACAAGTAATATGCATATAAAACATACATAGAGTAACATAATCATAAGATGCATGATTTTAAACGTGACTCAATATGGTTCACCTACCCTAAGTCCCCTCAAGCCAATGAGAGGAGCTCTCTAATAAGAAAAAGAAAATTACATAAAGAAACCTCATTTTTAACATTGAGGGAAGTGAGATGAGAAGAGAATGTACATGGAGAGAAATTAGAGGAAGGCACGACACGCAGGCCGTATTTAGAAAAATTACAACACTTGTAATCTAGAGCCATATTGTTCACCATACCCAAACAGTCAAGAATCAATATTCATATTATGTGAAGGGCAATAATGTTACAAAACTAAAACATTCATACATCAAGAAAGGCAGTATAGGTTACGAATAAGTCACGCTACGATTAGATAGCCACGGCGGTCTAGGGGCAGCGGCCCGAGAAGAAATTTTTTTTCGATAATTCCAATTCGGTTTTCTTAGATCCCCGTCAATCTCAATTTATCAAAATCAATTAATCGCACACACATGTATCACATACATGACCGCCTTACGCATAATCACACACACATGTAACGAACAATTTCAATTTCAATTCGGATTCCCTATATGTCATACATAATCTCCTACGTTCATAACGGTTATCTTCTATGTTCATAACGATTATCTTTGCACAATGATTATACAATATGCACATTCAATTCGAATTACAGATTATACAATATGCACATTCAATTCGAATTACAGAAACAACTAGTCAGACATAGCGCACAATGATCGACCAAGAAATTCAACATACATCACATGTATCAACAACCAAACCTAACTTAAACACAGAACAGCACGGCTTTGATGCCACTGAAGGGAATTGAAAGACGCGCAATGGAATAAATTTTGAAACTTTCAATCCCTTGCCCGGATCTACCGATCGTGTTTAAGTCAAGTAGTAAGAAGCATTACCTTCGGTGTTCAATTTCTTGGTGGCTCGGTGATTCCGCCATTCATGATGCCTCTGCTTGCCTCCTTTGTCGTTCGAAGTCGACAACTCCGGTCGGCTTCCTCTACCGGTATCCACACGAATAGCTCTCAATCTCGAACGACGTGCTAGCGTCTTTGTCCGTCTAGGGTTTTCAAAGAATCCGTCCTCCCTTCTCTCTTTTTGGTCGTCTCTTATCTGCAAGTGCTTTCACTCTCACACACGAAACCCTAGCTCCTAATATCAAATATATAGGATGCTATAGGTTTTATGAATGATATTTAATTTCGAAATTAATCCTAAATTAATTTCGAAATTAATACAATATCAAATATTGCCTAATCAGATAAGAGAACAATTAAATAAATATGGTTTATATTAAATCCGTCTCACAGATTTAATTCACCTATTTATTTAATTCAAAATAAAGATATGACGGAATTAATTTATATAGATCTAATTTATCCTTATAAATTAAATCTAACAATTAATATCTCTTATATTTATATAATATGTATATATATATACGAATTTATATATATATATATATACACGTCCACCCTATATTATTCATTGAATCTGGACATATCTTAGATTCAATGAATCTGGACATCATAACTCGTGTTGGGCTATTTTGTGTGCGACCCTGTAGGCCCATATTAAGTTGGCAGTGGGCCATTAACTATAATGACCCACAAGTCGTAAGCGGTCTCTAGCAAGACATCACGACTACCCAAATCATATGAGGATCGTTGAACGATGTAACCTTTCATACAACCATGTCGCGTCCCTTTTGTCACACGACATTTTGGTCATGGATGAGGCACGGAGAACGTCATCCTCCTATTCATGACCGTTAATTTCTTGATCCCTGAGTAGTCTGAGTATAGAAACGGAACTACCTTTCCATTATAGTATGGCCATACATTTCTCAGACTCACTCATCGAGGGGCCCAGTAATATCTCTCTACGAATGTGAGGGACAAATTCCATCTTGACCATTCACATTCCTCCGCATGAAAAACCACTAAGCCTGAACATAGTCTTTATGATCACTCGGTCAAAAGTGACTTTTGACTAGGTTAAAGCTAAGCATTTCTCATGTAGGAATCCATGATGATCTCAGGTCAAAGGGCACAGTGACATGGTTTATATATGAGAGAAGCTTATGACTTAACCCATGCAGCTCTCTCATAGCGGGTCGGTCCAACACCTTGTACTCTTACATGTGCCTATGACTTTAATTTATATCTCTATATATCTTTAAAGTCATACTGGTCTTATTTCATCTCTGCTCCCACATAGATGACCGACCAGGGACATTTAGGATAAACCATGAGTTATCCAAGGATAGTCATCACAGTAAACATGCAAATAATATGATAACATAATTAATAAATTCATAAATCAACAACGTTCATAGCAATATGATTGGCCCCTAGGGCACAATTTCCAACAACCCCAACTAGAGAAAAGATTGACACAATTGAGGAACTTTAAGCTTCCATAAATGGCACCAAAATGGTCGGTGATCATTGTCTCTCTCCTGCTGCAATAACTGATACATAGATTTCAATGTAAATGTGCCATCAGGGGATGGCCGCCATATAGGTATGTCGATCGCATCCTAATGTAAGATACCTGATCTGGCAATGGTATCTAGCATGAACTCAGGCAAGTAAGTTTCAAACTTAGGCCATTCCTAACCTCCTGTAACAGACACCACGTCAACCATGTTCCACTTCTTCACCTCATTTGGTATCGTATGGACAGCAAGGTCCTCTAGTTTTTCACTCGAGGCAATCCACCTATCAGACTAGAATTTAATCAACCTTCCTGATCCTAGCTTGAAGCCCATATTCTCTTTTACATGGTCCCAAGCTGAGTAGATCCCGGCCCGAGTCCTTGAATTCTTTCTCCTTTTTTCCACCCTGGGAATGATGTCTTGCCCGCCTCTGTACTTCTCATGAAGGAACTTGACCCACAGTGTGTCCCGTCTTTTAATAAGACCCCAACTTAGCTTGATCATGTAAGCTTGGTTCTGGTCTCTAGCAGCTTTGAGTCCTAAACCTCCCCCCGTTTTGCATCTGCACACCTTCTCCCAAGAAACCAAGTGAGGCTGTCACTTAGACTCTGTACTTCCCCATAGAAATTTTTTGCACTTCTTATCAATCTCCTGATAAGTTGCCCCTAATAGCAGAGTGGTTTGCATTGCATAGCTTGGTATAGTTGCCACCACAGATGAAACCAACGTGTATCTGGACGCAAAAGAGAGGGAGTTTGCTTTCTAACCAGATAACCGTGATTCTATTTTATTTAGAATGAAACAGAATGTATGTTTTGACACCTGTTCATGGAACAAAGGCATTTTGAGATAGCGACCCAGATTAGTAGTAGCCTAAAACTCGAGAAACTTGCTTATCTCTTAATTGAGAGTATGACAAATATTCTCAGAGAAGAAAATCCTTGTCTTGGATGGATTGACCTTTTGCCCTGAGATCATGCAAAAGTAATCCAGAATGGCCTTAATAAGACTAGCCTGCTCCATGTTTGCCTCAGCAAAAAGGAGAATATCATCGCAAAAAAGAGATGAGAGATAGTAGCACCTCCTTTATGAAGTTTAAATGGCTACCATTCTCCTCGATCAACTTTGCCTTGAATAAGGTGTCCCAATTTCTCAATGGCAAGCATGAACAAGTATGGAGAGAGGGGGTCGCCTTAGCGAACACCATGAGTAGGTAGGAAGCCCTTGGCTCGTTCTCTGTTCCAAAGTAGACTCATTTTCGAGCTAGACACACAAGCTTCAATGACGTCGTTAATGTAACGTGGGAAACCTAGCTCTTTTAAGCAGTTGAAGATAAAGCTCCATCAAACTCAATCATAGGCTTTTCTGAGGTCAATCTTGATTGCCATGAACGCCTTCGACCTCTTTTTATTTTTCATACTGTGAATAATCTCCTGTGCAAGGATAATGTTATCAATACTCTATCTGCCCTTCACAAAGTTGCACTGGTTGGGTGCAATAATTTTTGGCATGATGTCCTTTAGTCTATTTGTAATTATCTTTGTGACAACTTCATAAATAACATTACATAGACTGATTGGACGGAAGTCATGAATAGTTTGGGGAAAATCATCCTTGGGTATAAGAACAATCTGCGTAACATTGATGGATTGTACAATAGTAGGCTTGTCAAAGATATCATGTAATTGCTGCATCATCCTACTTCCAACAGTTTGCCATTGGCTTTGAAAGAAGAGGGGGTTAAGGCTATCCAGGCCTGGTGCTTTGAGTAGACTCATGTCAAATAGAGCCCCTTTGATTTCATCGTTATGAATGTTCCTTCCTAAGTGTTGTAGGTCTATCGTCTCCAAGCCAGGAAACCCCACATCAAAGACAATATTTGGTTGACCGTAACCTTCTTCAGAGAACAGTGATTCAAAAAACTTAGTACCCATAGTCATGATTTCTTATGGATTGTATGACCAATCACCCGATTTCAACCTCAAAGCTTCAATTCTGTTACATTTTCGTCTACAGCTGGCCACTGTATGGAAATATCTAGTACTGCAATCCCTATGATGATACCAAGTGCACCGTGATTTTTAAAGCCACGTCACCTCCTCTTGAGTAAGGGTTTCTTCAAGTTACATCCACGTTTCCTCTCTAGCATTTTCAAGTTCAGTCAAGCTCCTTACTCCCTTTATTTTTCTGTTTAGGACCTCAAGCCGCCTGTGCAGCTGATTTTTCCTTCTGTTTATATCCCCAAACATATTCTTATTCCACTGTTTGAGTTTCTCCTTAAATACCAAGATTCCACTATTCCAGTCCCCTTGTTGCTGCCAGTTATCTTTCACGAAGGGAGTAAAGCTTTTATGCATGACCCAAGGAGCAAAGAAGCAGAACGAAGCATCGCGACTCCTCCTCCTCGGGGCATTATTTAATGACAACAAAAGTGGGCAATGGTTAGATTTGTACATTGGAAGATGCCAGAGGGAACCATTAGGATGGGCCTGGTACCAATCATTGTTCACCAAGACTCGGTCAATTTCGTTAGAACTCAAGCCTCTGTGCTAAGTAAATCTGGGTCCACTAAAACCAATGTCCAACATGTCACTATCTGTTACCCACCTGCGAAAGGCAGGTTTAGGAACTTTGGAGTAAGGAGAGCGGGGGTTACGATGCTCATGCACTAGAGTGGCATTAAAATCCCCTGCTATAACCCATTTCCCTGTAACTGAGCTATTCAGAGTATTAAGCTCTTGCCAAAGGAATCTTCGCTTGCCAAATGAAGGGTCCCCATACACCACAGTCAAAGCCCATTCATCCACCTTGCCTCTGTTCATGGTGCCGTGTATGAGGTAGTCGGTTTTGAGCTCAATGACGAAGTCAAGTGAGTCTTGCCAAAAAAGGCAGATGCCCATGCTATAGCCCCTAGCTTCCACAAAGTCCATATTACGCCATTGGAGTTGACGTGCTATTGTATTAGCTTTTTTGGATTGCTGTCTCGGTTCCAAGAGAGCCAAGAAAGAGACCTCATGACGATTCCAGAGATCGCACAAGAGATGACTAAAGGTTCGACTTCTTACTCCGCCTGAGTTCCAAAATAGTAGTTTACTATCCATAAAACCAGTAGAAGAGCACGAGGATCACCGTCCTACATATGAGACTCAACGAGCATGGCATTCACATCCTCAACTTTGTGAACACCAATGTTTACATTATACCCCTCTGACAAAGGATTTGTTCTAATGAGGAAGCCTGTGTTGGTGTATGGTCCTGGGTCTAGAAGGTCATTGCTCTCCGAGCTTGTGGGGGTTTGCAAGGATGGCCCACATTAATATCAGTAGTGGGTTTTTCCTCGTTGGTAGTCACACTTTCCATTTTTCTTTTTGCAACCTGGGCTTGCATCAAATCCTAGCCCACAGTTAGATCCATATCAAGGTCCTGTTGATTTCTCACTCTCATGTAGTCAGCCATCAGGCTTACTTTCCCTCTGTTGCAGCTCATCTCCTTACGTATGCCTTTAGTTTTGCTCCCTGTCCCACTCTTATTATCAACTGGTTGTCCACATGGCCTCCCTCCTTTACTACGAGACTTAACAACCAAAGTAGTATCCTGTGACGTGATATTCTCCCTAACTACCTGATCTCTTCGTGATTGTACCTCAGTATCATCGAGCATTAAAGCAAAATATCGTGACCCCATGATAGTCTGATTTTTGTGACCGTTAGGATCTTGTTTATTTCCTTGATTTGAGTCCCTAATTATTTTGTGATTATTTTTCCTTGAAGTTTGGACCATCCACCCCCATACAATGGTTCTTCCTCTTAGGTTTTCTTCATCAGAGCTGCTTTCTGTGGTGTTTGATGGTTCATAGCATTTGGGTTGCTTTTTTCCTCCATGTAGCTTGAACAGTGATCTTGGTCATGGTCGTATTTACCACATTTGAAACATATAAAGTGCAAACCTTTATAGATGACTTTCTTTTCCTTTCCATTAATCAGAATAATCGGCAGTAGCAGTTTCTTTAGATCAAGCTCAATGCATAGTCTAGCAAAACGTGCCTTTGATCTTGATTGAGCTCAAAATATTAATTTCTTTTCATATCATTATCCATGATTTTTGTCATACTTTCTGGTCCTTTTAAGTGAAAATTGTGCTTAACTGAGATTTATGGTTCTTACTTGGAGTTAGTGTCATTTTGAGGATTAAATTGTCATAATTGGTTGTTAATTGGATTCAATTAACCTCTAGGACAATTGATACTTCAATTTGTTACTTTTTATTGTAGGACACTAAAGATTTGGGGTCAGAATTGAAGAACTCAAGGCAAAAGAAACAAGAGAAGATCCTCTGCCTAGGTTCGCCGCGGCCAACATCTCACTTCGCCGCGGCGAAATCCCATCCGTGAAGGCAGGTCTCTGCCATGTTTCGCCGCGGCAAACCTATTATTCGCCGCGGCGAACCCCTCAGAGCAGCAAATTCCAGACCCGACCATTTCGGGAAATTTTGACCTACCCATCCCCAAAAACCGACCCATGCACGTAAGTTTCGGGTTAGAAACCCTATTTTAGGTATGATGACAGCAGATGAGGAGGATTCAGCCTCCACCTTCGTATCTTTCATCCTCTTCTCTCATTTTCACCTCAGAAACCCTAATCCCATTTCCATTTCTTCCATCTGCTGCTACCATGGCTGAAGAACATTATCTAGTTGGAGTTGGTTCAAGAGTTATGACTAGCTAAGCCTCTCAACTCTTGAATATGGTGGAAGGAGCATGAGTTCCAAGAGCTTCAAAGGGGAGTTAGCTTCATCTATGAGTTCTAGTTCTTTATTTATGAATTTCTAGGTCTAGGATTTGTAAATTTGAGCTGAGCTATTTTGATTATGGTTGTAATCAATTCTGGATGATTGTTTTGTGTATTGGATTAGTTAATGTTGAATTTGAGCTTTAATATATGTGGTTACATATATGTTTCTATGCATCCCTTTTGATACTCTCTGTCTTGCATGGTAATGTGTGATTGTTGAGTTGATCTGAGCTTGCATTTAACCAAGTGCATTAATTAATCTTATTACACACACCAAGTGAGCTTAATAGGATCTTATGAAATGGGTGACATTGATTAAGATCCTAGACTTAAAGGGTTCTTTAAGGTTTTCATTAGAAGACTTGGTGATTTCTACTCCCAAAATTATTTTGAACTATGATTGCTTCAAAGCTATATTCAAGAGATTTCATATCATTAACTTCACTTCATCACCACTATCTTAGAAAAATCCAAAAACATAGTAACTTAGATCAGTATTCATTGCATTTAGTTTTGGCATTTCATTAATGGCTAAAAACACCAAAAACCCCTTTTTCATTACTCTGCATAGCATTAATCTAACTTAGACATCTAATTTAGGCTCCCAAAAGAGAACGACCCGAGTTTGCTCTACTGCATAGCTTGGATAAATTTTTGAGCGAGAACCTCTAAGCGAACGACAGAAAGGCTCTCTTTCAAGTGGCGCCGTTGCCGGGGAGCCAAGAAATTGGTTCTCTAGGTTAGCTTGTGCTATTTGATTGACTTTTGAGGTTTTTGATCTTTATGGGTAGCATTTAGGGTAGTTTAGTTGCATATTTGTTCATAGTATAGGTTTTCATCTTGCATAGCATCAAAATTTTTTGGAAATACAAACAAATATACTGATTTTCTTGATTTTCAGCATTTCTCACGTTGCATCAGTGAAGTCCAGTGTCTGATAAGCATACTGCCCACTTTCGCCGCGGCCAACATTACCTTTCGCCGCGGCCAACTTTTCAAAATTACTGAAGAAATTCCCTCGGGATACTTTCGCCGCGGCCAACCTGTTATTTCGCCGCGGCCAACTTTTTGAAAAACCGAAGGAATTTCTCTCGGGACACTTTCGCCGCGGCCAACCCCTGATTTCGCCGCGGCCAACTTCTCTGAAAGTTTTTAACACGTGCATTCAGCTTCTTTATCTGTGCATACTTACTCATACCCCACCCATACATACTCATACTCATCCATACATACTAATACTCATCCATATACTTTCATACTCACACCTTACACTTGCATCCATCACATTGCATACTTTTATTTGACTTTGTGTGCTGCAAGTCAATTTTGTTACTTTTTCTCTTGTGATACTTATTTTGCATGCCACGAAAAACCAAGCTTGTGCCCTATAACCCTGAGATTGAGAGAAAACTCACAGAGATAAGAAGAGAGAAAAGAGTCGGAGGGACAAGTGAGTTGGTGATCGAGCAAGAGAATATTTCAGTGGAATCTAGCCTATCCAGTAGTGAGAGTGAACCTACTGACCAAGAGATAATGGCTGATTTACCACAAAACCAACCTCATCCTAACCCCAATGCCAACCAAGTAAGGAATGGAGGCAATGGAGGAAATGGTGAGCAAGAGAGAGTGGGAGAAAATAATGGGAACCCTAGAAGAAGAACAATTAGGGAAGCCACCACATCTGATGCTAACTTTGACCCATTTACTGCTGCATGTCCAAATTTTGAAGTTAATTTTGAGATTAAGGGTTTATTGATTAACTCTCTTCCTAAATTTCATGGCTTGACAGGAGAAGACCCATACCTCCATTTGCAATCTCTTTCCATGATTTGTCAGAGTATGAAGCCTGTGGGAGCATCGTTGGACCAAGTGCTATGGAAGGTTTTTCATCTATCCTTGGAAGGCAAGGCTAGGGAGTGGTACATGAGCCTTCCAAGACATGTAGCTGATGCATACCATAGCTGGGGGAACTTAAGGAAGGCATTTTTGGAGAAATACTTTCCGGCTTCTCGAACTTCATCAATGAGGAAGGAGATTTATTCTGCCAAGCAAGACTACGATGAATCCCTCTACGATTACTGGAATAGATTTCAGGACCTACTTTCAAGATGCCCACATCATCAAATTCCGGATGAGCAACTGGTGCAGTACTTCTATGATGGGTTGAAGAACCAAGAGAAGGGTATGTTGGATGCTACATCGGGAGGATCTTTAATAGACTCTACTGCTGCAGAAGCTTGGGATTTGATAAAGAAGATGGCTCTGAATCATCAACAACATGGGGTGAGAGATACAAAAGGAGTACATGAGATGGGAGCTGCTTCGGTGCACAACAGAAGAATGGACGCTTTGGAATCAAAGGTGGATTCTTTGGGAAGCCAAGTGACATCTCAACTATTTTGATCACTGCTGAATTGAAGAATATGAGTGTGCATCGCCCATCCACTCCTATGGACATTACAGCGCCTAGTTGTGACACATGTGGATCAGTCATGCATATATCTAGCGTTTGTCCGGGCCGTTATGAGGAAGTGTCCGCAGTCTTCCAAGGCCGCCCAAATCAAAAATGGGACCCCTATTCCAACACTTACAATGAGGGGTGGAAATCAAACCCTCGATTGGGCTGGAGGAATGATGATAGTAGACCTCCAAATAGATTTCAGAAGAGTGGAGGAGCTGGTCCATCTTCAAACCAGTTCCAAAACCAGTCTCAAGCTCTTGCGGTCCCACCTAAGGATGAAACGAATCAACTTCTACAGAATATGATGACTTTAATGAAGGAAGAAAGGGCTGCCAACGCCACTCAGTTCAACTCCTTAGCTTCACTAATTCAACAAGATTCATCCAAGAATGATGCTAGATTTAGTGCTTTGGAAAAGAGAATGGAGCAATGGGAGACTAAATCTGAGAACATGAACTCCTATGTTACTCAGTTATCCAACAACATGAGTGAGCAACAAGCTAGAAGCAGTGGCACCATTCCTTCCAATACCGTCATAAACCCAAAGGGTTTGAATGCAATCGCGCTACGAAGTGGGAAGCAAGTAAGATTCAGTGAAGAGGAAGAGGAATCAGTTGATGAGGAGATTGAGTGTGATAAGCCTCTTCCTAAACATTCAAGAGTTAAGAATTCTGAGAGTGCAAAAGAGAGAGAATTGCTAGATGAAAAGAAGTCAACTCTTCTAAGTAGCAAAGGAGCAAAATCTGAGAGTAATTATGAGGAAGCAGCATCAAAGGAGCATGATGGGTCATCTAAGCATGGAGCTGGTAAGCTGAATGATAAAGAGGTAAATCTCAAAGACCTTCCTTTTCCTAATTCATACTTGATAAGCAAAAGAAAGACTGAAACTAAATTTGAAAAAGATGTGATTGATTTGTTCAGTAGAGTGGAAGTTAATATTCCTTTGCTTGATCTTGTTAAGAGAGTTCCTGCTTATGCTAAATACCTTAAAGACCTGTGTACCCATAAGAGGAAGTTTAGACCAAATGAAAGAGTCCAAGTGAGCTCGAATGTGTCTGCCCTGTTTAAGCCTCAAATCCCTGTGAAATGCCAGGACCCTGGATCCTTCACCATCCCTTGCACAATAGGAAAAGTTTCTATAAGGGGAGCCTTACTAGATCTAGGAGCAGCTATTAATGTGATGCCTAAGTCTGTATACACTTCATTAGGAGTCAAGACGCTTAAGTCTACCACTGTAGTACTCCAGTTGGCTGATAGAAGTATTAGGTATCCGGAAGGCATCATAGAGGATATTTTGGTTCAAGTTAAGGATTTGGTCTTTCCTGCTGATTTTTATGTACTTGATATGTCCTCTGAGCTTGTCCATGACACCACACTGATTCTTGGTAGACCCTTCTTGAGGACTGCTAACACTATGATTAGCATGAAAGAAGGTACCATCACTATGGAAGTAGGAGATCATAAGGTTTGTTTTAACATGTATGAAGCAATGAGGCATCCTTATGAAGACTATTCTCTCTTGGGTGTAAATATGATTGATGTTGCTGTTGATGATATCTGTTCTGAGTTTGAATTGCTAGATGATTCCTCTAGTTCTGAACTTTATTCAGTTATTTCTGATGATGAGGATGACACTATTTCTTCTTTTCATCCCTTTACTCTACACCTTCTTCTTGCTCATGTGGTGATAAAGATACATGCCTTGATTGCACTGTGTTTAATTATATGCTCTCCCTCCCACATGCATTCTCTATTTCCTCCCTTGACCCCAATTTAGACTTTGATCCCTCTATTGTCAGCGATAATTCCCTTAGGGAAGGGTTTTCTGTTGCTATTTCAGATATGGAGGACGAAGTCATGGAAGAGATTCCCTCTAAGGCAGTTGCTGTAGATCAACTACAAGTTGGTTCAACGCTTGGAGAGGAAGCTATCTGCAAGGTTGAGGAATTTTCACTGATTGAAGGAAAGGGGAGTAATCTTTTCTCTCTTGAACTTCATAATTTGATTCCATCTATTGTGCAACCACCTACTCTTGAGTTGAAACCCCTGCCCCCTACTGTGAAATATGCTTTTCTAGAGTCTGATGAGCGATTACCGGTCATTATAGCTAACTCCCTATCTAAGGTTGAGGAAGAAAGACTCCTTACTGTTTTGAGAGAGCATAAGAGGGCTATTGGGTGGACTTTAGCGGACATTCCTGGAATTAGTCCAGCCATTTGCACACATAGAATCTTGCTTAGTGAAGGTTCAAAATCAGTGAGACAACCCCAGAGAAGACTAAACCCCCTGATTCTTGAAGTGGTTAAAAAGGAAATTACCAAACTTTTAAGTGCTGGGATCATCTATCCCATATCTGATAGTGAGTGGGTTAGTCCAATACATGTAGTGCCAAAAAAGAGTGGGGTCACTGTTATTAGAAATGATAGGGATGAGCTTATTCCTACAAGAGTGCAGAATTCTTGGCGTGTGTGCATAGATTATAGAAAACTCAATGATGCCACACGGAAAGATCATTTCCCTCTTCCTTTCATAGACCAGATCACCGCCGCCGTTTTGATGCTTTGCTTGCGGATCGTTTGAACTTCACTTTACCGGCTGAGGAGGAGGAGCCACAGCACCATATGGGTATGGATGGAGCCGGCACATCGGGTGCAGGACCGTCAGGATCTGGAGCAGCTGACCCTGAGCATCAGTCTTAGTTTTCTGTTTTTATGGTTTTCTGTTCTTTTCTTTAGTTCTTTTGTTTCTTGTGTTGTTTTGAGGCTGGATTGTTTCTTACACTTTATGGTGCCTCATTGGTTTTTACGCTTGTTCACTTGGATGATTTCTGATTAGCTTGCTTTAATCTTTGTTCTATTTTCACTTCTGAGCCTCCTTGCATTGTTTGCTATCCTTAATTCACAAATTGAGGACAATGTTGTGTTTAAGTGTGGGGGAGGTCCATATTGTGGATTTTAGCAAATGCTTCTCGTGCATCCATGCATTTAGATGATTTTGAGGTGTTTTTGAACTGATAGATTGGTTTAATTGTGAATATTTTGAGTTTAGTTGCTGAAGAGCTGAAATTACACAGGAATTTTCGCTTTCTGCCTTGTTTCGCCACGGCCAACTTCTTGTTTCGCCGCGGCGAAGCCTCCTCTTTCACGAATAATAAGCCATTCGGGCATGTTTCGCCGCGGCGACCCCCTTGTTTCGCCGCGGCGAACTCTTAAAAAAAAAAAAAAAAATTAATAAATTCCTTGCAATCTCAGCTGGTTTTCAAAAAAAAAAAAAAAAAAAATTTTCCCGGCTTAGAATCGTCATACTCCTGCATCCTTTTTCAAAATTAGTAGAAGAGTTCAAATTGTACTAGTGCTTTTAGAAAATTTTCATGCTTTTAAATGAGGGTTGAACTTAGATTAGTTATTCTCATGTTTTTGACAGCTAGTAAATGATGATGTGCTTTGAAATTATGACTATTTGGTTGTTAACTTTTGAGATTGACTAATTGAGATTTGAGCCTTGTTGGAAGGATTTTTGGACCTTAAGTTATTAAATTGAGTGAATCTGCTTAGTTCATATTTCTCTAGAACTTGTTCTCGTTCTTAATCGAAGCTCAGCGAATCAATTTTTGTAAAAATGATAGAGGCATTCGATTTCATACCCGCATTTCCCAAACACAACCCTAATCATTTTACCATTGTAAACCCTTTTGAGCTTTCATCTTGAGTACATGCATGCAACATAACTATGCAAAAAAAAAAAAAAAAAAAAAGAAGTTGCTCAGCCGAAAAAAAAAGAAAAAAAAAAAGAAAAGAAAAGAGATGTAAATATTAAAAATAAGTAACTTCTCTCCCAGTTATTATTTAGACTAATTTTGTTTTAATAATTTGTATGTTCGTACTCATTTTCATCTTCATGTTCATTCTCATTTCATTCATTCCGACTGACCTCCATTCCAAATTTTGTCCCTGAAAAGTCCTCTTGATTTGCAAAGTTGTTTCCCATGGTGGAGAGGTAGAATTATTACAAGCCTATGGTAGAAATTGGATTGAGTATACTTGGAGTGAAATAACCCTAAAGACAAGTGAGTTAAGAGTGAAACACTTATCCGTGAGATGGATCTTTCTTAATCAATCTTTTAAGTTAATTTTCCTTTGTGCTCATTTTCTTAGCATGTCCTTGTTTACTGATGTCAATTCCGTGAGAATTTCTTACTAATCTTCTACTTTCATCTTTAAGCATGGTAGTATTTCTCTTTGTTCTAGTGTCACTTTGAATTATTCTCACGCTTTGTTCAGGAGTACAAAGGTCTAAGTGTGGGGGAATTTGATTGAGCTCAAAATATTAATTTCTTTTCATATCATTATCCATGATTTTTGTCATACTTTCTGGTCCTTTTAAGTGAAAATTGTGCTTAACTGAGATTTATGGTTCTTACTTGGAGTTAGTGTCATTTTGAGGATTAAATTGTCATAATTGGTTGTTAATTGGATTCAATTAACCTCTAGGACAATTGATACTTCAATTTGTTACTTTTTATTGTAGGACACTAAAGATTTGGGGTCAGAATTGAAGAACTCAAGGCAAAAGAAACAAGAGAAGATCCTCTGCCTAGGTTCGCCGCGGCCAACATCTCACTTCGCCGCGGCGAAATCCCATCCGTGAAGGCAGGTCTCTGCCATGTTTCGCCGCGGCAAACCTATTATTCGCCGCGGCGAACCCCTCGGAGCAGCAAATTCCAGACCCGACCATTTCGGGAAATTTTGACCTACCCATCCCCAAAAACCGACCCATGCACGTAAGTTTCAGGTTAGAAACCCTATTTTAGGTATGATGACAGCAGATGAGGAGGATTCAGCCTCCACCTTCGTATCTTTCATCCTCTTCTTTCATTTTCACCTCAGAAACCCTAATCCCATTTCCATTTCTTCCATCTGCTGCTACCATGGCTGAAGAACATTATCTAGTTGGAGTTGGTTCAAGAGTTATGGCTAGCTAAGCCTCTCAACTCTTGAATATGGTGGAAGGAGCATGAGTTCCAAGAGCTTCAAAGGGGAGTTAGCTTCATCTATGAGTTCTAGTTCTTTATTTATGAATTTCTAGGTCTAGGATTTGTAAATTTGAGCTGAGCTATTTTGATTATGGTTGTAATCAATTCCGGATGATTGTTTTGTGTATTGGATTAGTTAATGTTGAATTTGAGCTTTAATATATGTGGTTACATATATGTTTCTATGCATCCCTTTTGATACTCTCTGTCTTGCATGGTAATGTGTGATTGTTGAGTTGATCTGAGCTTGCATTTAACCAAGTGCATTAATTAATCTTATTACACACACCAAGTGAGCTTAATAGGATCTTATGAAATGGGTGACATTGATTAAGATCCTAGACTTAAAGGGTTCTTTAAGGTTTTCATTAGAAGACTTGGTGATTTCTACTCCCAAAATTATTTTGAACTATGATTGCTTCAAAGCTATATTCAAGAGATTTCATATCATTAACTTCACTTCATCACCACTATCTTAGAAAAATCCAAAAACATAGTAACTTAGATCAGTATTCATTGCATTTAGTTTTGGCATTTCATTAATGGCTAAAAACACCAAAAACCCCTTTTTCATTACTCTGCATAGCATTAATCTAACTTAGACATCTAATTTAGGCTCCCAAAAGTGAAACGACCCGAGTTTGCTCTACTGCATAGCTTGGATAAATTTTTGAGCGAGAACCTCTAAGCGAACGACAGAAAGGCTCTCTTTCAGATCTGTATAAAGTGTTTGTATTGACTTTGAGCACCCTACCAATCTGACTACTGACCATATATAGAATCCCCTGGTCATAATAATCCATGGGGAACTTAGGAATCCTCACCCAAGCTGCAACCTTTGTTATTTCCTCCTCATCTGGGTCAAAATCCGGTTTCTAAGGTTGAACTGTTAGATAATGATCCAAAATAAGCTAGGGGCCTTCCATTAGCGCATAATCATAGTCGTCCTTGTGAGTAAAGTAACTATGAAGTATCCCGTGCCAAACTCCAGTGTTTCAATGTTCCCCTTACTGGCCCAGAGTTTCTCAAGCTTTTACCCCAGGTATTCTTCACGTATCATGCATCCCATTAATCTAACAATTAGTGTGAGTCACCACTATTTCGCAAGCCTCCTTTTGAACTCAGGAAACACAATAATATTTGGCCCTCTTGCTGTTTGTTCTACTCGCATCTTATTCTTCCATCCATCTCTAAACCACCAGCCAGGTTCCTCATCCTCATCACTAGTGACACCACCATTGTTCCCACAAGCCTGCAAATATGTCTTCTTTGGTGGTTTTGAGCTTTGTGGTTCTACATCGTCCATCATCCAGTCTTCCTCATGCGGCACAACTGCCCCCTCATTGCTAGGATTCGCATCCCCTGTACACACCTTTTTCCGGCTTCTTTCTAACACGTCAGTCTCTTCCTTTGACGATGGAGCTGTCACCTCTCCGTTCGCACCCTCACTCATCACTTCTTATGTAATGGTTCTTTTTATAATATCTTTTTTTATGTTGAAACAGTAATTTTAATAATGGATCAAACGAGAGTTAACATGAGATTTGATTATAATTAAAATAATATAATTTCTAATTATGTGGTACTCCGCTATCCTATTTAAGAGTTGATATTGGTTTTATATATAAGATTTATTTTATATGTTTATTAATTTTTTAAAATTAATTCTATTGATATTTTCTTAACGATAATCAAGTAGAGAAAGAAGAGAAGGAATTTAAAAAAATTGATTAGAATTTAGGGTGTTTTAGGGAAAAAAACACATCATATTAATCTAGACTTGAAGTAGTAAAATTAGTTAATATCCTTAATCTATTAAAATTAATTAATTAAGTCTTACATTAAGACATAAAGATATAGTGAAGTAGTAAATATTTTCGACAAAGATTAAAAAAAATCATCATATAAAAATAAATTGTAAATGATCATTAATGAGCAAGAACATCCCTCAGTCCCTCCATTTCCAAAAACTCAAAGCACCTTCATTCGCGCCATTTCTTTTACCTTCCTTTTCCACTCTCTTTGTCTTCTTTGGTCTTCTACTCACCCTCGGCTCCCATCTTTTTTTCCTTCGTTTTTTTTTTTGTTTGTTCTTTCTTGACATGCTTCTTTCTTATTCATCTTAGTCTTCAAGTTCAAGCATTCAATCAAACTGTACAAGTGACCAATTGATTAATTTTTGGTCTAAATTGGCCCATTTGGTCTTATCCATAATTTTAAGTTTAAAGATCGAAGATGGAAATGAAATTACTTATGTCTAAGACAAGCATGAGAACTTCTTTTTAAGTGGAAGGTCGCATGCGTTTGTAATTTCAACTCATTGGTACTTACATCTTTAAATAAAAACAATTGGACCAGATTAAATGAAAATAAATGTATTATTGGTTTGCGCATATTTTAATTTTTTTGGTTCAAAATGTAAATCCTATTTACTATTATTTAGAGCATAACAAATTTACCAATCACCAATCAGTAGAGCTCATCAATAGGTGTTTGAGCGCTTGCAATGATGGTTGGCTGTAGCTTTTTCCAAAAAAAAAAAGAAGCAAATTTTAATAATTGAGTATAAGAACTTGCACATAAAGATTTTGAGACTTATGAGCTACTATGCATCTTGTAAGCATGACTTTGAAGCATATATTTGTTTCTTGTTGATACACTCGTTCCATTTGGTTTGGACGCCTATCTATCAAGTTAGGTGTCAACAATTTTTAAGAAGTACAAATATGGGTTGAAGAGACAGTACAAAAATTGGGAAATATATGGTCACCTAAAGGCTTTAATTGTGCCCATAAATGTTGTTTGCAGAAGAAAATTACAATTACACATGAAGACAAATACTTTCATCTAGAGGTGGTGATAAAGAAATTTACCCTATAATTTCTTTTTGGGTTAATATAATTTTTAGTCTTCTTAAATTTACACCAATTTCGATTTTACTTCCATGAGTTTTAAATCATAGGTTTTGACCCTTCAAAAAGCAAAATGGTTTAGATTTTTATTAAATTATAAGGATCAATATTTAGATAAAAAGAATTTGAGAAATCAAAACTTATGATTTGAAACTTAAAGGATGAAAATCAAAATAAGAGCAAACTTGAGAGACCAAAAATTATATTAACTATTTTTTTCTTCATTAGCTTACAAAATGTTCTTGTAAATTATGGCCAATACCAGGTATATAAGCAGTGATTTCAAATCTAGAGGTTAAGCGTACTCTGGCAACTTTACGTAAGGCAGAGGAAAGAAATTTGTCAATGAGCCCATTGTGGAGTCAATCAGATATTATCCTCATGCATACAAGTACTATAACATGAAGTTTTTCTGCAGGACTTGAATTTGCTTTCAAAGACAATCAATCCAAATGATGCTTTGGAAAAAAGGGTATCATCAAAATTCTTTTGGTTTATCATGCGTCAAAGCCAATCTTAATTAGATTTGTAAGTCTACCACAATTTCTAGATTTGATCATCTTCCCTTGCAGGTTTGTTGTGTTTAGAAACAATTTTTGCTAATGGAAAGATCAAATCGATCTTCAGCAAATGTGATTCATCATGATATTATTGTTTAGCGTAGCTTATCACTGTTTTCTAAAGTTAAATTAACTCCTAGGATATTATATAGCGATCCATATTTTTTTTTAATGTTTGTTCTTTTTTTTTTTGGTTTTGTAACCAAAACTGACATTTTATTTTCAATGAATTTTAATTTTTTTATAAAACATTTTGTTAGAAATATTAAATATAAACAAGAAATGCATACCGGGTTGGATTCATGCTCGAATCCGGGTTATTCCTCCGAAGCTCCATGCTTGTATTCATGTACCACCTCACGCAGAGTTTAGACTACTAGATCCTAAACTTGAGTGGCACAGTAGAGCACTACACAAGAGAGAACATTAGAGAGAAAGGAGAGAGGAGGAAAACTCTACTACTTCGGTGAGTTGAATTGATGGATGGATGCCTCTATTTATAGCTTTGGCCAGGGGTACTTTGGGATGGCAAAATATCTACTAAGTCTATCAGTTTGAATTTGAATTTGAATACTCAAATATCCGTTAACTAATAAGATTATGAATTTGAATTTAAATCCAAAATCAACCTTAATTAATTCTAAATATATATTTAATCTATACAATATAAATTAATTTAACTTATATCATAATCGATTGGATTTGATTCAAGATTTTTGACTAAGTCAAAATATCATAATCTTGTTTGGATATTTGATTGTAATATTCTCTTAATATCTAGTCAAATAGTCTGACCTATCAAGGGCGGACCCAAGCCCAAAAATCTAACATCTCCCACTCGCACTTGATGGGCTGGCCATCGTGTGATCATAACATCTCTCTTGCTTCACACTCAGTGTCTACCATGACCGCGTGGGCGCGACGTCTTCAATTTTTGATGCTTGTGTACTAGAAGTTCTTTATGTATGATTGGCACACAAGGACATCCTGAATATACATACAAGTTTACATATTTCCTCGAATGCCCTAGATTTACCCATGCATGTTTTCCTTGGCATATCTAATCCCTCTCAAGTTAATTATTGATTAACTCAGACTGCCTCTTTATATGCTTATTATCCACACTTACAAGTTACTTAGACAACTTAGTAAGGGACTGGTTACAGACACTAACACAGTTGTGTACTTCATGGTAAACCTTCCTTCCGACTAGTCATCAATTGGGTCTAACCTGGCCTCTTTCATAGTGTTGACGTTTTAGATCGAATCATTCATGACTATAAGGTGCAAGCTAAAGTAGTGTCACGAAATCAATCCCTCATGATGCTAAGTCTTAAGGACATTATAAAAGGATTTTTCTCCTTTATAGGACTCATACTGTGATAGAACAAGGATCTTCTACTCACATTTCTTGTTGTGATTCTTATAAGCACATACAGTATGAATTGCATGTTACGGTGTTTGTCTTAACTTTGCCAAGAACGTATGTCGATTTTGATTTATTAACACCATACAGACTTAAGTTCTAGGTACATGCAGTATCTAAACTAGAACTCTCCAACACAAATCCAATTACATCTTATAAGAAAAAAGTTCTTTTTCTAGGACACATGTTCCATGGATTGTATTTATCTATGACTTGATCTAATCTTTATGTGGATCTATTGTTTGGTTCATTCTAGATCTCATCTCAAACTTGTTTGAGGTGACAAATGTGCTATAATAATTCTTGATTGTTGTTCTTACAGTATGGTGATCATGCAGTGTCTCATCTTCTATATTCCCTATGAACACAAAAGGTTGTTGCTTGTGTAAGAAAGCTAATCTTAACTCATACGACATACTAATTATTGTATACCTCATACATGTATGTATTTGTTCATATTCAATATACATTATGATAATACATTTCTTTTATTTCTCAATAAAAAAGTTTAAGAACTTAAATTCTACGCATACCCAAAGTCTTTGACTGTTCACTAACAAATCCTTAACAATGGATTGTGTAAGGGGATCTGCCAACTCTTTGTGGGCAGAGTTGTATTGAAATGGCTTTGCCTTTCAGCAATCCTATCTCTCATCAAGAGATAGTTTATGTCTATATATTTAGTCCTACTTGTGTTAATGAGGATCTTTAGCATAAGATATACTTGTCTATCACAATATATTGGAACATGACCCTTTAATAGACCATTAATTTCTAATCACTCTAGGAACCTCGAGCCATATAGCTTCTTGAGTAGTGGCAGAACATATTATATGTTCTGATTCTATAGAAGACAAAAATACTTGTATGGGTCTTTAATCCAATCAGTATTGTAAGTTATTACCCTGATGTATAACTTATGATCCATGTTTTTTCTTAGGCATCTCATATCCATTTCACAGCTTCCCAGTACTTGGTTACTGGGTTAAAATAAAAATTAACTCACAAGTTCAACTTTAAAACATGTAGTTGAATCAGTACACAGTGTTGTGTACATTGAGTTACCAACTAAGCTTGAGTATGGGACTTTTTCTTGCATTCTATGCCAAGTTCCTTTATAAGATGGATAATCTCACTAGGGTTTTATCCTTTAACTCCAAGGGCATTCATGGATTTGTAGCACATTATGTTGAGACGTTGTAGGATTCTACTTGTGCAGGTCTTACATGATAAAGACAGTACTTTCCTTATGTGATCTCTACTTATCTTTTGTCTCAACATATTTTTTTCTCTATCCATGTTCTTTATATCAAAGTTGAAGGATCCCCTATTCTTGGTTTGTGTTAACCACCTTTAAGCTTCTTTTGGCTAGAGGCATGTCGCACAGTAAGAGGATAATGTCACAAAAACAAATCCCAAACTACTTGACGTGCATGCTATGGCTTCTCTTTGATTACTTTGAAGATATATGAGGCTCTCGTTCTGTGAAACCTCATGTACGACCATATACATGATTGTTTTGAGAATCTGTTTTCTCTCTTCCTCTTTTTTATGAAGCCCTCAAGTTACTTCATATCGAGCACATCATGTAGTTCTCATTTAAAGAAGTGGTCTTTATGAAATATCCTTCCTTAAACCCCTTTTAGTGCATGTTTAGAAGTGTTACAGTTCAAGCAGATCACAAAACAAGCCCATAGATTGACAATTTGTATTTAATTACTCAGGTTACTATTCATTAGTAAATTTCAGATTTTCGGTCCAATTTTAAAAAATCATAACTAATTATTAAAAAATCATATTAAGGTGGTTTAAAATTATATTCGAAGCTATTTCAATTCTCTGCAACAAAAAAAAACTCTATAGTTCATTTCCTTGCTCAATTGGTACAATTAATTACGTGAAGTTTACTGTTTATTTGGTAAAAACTGTATTTTCTAGTTTCTCTGTCCTAACTTTGAGAAGTCATAACTTTTAACATACATATTCATTTTAAGTGATCTATCACTTATTTTAAAACTTTGGACATGTACTTTAAGCACGTCAAATTTCATAAGAAGATTCCATTGTTTGCCTCACTTCTAGCAGGTCAGCATTTTGTGGCTTATTTAGAGATAACTTATCCTTTTTACTTGCATTAAAATTCATAATTAATTCTTTTCATGCATATTATCAATCTATCAATACACTAACCATTCCCATACATCATTATAGTCAATTATACATGTCATTATCATTATTTAATATAACATAATATTGAGAGGCATGTTCATATATACTTCAACACAAAGGCTACATTTATTACATAAACTCAATTATCACAATTTTCTCTCCCTTTTTTATTCTCCTTCATGCATTACGCTTCCTTTGTGTCACAACCCACTAATTTTAACCCTGGGAGTATGAGTAATAAATTAGACAGAGAGCGAAGTAGTAAAGTAGATTTAGAGATGGAAAACTTTTGAAGTGAGATCTAACTCTTGACTGGACTTGCATTTTTGAAATTATCAATCTAGGAAAGGGCAAAATAAGAAAATTGGATAAAAATTTTAGAAAATTCCTAAAAAGTCATAGAAAAATAAAATAGAGTTTAGAACTATATTTGTGGCCTAGAGATGAAATCAGCATAAAAATGCTTTATTACATAATTTTTTGTAAAACAAGATTTTTCCTATTAAATAGTGAAGAATTGGCTGAAAACAATTATTTTAAATATACGAAAGCCTCAATAATTGCGCAAAAAATATGAGACAATTATTTGATGATTTATTTGAGGTGATAAAATTATTTCCAGCCTCTCGAAGTAAAAGAATTAATTTTAGAATATTTATTATTGAAATCTTATTGGGAAGACCCGTTTTCAAAAAAATTCAATACAGATAGTAAGAGGATACGATAAATTCTAAAAAAATTTAGAGAACTTTCCTATATTAAAAGAAGATGTTTGATGGGCAGAAATAAATTTTTGGAGGTCTAGAACTATTATTGAAAATTAGACAGGAATTTTAGCCAATACAGCGAAATCGGATTGAGAAATGTTGGGAATTGAAAGGTTATGTTTCTTCCTTCTTTCTCTAGCCGATTAGGCGTGCATTTGGGCTAGAGGAGCCAAGAAATTTCATGGCCCATGAAGTCCAAGTGATTAAGGAATAAAATAATGAAATTTAAGCACATGATTAGCCAACTTGAGGACACTTGGCTTGCTTTAATTTTCTGCAGCATATAAAGGTTGATGTCTGGCCTTTTAACTCAAATTTTTATGGGACACATGAAGGTCAAGAGGCCAAAATTGTGCCTATATACCCCCTCAAATTTGGTCATTTTGGCACCTTAAAAGTAGAAGGTTTTGCTACAAAAAAAAAACTCATCTCGAGAGAGGAAGAATACACAAGAAAAGGCAAGAAATTATCAAGCAAAGATCAAGGATTATTCAAGTTATGTAAGAGCTTCCATTTGACTATATTTCTAGCTAGTTCCAAGTAGAGTTTCATGGCCAAAAACCATGAGCAAGATGCTGTCCAGATTTTTGAAATAATGACGAATGTTTAGGAAAGGATAGACACCATTATGAAGGATTTGTACTAGCTTGTATGGTTGTTGTTTTGATTGATTTTGGAAGAAACTCCAAATTCCCTAAGTTAGGCAACCTATTCACCCAAGCTTGGTACAATAGGCTAGAGATTGTTTTAGACTAATTTGATGATTCTAATGAGTTTAAAATGTGACTTTTTGTAGGAAAACATTAAGAGAAAGTGTTTGGAAGTATTGGAATCAAAAGGTAAACTTTTGAATCCTAAACTATATACCTCTCAACCAAGGACAGTGCAATGGGGAGGACTTTGATTTTGATAAAACCAAGTTGATATTTAAATTTTACATGAAAAATTGTGTAAGAATGACTCTAGAGACTTGTCAAAATAAAGATGGAAAATTAAGGTCAAGAGTGAAAGAAAAGGGGGGGTTATGGAATTGTCTTGATAGTTAATAGCATTTTATGTGGCATTAATCGTAATGTGGCATATATTTATGCATGAATTGGTACGCATTGGTCAAAGAAACAAAGAGGAGCAAGAAGAAGTAAAGGAGGCCAAAAGCTTTGATAATTAAAGAGGTAGCAATGAACTTGCAATTTGAACGCTAACCTACTTTGCTTGTTTTACTATATGTTGCTTGATTTTTCTATGCCATGATATGGTAGAGCTAGATGGATAATGATGTGTTAACTCTATGCATAATGTGCCTTGGCTTTACACAATGTTGAGTGATTAAGTGGTATGTTTACTTGCTCCCTTTCCACGGCATAAGAGTATGTTATTGTGCATGATATTTAGTTAGTGACATACGACATTCTTGCATTGTATGATTAGCATGATTATTGTGATTTTTGCTACTAGGAGTTTTTTGAAATATCACTCTTTTTTATGACATATGACATTCTTGCATGATGGAATGAGGATGTTTATGCCTTTTTTTATGGAATTTTTTTTGTAACATTATTCATGGATTTATGTAAATTTTGTTATGCAAGTTTGTAATGATTTTGTATGAAATTTGAATACTTGTATTTGTGACCTTCAGTGACTATAAAGGGTTAGAAATATTGTGCTTGAGCTTGCATTATGTGAATGGAGTAATTATATGATGCCGAGGAACAAGAAAAAGGCATGAAAATTCTGTGAATTAGCCTTAATAATGGCCAATTTCCATGTCAACATGATTATGGTCAAATGAATGAGTTGAGTTGAAACTTGGCAGATATATAGATAATATTTTTATCTTTAAAACAACCAGTAATTTGGAGTTTTCTACGAAAAGTTATGCCTATTCAAAGTTAGGCATAAATTTTAAAAAATTAGAAATTTATCATATGAACAGTGTTTCTTTGCTTGAATTCTGCGAGTAATTGACAAGAGCTTGATACCAGAGAGCATTTTTTCTTTACAGATAATTATAAGATCTTCAAGTAGAACCTGGAACCACCTCATTTGATTTTTCTAGAATTAGTTATGTTTTTTCAAAGTTTGACCTTAGTTTCGGGTTACATGGATAGTAACCCGAATTTAAAAAATTTTTAAACTTGAATTTTTCTAACTTAAGGCCTTGAGAACTTGTTCCAATTGGTTCTATTTGAAAGGTTATATGGTGTAAAAGGAAGGTGTTACATTTTTTGTATCAGAGCAAAGGTTCTAGACTACTGTTTGATGATTGATTGTTGTGCTAGAATTGTTATATTTATTTGTTGGTTTGCTGTGATATGAGGAAAGTGCATGGAATAGACATTATGGCATGCTGTGAGAGTGATCACTCTAGGGACACTATTTGTTACACCTTACTATCTTATTGTCTTGGGGTTCCATTAAAACCATCTTAGACCATATTAGATGGTCTTGGGCTCAATTCTATCTCAAAAATGTAATTTTCTAATTTTTACTGTTCATCGAGTAAAAATCCAGTTTTCTAGCCTAACTTAAAAAATTCATAACTTAATCTAAAAAAATTGAAATAGAGTGGTTCAAAATTCTATAAAAAGACCTTTGAATGATATTTCAGGGAAAAATAGTCTTGTGATCCAATTCCATTGGAAAAAGCGTCAGGTTTTTGTGAAAATCACCTCTATCTATTAGGCAAAAACCCTTTTTCAGATTCTGAACCTTAACTTTGAAAAATCATTAAAAATCGTGTAATTGGCCATTTTTAACATGTTAAATATAAAAATGAAGCTCAGAATGTGATCTACAAACATGCCAAATTTCATAATTAAATGCATTCGGTAACTTAATCAAAACATCGCATAAAGGTGGCGGTGTTAGTGAATTTACAACACTGCCCAGCATAATATTACATAACCCAAAAGTCCACGAATTTTTATGGTATGATACCATAATTTTAACCTTCAATCTACAGCTTGCCCTTGGATGTTTCAGGCCCTAAAATGTTAGATTGTATTTGGGGAATGAGATTTCATTTTGAAATCAAAATAGCAATTAACCAACTATATCATCAACAAGCATCATCATCATGCATAACTACATTAACTACTATTGGTGAACTAGCATGCTTATCATTTGGCAAACTCAATCATGCAAAGGCCAAAGCAAGAAAGTGTAAAGAGCAGCCACATCACAATCAAGAAAGTTTATCCACATAATAGCAATTAATCATGCAATAATCAATAATGCCAAGTCAATATTAGTAGTTAGGTTCAACTTGCTACCTTGCTCCAAAAGCTTGAGTTTTCTTTGTTTCTCTTCTTCTCCTTAACAAATATCAAACCCTAGCATGGCAATCCATCAAAAAGGGCAGCAAGAGTCATTAATCAAACCAAGTAAAAGCAAGAACACAACTTAAACATAACTCTTGCTCTTTAAAGCTTCCACCTTTGTTCTTTCATTTATGACCTTTGGTTTTCCATAACCCTAAAATTGCTTCTTGACTTATTCCCATATGATTTTTCATGTAGATTCCAAATATGTGCTTAGATTTGAGAAAATAAAATTTCTCCTTTCAGTTCTCTCTTTACCGAACCAAAGGGGTTCCTTAACCAAAAACTACAACTTTGATTTTTAATGCTTCCAACTCTTGTTCTTTAGGTTTACTCTACACCATTTTTCATTTTGAGCACAATGGAAGCATTAAAACATTGAAAAACACATCCTAAGGTCTATTTACTACCTTGGCCGAAATGGTCCATATGATACACAACCAAGAAAACACTTCAAAAATCAACTCACAACCACTTGCAACTACTAGGATCTAACATGCTTTGAAGTGTTCTAGCAAGTGTGATCAAGAAAACTTCTTTCCCTACCATATATGCCTTTTGTCCAGAACCCAAAGAAGAGAGGAAACAGAAATTTTCAACCATATAAAGAAAGAAAATAAGGCAAGGATCCATTTAGAACCAAGAACTAACCTTGAACCCTTGGTTGTATGATCAAGTTGGTAGTTTTTCCTCCTTGTTTCTCTTTGAACTCTCTCTTTTCTCTCTTGGTTCCCTCTTGGATGAAATAACATTTGAATATTAGGGGAGATGAACTTGTTTAATGAGCCAAAATATTCCAACCACCATCATAAATGAAATTCCAAGTATCATTACCCTCTTTAATCTTACTTTCTCTTTCATAATTAACTAAATCCAAATGAAATTAGTTACCAAAAGTCAAAATCCTCTCCATTTGAGGAATGAAACTTGGCAAGTTCAAATCCTCTCCAATAGGGGCTTGACACATGGCTAATTATGAACCATTTGAATTGCAAGACTCTAGTCTTGCGTTATCGGTGTTCTTTGACTCCGGGTTTAATTTCTTTTCTATAATTACAGTATTCTGGCCTCTGTAATTATTTTCTGTCAAATCCATAATCTATTCTCCTTATTTTTATCTTTCCAAATTGCCCTCTTTGTCTCAAAATTAATTTCCCAATAATTAAATAAAAATGAAAACTAATTTTCTTCTCTTTAGTGATTTTTCCACTTTTCAAAGGAATTGAGAAAAATCTTGTATACTTGAGGGTCTTCTTTTAATTCCGTAATCTCTTATAATTACTTGGGATATCATAGGAATTTTTTTGGGATTTTATTCTTCTTAAAAATATTTATTTGGAATTTTCCAAATAAAGGACCTTAAACTAGCTTAAATCGCCCTTAAATTCCTTTGTAATTTCTCTAAGGGTAATTTAGTCATCAAAACAATTTTATAATCCCATAAAATTCTCAAGAAACATTTTTCTTATTTTTTCTTAATTTTTTGAGGCTTGGAAATATTTTTCCATAATTATTCTTGACCAATTTTCCTTAATTAGTCAAACTTTTCATAATCGACTTGGAAAAATTATAATAATTATTTTCCACCAAAATTCTTCTATTTTTCCTTGTCACTTTTGACCCTTAATTATTTAGGAATATTTCTTATTCCTAATTACCCTATTTCCGGATGTGACACTATCAATCAGAGGATGCCTAAAGAGCCTTACCCAAATTGGTACTATGGGATAAAGGAAAGAGTTTATGCTTTTCCTCCAGGAAATTATATGAGTTATGAGAAGATTTAGGTTGGCCAGATCATCAGTGTTCTAGTGTGGCATCCAACCAGGTAAGGGAGGTTGATTTGCACGATGATGTATGAAGACACAATAAGGTAGGATCTGGTATATGGCCAGTACCCAGACCAAGGAACAATGACAACAAAGCGTGTCCTAGTAGAATAAGGATATTACCTCCAAAGAAGATGTTATTGCTAGTACCTAAAGAATTCAATACAATAGAGGACCTGATTAAGGAATTCAAGTTTTGGGGCAGGCATATCAAGAGAAATAAGAATCAATATGCCACAGTCTACCTTGATTTCTTTCATCAGATCATACTGCTACATGCAGCTGTGACTAAAGAGGGCCAGACCCTGGATGCAAATGTATGGGGTGAGCACTACTATCTGCCCTCCCAAATATCTGGATTTAGCAGGCCACTATACCAGTTATATGTGAAAGTATGGATGGATACACTTTTGAGCAGTCAATAGATGTCTTAGAAAACTTTGATATTTCTACTTTTCCTTTTCCTGATCAGTTCTAGATGACTATACTATACATATGTGACTTTTGGGATAACTGGTTGTGATTGTTAGACTTTGCTTCTACTGATATATGTAAATATAAATGTTATATATAAAGGTTAGAGGTTATATATATATATAATGATGTTGTCCCTTTTATAGTCAAAACAATACAACAAGTATGGTGAGAACAAGACATAATGCACAGGTACGGGAGGAACAAAATAGACCCTCTGTCGATCCGATTCAAGTAATAATGAATTGATTAGATGAACAAAAAAAGATAATGCAAGAAAAACGGGCAGCTTAAGGTCGTCATGAACAAGAAAGAGATATGTTGGATTTAAATGTTTTGATGATAACAAATTAAGTTTTAAGTTTCTCTAAATATCTGCTATTTTAATCGATCAAATTATCGACCATCACTTAATTGAATATGCGTTAGATAATTGTTAGAGTAATATGTGATCATTTACTACTATGATTAATCAATCACGTTTTAGATAATTCACTGTGATAGATAACTTGTTAGATAAATAGGTTAATCGATTACTAATAGAAATGTTTGAGTGCAAGATATTGCAACAAATTATCGATAATTGGTTGATTGATAGGCTGTCAGAGAAAGGTTCAACTTCCTTTGTCTTGTAACAAAAGGTTTATTGATCACTTGATCGATCAAGAGGTAATCGATAATGACTTAGATAATTAGTAAGTTTCCTTGACTTGGTTACTGAGTCAAATAGTTTATGAATTATCCATCACTTTATCAATCATTAGTTTATCAATAACTTGTTCTAACATTGATTGACAAATCACTTCTGGTTAATTGATAATGTATTTTGTCAAATTGTTCTCTGTTATATTACAAAATAAGGTTTTCACAGTCAATGAACGATCACGTCATCGATCATAGTTTTATCAATCATTTAATCGATCATTATCATATCCATCTACATCATTTCATCAAGACTTTTTCATATCACTAGTTCGATCAAAGCCTTACTCTGGTATTTTCCAAATCAAACTTTTTATAGTCTTTAGTCGATTAGTTAATTGATTATCTATTAATTGATCATCAACTTATCTTTGTACATAATGGTCTAAGTCTTCTTGAACTATTTTTTCATGACTTGTTTGATCAAACCTTTATCAATCAAGTATCAAATCATTATGTTTAAAAGAGATTCTCACAATAACTCAGGATTATCGATGAGATGTTGGATCAAGCTATTATCGATCATTTGTTCAATTAATGCATCAATTCATCACTCAAACAACTCTTCAGTATGATTTTTCATTAAACATATTTTCATTTTATCTTTAAGCTTTTCTCAGCCTTCTTTAATCATATTATTTTCTTTTCAAGGAAATGAAGGCATATAAAGTTGGAAGAAATAAACCTTGCACAGAATTAAAAAGAACTTCACTTGCTAAGATCACTTTGTTTGTATTTCACCACTTATCGATCATTTGTTCTACCATTGTATGATCTATAATGAATTCATAAATGCATATATCTGTTAAGTCTAGTGCTTTGTAATTAGTCGATAATGTGATCGATCAAAGGATTATCAATCAAAACATTAATCAAGTGAGTTCATCTTACTTTCTGAATATTTGATGATTGATTCTATGTTTTTTTTTATGTATCAATATTAAGAATCATCACCTTGTCCTTTATTCATTTATATTTACTTGAAGAAGAAAGCTTACTTGTGCTAAGAGACCTCTGCAAATTACAAAGTACAATAGATAAATTATAGGCTTAAACCTACTATGCTAGAAGCATTTATCACGAAGAACCATTGTAATTGCCAAGCACACACAAGCAATCTTCTAACGGCTAAAAGCTCTTCAGTCTAACAGATAACTGAAATACTTCAACTATAAATGGCACAAAGAGCATTGAATGAAATATTGAATGCATGAACTACCAACTGTTGAAATTCCTTGTTGCATTCAATACTCTGTTTTTCTTGGACTGAACTTTAGTGTTTATCATATATATACTCTGTAAGAGAGTTTCTTATATCTTTTACCCAATTCTGAGAGTAACTCAAAAGTGTGAACTCTTGAGGGAATTGTAACCTTACGGGTAGTAAGGTGGAGTGATTGAGAGAGATTCAATTACTATATTGAGGTACTAAGAGCTTGTTCAATCTTGGGGATTTAGTGAAAATCTCAGAGGCGCTCTGAGGACTAGATGTCACATCTTAATTTTTAGGTCTAGAAGTCCTGAAAATAACCTAAAGAAGGTAGGCTACTAAGCCCCTTTAGAGCAGAAGTCCCAAAGATGAGAAAGGAAGTCAAAGTAGTTTTAGGGACTAAATTGCAAAGTAAAAGTTTTTAGGGGCTCAAGTATAATCAACCTTAGAAGCTCTAGTAAAGTTTCAAGGGCCCAGAAAGAGAAAAGAGAGTAGAAACAAGCCAAAGGTTAAGTTAGAAATCTCGAAGAGATGGTTCTATTAAGTTAAGTCCAAGCAGGGACTAAACTGTAAATTCAGAAAGTTACAGCCAGTAGGAGTAAAAATGGAAAGTATACAAAAAATTCTAAGAAATATCTAAAAAAATGGAAAATAATATTCTAAGGATCTTTTGTGAAGAGAAATGACAAAAATACCCCTAAGGCAGCTTAAATAGAATTTATGAATTTATGGCCAATAAAAAGTATATTGTTTGAGGTAATTATTTAAAATAGCAAGAGACCTCAAAAATGTATAAAAAAATGTGATTAAATATTTGAAAGGATTTGCTAATTTATAAAATTAGTCTCATAACCAAAAGGCTAATGGAATGGCTTTAATAAATTAAAAGGCTGATTATACTGATAAAAAGGCATTTTAGTAAATGAATTTTATGCAAGGCTTAAAGGAAGCGTTATCACCTGAGAAAATTTATAGATATTCGCTAGAATAAAAGAGAAATTATGGAGTAGACAAAAGAATTTTTTGAGCTCCGGAAGGCCATCAAGAAAGCCGGAGAAACGTGGGCTAAGTAAATTAGGAGGAAACTTAAGGATTAAGTTTTGATCCAATAGCTAGGATTTGTTAGAATTACGGTTATGATGATAACAAATTAAGAAATCTGTGTTGATCGATTAGGTATTATCTATAACTTCATAGATAATATTTCTGTACAAACAGGTAACTAAGCAGAAACATTGATCGATAACTTGATAATAATATTTCTGTACAAACAAGTAACTAAGTAGAAACATTGATCGATAACTTGATAGATAATATTTCTGTACAAACAAGTAACTAAGCAGAAACATTGATCGATAACTTGATAGATAATGCATTGATCGATCATTGTTAACTCAGTTATGTATAAAACTCTGCAGAAAATCATCGATCAATTGATCAATAACCTAATGATCGAATAGTTGTCAGATAATGGGACAAGTCTGGTAAATATTTATCGATCACATGATCGATAATTAAGTCATCGATGAAAAGACAGATAAATAGTAAAGCCCTCTACTCACTTTATGTTTTGTCTTAATCACCATTTATCGATTACATTATCGATCAATGGTTTTTTGATGACTTGTTCTGTCTTTGCTTCATAACCTACCTGTTTATTGCTTTGTTCAAGATTGCTATCAAAGCCTTTTATCAATCACTTGATCGATCAGTACTTTATCGATCAAATGATCGATCATCATTATCCTACTGATTGAGCTCAAATTATTCTTATCTTTTTATTACATTATCCATTGTTTTGTTGCATTTTCTGGCTCTTTTGGCTATAATTGAGCTTATTTTAGGTCAAGAGTCCTTGCATTGAGTTAGTGTCTTTTTAAGAGTAAAATCATCATAATTAGTTATTAATTGTATTCAATTAATTTCTAGGACAATTGATGTCTTAAATTGTTGCTTTTCAGTGTAGAAAACCTGAGATTGGAGCCAAGGTTGAAGATGGCACATCCAGTATTATGGTAATTCGAAATAAGGAATATTCCTAAATAATTGAGGGTCAAAAATAATAAGGAGAAATAGAAGGATTTTGGTAAAAAATAATTATTATGATTTTCCAAGCCAATTATGAAAAGTTTGACTAATTAACGAAAATTGGTCAAGAATAATTATGAGAAAAAATATTCCAAGTCATAGAAATTGAGGGAAAAATAAGGATAATATCCTTGAGAATCATATGAGATTATAAAATTAGTTTTAAGGTCAAATTACCCTTAGAGAAATTACAAAGGAATTTAAGGGTGATTTAGCCTAATTTAAGGGCTTTTATTTGGAAAATTCCAAATAAATATTTTAAGGAGAATAAAGGTTCAAGAAAATTCCTATGATATCTCAAGAAATTATAAGAAATTATGGAATTAAAAGAAAACCCTCAAGTACCCAAGATTTTCCCTAATTTCTTTGAAAAGTGGAAAAATCCGTAAGAAAAGGAAATTAATTTTTCCTTTTATGTTAATTATGGGGAAATTAATTTCGAGACAAAAGCAGGCAATTTAGAAAGATAAAAATGAGGAGAATAAAATAGGACTCTGATAGAAAATAATTACAGAGGTTAGAATACTGTAATTATAGAAAAGGATTCAAACCCGGAGTCAAAGTGCACCAATAAAGAGCTTTGCATTTTGAATGATCCTCATTGAGCCAAGTGTCAAGCCCTTAATGGAGAGGATTTGAAATTGCCAAGTGTCATTTTCTAAATGGAGAGGATTTTGACTTCTGGTAATTAATTTCATTTGGATTTAGTTAATTAAGAAAGAGAAAGAAGGAACCAAGGGGGTAGTGACACTTGGATTAGCATTAATGGTGGTGGTTGAGATATTTTGAAGCATTAAATGAGTATTTTCTCCCCTAAAATCAGACCTCTATTTTGTGCAAGCCATAGCCAAGAGAGAAAAGAGAGTGCTTCAAGTAGAACCAAGGAAGAACTAAGAAGAAAGATAGCATCTTGGAGCACACAAGTGAGATTCAAGATTAGTTTTTGGTTCTAAGTTGTTCCTTGCCTTGTTTTCTTGCTTTGTATGGTTGGAAATCTTGTTTCTCCTCTTCTTTGGGTGCTGGATGAAATGATGATGGTGTAGGGGAAGGAGTTATGTTGCTCAAATATGGTAAAATACTTCAAAACATAAAAGATCCAAGTGGTTACAAGTGATTTTAGGGTGCTTTGGAAGTGTGTTCTTTATTGTGTATTGTAAGGAGCATTTCGTTTTTGACACTAAATGGCCCCTAGGATGAGATTTTCAATGTTTTGATGGTTCTATGGTGTTTAAAATGGAAAAACATGTGGGGATAAGGCAAGAAAGGATTTTTAAACCCTATGGAAAACAAGTTCAAATGCAAAGAGCAAAGATGGAACCTTTATGAAGCAAGAGTATTTTTGAGTTATGTTCTTGCTTTTGGTTGAAATGGATAATGATTCTTGTTGTCATTTTTATGGATTATCATGCTAGGTTTTGACCTTTGTGAAGAAAAAGAAGAGAATCAAAGAAAGCACAAATCTTTGGATCAAGGTAGCAAGTTAAACCTAGCTACTACCACTAACTGGCATTGTTGATTATTGTATGGTTAATTGCTATTATTATGGTTGAGCTCTCTTGATTGTTATGTGGCTGCTCTTTATAGTATCTTGCTTTGGCCTTTGCATGATTGAGTTTGCCAAATGATAAGCATGTTAGTTCATCAATAGTAGCTAATGTGATTATGCATAATAATGATGCTTGCGTAGTGCTATAGTTGGTTAATTTGCTACTAGGATTTTCAAAAATCTCATCCCCCAAAAATAATGTAACATTTTAGGTTCTAAATCCTCCAAGGGAAAGCTACAGATTGAAGGCTAATTTGTGGGGTTTAGCCACAAAAATTCATGAGCTCATTTTGGTTATGTAAATATTAAACTAACAGTGCTGGAAGCACACTGACACTGACTGGTTCACATGAATTTTTGATTATGTTCCTGAATGCGTTTAGTTATGAAATTTGGCATGATGAAAGATAACGTCCTGAAATTCAAATTGATATGTAATACGTTAAAAATGGCCCAGTATAAGATTTATAATGATTTTTCAAAGTTAATGGTCAGAATCTAGGAATCAGGGTTTTTGGCAAATGGACAGTGTTGCTTTTCTCAAAAACCTGATGCTTTTTCATAAGGAATTGGACAATAAGATTATTTTTCCTTGAAATAGGACTTAAATAGATTTAATTATAATTTTAAACCACCCCAATTGGATTTTTGTAGAATAAGTTATGAATTTTTAAAGTTGGGCCAGAAAAACTGGATTTTTACTCGATGAACAGTAAAAATCCGAAATTTAGCGTTTTTGTGGTCAAAAGTGGTTTTAAATGAAACCAAAGTGGATCCAATAGTAAGGTGTGACAAAAGACTCAAGGTACACAAAGCAAAGAGGAGCCTCTACCATTGTTCACCGTAGCGAACCCACCCTTCGTCATGATGAACCCCTCGTATCGGCACATTTAGACCCGACCATTTCGAGAAAAATTGACTTGCCCACTTCCATGAACCAATCCAGACACATCATATCTGGGTTAGAAACCCTATTTTTGGTATGAATGAAGTCAAACACGGATATTTAGCCACCATCCGCGTTTTTCTCTTCATCTTCTCTCATCTCTCCCACCAGAACCCTAATCCCTCACCTTCCACTGTCATTTTCATCCATGGGCAACACTGAGTCAATTTCAATGGAGATGTTTCTGCACACCATGAGTGGCTAGGCTTCCTCTAGCTCTTAAAGATGGATGATTGGTGTAACACCTTATGTTTATACCAATTAACTTTCCTTGCGGAAGCATTTGGAATCACTTTTGAAGGCTACAATTGATGAAAAATCAAGTTTGAAAATTTTCATTTACGGGTTACTATTCATTGTCACCTTAAAATGTGACAAACTTCGAAAATTCATAACTAATTGTAGAAAAATTGAAATTGAGTGATTCCAAGTTCTACAGAAAGCTCTTTGGATAAAATTTTGAGGAAAAATAGTTTCTGAACTGATTTCCTTGAAATTCGAGCTCAATTTCCTTTGAAAAAATTACTGTTCATTTGGTCATTTTCGGATTTTACTGTATTTTTGCCTAACTTTGCAAAGGCATAACTTTCTGCTCGGTTATCGGAATCGGGCAAACTACCCCTCATTTTAAAGAGAAACATCAGATCTCTTTGCTTGCCAAATCTTATGACCTAACTCACTCGTTTGATAGGTCAAACTGGAGCTACAAACTCATTGCTCCAGGACTTACGTTTTATCCCTTAACATCTCTTTAATTCTTTTTATTTCTTTGGCATACATAACATCTCTTTCCCGTTCATGCTCATACACTTTCATTCATGCCATAAATATTATGATTAAATACATGGCATCATTGACATCCATAACATAGTTTACAAAATAGGAGAATTATACATATATCAACAGTCTCATCCATTAACAAGAATAATTCTCCGCTTACTTCTCCTTGCTTCTCATGCCATTATTGCCCATCATTGACTGACCTAAATGGTTGGTTAGGGAGGGGTGAGATTCGGGAGAATCTCAGTAGCAAACACTACCCATAAGCATGCAAGACATAATGCACATGCATGACATGTTATAACATTAACACATGAATGCCATGGAAAGTAAGCTAAAGCATTTCATGCTTCCATAACATATTGCCAAGGCAAAACATAACATAAACTTGCAAACATAACTTTGCAAACATTTCATCATAGCTTAGTCACATCATGGCAACACAATCACATCATGCAAGCATACATATCAAGCACACAGTATAGGTAAGTTCACTACCTTGTAACATGGCTTTCCCCTTGCTTTTCCTTTGGTTTCCTTGCCTTTCCAACCATGTGGACATTCCGTCAACATCACCAAACATCCTCTTGGATGTTCCAAAGGTCCTAAACATAGTCACATTGATCATACAAACCATTAGGACCACTAGATTACATAAAGTTCAAGACTAGCTTTCTTGAACCTCAACCCTTTCTCTTAGTCTTAGGGTTTTCTTTCCAACTTTTCTAACATAAATCTTATCATTTCCCATCCTTAAGATCCATTTCTTGTCAATTAGGACCACTTTAGATGGCCTTAGATTCAAGAATACCAAATCTGGAAATTTTGCTTCGCGGGTACTGTTCACGCAGAATTTTCAGAATTTTTGCTCAACTTTGAAAATTCATAATTAATTCTAGAAAACTCCAAATTGAGTGCTTCCAAGTCTCACTGAAATATCCTTAAGTTAACTTTAAATGAAAAATAGTTTCAGGAACCAGTTCTACGCCGAACAGTACCGGAACTGTACGGAACTCGAAACTCTTCCAAAAGTTCAACACTGTTTCCAGATTTCAAACCCTAACTTTGAAAAATCACCATAAATCGTACACATATCCAAATGAAGTGTTCTACCTATGGATTTAAAGCTCACAGAGTTTACTTTAAGCATGCAAAATTTCAGAATCAGATACGCACATTAACTAATCCGAAATAGGCATAAAATCAGGTGCTATAACCACCACATACCGTGTTTTAGAGTTTGATCTGGCTTGGAACCACTTGGCCTTTCTTTCTCCCTCTTCTTTCTCTCTCTAGAAACCATTTTGCAAGAGCTTCCCCATGGATTCCTTATGCTTGGACGAAATGGTAGGGAGAGGAGGGGGTATTTATAGAAAAACAGACTGAATCTGGACCGTTGATCTTAAAAATACGTGGCTCGATCTGGACCGTCCATTTTCTCTTTTGATCTTACGGTGACAAGTGTCCTATGACATCATGCTTACCTTATCATGATGACATCATGCTTACATCATCAAGCCACATGTCTTTAATCTGACCGCACACGTGCCTTGCATCCGACCGTACATGTGTCTTCCATCTAGCCGTACACGTAATATTTTCTTTTTCTCATCTAACCGTACACTTGTCACTTTTATGTCCTTTCATCATTTATGGCATTAAAATAGGGAGAAAATAAATGGAAATTCGTGCAAAAATATCTCCTTAATTATTTCTCCACCTATCAAGCCAATCTTGCACCATATCAGATACTTTTCGGGTCCTGACTTACCCTGTACCACCAGGACATGTTCTGACACTATTTCTCATCTTAATTAAGTACATATATGGTGCCACCTTAGAGGAGCATAGATGAAAATAATTAGCTCTACTGACAGGCTACTTAACCTTACTGAGTCATGCAGTAGAGATTTCGCTATAATGGGTAGACAAAAGATTGTCTAAAATATTCCCATACTGCGTTCTGATTTTTATGCTGTCCATAAATATCTTCTGGTGACTCAGCATGATGACTCGTAGGTGTCATGATTATGCTTGATGACTCAGCATGATGACTCGTCGGTGTCATGATTACGCTTGATGACTCAGCATGATGACTCGTCGGTGTCATGATTACGCTTGATGACTCAGCATGCTGACTCAGTATCGTCATGATGGCTCTTAGATATTTTCTTTGGTTTTGTCTCCTATTTAGGGGACAAAATTATTTAATATTTGACTGGAGCATTTTATTCAATCTAGAGCTCCAAAAATTCATCCAAAAATATCATAAAATTCCTAGAGAAAATTTGTGAATTTTCTCAGGTCATAACTCAACCTGTAGCCCCACTTAAAAATCATTCTTTAAAATGCCCTTTTTCGGCATAACTGGCTTTCAAGAATTCTTAAAACCATTCTGCTGGCCTTTTGGGGACGAGACTAATTTTATAATTTTCTATAGTCTCTTAACTCGTGAATCCCATTTTTACTTACATTTCTGAGGCCTCCTGATGACTCAAATAATTAAATCTAGCTTTATACCTCAAAACGAGCCATAAACTTATAAATTCTTTTTAAGTTACCTCAGGGGTATTTTCATCATCTCTCTTCACAAAAGAGTCTTAGAATATTATTTCCCATTTTCTGGGATTTTCTTAGAATTTTCTAAGTACTTTCCATTTTTACCCCTGATGGCCGTAACTTTCTGAATTTACGGTTTTACCCCTGCTTAGGCTCAACCTCATAAAACAATCTCTTTGAGGCTTCTAACTTAATCTTTGGTCTGTATCTAGCCTCTTTTCTCTTTCTGGGCCTTTGAGACTTTACTGGAGCCTCTAACTTTGATTACCCTTTAGCCCCTTAAAACATTCACTTTGCAGTTTAGTCCCTAAAACTGCTTTAACTTTCTTTCTCATCTTTAAGACCTCTACTAAAAAGGGGTCTGGTAGCCTATCTCATTTAGGCTATTTCTGATACTTCTAGGTCCAAAAATCAGGATGTTACAATTGGCATGAGTTCTAAGAGCTTAAAAAGGGGAGTTTCAGTCTCATCTTAGTTTTAGCTATTTATTTATGAATTCCTAGGTCTAGGATTTGTAAATTCTTAGTGAAAGACTTTGATTGATATGTAATCATTAGTTGATGATTCATATTTGTAGTTGGATTGGTTAATGTTGGATTTCATGCTTTAATATATGTAGTTACATATATGTTCTTTGTAGCTTTATTGATTCTCTTCATCTTGCATGGTCATGTTTTGATGATGAGTTGATTTTCTGTTGTATTGAACCTTTTGCATTAATCATTCTTAATTACACAGTAGGGAAGCTTAACAATGTTTTCATTAATGAGTTCATTAATGTGAGCATTGGACTCAATCAGTTATTGAGGTTGTTATTAAGAAAACCTAATGAATTTATAAAACTCCCACATCTTAAGAGAACTATGATTGCCAAGAATCCATTTTCAAGAGGTTTTATCAATTGATTCAGTACTTGATTTCCATCCATTTCATCTTAATCTCCCAAAAAATCCAAAAATACATTTACATTCTTTTGCATTTTATCTTAATTACAAGTCTCAATGAAAATCCCCAGCCTTTTCCAACTCAATTTGCATAACCATGGCATTTAGTTAATCTAGGATCATAATTTCGGCTCCATAAGTGAAACGACCCAAGGTTGTGCCTATAGTACAATCCTTGGATTAATTTTGAAATTGGCCCCAAGGTGTAAGCAAAGACAAGTCAAGGCGATTTTCACTTACTGTTTTAGTGTGATAAGTTATTTTTTGATCACTTGATCGATAATCTAATTATCGATAAAATGATCAATCATCCAATCTTCTGAGACCTTCTTTTTCACATAACGTGATTGATCAAATTCTTTCTTGGTTTTTATGAATTAAATCTTTTAGATATTGTTTTATCGATCACCTGATTGATCAATCCTTAATCAATCATCTATTTGATAAATTATACAGTCTGATTTTTTCTCTTAGAATATTTTTCTTGATCTTTTATCGATAAAATACTCGATCATTACTCCTTGGAAATCTATTTCTACCACTCAGCTTTATCGATAACATGATCGATCAAATATCTATCAATCACTTGATCGATCATTTACTTATTTCAGCTAGTTACAGTAACTATCAAAATACGTTGATTATTTCTCTTCGAGCTTTTCTCAGCCTTCTTGATTACCTTAATTCTCTATTTGAAGGATCTCAAAATAGAAAGTGATCTTGAGACTGTTCTTTACATGTTTTTCTGAAGTCATTCTTTTCACTTTTCGATCACTTGATCGATCAATGATTAACCCATCTCTTAATCCATAAATATAGTCACTGGTTTTAAAAGTTCTCACTTTGAATGATTGATAACTTGATCAATCAATCAGTCATCGATCATGACTTCAATCAAGGATGCTCATTTCGTGTTCAATACTGTCAACTACTAATTGATTCCATTTTTCAATAAATCAATATTCATTTGTTTAGTTGTGTTCTTGAGTCTCACTCTACAAGGAAAACTTATTTGATTAAAGTATTGTTACAGATTATGGAGAAAAGTTCAACGGTTATCCAACGGTTGCTTAGTAGCCTGTAACCTACCATGTTAGAAGCATTAATAGTGAGAACCGTTGCAACTGGAAAAACACGCAACTGAACTCTCAATGACTAGAAGCTCTTCTGTCTAACAGTTACTAAACTTCCTTAACTATAAAAGGCGTGAAGAAGCATTGAATGCAAGAATTGAATACGTGAGCTACCTTCTGCTAATAATTTACTATTGCATTCAATACTCTGTTCTTGATAATATTGAGCTTCAGCGATTCTCATTTATTTACTCTACGAGAGAGCTTTATCTATCATCTTCAATGACTTTTTGAGTGAAACTCAAGAGTGTGGACTCTTGAGTGGGTTTGTAATCTTATGGATAGTAAGGGGGAGTGATTGAGCGAATCAATTATTGTACCACGGTACCAAGAGCCCGATTAATCTTGGAGCATAGTGAAATACTCAGAGGTATTCTGAGGACTGGATGTAGGTCAAGTGGTTAAGACCGAACCAGTATAAATTCTATGTCCACTCTCTACGGTGAAATCACTCTAACTCACGCTCTCTGTTTCTATTTAGCTTACTATTTTAATACACAAGATTTTATAACTCACCCAATTCACCTCCCTCTTGGGTGAGACTGCCACTAATAGGATTTAATCTCCTTTCTCCTCTAGAAAATTTGTGACACTTGGCACCTTCTAGAAGAATGATGTAAGGATGATGCAAAAATGCACTTGAAGTTCTAAGATTGCCCTTACTCTTTCTATTAGCCATCAAGGGCATTTTAATCCATTTAAGCCAAAGTTTTGACTATAAAGAGAGCCTCTCCTCCCCCTCCATTTCGGTCAACATGAGAATACTAGGAGAAACTCTTGCAATTTTGTTTCATGAAGGATAATCAAGAGGAGGACACCTACCTTTGATCAACCAAGCTTGGATCTAAGGTTAGTAGGTTGTTCTATGTTGTTTCTTGCTTTGTATTCTTGAGTTTAATGGTTGAAAAATATGAAATCCCCTTAGGGGAGGTGCTGGCCAAAATTAATAAGAGTTAGGGGAGGATGATTTTGATGTTAAATTTCGTTAGAACACATTGATTAGAGGTTGTTTCAAGTTGATCTATGTTGAAATTAGAAGAATTATATGAATGGTTGTTGGGTATAGTATTCAGCCAATATGAGATCTATATCATAGGATGATATTTTTATAGTTTTGATGCTTTCATTGTATTTAAAATGAAAAATGGTGTAGGGTAAACCTAAAGAACAAGCATTGGAAGCATTTGACTTAAAGTTAGAATTTTTGGATTTCAAACCCTCCTATTCGGCCAACACTGTTTCTTGGAGAAGGAGTTTTCTTTTTATTAATCTAAGCCTATATTTGGATTTTTTGGGCAAAATTGTGTAGGATTAGCCTAAGAGAACAATTTTTACAAGGTTAGAACATAAATCCAAAAATTAAGAGAGAAAAGGGTTAAGTTTAAGAAGGTTAGTCTTAAACTTTATTTTATCTCTTGGTCCTAATAGATTGTATTATCAATGTGATTATACTTAAGATCTTGAAATATCCAAGAGGATGTTTGGTGATGTTGACTGAATGCCCATATGGCTGGAAAGTCAAGGAAGTCAAAGGAAAAGTAAGAGGAAAGCCTGAGGTGCAAGGTAGTGAACTTACCTATTGTCATTGCTTGATGTTGTATGCTTGTGTGTTGCTGTGTACATGTTATTTGAATGTTATTATGACATGTTTTAGCTACTGTAATTACTATTCATGATGAGTAAATTATGTCTGCATGGCCATGCATCAAGAAGTTAGCTTTGAGCATGCTAATATGCCACTAATTAGCAAGAGAATAAACAAGTTGCATATAGTACATTAGCATCCATCTAGCATGATTAATATGGTATTGTTTGCCACTGAGATTTTCCCGAATCTCACCCCCTCCCTAACCAACCATTTAGGTCAATCAATGAGGGGCAATAATGGCATAAGAAGCAAGGAGAAGAAAGTGGAGAATTATTGATGTTAATGAATGAGTTTATGTTTAATGTATAATTCTTCTATGTTGTAAATTATATTTATGAATGCCTTGATGCAATTTATGTGCATAGAATGCTCATGGCATGTATGAAAATTTATGAGTATGAATGGGAAAGAGTAAACACACGTTATGTATGCCAAAGAAATAAAAAGAATTAAAGCAAGCAAAGGTGAAAGGATAAAATATAGCTCTTGGAGCAGTTAGTTTCGAGCTTCAGTTTGACCTATCAAATGAATAAGGTAAGCTACGAAATTTGGCAAACTTATAGTAAACATCTTAAGCTTTAAAATTAGAGATAGATCACCTCAATTGGATGAGTACACAAGGAGATACAAATTTCTAAAGTTGAGATACAGAATCTGAAAGTTCCAGATTTTACCAAATGAACAATAATTTTTATCCAATAAAATTTATGAATTGAACATGGATAAGTCTAATTGGATATTTTTTTCCTTAAAGAGCATTGAAAGAGCTTTCTATAAAATTTTAGAACACCTCCATACGATTGTTTTAGAACTAGTTATGATTTTTTAAAGTTGGACCTCTAATCTAAAAATGTGTGGTGAACAATAATTCTACGTAAATCAGCGTCCAGTTACGTTTTTATGAGCTTAAGGCCATCCAAAGTGGTCCAAAATGGCTCTAAATAGACTCTAAGGTATGATATAAGTAAGATGTGATACTAGACATAGGTCAAGTGGTTGAGACCGAACAAGTATAAACCCCTATGTTATCCTTCTTCAGTGAAATTTTCCAAACTCATCTCCACTATTTTATTTGTTCATTTAGTTCATTAAGTTAAATTTTTCTATTTCACCTAATTCACCCTCCTCTTGTGTGAAGCTACCACTAACATTTGATGTTAAAGAGATCAAATGGTAGGATTTGGAGATAGTGTGCTACCCGAAGGATGTTCAACAACAAAACCGCTAGGCTTTAACAGAGAAAAGTTCGCCTTCTCAAAAATGAGGATGAATTTTTTTATAAAAGCCACTAAGTATGGTCTATGGAATGTGATAGAGCACAGGAACTATGTTTTGATGAAGGCAGTAGACAATCAATGAGTTCCCAAGAGTCCCAACAAATTTGATGACGAAGACAAAAAGCTCATTCTGCTAAATGATAAAGCAATCAACATGCTAACCTGAATATTGAGCCAGAGAGAGTACTTCTGGGTTTTAATCCTGGAAACAACAAAATAAATGTGAGAAGCTCTAGAGATTGCTTATAAAGGAACAACTAGAGTGAAACAAAGCAAAATAAATACTCTCACCACAGAGTTTAAACTTTTCACAATGAAAGACGGAGAAAGCATCTAAGACATTGAAGTTAGGTTCTCACACCTTATTAATCATCTGAATGCTCTCAACAAAAAGTAAGCCAAGAGGATCAAATAAGAAAGATACTTGACAGACTCACCAAAGAATAGGAACTGAAGGTGACGGCTATTGAAGAAATGAAAGGAGAATTAATTGGGTCAGTTGCGGTACTCTTTGGAAGTTTGGCAGAATATGAAAGTAAGCAAAATATAAGAAGAAGATGAATGAGAAAAATCACAAAGGCATTGCTCTCAAAACTCAAGAGAGTGAAAAAGATTATGAGGAAGATTTGGAGGATGAAGAAATGGGTCTCATAGTCAAAAGAGTCAAAAAGTTCTATAGGAACAAAGCTGGAAAAAGATCCCAATCAAAACGTAAAGCCTCAACATCTCAAATTGGCTCCAAAGATATGATAATATGCTTCAAATGCAAGAAGCCAAGACATATCAAAGCAGATTGTCCACAATTGTCCAGATTAAAAGATAAAGATAAAAAGAAAGAGAAATTTAGAAAGAAGGCATTCGTCACATCAATCTAGGAGATAGTTCATATGAATAAGATGAAGTGATGATGAGGAAGCTACCAACATCTGTCTCGTGGCACAAGAAAACAAAGATTAATTCAGATACTGATGAGGTATGTCTCAAGGCATCCAAAACAAACAAATGATACATTGACAGTGGATGCTCCAGACATATGACTGGTGACAGTGACAAATTCTCAACAATTAAACCCAAAGAAGGTGGTAAAGTGAGCTTCAGTGGGAATCAATCTTGAAGAATAGCAGGAATTGGATAAGTAGCAAGTGACAAAGGAATGAAAGTCGAAGATGTGTACTATGTCGAAGGATTGTGCCATAACCTACTTAGTGTTAGCTAAAGTACCGACAAGACGAACTGGGTAATATTCGATTCAGAAGAATGCCTGATCATTAGCAAAGATGACCTGCCACTCAAAAAGGAAGAGTTGAATGTGAAGCTAAGAGCTCCAAGGGACAATAACTACTATACTATCCAAATTGATTCTAAACTCTCTGAAAACTACTTTGTTAGTAAAAATGAAGAAAGTTGGCTTTAGCATAAATGTCTTGCTCATGTTAATATGAATAAGCTTTCAAAATTAACAAAGAGGGATTTAGTTATTGGTTTACCTAAAATTCATTTTGAACATGACATTATCTGTGATGCTTGTTAGAAAGGCAAATAAACAAAGTCTTCGTTTAAATCAAAGAAGACAGTCTCAACTGAGAGACCACTCCAAATGCTTCACATGGATTTGGTTGGTCTGTCAAGAGTCAAGAGTTTTGGTGGAAACTTATATACTCTTGTGATAGTTGATGACTATTTAAGATTTACTTGGACTCTGTTTCTTTCCTCTAGAGATAAGACATTTAATGCTTCATTATTTTAGCTAAAAAGGTCCAAAATGAGAAAGGTATTTTTATTGTATTAATCAGGACTGATCATGGAGGAGAATTCAAGAACAACAAATTTACTGACTACTGTGATAAACATAGGATCAACCACAACTTCTCAGCACCAAGAACACCTCAACTAAATAGAGTTGTGGAAAGAAAGAACAGAGTGCTCACAGAGATGGCCAGAGCAATGCTAAATGAAAAATGAATCTCTTATTCTGGGCAGAAGCTATGAGTACAGCTTGCTACATCTCTAATAGAGCATACATCAGAACACTACTTAGGAAGACACCGTACGAGCTTTACAAAGGAAGAAAACCAAATCTAGCACATCTAAAGATCTTTAGGAGCAAATGTTACATCCACACGACAACAAAGAAAATCTCGGTAAATTCAATCCTAAAGCTGATGAAGGTTTATTTCTAGGATATTCTAATCACAGTAAAGCTTACAGAGTTTTTAATAAAAGAACTTTTACTATTGAAGAATCAATTCATGTTGTGTTTGCTAAAACTGAGTCGATTTTGAAATCTTTAGATGACACTGAGATTGTTCAAAGTTTTAAAAAATTGAGTCTAAACAAGTCTTCAAACAAAATGCCTTCTGTAGAAAATAATGAGAATAAAGATGATCAAATTGAAACATTTTCTCAAGATAATCCAGATCAACCTAAGGCTTGGAGACATAACATAAACCATCCTCTTGAACAAGTCATTGGTGAAGTCAATGAAGGGGTCAAAACCTGGAGACAAGTATTCAATGAAGTGCATTTCTCAGGCATTGAACCAACCAGTGTTGACAAAGCTCTATTTGATAAATTCTAGATAGCAGCAAAGCAGGAAGAGTTAAACCAATTTGAGAGGAATCAAGTTCGAGACTTGGTAGTCTAGCCTAATGACCATCCAGTCATAGGCACCAAATGGGTATTCAAGAATAAGTTCGATGAATTTGTGCAAATCATCAAAAATAAAGCCAGATTAGTGGCAAAAGGCTATCATCAAGAAGAAGGTATTAATTACAAGAAAACATATGCTCTAGTAGCTATTGGAAGTTATACGAGTACTCTTAGCCTTTACCTGTATAAAGGATTTTAAACTGTATCAAATGGATGTTAAAAGTGCATTTTTGAATGGTTATATTATGGAAGAATTTTTCATTGAACAACCTCCTGGATTTAAAGATCCAAATCTTCCCAATCATGTTTACAAACTGAAAAAGGCTTAATATGGTTTAAAACAAGCACCTAGAATGTGGCATGAATGACTTAGCACTTTTCTGATAGAAAAAGGTTTTAAAAGAGGCAAAGTTGGCAATACTTTCTATCAAAAGAAATAGAAAGAATTGTTGATTGGTGCTATTAATGAAGATCTTTGCCAAGATTTTGCTAAGTTAATGCAAGGTGAATTCGAGATGTAAATGATGGGAGGATTGAACTTCTTTCTGCGGTTGCAAATCAAACAGAAGAAGAATTGGATTTCTATATCTCAATGAAATATCTCAAAGTACTCCTGAAGAAATATGGGTTGGAACAAGCCAAGAGTGCAAATACACCCATGAGCTCAACCATATCCTTGGACGTAGACGAGAATGGCAAGAATGTGAATTTGACGAAGTACAGAGGAATGATTAGTTCACTACTCTACCTCACTACAAGTAGACTAGATATCCAATTCAGTGTAAGGATGTGTGTTAGATATCAATCAGCTCCTGAGGTATCACATGAAGAAGCCATCAAGAGAATCCTCAGATATCTTATCAGAACACCAAATCTGAGAATATGGTATCCAAAGAAAGGAGCAGAATATCTAATGGGATACTCAGATGCTGATCATGGAGGATACAAAATAGACAAAAAAAAAGTACCATTGGATAATGCCAATTCCTGGGAGGCTGTCTTGTTTTGTGGTCTAGCAAGAAACAAAACACAGTAGCCATATCCTCTACAAAATTAGAATACGTTGCCACTACTACCTGTTGTGCTTAGATTCTATGGTTAAAACAGCAATTACAAGATTTGGGAATCAAATTGAAGAAAATCCCAATCCTGTGTGACAATACTAGCATAATCAGTCTGTCAAAGAATCCAGCCCATCATGCCCGAACTAAGCACATTGATGTTTGACATCACTTTATTCAGGATCATGTTCAAAAGAAAGATGTGAAGGTAGAATTCATTCCATTGAATATCAGATAGCAGACATCTTCACAAGCCTCTCAACCAACAGAAATCCAATTACTTCAGACGAGAATTGGGAATGGTAAATCCCAATGAGTTGTAAGAAATTCAACATTACTTCTTTATTTTCAGTATTTGGTTTTAATTTTTTGATGATTAGAAAGCTAACTTAAGCATCGGAGTGGATAGAAATTTGTTTTGTAGGAAACTCTGTTTTGATGCTGGAAAACAGAGGTTAACAGAGAAAGCAATGTTCGATAAAAGCGTTGATGATTTTGCTTAAAAAATAACTCAATTTATCGATCACCTGATCAATTATTGCAAGTTATTTATCAACTTATCAATCAACTAAGGGCATATGGAGGTGACAAGACGTAAAATTATGCATAACATGTTCGATAATATATTTATCAAACAAATACTCAATCAACAGCGAAGGAAACTCATTGTCAAACAAAAACGTAGCCAAAAAGCATAATCTTTATTGATCATCTTATTGAACATTACTTAGTCGATCATGTAATCGATTAGCTCAGACAGGTATGACTTCTTACTGCATATTTATCGATAACATGTTCAATCTTTGCTTGTTTGATAATGTGATTGATAATTATTCATTGTGTTCTTATTGTTCTTCAAGATTATCGATCAATTGATCGATCATGGCTTGATTGATAACTTGATCGATCATCCTAGACTTTTTTAAGTTCAGAATTTGAAATCCCCTTGTCAGTTTCAGAACCCTAACTTGATAATCGTCATCTCTGTTTCCTAGCAATGGTCAAAAACCGTCTTGTCCCATTAAATTTCCCTTAAAACTCCTTCTAAAATCACTTTTTGTCACTTTCAATTACCCTAAACCCCCTCAATCTCACAAATCATTGAACACTTCACTAAAATCTTCTTCTGCGTCAAAAATGGTGAGAGTAAAGCAACTAAGTTGTAATCGAGAAAAAAGCTCAGAAAACCAAGTCCAATCCATAGAAACCACTCTCTCGAGCACCAAAAAGTGGTATAGACCAAAAGTGAGGCAAGAAACTTCAAAGAAAAGTGGGACATTGAAAATTTGAGTGAGCCAGACACTGAGCTCTGCACAAAAGAGACCCACTTCCTCAAAATCAAAGTTGCCAGTAGTTTTTGAAGAATCAGAAACTGAATCTAATGATGAGGTCTTAGTTAAGAAAGCTGTGGACATAATATTAAACATTTCAGTTCCCAAGCAACCGAGGAAGAAAAAGCAAAGAGCTAGTGAAGGGGCATCTCACCAAATTCCTGATCAAGGTATTCCCTCTCAGTTTGTTGATGATTTCTTAGTTGGGGACTTAGATAAAGATGTTGATATGGGAAACTTTAAAACTAATTTTGTAATAAGAAAATTCTGCCTAATAGTAGCTGCTGATTTGAAAATCCTAAAAACCAATGAGAAAACCAGATTGGATTTATCGAACCCATTAGATTACTATGAAAATTGGTTAAGCATTACAGAAGACTACTATTGGTGCAAAACCACATAACTACTAAGCTCAAAGGAAGAACTATCATTCTAACCTCAACAAAGATCAATGAGTCAAGATCATGTCAAAGGACCTGACGTGAATGCTATAAAAGCTTATAAGGTCTTGATGCAAAGTGATGATTACTCTAGAGAGTTGAGTTTTCCACCAAAATAGATGTGTATTATTATTGAATAATCCACTGCATATACTCTAAAAACATAGTGAACAAATTTGGAAGCTTCTCTCACTTGAATCATGATGATTACATCCTTTTGGCCAGAATCATCAGTGGAGAGAAAATCGAATTGGGGTACTAATTTTCAGTGAAATCAAGAATTTTATTTCTTTCAAATCCAAGTCTACCCCTATTCCCTATCCTCAATTGGCTTCATACTTCCTCCAGGTGTATAACATTGTACATTTGGAACTTGGGGAAGCTAAAGAGACAATACCCATTTTTGGAATCAATTAGTTGAATAAGATGAGGATTCCAATACCCTTTTATCCCTCCCAAAAGTAGACATAGACAGATAAAGGGAAAGGGAAACAACTAATGGCTAGTACCTCCATTTTATGGGAATACAATTCGAGAGGTATTCCATTCTGAGCTTTAAGAGTTTGAGAAAAGGTTGTACACCACTTCCAAAGAATATGAGGCAGTTTCAGATAAGAAATTTGAAGGGCTGTATGCTGTGTTGGATATTCACAGACAGGCCGTGGCAATGTTAGAAAGGGAAGTTTCTCAAAGATTTGATGTTGTGGATAAGGAATTTCAAGCTCTGAAGAAGATGGTTGCCTCACTCTGTGCCAACTTTTCTGGTCCTAGCACCTCATTCTCATATGAGGACCTATTCTCTCATCCACCCTCATCTTCACACACTAAACATGCACCCACCTCAGAACCCACACCAGTCACCACTGTCCCTACATCTTCTATCTCACTTGCCATTATTCCAATGCCTCCACCTTAGCCTCAACCCTTTCCTCCTATCTCTCAAGCTCTTTCTCCTGTTTCACAGGTTTCTCCACTTCCTATCCCTTTTACCTTACCTTTATTTTCTTCCCCTTCCACTTCTTCCCTTGATGCTGACAAAAAAAGGGAGAAGAATTCTGATTTAGACTAGACTTAATTTGTGTATTTCTTTTTTTACTGGTTGTTTTCAAATCTTGTATTATGAGGTTGTTGAATTTTGGTGCATTTTACACATGAATTTCAGTTTACATGATTTTTAGTTAATCAGTTTATGCAAATTTCTAGTTTACTATCAGTTTATAGCTTTTGAATTCTGTGAATTTACTCCAACCAATTGCTTAGATTCTTATATCTTAAATGTCTTATATTTTCTTATGTTTTGTCATCATCAATAAGGGGGTTAGATTTAAGTGTTTTGATGATAATAAACTAAGTTTTAAGTTTATCTAAATATCTACTATTTTAATCGATCAAATTATCATTCATCACTTAATTGAATATGTGTTAGATAATTGTTAAAGTAATATGTGATCATTTGCTCTTATGATTAATCGATCACATGTTAGATAATTCACTCTGGTAGATAACTTGTTAGATAAATAGGTTAATCGATCATATGTTCGATCACTGATGTTTGAGTACAAGATATTACAACAAATTATTGACCATTTAATTGATAATTGATTGATCAATAAGCTGTTAGAAAAAGGTTTAACTTCCTTTGTCTTATAACAAAAGGTTTATCGATACCTGATCAGTGAAGAGGTAATTGATAATGACTTAGATAATTGGTAAGTTTCCTTGACTTGGTTACTGAGTTAAATAGTTTATGAATTATCTATTACTTTATCGATCAGTAGTTTATCGATAACTTGTTCTAACATTGTTTGACAAATCACTTCTGGTTAATCAACAATGTATTCTGTCAAATTGTTCTTTGTTATATTGCAAAATAAGGTTTTTCACAGTCAATGATCGATCATGTCATCAATCATCATCATATCCATCTGCATCATTTCCTCAACACTTTTTCATATCACTTGTTCAATCAAAGCCTTACTTTGGTATTTTCCAAATCAAACTTTTTACCGTCTTTAATGAATTAGTTAATCGATCATTTAATCGATCATCAACTTCTCTTCATCCATAATTGTCTAAGTCTTCTTGAACTACTTTTTTGATAACTTGTTTGATCAAACCTTTATCGATCAAGTATCAGATCATTATGTTTAAAAGTGATTCTCACAATAACTCAGGATTATCGATGAGATGTTGGATCAAGCTATTATCGATCATCTGTTCGATCAATGAGCCAATTCGTCACTCAAACAGCTCTTCACTATAATTTTTCATTAAACATATTTTCATTTTATCTTTAAGCTTTTCTTAGCCTTCTTTAATCATATTATTTTCTTTTTAAGGGTACAAAGGCATACAAAGTTGGAAGAAATAAACCTTGCATAGAATTCAAAAGAATTTCACTTGCTAAGATCGCTTTGTTTGTATTTCACCATTTATTGATCATTTGTTCTATCATTATATGGTCTATAATGAACTAGATAAATGCATACATTTGTAATTAATTGATAATGTGATCAATCAAAGGATTATTGATCAAAACATTGATCAATTAAGTTCATCTTACTTTCTGAATATCAAATGATTGATTCTACATTTTTTTTTCTGATGTATCAATATCAAGAATCATCACCTTGTCTATTATTCATTTATATTTACTTGAAGAAGAAAACATACTTGTGCTAAGAGACTTTTGCAGATTACGAAGCATAACGGATAAATTATAGGCTTAAACCTACTATGTCAGAAGCATTTACTACGAAGAACTATTGTAACTGACGAGCACACGTAAGTGATCTTCCAAAGCCTAGAAGCTCTTCAGTCTAACGGATAACTAAAACACTTCAACTGTAAATGGCGAAAAGAGCATTGAATGAAGTATTGAATCCACGAACTACCAACTATTGAAATTCCTTGTTGCATTCAATACTCTGTTTTCTCTGGACTAAGCTTTAGTGTTTATCACATATATACTTTGTAAGAGAGTTTATTATATCTTTTACTCAATTCTGAGAGTAACTCAAGAGTATGGACTCTTGGACTCTTGAGAGAATTGTAACCTTACGAGTAGTAAGGGGAAGTGATTAAGAGAGATTCAATTACTATACTGAAACACCAAGAGCTTGTTCAATCTTAGGGATTTAGTGGAAATCTCAGAGGCGCCTTGAGTACTAGACGTAGGTCAAGTGGTTGAGACTGAACCAATATAAATCCCTATGTCATCCTTTTTCAGTGAAATTTTCTAAACTCATCTCCACTGTTTTATTTGTTCATTTAGTTCATTAAGTTAAATTTTTCTATTTCACCCAATTCATCCCCCTCTTGGGTGAAACTGCCACTAACAAATACTACAATAGCAGCAGTAGTGATAGAAGCTGTAGTATAGTTACAATAAGCTGGGTAAGGAGTAGCTTGGATGGCTCAACCAGTCCAACCCTAAGAACTAGTAGTGGAGCAGGCGAGGCCCACAGGAGAACTAGATAATTTGAAATAGTGGATTATGTGTTTCTATAAACATAATCTACTAGCGTTTGTAGGCACATTAGATGTGCAAGGGGCCGAGGATTAGATTGCTCAGCTAGAAAAGATATTCAGGGTTATGGATTGCTCTTTAGAAACTAAAGCATAGATGGTAATATACCAGCTGGAAGAAGAAGTAGACAGATGGTGGAGGAACATTGAAATAGTCCTCCAAGCTGATGAAACCCCAATTTCATGGGAACTATTCAAGGATCAAATTTTCCAAAAATAATTCTCGAGATTGGTGAGGGATGAGAAGGAAGTAGAATTCCTGGTGGTGAGACAAAGAAAGACTGAATCTTTTAATGAATACCTTGTTAGGTACATCAAGCTGTCCTGCTATTCTATGTATCTACAGCGCATAAATGATGAGCATTAGTGTATTAAGAAGATGATTAGAGGCTTAAGGCCTGAGTTGAGGGAGAAGGTGGCCCCAAGATAGACCAAGATTTTTAATAAGATAGTAGAAGCCTACCATATCATAAAGTACAGCCAGAATCATCATGTTGTGGCAAGGGCAACCCCTAAAGTTGAGAAACCTCTAGCAAGGGCTGGTTGTGAAGGAACTTCTCACAGTAACAATAAGAAGCAAAGAAGGCCTAATCCTAGTAGGAGGCTGAGGAGGGGACCTAGACGAGGAAGATTTGACATCTCCTGAAAAGGGAAGGAATTCAAGGTTTGTTGCAGGAATCATGGAGATTGGATGTGCCTGATAGGTCAGAATGTGTGCTATCGATGCGGCAAGCCAGGACACTTTGCTAGAGAGTGCTTGTAAAGTGTCATATCCCGAAAAATTTCACCTGGACATAGGAAGCTAAAAATTGGGATGAGAGCAAATATAAAAACTAGATGGGGAGATGAAGCAACATTTGATGTGAAATCGTGATAAGGCCCAAGCTGACATTTCCGGAACTATCGGTCTAGGAAGGGCAAAATGGGAAATTTTCAGAAAATTTTCAGAAAATTTCCAAAAAATAGTAAAAATATGAATTAGAGCTTTTGGAACCTCAATAGAGGCCGAAGGGTGAAAATAATATAGAAATAGCTAATTACGAAATTTTCCAAAAATAGAGGTTTTTTGGGAAAATAGTGAAATATTGAAGGAAATAATTATTTGAAATAGTTAGAGTCCTCAATAAATTTGGAAAAAATATGAATTAATTATCTAAACATGGGATAGAATTTAGAAAATTGGTTTTAGGACTTGGAAATACAGGAATTAATTTTAGGGAATTTATTTCCCTTAGTTTTACTAATAAAGGCCTAATCAGAGAAAATTCAAAATAAATATCTAGAGGTGGAGACAAATTTTGAATATTTTTAGATGACTTTATTATATTAAAAGAGGGTTTTTTGTGGAAAGAAATAAATTTTTGGAGGCCTAAAAAAATTACAAAATGTTACAAGTAAATAGTAACTGAAAAAGTTTCAGAATGGTTTGAGATTGTTATTTGGTTTGTAGGCCATCTTTTTGGACGATCCTAAACCATGTGTAGGCCCTATATTGGGCCTAGATTAAGCGTAATTTTATGCAGATTCTAGCACCTTCGTTAAATTAAAATAAAATTCAATTTTTACACAAATATCTTGGAATATTCTAGGTTTTTGGATGCTTGGCATGATCTGAAAATTTTAGCACTTGATGGTAGCCATGTGTCCCCCTTATGTGGTAGTTTTGGACATCCAAATCGTGAGGGAGGAGGCAGGTTTATTTGCCTATAAATAGCCCACTAAAATACCCTAAAATATGCAAAAAATTGGTAAAAGAAGGGGAGGTGCTGCAATTCATTTTCTTGAGCTTCAAACTGAACTTGGTAAGAGCAATTGGACAAGGAACCATCAAGCTTTGATCAAGGTATGTTTGTGCTTTGGTTTGGTTAAGATTAAAGTTTGTTTTGGTTGAATATTTTGATTATTTTTGAAGGCAATCTTGCTGTCATATTTTGGTCAATATGAGTGTGCCTTAAAGAAAGATAGAAGTCTTGAAAATGAGTTGGAATTATCATGTCTAAGTGAGGTTTGAATTGAATTTTGGAAGAAATCAAAGTTAGGGTTTTAACACCCCTATTCGGCCACTATGTAATCTTGGGGTAGGAGTTTGTTTTAATATGATTTGATGATTCCAATGAGTTTAAAATGTGTTTTTGCGTAGGAATATACCAAAGGAAACTATTTGGAATCATTGGAATCAAAAATAGAATTTTTAGAAAAACAATACCCCTATTCGGCCAAGTCTAATTGATAGGGAAGAAGTATGATTTTGTGAAATCTGATTTGATATTTGAATTCTACATAAAAATTGTGTAGGAATGGCCTAAGAGATTGGTTGAAACAAAGAGGGAGTAATTTGGCCAAAAATCAAGGAAAAAGGGATGTTAATTAAGCCTAATGTTAGATTATTGTGTTTATGCTTGAATGGTTGGTAATTTGAAATGTATTTGTGCTTGGAATGATAGGCACATTGCAAGAGATCAAAGGAGGACACCAATTCCCTAAAGAGATCGAACTGAATTATCAACCAAGAGGTAGCATTGAGCTTATAATTTGATTGCTTTCTTGCTTGTTTAAATGTGTATGTGTTATGTTATTGATGTTGCCATTATGTAATTGAGCAATATATATGATGATGCATGAAATTATACATTAAATGTATCTTGGCAACATGTACAAAGAATGACTTGATGGCTTAATGAATTACTCTTTTTACATGGTAAATGATATACACATAAAATGTTACACAATGGTATTGATTTTATGCACACATATTACAATTTTACAAGGCATGAATTGCATGATAATTATAGTTCTTTGCTACTGAGATTTCTATAAAATCTCACTCTTTATGTCAAAAATTCACTATTTAGGAGTTGACTCAAGCAAAGACAAAGAATAGGAGATCATTTTAGGAGATATTTGAATTATATATCCCTTGAGCAATAGTTATGTATTATGTAAATTGTTACGAATTATGATGAATACCTGTATAAGTGACTTCAAACTTTATGTATGTGAATATTGAGTAATATTCAAGTTGTAGTAATATAATGATAAATGGCATGACGTTTGGTAGGAAAAAGGAAAGGAAAAACCAAAATGGTTACTTAAAGGGGATAAATGTTGACTTTTTAGGGGTAAATTTGACCAATGATGTTTTGAGCAATAAGATGAGTTTGGATCTAAAATTTGACATGCTTATAGATCACATTTTTAGCTTTAAAACACATGGTAATTTACTAAATTTAGAGTTTTGTGCTAAGAGATATGCCCCTCCAATTTTGGGCCAAAATACTGAAAATTCAAAAATTGCCAAATAAACAGTGTAACTTGTCAAATTTTCTGGCCTTGTTTCAGATGGATATGAGGCCAATGAGTATTTTTCTCTTATAGAAGGCATAACAAGCTTCAAATAGAAATTAGAACCACTTAGCTTCAATTTTTCTACATTTAGTTATGAATTTTCAAAATTGGCTTAAAATTCTGTGAATAGTATACGGAAATCCAAAAATGGAAATTTTAAGGATGAAAATTTTCCATTCTTAAGCTTTAGGAAATGACCTTAAATGGTTCCAATGAATATATAATAAGGCAATGAAGGAGGTGTGACACAAAGTGCCAATAGTTCTAGGCCAGTGACCCAAGAAAGAGTGGTAAGTCTCATATTTGGCCTATATTTTCTAGTGCAAACTTCTGCTTTATAGCTTTTAATTGTGTAATTTGGGTTAAATTAGAAGTTTTTGTGCATCAAGGGTATAAGAGTCAATTATGTGTTTTTATATGATAATTCTTGAGTTTTATTCATTCATTGGCTCTTATGTATCCTACATACTTTGGATTAGATGACTATGGGCTTAATTTGAATATTGTAGGTTATCAGAGGTTGAAGAAATCAAGGAAGGAGTGATTCTGCCTCACTTTGCCATAGCACACTCTACTTTCTACCACAGAAAACATGCCCAATTATAGGCATGGATTTGTTAATCTAAATGGCATCATTTTGGCTTTGTTGCGGCGTATGATTTGACCATATTTCTACACTCTTTTTTAAATCTTTTCTAAGGTTTTTGAAGTATTTTTGCATGCTTCTTGTTTGTCTATGAGCCGATTCTTAGCACTATCCTTTTTGCATTTAATTCATGCTTTTTCAAGTGTTTTTAGTGACTCTTAGCTAATTTTTGTTACCTCTGATCATGAAGAGCTAGATATCACGAGAAGTTATTTTGATGTTGTAGGTAAATGATAGGATTTGGAAAACCAAGGAAGGAGTCAAGGACCTTGAAAAGCATCATGGGTAGCCTAAAGTGAAGAAAGATTCAAAAATCTAGGCTAAGAGGAGAACCAGAGCCAATCATCTTTATTGGACACCTTCACCGCGGTGAAGCCTTCAAGCCTCAGTGATACCTCTTGTGTGACCCTTTGCCATGACAAAGTATTTGGTTGGCCGCGGTGAAGCATCTAGGATAGCAAAATATAGAGTTTCATTTAGCTGGCATAGTGAGCTTCCAAATTAGGTTAAATGCACAAAATTTAAGGCCGTCAGCAACTAGCCTCCATCTAGATTTGGTCTCCATCAATTCCTCTCAAGTCTCCACCATTTTTCACCCATAAATTCCTCATTTTTACTTTATTTCACCATAAATCTCTCAATTCTGTACCAATTATTCTTCATCATTCCATCTCTACATCACCTTCCCATACCCATTTCATCATCCATGGCTATCAAGAGTGTTGAAACCGATTAGAGCAAGATTGGAGCTATGAGTGGCTGAAGTTGGTGACCTTTGGTAATGGGGATGCAAGCTTGAGCTCATGGATTACATTGGGAAGTTTCTATTTCAATCTTTGTGGTTATATGCATTTGAACTTCTAGATTTAGGGCTGAATACTATATTACCACCTTAGATGACTGATTAGTTTTCCGTTGTGATTGATTTATTTGTATTTGAATTGAATGATATAATATGTTTATGATATATATGACTTATCTTTTTGCCTTGGCTTTTAAAGTAATTGTAATGATTATTGTTAGTTGATTGATTGCAATTGACTCTTGTGTGTTGATCAGTTACCAAGAGAAAGCATTCCATCATCTCATTCATTTATACACTAAGTGGTTTTCAGAACAGTGTTTTGAAAAAATGTTGCTTCATTTTGATCAAAGTGGTTTTCACCGATTCAAGCATTGGACCTAAATGATCATTTAGGGTTTTAATTCAGACTTAGCGGTTTTAAACTCCTAATTATTTTAAAAGAGCAAGGAGAGCTCAATTCCTTTAATCCAAATCATCCCTTTGCATTGCCTTTATAATCCCAATTTTACAAGCTTTCCTAAACACTTAGCTATTAGATTTTGATTAAGGCTTCATTAGTAAAACGACCCGAGGTTGTGCCCCCATAGTGCAATCCTTGGTAAATTTGTGATCTGGACTCCTAAGGCATTAGAAAACAGTCTGATCTATCACACCTTACTATTGTATTAACTTAGATTCCTTTCAAAACCATTTTAGACCACATTGGATGGTCTTGGGCTCACTTTTTACCACAAAAATGCTGAATTTCGGATTTTTACTGTTCATCAGGTAAAAATCCAGTTTTTTTGGCCCAACTTCAAAAATTCATAACTTATTCCACAAAAATCCAATTGGGGTGGTTAAAAATTATAATTAAAGCTATTTAAGTCATCTTTCAAGAAAAAATAATCTCATTGTCCAATTCCTGATGAAAAGGCGTCAGGTTTCTGAGAAATACAACACTGTCCATTTGCCAAAAACCCTTTTTTCCCAGATTCTGACCTTTAACTTTGAAAAATCATTATAAATCGTATACTGGGCCATTTTTAACGTATTACCTATCAAATTGAAGCTCAGAACTTTATCTTTCATTATCCCAAATTTAGTGACTAAACACGTTCGGCAGAATAAACAAAAAGTCACATGAACCAGTCAGTGTCAGTGTGCTTACAGCATTGTTAGTATAATATGTACATAACCAAAATGAGTTCATGAATTTTTGTGGCTAAACCCCACAAGTTAGCCTTCAATCTATAGCTTTCCCTTGGAGGATTCAGGCCCTAAAATGTTAGTTTGCATTTGTGGAATGAGATTTCATTGAAATCCCAATAGCAAATTAACCAACTATAACACCAACAAGCATCATCAACATGCACAATTATATTAACTACTATTGGTGAACTAGCATGCTTATCATTTGGCAAACTCAATCATGCAAAGGCCAAAGCAAAAAATTACAAAAAGCAGCCACATTATAATCAAGAAAGTCCAACCACATAATAGCAATTAATCATGCAATAATCAATAATGCTAAGTTAGTATTAGTAGCTAGGTTTAACTTGCTACCTTGCTCCAAAAGCTTTAGCTTTCGTTCCTTGTCCTCTTTTCCTTCACAAATATCAAATCCTAACAATGCAATCCATCAAAAAGGGCAGCAAGAATCATTAACCAACTAAGAAAAAGCAAGAATATAAATAAAAAATGATTCTTGATCCATAAAGCTCCCTCCTTTCTTCACCATTTTTGGACTTGTTTCTCTTTAACCTTAAAAATCACTTATTGACTTATTCCTACATGGTTTTTTGAAACTTCCTGCCTTTAACCTCTCAAAGCACGCATTCATAAGTATTATCGTTCAAGCAGATCATAACACAAGCCCGTGGATTTCAAATTCCAACATAACTACTCGGATTACTATTCACTGTTTAATTTTCAGATTACAGGGCCAACTTAAAAAATTCATGACTAATTCCATTTAAATCATATTGAGGTGATCTAAAATTCTACTGAAAGCTATTTCAATTCTCTTTAAGGAAAAAATATCCAATGGGACTTATCCTTGCCCAATTCGTACAGTTAAATCAATAGATATTACTATTCATTTCAAAAATCTGAAACTTCCAGATTCTGTGCTTCAACTTTGTAAATTCGTATCTCCTTGTGTACACATCCAATTGAGATAATCTACCTCTCATTTTAAAGCTTGTACTATAGGTCTGCCAAATCTCGTGACTTAACTCATTCATTTGATAGGTCAAACTGGAGCTACAAACTCACTACTCTAAGACCTACGTTTTATCCCTTGACATCTCTTTACTTTAATTCTTTTTATTTCTTTGGCATACATAACATGGGCTTACTCTTTCCCATTCATGCTCATACATTTCTATACATGCCATAAGTATTATAATTAAATACATGGGCATCATATGCATCCATAACATAAATTACATAATAAGAGAATTACACAATGAATAATAATATCATTCATTGACATCAATAATTTTCCACTTTCTTCTCCTTGCTTCTCATGCAATTATTGCCCATTGATGATTGACCTATATGGTTGGTTAGGGAGGGGTGAGATTCGGGGGAATCTCAGTAGCAAACAATACCACATAATCATGCTAGATGGATGCTAATGCACTATACGTAACTTGTTTATTCTCTTGTTAATTAGTGACATATTAGCATGCTCAAAGCTAACTTCTTGATGCATGGCCATGGAGACATAATCTACTCATCATGAATAGCAATTATAGCAGCTAAAACATATCACAATAACATTCAATAACATGTACACGGCAACACACAGGTATACAACATCAAGCAATGACAGTAGGTAAGTTCACTACCTTGCATCTCAAGCTTTCCTCTTGCTTTTCCTTTGACTCCCTTGACTTTCTAACCATGTGGGCATTCAGTTAACATCACCAAACATCCTCTTGAATGTTCCAAAGGTCCTAAATATAACCATAATGATCATACAATCCATTAGGACCACTAGATTATGTAAAGTTCAAGACTATCTCTCTTGAACCTCAACCCTTTCTCTTAGTCTTATAGTTTTCTTTCTAGCTTTTCTAACATAAATCTCATCATTTCCCATCCTTATGATCCATTTCTTGTCAATTAGGACTACTTTAGATGGCCTTAGATTCAAGAATATCAAATTTGGAAATTATGCTTCGCGGGTACTGTTCACGCAGAATCTCCAGAATTTTTGCTCAACTTTGAAAATTCATAATTAATTCTAGAAAAATCAAAATTGAGTGGTTCCAAGTCTCACTGAAATATCCTTAAATTAAATTTAAATAAAAAATAGTTTCAGGAACTAATTCTATACCAAACAGTACCGGAAATGTACGGAACTTGAAACTCTTCCAAAAAGTTCAACACTGTTTCCAGATTTCAAACCCTAACTTTGAAAAATCACCATAAATCGTACACATATCCAAATGAAATGTTCTACCCATGGATTTAAATCTCACAGAGTGTACTTTAACCATGCAAAATATTAGAATCAGATATGGATAGTAACTAATTCGAAATAGGCATCAAATCAGATGCTACAGCCACCACATACCTTGATTTGAAGCTTGAACTTAGGTGGACTTTCTCTCACTAGAAATAGCTCTTTCTCTCTCTAGATGCAAGAGTGGCAGAGTTTTCCCTATAGATCCTTGCTTGGCCGAAAATGAAGGGGAGGGAATGCCTATTTATAGCAAAAAATTTGGCTTAAATGGACCAAAATACCCTTAGTGGCTAATAGAAAGGGTAAAGGCAATTTTGGAACTTCAAGTTGACTTTTACATCATCCTTGCATCATCTTCTTGCATCATGCTTACCTCAACCTTCTAGAAGATGCCAAGTGTTATAAAAGTGGTGGAGGAGATGGGAGATTAGATCCTAGCAGTTGAATCAAACTTAATTCCTCCAAATTTACTTAGCCCACGTTTCTCCAACTTCCTTTATGGCCTTCCGAAGCTCAGAAAATTCTTCTGTCTGCTCTATAAATTCCCTTTAATTCTAGAGAATATCTATGAATTTTCTTAGGCCATACCACTTCCTTTTAACCTTGCATAAAAATTCATTTACCAAAATGCCCTTTTATTGGCAAAACCAGCTCTTTAATTTATTAAAACCACTCTACTGGCCTTTTGGTTGCGAGACTAATTTTATAAATTAGTACAACCTTTCAACCATTTAATCTCACTTTTGTGTACATTTTTGAGGTCTCTTGCTATCTCAAATAATTACCTCAAACGGTATACTTTTTTACCGGCAATAACCTCATAAATTCCATTTAAGCTGCCTCAGGGGTATTTTCATCTTTTGTCTTCACAGAAGAGCCTTAGAATATTATTTCTCATTTTCTAGGATTTTCTTGGAATTCTCTGCATACTCTTCCATTTTTACCCCTGTTGGTCATAACTTTCTGAATTTACCGTTTAGCCCTTCTTGGACTTAGCTTCATATAATCTTCTCTTTGAGGCTTCTAGCTTAACCTTTGGCCTATATCTAGTCTCCTTTCTCTCTTTGGGCCTTCGAGACTTTACCGGAGCTTCTAACTTTGATTACACTTTAGCCCCTTAAAACTTTTACTTTGCAGTTTAGTCTCTGAAACTGCTTTGCCTTCCTTTCTCATCTTTGGGACTTTTTCTCAAAAGGGGTCTAGTAGCCTATCCAATTCAGGCTATTTCTAGTACTTCTAGGCCCAAAAGGTTGGATGTTACATTTTTCATGTAGATTCCAAATATAGGCTTAGATCTAGGAAAATAAAATTGCTTCTTTCAGCTACCCTTGACTAAACCAAAGAGGGTTTTGACCCAAAAATTTACAACTTTGTTTTAAAGCTTCCAACACTTGTTCCTTTTAGTTTACCCTACACCATTTCTTATTTTAAGTATCATGGAAACCTTAAAACATTGAAAAACTCATCCTAGGGTTTAGTCATTAGCTTGGCCGAAAATAATACTCAAAGAAACAACCGTGAAAAATGCTTTAAAACAACCTATAATCACTTGCAAACACAAGGAACTAGCTTAGGTTGTTGTGTTTTAACAAGTGTGATGAATAATACTCCCTTCCCCTCTAAATATTCAGTTCGGTCAGCATTAAGAGAGAGAGGAGATGGATTTTTCAACCATAAAAGAGAAAGAAAACAAGGTAAGAACACATCTAGAGCCAAGAACTCACCTTGAACCTTGATTGTATGACCAAAGATGCAAGATTTCTCTCCCTTTCCTCCTTGGCCAAACCAACATATAAAAATAGGGGGAGGATGAGCTTGTTTAATAATTCAAAATATCTCAACCACTATCTTTAATGAGAGTCCAAGTGTCATTACCCCCCTTAATCTTGATTTCTCTTTCTTAATTAACAAAAATCCAAAAGAATTTAATTACCAAAGTCAAAATCCTCTCCATTTGAGGAGTGACACTTGGCAAGTTCAAATCCTCTCCATCAAGAGCTTGACACATGGCTCAATATGATCTTTTTGATTTGCAAGACACTAATCTTGCTTTATCAGTGTACTTTGGCTTTGAGTTTGACTTCTTTTCTATAATTACAGTAGCTTGGCCTCTGTAATTATTTTTTGTCAGATCCTTAATTTAGTCTCCTCATTTTTATCTTTCCAAATTGCCCTCTTTGGCTCAAAATTAATTTCCTAATAATTAATTAAAAAGGAAAATTAATTTCCTTCTCTTTAGGGATTTTTCCACTTTTCATCATTATTTGGAAAAATCTTGGATACTTGAGGGTCTTCATTTAATTTCATAATTCCTTATAATTCCTTGGGGTCTCATAGGAATTTTCTTGGAATTTTATTCCCCTTAAAAATATTTATTTGGAATTTTCCAAATAAAATCCTTTAATTAGCCTAAATCACCCTTAAATTCTGTTATAAATTATCTAAGGGTAATTTGGTCATAAAACCAACTTTATAATTTTATATAACTCTCAAAGGATATTATCCTCATTTTTTCTTAATTTAAATTTTGACCAATTTTCCTTAATTAGTCAAATTCCTATTTTTCGCTTGGAAACTACTGGAATTATTTTCCACCAAAATTCTCCTTATTATTTTTAATCCTTAATAATTTGAGAGTATTTCTTATTTCTAATTATCATAATGCTGGATGTGACATTTCTTCCCCCTAAATAAATTTCATCCTCGAAATTTAAAGCATACCTTAATGGAAAAGCTCAGGGTACTTTTCCTTCATCTCAGTTTCCATCTCCCATGTAGCTTCTTCGGAGGAAAGACCCTTCCAGACCACTTTGACTAAGGGAATCTGGTTGTTCCTCAGCTGCTTGGCTTTCTGATCAATGATTCGTTCTGGTCTAACCTCAAAAGATAGATTATCTCGAAGCGTAATGTCATCATAGCTTATGACATGCGTTGGATCTGGATGGTACTTCTTCAGTTGGGAGACGTGGAAAACATCATGAATCTAACTTAACTTTTGGGGAAGAGCCAACTTGTAGGCCACTGGTCCAGCTTTGGATAAACTCTGGAATGGTCCAACATACTTCGGACTAAGCTTCTTAGTCTTTAGAGATCGACTGACTCCCGTTGTTGGCGACACTTTGAGGAATACGTGATCACTAACGTCAAATTCTAACAGTCTCCTCCTTGTATCTGCATAACTCTTCTGTCTACTCTGAGATGTTAGAAGCCTTTGCTGAATAGCCTTTAGCTGTCAGGAAGTCTGATCCACTATATCAGGACCAAGAGAACTTCTTTCACTAAGCTCTGTCCAGCATATGGGAGATCTGCACTTCCTCCCATACAATGCCTCGTAAGGTGCCATTCGAATACTTGAATGGGAACTGTTATTGTAGGAAAATTCAATTAATGGTAAAGATGTATCCCAATTACCTCCAAAATCTAATACACATGCACGTAACATATCCTCCAATGTCTGAATTGTTCATTCTGTCTGCCCATCAGTTTGGGGGTGGTAGGCTGTGCTGAATCTAAGAGTGGTGTCCATCTCTTTCTATAAGGACCTCTAAAACTTGGAAGTAAATCTTGGGTCTTGGTCCGAAACAATACTGCTTGGAACACCATGCAGCCTAACACTTTTCTTGATGTAAAGTCTCGCTAACTTTTCTAGAGAATCCTTAACATTCATAGCGAGAAAATGCGCGGACTTAGTTAGACGGTCTATTATCACCCATATTGCATCATGTTTCACCGCTGTCATCGGTAACCCTACTATAAAGTCCATGGATATGCTATCCCATTTCCACTCAGGGATATCCAGGGGTTGCAACTCTCCTGCAGGTTTCTAGTGTTCTACCTTCACCTTCTAGTAGGTAAGACACTTTGTCACATATTTTGTAATATCTTTCTTCATTCCAGGCCACCAGAAAAGTTCTCTAACATCATGGTACATCTTTGTCATTCCTGGGTGAAGAGTATACTTGCTCTTATGGGCTTCTGCCAGTATCTCTTTTCTGAGGTCAAACACTTGGGGAACATAAGTTCTTCCTTTAAACTTCAGTATCCCCTCCTCAGAAATTTCAAAGTTCTTATTCTCCCCTCTAGACAAATTCTCTTTGAGAATTTTCGCAAGCCAATCTTGTGACTGTGCTTCTCTGATTCGATCCTTGAGCAGGGCTGTAAACTGGGTTCTACTTCTATTTCCTTCTACTAACTGCATCTGATATAGAGGACCCCAATCTGAAAATCATAATCTTTGAATAAGTCCATCCACCTTCGTTGTCTCATATTCAACTCTTTCTGGTCATGGAGGTACTTGAGGCTCTTGTGGTCACAAAACAATTCTATTGTTGCTCCATACAGATTGTCTCCATATCTTTAGTGCATAAACTATCGCTGCCAATTCCTGGTCGTGGGTAGGGTAATTCTCCTCATGAGATTTCAATTGGCGTGAGGCGTAGGCTACTACTCACCCTTGCTGCATAAGTACACATCCCAGTCCTTGCTTTCTAGCATATGTATAAACCACATACGGTTGTGAAGGATCGGGAAGTATAAGTACTGGAGTAGAAGTGAGCTTTCTCTTCAGCTCCTGAAAACTAGCCTTACTCTTCTCGTCCCACAAGAACGGCTGGTTCTTCCTGGTTAACTTGGTCAGTAGGAGAGCAATTTGAGAAAAGTCCTGAATGAATCTTCTATAATACCCTGCTAGTCCGAGAAAACTTCTAATCTCAGTCACCGTCTTGGGTCTCTCCCAGTTGAGTACCACCTCAATCTTACTGTGGTCGACAACCACTCCCTCTCAGGAAATCACATGGCTGAGAAATCAGACTTCCTGGAGCCAAAACTCGCACTTACTAAGTTTAGCCACTAGCTGTTTCTCTTTCAGGGTATTTAGGACAATCCTCAAATGCCTCTCATGCTCTTCAGGGGACTTGGAGTACACTAAGATGTCATCAATGAATATGACCACAAATTGATCCAGGTAAGGACAAAAAATCCTATTCATGTAGTCCATGAATATCGCAGGTGCATTCGTCAATCCAAACGGCATCACTACGATTTCATAGTGCCCATATCGAGTTCTAAACGTAGTTTTAGGGACATCTTCAGACTTAATCTTGAGTTGGTGGTAGCCAAATCTTAGATCAATCTTAGAGAATACACTGGCTCCAACTAGCTGGTCTAACAGATCATCTATCCTAGGGAGCAGATACTTGTTCTTAACTGTGACTTTGTTCAACTCCTTGTAGTCTATGCACAACCTTAGACTACCATCCTTTTTCTTGACAAACAACACTGGAGCACCCCAGCCATGGCGATACACTTGGTCTAATAAAACCTTTTTCAAGTAATTCCTCTATCTGCTTCTTAAGTTCTGTCATTTCATTGGGAGCCATTCTATAAGGGGCCTTAGAAATTGGTCCTGCTCCAGGTACGATGTCAATTGTGAATTCTACTTCTCTATCTGGGGGTAATCCTGTGATCTCTGTCGGAAACACTTTTGGAAATTCCCTAACCACTGGGATTTCTCCTATCCCTTCCTCAACCTCTACTTGTACCGAGAAGAAAATGAGGAATCCTCGACAGCCTTTCCATAGGCATTCGCCTGCTTGGGCTTCCGTAATGAAGTTCAATCTAACTTCCGGATTCAACTCTAAATCTTTTGAGGGTAAGATTAGGGTTTTATTCTTACAGTCCATTAGGATATTATGGGATGACAACCAATTTAGTCCAATCACCACATTAATCTCATGGAAGGGCATACATATCAAATCTATTGTAGTGCAACAGTGCTCATAACAAACTATGCAGTTCAAGCACACATCAGATGTAATTACCCTACTCTTTGTTGGGGTAGACACATGTATATCATATGGCAATGTATTTATACTCAAGCCAAGTCTTTCCACACAGGCATATGAAATAAAAGAATGACTAGCACCCGAATCAAACATTGCAATCACCAGGGAATTGTTAATCATGATCATACCTTGGATCATCTCTGGAGATTTCTAGGCTTCTTCCCTTGTGAGAGCAAACACTCGACCCTGGGTGCGTGGTCTTGCCTGCTCAGTGTTCTGCGGGCACTCCCTTGAGAAATGTCCAGGTTTGCCACATGTGTAGCAAACATTCTGTCCAGCCATGCATGGTCTGTCACCGTGATTCTTGCCACACTTTGCACACTCCTTGCCCTTCGGTGCCTTACCGCCTTTCTTATTCTTGCGGTTATTTCAAGGTTGCTTCCTTTTCTTATTCACATTGGACGAGGTACCACCTTGACCTCCCTTCTTTGCTCTGGGAGTTGTCTTGACCATCAAATGATGGTTGAAGCTGCTTTTCGTGATTCGGCAGACCTCTACTACCTTATTGAATTGTTCAAATTGTCTGGGAGCAATCATCTCCCTCAATGATGGCCTCAGTCCTTGAACCATCTTCTCTGTCGTCCACCTCTCATCGTCTTTATATCAGAGATAGCTTAAATAATGAGAGAGACAAATGAACTTAGCCAAGTACTCATCAAAAGGCTCGTCATCTCTTTGCTCCAGAGTAAAAAATTCTGCTTCTCTCTCGTCTCGGATAGATCTCAGAAAGTACTTCTCATAGAACTGCTCCAGGAACACTTCCCAAGTCACCATCGTGTTCTGAGCATCGAGAAGAATTTTAGTATTCTTCCACCAGCGATCAGCATCTTTCTCTAGCTTATATATCGCCATCTGGGCTTTTCGCTCTGATAAGCAGTCCAGTACCTTGAAGATTTTCTCTAGGCAATTAATCCACTCTTCCGCCACTTGCACATCAAATGTTCCATCAAATGATGGTGGGTTGTGCTTACAGAAGTGGGTCATCCACTGTTGGATGCTATCGGGGTCTGCTACTGGCATTGCCGACCTGGGTAGTAGTTCTGATGCTTATGCTGCAGAGACCTCTTCCTCTGGTTGCCTCATCTCGAGGTTTGCTAAAGCTGCTGCCATTGCTGTAGCTATCGTTGCATCCCTTTCTTGTTCCTGGCAAGCTTGTGCTACTCTTATGTCTTTGATGGTCTTCTGATGTTGCTCGAGGCAATCCAAAATTAATTGTAATAGATCGGGAGGGACCCTTGCATCTTGCACTGGGGGTCTCTCTGGTGAAAGGTTTCGTCGAGTTCTAACCATTGCTTAACTAATCAGATAGCACAACAAGGAACAAGAAATAAATATCATGCTTGGATTTCATTCACAAAATGAGCACACAACAATGAGCAGTTAAGCATCAACCAGCCAGAGTACAATCAAAACATTCATCAACCAAGCACTAGCAGCCTAACCTACTTGGGTTAATTGTACCAAAATACATCCTATGTTAGTGATAGGACAGTCCTAATCATCTACAGAAAATGAACAATAACAAAGCCCTTGAGGCTTCGGATCCAGTCCGCCACATCATCTCCCAGCAAGTAGTTCAGGCGGGTGATCTCATGGGTCCAGAAAGGGGTATTAGGTAGGACCTCTACCATCTCACTCAGCCAATCATAAGGATCCAAGTAAAGGTTGCCTGGTCCATGTGCTTGATACAGCTCTCTCACACCCTGGAGGTAGTCTAGGTGTACTCTCAGGTCTGCATCGATATCCCTCCTGATGTGACACCCTAGGAACCTCAGCCGGTCACTCAGTTGACCCACACTGTGGATCTCATGACTAGGCTGAGCTGGGGCTGGTACAACTGGTACTGCAGGTACTACAGGTATTACCGAGGCTGGGGGTACAACTGGTACAGTACTAGGTCTAGGGACATTACATGGATACATAACAGGGGCAACAGGCTACTTAAGAGACTGAACATAAAGGTCTAAGTCTGATGGCTCTTGGTACAGGCCAGTTACAGGGTTATCAGGTCTCCAGGTTCAGGGAGGTACAACAACTGTTCTGCAGTGATCCCTAGCAGCTCTGGATAGCACTCAGCATAGTCATTAGAGCACACTGATGAATGGCCAGGGCTAGCATTTCCCATTACCCATTCCTCTGGGTCCTTGATTGAGCTCAAAATATTAGTTTCTTTTCATATCATTATCCATGATTTTGTCATACTTTCTGGTCCTTTTTAATGAAAATTGTGCTTAACTGAGATTTATGGTTCTGAAAGTTTCGCCACATCAACCCCTGATTTCGCCGCGGCTAACTTCTCTGAAAGTTTTTAACACTTGCATTCAGCTTCTTTATCTGTGCATACTTACTCATACCCCACCCATACATACTCATACTCATCCATACATACTAATACTCATCCATATACTTTCATACTCACACCTTACACTTGCATCCATCACATTGCATACTTTTATTTGACTTTGTGTGCTGCAAGTCGATTTTGTTACTTTTTCTCTTGTGATACTTATTTTGCATGCCACGAAAAACCAAGCTTGTGCCCTATAACCCTGAGATTGAGAGAAGACTCACAGAGATAAGAAGAGAGAAAAGAGTCGGAGGGACAAGTGAGTTGGTGATCGAGCAAGAGAATATTTCAGTGGAATCTAGCCTATCCAGTAGTGAGAGTGAACCTACTGACCAAGAGATAATGGCTGATTTACCACAAAACCAACCTCATCCTAACCCCAATGCCAACCAAGTAAGGAATGGAGGCAATGGAGGAAATGGTGAGCAAGAGAGAGTGGGAGAAAATAATGGGAACCCTAGAAGAAGAACAATTAGGGAAGCCACCACATCTGATGTTAACTTTGACCCATTTACTGCTGCATGTCCAAATTTTGAAGTTAATTTTGAGATTAAGGGTTTATTGATTAACTCTCTTCCTAAATTTCATGGCTTGACAGGAGAAGACCCATACCTCCATTTGCAATCTCTTTCCATGATTTGTCAGAGTATGAAGCCTGTGGGAGCATCGTTGGACCAAGTGCTATGGAAGGTTTTTCATCTATCCTTGGAAGGCAAGGCTAGGGAGTGGTACATGAGCCTTCCAAGACATGTAGCTGATGCATACCATAGCTGGGGGAACTTAAGGAAGGCATTTTTGGAGAAATACTTTCCGGCTTCTCGGACTTCATCAATGAGGAAGGAGATTTATTCTGCCAAGCAAGACTACGATGAATCCCTCTATGATTACTGGAATAGATTTCAGGACCTACTTTCAAGATGCCCACATCATCAAATTCCGGATGAGCAACTGGTGCAGTACTTCTATGATGGGTTGAAGAACCAAGAGAAGGGTATGTTGGATGCTGCATCGGGAGGATCTTTAATAGACTCTACTGCTGCAGAAGCTTGGGATTTGATAAAGAAGATGGCCCTGAATCATCAACAACATGGGGTGAGAGATACAAAAGGAGTACATGAGATGGGAGCTGCTTCGGTGCACAACAGAAGAATGGACGCTTTGGAATCAAAGGTAGATTCTTTGGGAAGCCAAGTGACATCTCAATTGTCTTTGATTACTGCTGAATTGAAGAATATGAGTGTGCATCGCCCATCCACTCCTATGGACATTACAGCACCTAGTTGTGACACATGTGGATCAGTCATGCATATATCTAGCGTTTGTCCGGGCCGTTATGAGGAAGTGTCTGCAGTCTTCCAAGGCCGCCCAAATCAAAAATGGGACCCCTACTCCAACACTTACAATGAGGGATGGAAATCAAACCCTCGATTGGGCTGGAGGAATGATGATAGTAGACCTCCAAATAGATTTCAGAAGAGTGGAGGAGCTGGTCCATCTTCAAACCAGTTCCAAAACCAGTCTCAAGCCCTTGCGGTCCCACCTAAGGATGAAACGAATCAACTTCTACAGAATATGATGGCTTTAATGAAGGAAGAAAGGGCTGCCAATGCTACTCAGTTCAACTCCTTAGCTTCACTAATTCAACAAGATTCATCCAAGAATGATGCTCGATTTAGTGCTTTGGAAAAGAGAATGGAGCAATGGGAGACTAAATCTGAGAACATGAACTCCTATGTAACTCAGTTATCCAATAACATGAGTGAGCAACAAGCTAGAAGCAGTGGCACCATTCCTTCCAATACCGTCATAAACCCAAAGGGTTTGAATGCAATCACGCTACGAAGTGGGAAGCAAGTAAGATTCAGTGAAGAGGAAGAGGAATCAGTTGATGAGGAGATTGAGTGTGATAAGCCTCTTCCTAAACATTCAAGAGTTAAGAATTCTGAGAGTGCAAAAGAGAGAGAATTGCTAGATGAAAAGAAGTCAACTCTTCTAAGTAGCAAAGGAGCAAAATCTGAGAGTAATTATGAGGAAGCAGCATCAAAGGAGCATGATGGGTCATCTAAGCATGGAGAGGGTAAGCTGAATGATAAAGAGGTAAATCTCAAAGACCTTCCTTTTCCTAATTCATACTTGATAAGCAAAAGAAAGACTGAAACTAAATTTGAAAAAGATGTTATTGATTTGTTCAGTAGAGTGGAAGTTAATATTCCTTTGCTTGATCTTGTTAAGAGAGTGCCTGCTTATGCTAAATACCTTAAAGACCTATGTACCCATAAGAGAAAGTTTAGACCAAATGAAAGAGTCCAAGTGAGCTCCAATGTGTCTGCCCTGTTTAAGCCTCAAATCCCTGTGAAATGCCAGGACCCTGGATCCTTCACCATCCCTTGCACAATAGGAAAAGTTTCTATAAGGGGAGCCTTACTAGATCTAGGAGCAGCTATTAATGTGATGCCTAAGTCTGTATACACTTCACTAGGAGTCAAGACGCTTAAGTCTACCACTGTAGTACTCCAGTTGGCTGATAGAAGTATTAGGTATCCGGAAGGCATCATAGAGGATATTTTGGTTCAAGTTAAGGATTTGGTCTTTCCTGCTGATTTTTATGTACTTGATATGTCCTCTGAGTTTGTCCATGACACCACACTGATTCTTGGTAGACCCTTCTTGAGGACTGCTAACACTATGATTAGCATGAAAGAAGGTACCATCACTATGGAAGTAGGAGATCATAAGGTTTGTTTTAACATGTATGAAGCAATGAGGCATCCTTATGAAGACTATTCTCTCTTGGGTGTAAATATGATTGATGTTGCTGTTGATGATGGCTGTTCTGAGTTTGAATTGCTAGATGATTCCTCTAGTTCTGAACTTTATTCAGTTATTTCTGATGATGAGGATGACACTATTTCTTCTTTTTCATCCCTTTACTCTACACCTTCTTCTTGCTCATGTGGTGATAAAGATACATGCCTTGATTGCACTGTGTTTAATTGTATGCTCTCCCTCCCACATGCATTCTCTATTTCCTCCCTTGACCCCAATTTAGACTTTGATCCCTCTATTGTCAGCGATAATTCCCTTGGGGAAAGGTTTTCTGTTGCTATTTCAGATATGGAGGACGAAGTCATGGAAGAGATTCCCTCTAAGGCAGTTGCTGTAGATCAACTACAAGTTGGTTCAACGCTTGGAGAGGAAGCTATCTGCAAGGTTGAGGAATTTTCTCTGATTGAAGGAAAGGGGAGTAATCTTTTCTCTCTTGAACTTCATAATTTGATTCCATCTATTGTGCAACCACCTACTCTTGAGTTGAAACCCCTGCCCCCTACTGTGAAATATGCTTTTCTAGAGTCTGATGAGCGATTACCGGTCATTATAGCTAACTCCCTATCTAAGGTTGAGGAAGAAAGACTCCTTACTGTTTTGAGAGAGCATAAGAGGGCTATTGGGTGGACTTTAGCGGACATTCCTGGAATTAGTCCAGCCATTTGCACACATAGAATCTTGCTTAGTGAAGGTTCAAAATCAGTGAGACAACCCCAGAGAAGACTAAACCCCCTGATTCTTGATGTGGTTAAAAAGGAAATTACCAAACTTCTAAGTGCTGGGATCATCTATCCCATATCTGATAGTGAGTGGGTTAGTCCAATACATGTAGTGCCAAAAAAGAGTGGGGTTACTGTTATTAGAAATGATAGGGATGAGCTTATTCCTACAAGAGTGCAGAATTCCTGGCGTGTGTGCATAGATTATAGAAAACTCAATGATGCCACACGGAAAGATCATTTCCCTCTTCCTTTCATAGACCAGATGCTTGAGAGACTTGCAGGCAAATCTCATTACTGTTTTCTAGATGGTTTCTCTGGGTACTTTCAAGTACCTATTGCACCGGAGGACCAAGATAAAACCACTTTTACATGCCCTTTTGGTACCTTCGCCTATCGTAGGATGCCTTTTGGGTTATGTAATGCTCCAGGGACTTTCCAACGTTGTATGATGGCTATATTTTGTGAATTTTTAGAGGAATGTATGGAAGTCTTTATGGATGATTTTACTGTTTATGGTGGTTCTTTTGATGATTGTCTTGCTAGTCTTGAAAAGGTTTTGAAAAGATGCATTGAAAAGAATTTGATTTTGAACTTTGAAAAGTGCCATTTTATGGTCAATGAGGGGATAGTTCTAGGACATTTGATTTCTAAAAAGGGAATTGAAGTTGATAAAGCTAAGATTGAGGTTATATCTTCTTTGCCTTATCCTGCCTGTGTTAAAGATATTAGATCATTTTTGGGTCATGCGGGATTCTATAGGCGGTTTATAAAAGATTTCAGCAAGATTGCTTTACCTCTCTCAAAGCTTTTACAAAAGATGTGAAATTTGATTTCGATGATTCTTGTAAAGTTGCCTTTGGTGATTTGAAATCTAAACTCATTTCTCCTCCTATTCTTGTTGCACCCAACTGGACCATGCCCTTTGAAATTTCATGTGACGCTTCTAATTTTGCTGTAGGAGCTATGTTAGGCCAGAGGGAGGAGAAACTCTCAAGAGTCATTGCCTATGCTTCGAAAACACTGGATGCAGCTCAAGTCAACTATACCACAACAGAAAAAGAGCTATTTGCAGTTGTTTTCGCTTTAGAGAAGTTTAGACCTTACTTGTTAAATTCTCATGTGACTGTTTTTACTGATCATGCAGCTGTTCGCTATCTTCTTAAGAAACCACAATCGAAGCCACGATTGATTAGGTGGACATTACTTCTTCAGGAATTTGACATTGAAATCAAGGATAGAGCCGGGGCTGAGAACCATGTAGCCGATCACTTAAGTAGGCTACCTGATGATACACGGGGAGTAGACTCTTCTGAACTCACCTGTGATTCCTTTCCTGATTCAGTATTATGTGCTCTAGCTGTTAAAGAGCCTTGGTATGCGCATATTGTTAATTATCTTATAACCGGACTCACCCCCCCTTTCATGTCTAAATTTCAGGCACAAAAACTTCAAAGCGAATCGAGGCACTACATCTGGGATGCCCCTCACTTATGGCGGATATGTAGTGACCAAGTTATCAGAAAGTGTGTGCCTAGTGAAGAGTTTGAGTCTGTCATTACAGCTTGCCATTCAATGGTTTGTGGTGGTCATTTCAGTGCAAGGAGAACATCTAGGAAAATTCTAGATTCTGGTTTTTACTGGCCAACCCTTTTTAAAGATTCTTATGATTTTTGTCGGTCCTGTGACAAATGTCAACGTTTTGGGGGGTTAGGTAAAAGACATGAAATGCCTCAACAACCTTTACTGTTTTGCGAAATTTTTGATGTTTGGGGGATTGATTTCATGGGTCCCTTTCCTTCGTCCTTTGGTTTTATATACATTCTTCTGGCTGTTGATATGTTTCCAAATGGATAGAGGCTGTACCCACTAGAAAAGATGATGCCCAAGCGGTTTCTAAGTTCCTTAAGTCCAACATTTTCTGTAGGTTTGGGATTCCAAGGGCTGTGGTTAGTGATAGAGGTACCCATTTTTGTAATAAAGTGGTAGATAACTTGTTTTCTAAATTTGGTGTCACCCACAAAGTCTCCACTGCATATCACCCCCAAACCAATGGCCAAGCTGAAGTGTCCAATCGAGAAGTGAAACAAGTGCTGGAGAAGATAGTCAAACCATCCAAGAAAGATTGGAGCCTAAGATTAGAGGAAGCATTGTGGGCCTACAGAACTGCCTATAAGTCGCCAATTGGAATGTCTCCTTATCGTTTAGTTTTTGGCAAAGCATGCCATCTACCAGTAGAGTTGGAGCATAAGGCATATTGGGCAGTCAAACAATGCAACATGGATTTGCAATCTTCTGGGGTGGAGAGGAAGTTGCAGCTGCAAGAACTTGAGGAACTGAGATTGGAGGCTTATGAGAGCGCTAGACTTTACAAGGAGAAGACAAAATTGGTGCATGATAAGGGTCTCCTACGGAAGAACTTCAAGGTGGGAGACAAAGTGCTGATGTTTAAGGCCAGATTCAAATTTAAGCAAGGAAAGTTCAACACCCGCTGGGATGGGCCTTACACAGTCACAAAGGTGCATAATTTTGGAATGGTGGAGCTTCTCGATGAGAAAACTGGAGCAAACCTTAAAGTTAATGGCCATCAGTTGAAGCTCTACCATGAGAACCAGAAACCCCCTTAGCTCCCTGGTAGTTTCTTTCCTTCACTCATTTACATGCTTTTGCTTAATTGTTAATCTTGTTATGTTGCATGTGTTGTATGTTGAATGAGTGTGGGGGAGAAACTCCCTTCAGTAGAAAGTAGAGTAGTTATAGCTAATTTCAATAAGACTCCCCTGATAGTTTTTGATCTCTCTCCTATCTTGTTTCATGCCTGATGAATTGGTGTTTTTAAGTGAATTATATGATTCAATTTGATTGAGGAATTTTATCTGTGGTATACTGCCTATTCATGGATTTGTTGAACACCTCTTGATCTCTTTTGAGGCATTTTCTAAAGTTTTTGAAATATCCAGCCTTGTCTGTTGTTGGTTGTTGTGTTTATCTGGGTTTAAGTGTTTTGTTTTTTTTTTACTCTGTGCGTTCTGTGGTGTTTCGCCGCGGCGAAAATCGTCCGTCTCTGTGTGTTTCCTCTCGGGACTGTTTCGCCGCGGCGAACTTATGTTTGGCCGCGGCGAAACGTCTTTCTTCCGTTGTGTTTCTTCTCGGGCACAGTTCGCCGCGGCGAACGTGCCGGTTCTGCGTTCTGGCGTTTCGTTTTTGCTGATCTTTTCCGCGTGTTTTTCCTTTTCTGCCCCCTTCCTGAGTCGCCCAGCCCCCTTCACCTGAACCCTTTTTCGTCTTTTCCCATCCCCATTCAATTAAACCCCTATTCATTCCCCTCTAATTTCAAAACCGTCGCCCCCCCACTCTCTCAAACCGTCGCACCCTCATATTCCTCTCCCTTCCCCCTGCTCGTCTTCTTCTTCAAAACCGCCGGCGTGCCCTACTCTCATTCTATTTCCTTCCGCCGCGTCTTGTTCCGTGTTCAGCTTCTCCGCGCCTCGCGTGTGTGTGTGGTTTATTTCCGTGCCGCCTTCTCCCTTCTCTTCGCGCAGCTCCTGCTTCTCTCCCGTTCGGCGTCTTCAGCTTCAGCGCCGCTTAGCTCGTGTGTTCGTGTGTGTGCGCTCTGTCTTGTTCACCGCCTTCTCTGTTTCGTCTGGCATTTCGTGTGTGTGCTCTTCGGCCTCCCCTGTTTCGTTTGTGTGTATTTCGCTTTGGCAGCCTTCCGTGTTCCTTCTCCCCTTTCTTGGTATGTTCTTTCTCCTCCCTTGTTCTTTTCTTTAGTTTAGTTTAGTTTAGTGGTTTATTAGGTTATTTGTTATGGTTTTTGCTATTGGATTAGTTTGTGGTTAGTGTAGTTGCGTGGCCTGTAGGTTACCTAATGATTCATAGTGCATTGTCTTTTTAATTACTGTATTTGCTTAATTTTGAAAATTTTTAGTCCTCTGAAAACCTATGAATCATTAACTAACCATTTGCCACTGTTAGGTTTTAATTTCGTTCATTTCTGTGTTGTTTAGGTTGTAGGTCTTTTTGTTGTGATTGGTGTTCTTTCTGTTTGTTGCTTCAGGATATGCCTCGCACCAAAAACCCAAACCCTGAACCTTTACCCGTGTCTGAGTCTGAGTCTGACTCTGAGGGACCCATAACCTATGATTCCATCTATAGGGTAGTGGACAAGCGCCCCCTCCTTAGGGAGAGAGCCTTTCCCCTTGAACCATCCGACCATCCCTTTGTCCAAAGACTCCAAGAATCCCAAATGCTTGAATTGGCTCGCCCACGAGCCAATGGTAATGATGTCTTTGTCCGCCACTTCTATACCTACGCCCGCCTTAATGGCATGCTATCCATTCCCTTCCGGGGCAAGCAGGTGAACTACACTTTCACTATTTATAATATAAGAGACCACTACCGGCTTCCTGTAGTCCGTAATTCTCAGTACTCTCATTATCGCGATAATTATCCTTATGATGAGATTGTCCAGACCCTATGCCGGGATGGTGCCACTTGGCATCGTCCCCGCACTGCTGAACTGTACTTAAAACGTTCTGATTTTCGGCCTGAGGCAAAGCCATGGCTACACTTAGTCTGCAATAACATCCTACCTACTTCCCACCTCCAGAACCTCCCCAAACACCAAGCTCTTATTGTTTTTCTCCTCATGACCGGCAAATCCTTTGATGTAGCTGAAATCATTCAATCCGCCCTCCATTCTTCCGTCAATACCAAAAAAATCACCAATAGCATTGTCTTTCCCCATCTTGTTTCTGACCTTTTCCGCAAGTGCGGAGTTCCTACATTTGATGATGACAGCTACTTTGAGCCTGCCCCTCTATTCCGGTTTGAGCGCCTTAAACTGCCCACCATTGCACCCCACCCACCTGTCCACCCCGTATACGATGTTAGTGCAGGCCAGGCCGCCACTGATCCAGCCGAGGAAGGCCCTGATGTTCCCGAACCCCCCAGCCCGTCACCTTAGACACGCTCGCCGATGATATTGACGAGCTATCTGAGGAAGTTCATCAGATTCGCGTTACACTCATTCGAGAGATAAAGCGGCAGAAGGATCGTGATGCCCTCTATGAGCGAGAACGTCGCTACCGCCGCCGTTTTGATGCTTTGCTTGTGGATCGTTTGAACTTCGCTTTACCGGCTGAGGAGGAGGAGCCACAGCACCATATGGGTATGGACGGAGCAGGCACGTCGGGTGCAGGACCGTCAGGATCTGGAGCAACTGACCCTGAGCTTCAGTCTTAGTTTCTGTTTTTTGTGGTTTTCTGTTGTTTTCGTTTGCTCTTTTGTTTCATGTGTTGTTTTGAGGCTGGATTGTTTCTTACACTTTATGGTGCCTCATTGGTTTTTACGCTTGTTCACTTGGATGATTTCTGATTAGTTTGCTTTAATCTTTGTTCTATTTTCACTTCTGATCCTCCTTGCATTATTTGCTGTCCCTTGTTCACAAATTGAGGACAATGTTGTGTTTAAGTGTGGGGGAGGTCTATATTGTGGATTTTAGCAAATGCTTCTCGTGCATCCATACATTTAGATGATTTTGAGGTGTTTTTGAACTGATAGATTGGTTTAATTGTGAATATTTTGAGTTTAGTTGCTGAAGAGTTGAAATTGCACAGGAATTTTCGCTTTCTGCCATGTTTCGCCGCGGCGAAGCCTCCTCTTTCACGACTAATAAGCCATTCGGGCATGTTTCGCCGCGGCTACCCCCTTGTTTCGCCGCGGCGAACCCTAAAAAAAAAAAAAAATTTAATAAATTCCTTGCAATCTCAGCTGGTCTTCAAAAATTTTTTCCAGCTTAGAATCTTCATACTCCTGCACACCTTTTTTTTAAAATTAGTAGAAAAGTTCAAATTGTACTAGTGCTTTTAGAAAATTTTCCATGCTTTTAAATGAGGGATGAACTTAGGCTAGTTATTCTCATGTTTTTGACAGATAGTAAATGATGACGTGCTTTGAAATTATGACTATGTGGTTGTTAACTTTTGAGATTGACTAATTGAGATTTAAGCCTTGTTGGAAGGATTTTTGGACCTTAAGTTATTGAATTGAGTGAACCTGCTTATTTCATATTTCTCTAGAACTTGTTTTCATTCTTAATCGAAGCTTAGCGAATCAATTTTTGTAAAAATGATAGAGGCATTCGATTTCATACCCACATTTCCCAAACACAAACCCAATCATATTTACCTTTGCAAACCCTTTTGAGCCTTCATCTTGAGTACATGCATGCAACAAAAAAAAAAAAGAAGAAGAAGAAGAAAGAGAGAGAAAGAGAGAAGTTGCTCAGCCGAAAAAAAAAAAAGATATAAATATTAAAAATAAGTAACTTCTCTTCCAGTTTTTATTTAGACTAATTTTGTCTTAATAATTTGTATGTTCATTCTCATTTCATTCATTCCGACTGACCTCCATTCAAAATTTTGACCCTTAAAAGTCCTCTTGATTTGCAAAGTTGTTTCCCATGGTGGAGAGGTAGAATTATTACAAGCCTATGGTAGAAATTGGATTGAGTAGACTTGGAGTGAAATAACCCTAAAGACAAGTGAGTTAAGAGTGAAACACTTATCCGTGAGATGGATCTTTCTTAATCAATCTTTTAAGTTAATTTTCCTTTGTGCTCATTTTCTTAGCATGTCCTTGTTTACTGATGTCAACTCCGTGAGAATTTCTTACTAATCTTCTACTTTCATCTTTAAGCATGGTAGTATTTCTCTTTGTTCTAGTGTCATTTTGAATTATTCTCGCGCTTTGTTCAGGAGTACAAAGGTCTAAGTGTGGGGGAATTTGATTGAGCTCAAAATATTAGTTTCTTTTCATATCATTATCCATGATTTTGTCATACTTTCTGGTCCTTTTTAATGAAAATTGTGCTTAACTGAGATTTATGGTTCTTACTTTAAGTTAGTGTCATTTTGAGGATTAAATTGTCATAATTGGTTGTTAATTGGATTCAATTAACTTCTAGGACAATTGATACTTCAATTTGTTACTTTTTATTGTAGGACACTAAAGATTTGGGGCCAGAATTGAAGAAACCAAGGCAAAAGAAGCAAGAGAAGATCCTCTGCCTAAGTTCGCCGCGGCCAACATCTCACTTCGCCGCGGCGAAAACCCTTCCGTGAAGACAGGTCTCTGCCATGTTTCGCCGCGGCGAACCTCTCGAAGCAGCAAATCTCAGACCCGACCATTTCGGGAAATTTTGACCTACCCATCCCCATAAACCGACCCATGCACGTAAGTTTCGGGTTAGAAACCCTATTTTGGGTATGATGACAGGGGATGACCATCATTCAGCCACCACCTACGTATCTTTCATCCTCTTCTCTCATTTCCACCTCAAAACCCTAATCCCATTTCCATTTCTTCCATCTGCTGCTACCATGGCTGAAGAACAATATCTGGTTGGAGTTGATTCAAGAGTTATGACTAGCTAAGCTTCTCAACTCTTGAATATGGTAGAAGAAGCATGAGTTCACAAAGCTTCAAAGGGGAGTTAGCTTCATCTATAAGTTCTAGTTCTTTGTTTATGAATTTCTAGGTCTTAGGATTTGTAAATTTGGGCTGAACTATTTTGATTATGGTTGTAATCAATTCTGGATGATTGTCTTGTGTATTGGATTATTAGTGTTGAATTTGAGCTTCAATACATGTGGTTACATGTATGTTTTTATGCAACTCTTTTGATACTCTCTGTCTTGCATGGTAATGTGTGATTGTTGAGTTGATCTAGGCTTGCATTTAACCAAGTGCATTAATTAATCTTAATACACACACTAAGTGAGCTTAATAGGATCTAATGAAATGGGTACCATTGATTAAGATCCTAGACTTAAAGAGTTCTTTAAGGTGTTTCATTTAGAAAACTTGGTGATTTCTACTCCCATACTTATTTTGAACTATGATTGCTTTAAAGCTATATTCAAGAGATTACATATCATTAATTTCACTTCATTACTACTATCTAGAAAAATCCAAAAACATAGTCACTTAGATTTGAATTAATTGCATTTAGTTTTAGCATTTCATCAATGGATAAAAACACCAAAAACCCCTTTTTCATTACTCTGCATAGCATTAATCTAACTTAGACATCTAATTTAGGCTCCCAAAAGAGAACGACCCGAGTTTGCACTACTGCATAGCTTGGATAATTTTTGAGCGAGAACCTCTAAGCGAACGACAAGAAAAGGCTCTCTTTCAGTCCTCATCCTTAGTGAGATAAATCATATGAATATCCTAATTGTTGACTGACGGCTCGGACTTAGAGTTCCAATCCATAGCAATTCCCATCCTGATTCCTGTAACGAGGTGTTAATTCTTTCTTAACTAACCCAAAATCTAGGAAATACTTAAGCAGAGTGTTCTATCTTATGCCAGAACCTCTGTTCTGATACCAAAAATGTCACACCTTACTATTATATTAACTTAGGTTCCTTTCAAAACCATTTTAGACCACATTAGATGGTCTTGGGCTCACTTTTTACCACAAAAACGCTAAATTTAGGATTTTTACTATTCATTGGGTAAAAATCCAGTTTTTATTGCCCAACTTCAAAAATTCATAACTTATTCCACAAAAATCCAATTGGGGTGGTTCAAAATTCTACTTAAAGCTCTTTAAGTCCTATTTCAAGGAAAAATAATCTCATTCTCTGATTCTTTATGCAAAAGCATCAGGGTTTTGACAAATGCAACACTATCCATTTGCCAAAAAACCCTTTTTCCTAGATTCTAACATTTAACTTTGAAAAATCATTATAAATCGTATACTAGGCCATTTTTAACAAATTAGATATCAAATTGAAGCTCAGGACGTTATCTTTAATCATACAAAATTTCTTTACTCAACGTATTCAAGAGTATAAACAAAAAGTCACGTGAACCAGTCAGTGTCAGTGTGCTTACAACACTGTTAGTATAATATGTACATAACCAAAATGAGTTCATGACGTTTTGTCGCTAAACCCCACAAGTTAGCCTTCAATCTTCAGCTTTCCCTTGGAGGATTTAGGCCCTAAAATGTTAGGTTGCATTTGTGGAATGAGATTTCATTGAAATCCCAATAGCAAATTAACCAACTATAACACCAACAAGCATCATCAACATGCACAATTATATTAACTACTATTTGTGAACTAGTGTAACATCCCAAAATTTGGAACCCTAGTAATGGGAGTGTGCAAAATGAGATATGATTGATAAGCATAAGGTATGAGTAAAGCATGAAAATCCAAAATGGGACGAAACCGACTTTATCGGGTCCCTAGGGGCAAAACGGTAATTTTGGAAAAATTTCCAAAAATTTCCTAAAAATAGAAAAAAAAATGGAATTAGTGGTTTTTGAGTCACACATGATGTTTTGGGAGTGAGAATAGCCCAAAATAAATTTTGGTGAAAATTCCCAAAAAATTAATTATTTTTGGGAAAATAGGGAAAAATAAAGGGAAATTAAAGTGATAAAATTATTTTAATTACCTAAGGACTCCAAAAATCCAAGGAAAAATATGGATACACTCTCTAGGAATATATATAAATTTATAAAATTATTTCCAAGTATTGGAAATGTAGGAAATAATTTATGGGGAATTTATTTCCGAATTCCTATCGGTAAGGACCTGATTTCGGAGAAAATGTGAAATAAATATCTAGAGGTCTTGAAAAATTCCCAAAACTTCCAGATCACACTCTTGGAATAAATAGGGAATTATCATGAAAATAAATGGAATTTTTGAAGCCCCTAGCTATTTTTCCTAGTAGAGGGCAAGAAATCAGGTATTATGTGACCGAATGAATTTTTAAATTACCTTAACTAATTCCATTACTTCCTAACCAGTTTTTAACATTTAGTTAGAATCCAACAAGGCCCAAATTCGTGCTCACCATGATCAGAACAGCTGGCTTGTGTGCTGGGCAAATTTTCAACCATTGGATCAACTCTCTTAGAAAGTGAGTCAAAGAATGTGTGGCTAGGATTTGTTCTTCATTTTGGCCGACCTTTGCACTTATTTTGGGGCAGAAATAGCTGCCCAAGGGAAGGTTTTTGGACAGCAAATGAGGTCTATAAATACCCCCACAAGGCACTCAAAATTCGGACAAAATTGGGACAATAGAGGGGAGGTTCTGCACAATTTTCTTCTTGGCTCCAAACACTCCTCAAATCACCCCCAATCCAAGGTTAATCATCAAGCTTTAATCCAAGACTCCTTGAGGTATGTTTAGGCTTTAATTTGATGCTTTCTCCATGGTCAAAACGTGACTTAATTTGAGGGGGAAGTGCTGTTTCATTTCTATTATGCTGGAAGTGCTAGGAAAGGATAGCAAATTGAGTATGAGTTGTGTTGTTGAATGGGTTATGGAAGAAATTACCCTTTGAACTATGACTTTTCAGTTCAGCCAACTCAAGAACTCAAGGGTAGGAATTGTTTCAATAAGTTTTAATGTCCCAATGGATTTAAAATGTGATGGTATGTAGGATTATGCTAAGGAAGTATGTTCAAATTCATTGGAATCAAATATGAAAATTTATGAACCTAAGAGGAAGTGTTCAGCCATCTTGAATATATAGACTTATGATTGGATTTTGATGGTTTTGATGCTTCCATTGAACTCCTTGGGCGTTTTTGTGTAGGGTTGTATGGAGGAATTGAATTTGGAAGCATTAAAATCAAAGTTGGAAATTTTGACATCTCCCTTATGAAATTCGTTTCTGTTTTGACTAGAACTTAAGGAAGGGATTAGATTTTGTAAAATATGATTTGATATTTGAATTCTACATGAAAAACCATGTAGGAATGGCCAAGGAAGTTTCTTGAATCAAAAGGAAAACAATTAGGCCAAAAATCCTAAGAAAAAGGGTTTAATGTTTAAGTAATAGGGAATGTGTTTGAATAATTGTTGAATGATTGGCATTGGTGTTGGTTTGATAGGTACCTTGTCAAATCCTCAAGAAAACATCTTGAACTTAAAGGAAATCAAGGACCAAGTACCAAAAGGTAGCATTGAATTGCATTTGATTGCTTTCTTACTTACATTGATGTGTTAATGTGTATGTGTGCAATGTGTGCCGTGATGTGACTAAGCTTTATTGCAAATGTTGATTGCAATTTTTGAAGTATGTTGCCTTGGCATTATGTCCATTGAATATGTGTATGATAGCTTACTTTCCATGGCATAAAAGCATGAACATATTAACAAGATACATGCACAAAAGCATTGCACGTAGTGTTTGCAAGAATGCATAATAATTGTGATTCTGTGCTACTGGGATTTCTTTGAAATCTCACTCTTATGTTTAACACCACCTAGGAGGGGGTTCAAGCAAGGGAAAAAGGCAAGGAAATTGTCCCGAAGACCCAATGAACAATTAGTGTACCCTAGTGTAAATTTTGAAACTTGTTATGTAATATTATGACTCTAGAAATGTTTGTTGGATAATAGCTCCTAAGGGGGAGCCAAGCATATATGTCTATGTTAAATGTATGAAAGCATATTAGAATGTATTTTCAAGCTTGTATTAAGCCCCAAATGATTAAGGATGGGTAAAAGGTTATGAATGAGCCAAAACAAAGGTAATTAGGGGATAACATTTGACTAAAAAGGACCAAACTTGGTGCATACGAAATAAATAGAAAATGTTTGAATATGGATTTCAAATTTTGTAGACTAATAGATCACATTTTTATCTTTAAAACAAGTGGTAGATCATTAAATTTGGAATTTTGTAGAAAGAGTTATGCCCTTTCGAAGTTGGATAAAAATACTGAAAACTTCAGAATTTACCAAAAGAACAGTACATAATTGCGTGGAAACTAGCATTGATCTGTGAGAAATTGATACCTGTGAACATTTTTCCTATGTGGAACATTTCATAAGCTTCACGTGAGACTTGGAACCACTCTGTTCCGATTTTTCTACATTTAGTTATGATTTTTCAAAGTTGACTTGATTTTTTAAGGGTTACATGAATAGTAACCGAAATCAAAATTTTAAATCTTGGTTTTACCTACTTTGAGCATCGTGTAACAATTCCAAATGGTTCTAAAGGACGTATAATGGGGTTTAAAATGAAGGTGTGACAACTAGCATGCTTATCATTTGGCAAACTCAATCATGCAAAGGCCAAAGCAAGAAAGTACAAAGAGCAGCCACATTATAATCAAGAAAGTCCAACCACATAATAGCAATTAATCATGCAATAATCAATAATGCTAAGTTAGTATTAGTAGCTAGGTTTAACTTGCTACCTTGCTCCAAAAGCTTTAGCTTTCTTTTCTTCTCCTCTTTTCCTTCACAAATATCAAACCCTAACAATGCAATCCATCAAAAAGGGCAGCAAGAATTATTAACCAACCAAGAAAAAGCAAGAACATAAATAAAAAATGATTCTTGATCTATAAAGCTCCCTCCTTTGCTCACCATTTTTGGACTTGTTTCTCTTTAACCTTAAAAATCACTTCTTGACTTATTCCTACATGGTTTTTCATGTAGATTCCAAATATGGGCTTAGATCTAGGAAAATAAAACTTCTTCAGCTACCCTTGACCGAACCAAAGAGGGTTTTGACCCAAAAATTTACAACTTTGTTTTAAAGCTTACAACACTTGTTCCTTTTGGTTTACCCTACACCATGTCTTATTTTAAGCATCATGAAAGCCTTAAAACATTGAAAAACTCATCCTAGGGTTCAGTCATTAGCTTGACCGAAAATAATACTCAAAGAAACAACCATGAAAAATGCTTTAAAACAACCTATAATCACTTGTAAACATTAGGAACTAGCTTGGGTTGTTGTGTTTTAACAAGTGTGATGAACAAAACTCCCTTCCCCTCTAAATATTCAGTTCAGCCAGCATCAAGAGAGAGAGGAGATAGATTTTTCAACCATAAAAGAGAAAGAAAATAAGGCAAGAACACATCTAAAGCCAATAACTCACCTTGAACCTTGATTGTATGACCAAAGATGCAAGCTTTCTCTTGTTTTTCTCTCAAAGCTTTCTCTTTTCTCTCCCTTCCCTCCTTGGTCGAACCAACATCTGAAAATAGGGGGAGGATGAGCTCGTTTAATGATTCAAAATATCTCAACCACCATCTTTAATGAGAGTCCAAGTGTCATTACCCCCCTTAATCTTGATTTCTCTTTCTTAATTAACAAAAATCCAAAAGAATTTAATTACCAAAGTCAAAATCCTCTCCATTTGAGGAGTGACACTTGGCAAGTTCAAATCCTCTCCATCAAGAGCTTGACACATGGCTCAATATGATCTTTTTGATTTGCAAGACACTAATCTTGCTTTATCAGTGTACTTTGGCTCTGAGTTTGACTTCTTTTCTATAATTACAGTAGCTTGGCCTTTGTAATTATTTTTTGTTAGATCCTTAATTTAGTCTCCTCATTTTTATCTTCCCAAATTGCCTTCTTTTCCTCAAAATTAATTAAAAAGGAAAATTAATTTCCTTCTCTTTAGGGATTTTTCCACTTTTCATCATTATTTGGAAAAATCTTGGATACTTGAGGATATTATATTCATTTTTGCTTAATTTAAATTTTGACCAATTTTCCTTAATTAGTCAAATTCCTATTTTTGGCTTGGAAAGTACTGGAATTATTTTTCACCAAAATTCTCCTCATTATTTTTAATCCTCAATAATTTGAGAATATTTCTTATTTCTAATTATTATAATGCTAGATATGACATGATCAATGCACTATTCTCTTCGTCGCGGTGAAAGGATTGAAATATGCATTTAAATGCCAAATAACGCACCAAAAATCGAACCCCTGTCATTTTCCAATTTCTGCTTGTTTTCTTTGCTTAGATCCTCTCAACTTCATCTTTTTTTACCTATATATCATTCTCTATCATCAATTCATCATTTCTACTTCAATTCTTCTAGTTTCTACCAATTACTCTTCTCCATTCTTTCTTAGATCATTGCTGCCATAGTCATTGAAGTTGTTGAGCTTGGTGGAGTCGTGATTTCAGTCATGAGAGGCTAGATCTTGATTCCTTGATGTTCAATGAGTCAATCTGAGTTCCTGAAACTATATTGGGAGTTTTTTCTACCTTATTCTTAGTTTCACTCTCTATATTCATAGATTGTAAATTCTAAGGTTTAGATTTGTGATTTGTGATTATATTGAGGTGTAATTCAGTTGATTTACATTGAAACTAAGATTTGAATTGTATTTTGCACTTTAATTAATTGATTGAATTGGTATTTCCTTCTGTTTTATTGATTCTTTCATCTCAAGTATTTGAATCTCTTGATTAACCAGTTAGGGTTCTAACATTGTTAATTTAGAGAGTAGAATACCTTTTGCAGAGCATAATCTATATTAGGTATTAAGATGAGTTTGATGAGTTAAGGTCCTAACTTATTGAATTCATTGTTTGGAGAAGGTCCTTACAAAAAAAGTCTAATAAAGGAATAGAAATTCAATCAAGAGAGGAACTAGGATGATTGGTGGACTTGACCATCAATGATGACTTATACATTGCATTCATCTCACTCACTAAGTCTAGAAATTATAAAAAGTTTAGATAGTTTTACTTTATTCATTGGTACAATCACTGGTTGCATAATTACTCCACACATCATACTTGGTTAATTTGATATTTGTGTTATATTACTAAGACATTCATAGGTTCCTCAAGAGTTCGACAATTAGGTTAGTGCCACTTTATTGCATTTAGTTTAGTTTTATTTGATAGTCAAGCTGTCACATGTTGAAAATTCATCCTAGTGTGATGAGTTAAAAATCTTGTTATGGCCAATATAGAAAGTAGATGAAAGGATAAAACTTTTAATGTGAAATTTCGATAGGGTTCGGATTGATATTTTTAAAATTATCGGTTTAGAAAGGGCAAAATGGGTAAATTTGAAAAAAAAATTTTAGAAAATAGAAAAGGGGTTAATTAGAGGTTTTAGAACCTTAATGGAGGCCTTAAAGGTAAAATTGGTGTGAAAATAGATTATTACGAAATTTCCTAAAAACAGAGGTTTTTAGGGAAAAAAATAAAAATTGGATGAAAATAATTATTATAATTATTTAGAGGCCACAATAATTCCAGAAAAAATATGAAATAATTATCTAAATATTTATTAGAATTTATAAAATTAGTTTCAACCCTGGAAGTATAGGAAATTATTTTAGAGAATTTAATTCCAAAAGTCTTACCGATAGAGCCCTATTCAGGAAAAATTCAAAATAAATAGTTAGAGGTAATGAAAAATTCTAGAAATTTCTAGATTGCCTTCTTGTATTAAAATATAATTTTTCATGGTGAAAAATGTAATTTTGGAGGTTTAAAAAAATTATGAAAGGTTACAAGTGAATAATAACCGATAAGCATCAATATTGCTTGGAATTAATATTTTATTGTTGGGTTAAATTCTTGAGACTTTCTAGATCAAAAGTGTGCCACACATTAGCCCGAGAAAGGCCCAAAATTTGTGCTAAGGCCTGGTTCAATAATTAATTTGGATTTAAGCCTAATTTTCACATAAAAATCAAGTGAATATTCTAGGAATTTTACACATGGCATGATCCGAAATTTTTAAGCACATGATGGCAGCCAAGTGTCCCCCTTATGTGGCAAATTTACATGCCTAAATGGAGAGGGGGAGGGCAAAATTCTTACTCTATAAATACCCCCCACATACACTAAAATAGGTAGAAAATTGACAAAAGAGGGGAGGTGCTATCCAATTGTCTTCTTAAGCATTGGAACTAATTTTAGTTAGTGCGTTTCAACAAGGAATCATCAAGCTTTAGTCAAGGATTCATCAATGTGTGTTTAAGCTTTATTATGGTTAAGATTAAAGCTTGTTTTGGTTGAAAGTTTGAGTCATTTTCTAAGAGAAAATTACTGCCCATTTTCAGTCTACATGAGTTTGTATCAGGAAAGGATGGAAGCCTTAAAAACGAGTTGAAATCATTATGTTTAAGTGGTGTGTGGATTGATTTTTGGAAGAAAACCAATTTAGGGTTATTAAGGAGACATTTTAGCCAACATGTGTTCTTGGGGTAGGGGTTTGTTTTGCTGTGATGTAATGATTCCAACAAGTTTAAATGTGTTTTTGTGTAGGGCAACACCAAGGAAAATTATTTAAAATCATTAGAATCAAAAATGAAATTTTTAGAAAACAATACCCTCTATTTGGCTAAGAGAGAATGAAAGGGAAGGAGTGTGATTTTGATAAAAATGAATTAATATTTGGATTCTACACAAAAAAATTGTGTAGGCATCAGCCAAGAAATTGGTTGGAACAAAGAAGGATTAATTAGGTCAAAAATTAAAGAAAAAGAGGTTTAATTGAGCTTATTGTCAAGCAATTGTGTTTATACTTGAATTGTTGGTAATTTAGAATGTGTTTATGCTTGGATTGATAGACACATTGCAAGAAATCAAAAAAGAATCCAATTTTCCTAAAGAGGTCGAATTGGTTTATCAACCAGAGGTAGCATTGAACTCATAATTTGATTGCTTTCTTGCTTGTTTAAATGTGCATGTGTTATGTGATTTATATTGCCATGATATGATTAAGTAATTTATGTTATTATGCATGGGATTATATGTTGAATGTGCCTTGGCAATATGTATGAGGAATGGCTGAATGGCTTGATTCGTTACTCTCTTTCTATGGTAAATGGTATGCATTTGAAATAAGGCATAATGATATTGACTTTATGTATACATGTCACATTTTTACATAGCATGGATTGCATGATGATTATGGCTCTTTGCTACTAAGATTTCTATAAAATCTCACTCTTTTAAATTCAAAATTTACCACTTAGAAGTTGGACCAAGTAAGGACAAAGGGAAGGAAGTCATTTTGGGAGAGAATTGATTTATGTGCCTCTTTGAACTATATTTGTAATTATTATGGATTATTGTGAATTATGTTGAACAATTGTATCAATGACCTAAGACAATATGTATGTGCATGTTTGATCAAAAATTCTACTTTAGCATTGAATTATGAGTAGATTAATGGTGTGAATTGAAAGGGAAAGAAAAATCAAGAACGGTGACTTAAGGGATAAAAGTTGACTTTTTAAAGGTCAGGTTTGACCAATGTAATTTTGAATAATTGGATGAATCTAGGTTTGAAATTTGGTATGTTTATTGATCTCATTTTTAGCTTTAAAAAAAGTTGTAATTCACTAAATTTGGAATTTTGTACAAAAAGTTATGCCCTTCCAAAGTTGGGCATAAATCCTCATTAATAAATCTTGAATAGTCATCAACTATTACAAGAGCATATAAGTTTTCCCCAAAACTTTTGACTCTTGATGGACCAACCAAATCCTTAAGAAGCATTCGGAGTGGTCTCTTAGTTGAGACTCTCTTTTTTTATTTAAAGGAGGACTTTGTTTGTTTACCCTTCTGACAAGCATCAGGTAAACCAATAACTAAATCCTTTTTAGTTAATTTTGAAAGTTGATTCATATTCACATGAGCAAGATGTTTATGCCAAAGCCAACTTTCTTCATTTTTACTAACAAAGCAATTTTCAAAAAGTTTAGAGCCAATTTGAATAGTATAACAGTTACCATCCCTTAGAGCTCCTAACTTCACATTCAGTTCTTCTTTCTTGAGTGGCAGGTCATCCTTACTGATAATCCTACATTTTTCTGAATCGAAGATTACCCAATTGTTCTTGTCACTACTTTGACTAACACTAAGTTGGTTGTGACATAACCCTTTGATGTAGTACACATCTTTAACTTTTATTCCTTTATCACTTCCTATTTCTTCGATTCCGGCTATTCTTCCAGATTGATTTCCTTCAAAGCTTTGCTACCTTCTTTGTGTTTGAGCATGGAGAATTTATCAATGTCACCCGTCATGTGTCTGGAGCATCTACTGTCGATGTACCATTTGTTTGTTTTGGATGCTTTAATGCAGACCTCATTAGTCTTTGAGTCTTCATCTTCTTGTGCCATGAGATAAATGTTAGTTGTCTCTTCAACATCACTGTCGTCTTCATTAGATGAGCTATCTCCCTAGATTGAAGTAACAAAGGCCTTCTTCTTTCTGAATTTTTCTTTTCTTTTATCTTTGTCCTTCAACTTAGATAGCTGAGGACAATTTGCTTTGATGTGTCCTGGTTTCTTGTACTCAAAGTATATGATTGGATCTTTAGTCTCCGTTTAAGATGTGGAGGCTTTTTATTTTGATTGGAATCTTCTCCCAACTCTGTTCTTATAGAATTTCATGAACCTTCTAATCATGAGGCCTATCTTCTCATCCTCTAGATCTTCTTCATCATCGTCTTCACTCTTTTGAGCGTTGAAAGCAATGCCTTTGTGAGTCTTGTCGTTCATCTCCTTTTTGTACTTCTGCTTGCTTTCATACTCTACCAGGCTTTCGAAGAGTGTAGCAATTGAGCCAATTGATTCTCCTTTTGCTTCCTCAATGGCTGTCACCTTTGATTCCCACTCTTTAGTGAGTCCACTTAATATTTTTCTCACTTGATCCTCTTGGCTATATTTCCTACTGATTGGAGTAAGGTGATTGATGAGGTGCGATAATCTTACTTCCATATCTTGAATGCTTTCTCTGTCTTTCATTCTGATGAGAGCGTTGATTTTGCTTTGTTTCACTTCAGTTTTTCCCTCATGAGTAATAAAACATCATACCTTTAACCACTCAGAGTGCGCATTAGTAAGCGTTATGGTTCAAGCAGGTCATGACACAAGCCCATGGATTTAAGATTTTAACATAATTACTCAGGTTACTATTCACTGTTCAAATTCCAGATTATAGGCCCAATTTCAAAAATTCATAACTAATTCCATAAAAATCATATTGAGGTGTTCTAAAATTTTACAAAAAGCTCCGTCAATTCCCTTTAAGGGAAAAATATCAAATAGGACTTATCCATGACCAATTCATACAGTTTAATCAATGAATATTACTATTCATTTAGTAAATTCTGGAACTCTCAGATTTTGTACCTTAACTTTGAAAATTCGTATGTTTGTTTATACACATCCAATTAAGGTGATCTAGCACTCATTTTAAAGCCTGGGATGTGTACTATAACTCTGCCAAAACTTTGTGGCTTCACTCATTCATTTGGTAGGTCAAACTGGACCTATAAACTCACTGTCCCAGCACTTACGTTTTATCCCTTAATCTCTTTTTACTTTAATTCTTTCTATTTCTTTGGCATACATAAATTGGGTTTACACTTTCCCAATCATCCTCATACATTTCTATTCATCCCATAAACATTGCAATTAAATAAATGGCATTATTGGCATCCATAACATAGATTACAAAATAGGAGAATTGTACATTGAATAATAACATCATTTATTAACATCAATAATTCTCCACTTCCTTCTCCTTGCCTCTCTTGCCATTATTGCCCACCATTGATTGACCTAAATAGTTGGGCAGGGAGGGGTGAGATTCAGGAGAATCTAAGTAGCAAATACTACCCATAAGCATGCAAGACATAATGCACATGCATGACATGTTATAACATTAACACATGAATGCCATGGAAAGTAAGCTAAAGCATTTCATATTTTCATAACATATTTCCAAAGCAAAGCATAACATAAACTTGAAAACATAACTTTCGAAACATTTCATCATAGCTTAGTCACATCATGGCAACACAACCACATCATGCAAGCATACATATCAAGCACACAATATAGGAAAGTTTGTTATCTTGTAACATAGCTTTCCTCTTGCTTTTCTTTTGATTCCCTTATCTTTCCAACCCTATAGATTTTCGGTCAACACCATTAAACATGCTCTTAGATGTTCCAAGGTCCTAAAAATATCAATACATGATACAAAACAGTTATTAGAATCAAGTCATCAACTTATGTCTACTTGACTCTTTCTTAAACATACTTGAACTCTAACTTTTGAGTTTCAATACCAACCTTCATAAAATTATTTCCACATACTATTCCTACATAATTTTGTATGTAGAATCTATTTCGAAGCTTAAACTAACCATTCAGAACAGTCAAGGCCAAACAGAATCACAAACTAAGGGAAAGCTGGATTTCTTGCAAAATCAACATCGAACCACTTGATTCTTGTTGTTTCCAAGCCTTTAAACATGTTTATAACATCCATATCATCTTCTTTGATTCCAACAAATTTTGTGTAGCACTTCCCCACAGGATTTCAATCATCAAGAATCCAATCAAACCAACCACCAGCTCAAAAATAACAAGGGAGGTAGAAACTACATCAAAAACAGCACACATACCTTGTTTTAGAGCTTGATCTAGCTTGGGATCACTTGGCCTTTCTTTCTCCCTCTTCTTTCTCTCTCTAGAAATCATTTTGTAAGAGCTTCCCCATGGGTTCCTTAGCTTGGACGAAATGATAGGGAGGGGAGGGGTATTTATAGAAAACAAGACAGAACCTCGACCGTTGATCTTAAAAATAGGTGGCTTGATCTCGACCGTGCATTTTCTCTTTTTATCTTGTGATGACATGTGTCCTATGATAGCTTAGGCACATCATGGCAACACAACCACCTTATGCTTACCTCATGCTTGCATTAATAAGCCACATGTCTTTAATCCAACTGCACACGTGTCTTGCATCTGACCGTACACATGTCTTGCATCCAACTGTACAAATAATACCTTCTTTTCCCATCTAACCATACACTTGTCTCCTCCATATTCCTTCATCATTTTGGCATTAAAATAGGGAGGAAATTATTATAAAATTTGTGTAAAATATAGCCCTTAGGCATTCCTCTACCTATTTTGCCATTCTGCACCATATCGGGTATTTTTTTTTAGTCCTGACTGACCCGGTACCACTAGGACATTTCTGGCACTATTTTCTCATCTTAATTAAGTATATATATGGCGCTATCTTAGAAGAGTATAGATGAAAATAATTAGCTCTACTGACAAGCTACTTAACCTTATTGAGTCACGCAGTAAAGATTTCACTATAACAGGTAGACAAAAGACTGTCTAAAATATTCCTGTACTACGTTCTGATTTTTATGTTGTCTATAAATATCTTTTGCTGACTTAGCATGATAACTCGTAGGTGTCATGATTGCATTTGGTGACTCAGCATGATGTCTCCTAGGTGTCATGATTGCATTTAGTGACTCAGTATGATGACTCGTAGGTGTCATGATCGCATTTGGTGACTTAGCATGCTGACTCAGCGCCGTCATGATGGTCTTTAGATATTTTCTTTCTCCTTTTTCCAGAAATATTATTAAATAATACTTAATCGGGGTTACCTTCTTTGAATTCTTTCTATCGGCTTGTAACTCCGTTGATCTGTCTCTGGGTTTCATTCTTTTCCTTTCATCAGGGGAAATTCCTCTAATTTTTCTCGGGTTAAAAGTCAAACTCTAGACAGCTATTTTGACTTTCCCCAGATAGGGTATAAATAGGCTTTAAATTTAATTAAAGCTAACCTTGTCAGTTTCTGGGGACGGAATTAATTTTACAATCTGTGTAAATTCCTCAACTAATATTCCCCATTTTTTCCTAATTATTTGAGGCCATCTCATAACTTAAATAATTCAATTTATGTTACTATCTCAAGTTGTGCAAAACCCTGGAATGACTTCAAGGCATTTTCGTCATTTCAAGCCTTATATCGGCTCTGGGATCGTATTCCCATTTTTCTGGAACTCTTCTAAGTCATTTGGGCCCTTTTTGCTAACTTTGAGCATTGGCCAACCAGAACTTTTATTATTTATAATTAGGTCCCTACTTGGCCTACGAATCTTTTCTTTGCAATTTGGTCCCTCCTTAGGCCTAACCTTCGGAACCATCTCTTGCAAGTTTTTGGCATAACCTTTGGCCCTTAGTTGTTCCCAGTTCGTCATTCTTTAGTCCCTGAACACTATTGTTTTACACATTTGCCCTTGGAAAATCTCTTTTTCCTTTCGAAGGATCTCCGAGACTTTCGTTGCATTGGACTTAGTAATCATCTTTTCCCTGTGTTATTACTTGTATCTATGAGCCAAAATTTGGGATGTTACATTTCTCCCCCTCTTATAAAAATTTTGTCCTCAAAATTTCAAGATTAAATCTCAACCTTTGCTTTTCCTGGGAGGTTTCTTAGGGAGAATGTTCTTTGGCTCTCACTTTCAGCCTGCAGATTCTACTTTTTCCCTTCTTGGCCAGGCTTTAGCCTTAGGTTTCATACTTCAATCTCATGAACTTTCACTTAATCTCATAAGTTCTTATGCCCTTGGGCATTTACATAAATGCTTTTTATGTTCTTACACATATCTTTCATTCCTTAGGCACACATATTCAACGTTGTGCCTTAGCATCATACTTTTCTTAAGGTATCTCATCATATTGTGGCTTTTTGGGTTTCTCTAATCATATCTTCTCTAGGTACTTCCCATATCTTCATATTTTAGACCCTTTCATACTTTATCTTAAGGGCCTATTCCCTTTCTTTTAGATTTTGATTTCACACATAGCTTGCCTGAATGCATAACCTTCTGGACTTCCAGCTTGTGGTTCCCTTAATTCTTAATTTCCTAACTTTTCTTTGTTAATTAGAACAGAATTGAGCTCAGTCTAATTAACAATAACAGTATCTGTGGGAAAAGTCAAGGGTACTCTCTCTGTACTAGGTAACCAACCTGAGGAGGTTTTTCCATCTTAAACTCATCCCTGGTCATCTCATTCTCATGTCCCAAAGAGATACTGCCCTTATGGCTTGGCAACATTCCTTCAGGATTGGTCTACTGTGACCTTGGGAGCTACTACGCTCTACCGTAAGCCTCTTCAGGATCCGCTGTGACCCTGGATTCTTTCATATTCTACCCGAGTCATGTTCTACTCTTTAGGAGCCTTCAGACCAGTGGGCTGAGTTAAAGAATAAGTCACCTATCCTCAGCCGGTAACTTGACTGATTATTCCCCAGAACTGATCACAAACACCTGTATTGCCTTCTTAGGCCTTACTTAATCCTTTTCGTCAACTCTGGAATCATTAATCCTTTTTGCATTTCCTTTTTTCTTAATTTTTAGCTACCTTAGGCCATTTCCTGTCAATTTGCCCTTGTAATTCTCTAGGCTATTTGTTCATCTCTATAGCCTTCTAGGCTTATCGTTATATCCATGACAGTCTGCCACGCCTTACAATTCCCTTTCTCATCTTGCAGGGAGAGGTCTTGTAAAATCATTTTCATCATATCCTTAGATATTCTATCCTTTCATCACTCTTGGCCAACTTCCCTCTCATTGGGGTAAGGTTAACTCTACGAGCCTTTCCTTGGCCGTTATTACTCTTTCCTGTAGGAGGATGTATTGCTCACATCAGAGCACGTTAACTCAACCACTTTCCTGGCCTTGATGGAGGACATAACACTCTCATAGGTACAACGTTAACTCTACCGCTCTAGGAGGATGCACTGTTACCTTCATAATGTTGTCAATCCCATCATAACAGTTCCCCTTCCTTCTCTTCAGAGGACAGCTTGCTCTTGGTAGAGTAGTGTCAACTCTGTGTCAGAAAACCACCTCGCAATTTGAGAGATATTCTATAGCCAAGACCTACCAGTTACTTAGTCTTTGCCCCGGCACCTTCCTACATGTCAAATCCCTATTAAGGGGGCCTCTCAACCTGACTCATTCGTCATCTTAGCAATGTAATTTATCTGTCGGGATCTCATCTCTCAGATTCCCTACTGGCCTAAGTGCTATGGTCACACTTCTCATAGATTCCTTAGGGACACAAAAGAGTACTATTTAGTCCCTAACGTTATCAAGTATCTACACATCATCAGGCTCTTAGCATCTTTGGGAACTTACTCATCTCTCTCTATAAATTAGTTCTCAGTGCAACCATCAACTTTTATATTCTCATCTATTTCTTTTCAAATCTATCCTCTAGATGGATCGTGCCTGACTTTATTCTTTCTAACCTTCTTTACCTCTTGACTAATTATTCTTATGGTCAGGTATTGATCACCATACCCTCATCACATCACACAGCGAACATTTAATCACCTTATTGTATGGTATCTAGGTCAGGCACCAAGGTCATCATTGACTCTTCATTCATTATCATCTAATCTCTGTCCCTCTTGGTTTACTATCCCTTAGAGATTTTTACCTCTATTCAGGGATTTGAACAAACCTCAAGTAGCTTGTCATGTTACCTTGCCTTTATCGAGGTTATATCGATTACTTAGAGTTTAGGTTGCCACTTGGTTCCCCTACTGGGGCACTGACTCATACTTTAACTAGCCTATTGCACTCTTAGCCACTACCCTCTGGGAGAGTCTTTTGACTTTGACTCATACCCCAGTCAAGCTTTCTCAGCTCAACCATTCCTTTCTTGAAAGGAAATCTCTTAATATTGACTACCTATCTCTTAGGTTACTTTCTATCATTCCTTACTCCTCCTCTATAACCATTTCCCCTAGATAAGTCACCTCAGTTTCATAACCTTCGTTGGACCAATCCTAGCAACCCATTACTTTCCTAGATAAGGATTTCACTCATACTGGGCTTTGCTTGAAGCAATACCCTGCTTATACCCTTGTATTATACCTTTGTCAAAACCTTCACCAGAGCTTCTGTTCTATTTAAACAATTGCTAGAACTTTTACCAAAACTTCTGCTCTGTTTAAACATTTGCTAGAATATCTACTCTGATACCAAAAATGAAACATCCTACCTTTAAGCGCTCAGAGTGTGCATTAGTAAGCGTTATGGTTCAAGCAAGTCATGACACAAGCTCGTGGATTTAAGATTTTAACATAATTACTCGGGTTACTATTTACTATTCAAATTCCAGATCACAGGCCCAATTTCAAAAATTCATAACTAATTCCATAAAAATCATATTGAGGTGTTCTAAAATTCTACGAAAATCTCCTTCAATTCTGTTTAAGGGAAAAATATCAAACTGGACTTATCCATGACCAATTCATACAGTTTAATCAATGAATATTACTATTCATTTAGTAAATTCTGGAACTCTCAGATTTTGTGCCTTAACTTTGAAAATTCGTATGTCCATTTGTACACATCCAATTAAGGTGATCTAGCACTCATTTTAAAGCCTGGGATGTGTACTATAACTCTGCCAAAACTTTGTGGCTTCACTCATTCATTTGGTAGGTCAAACTGGACCTATAAACTCACTATCCCAGCACTTACGTTTTATCCCTTAATCTCTTTTTACTTTAATTCTTTCTATTTCTTTGGCATACATAAATTGGGTTTACACTTTCCCAATCATCCTCATACATTTCTATTCATCCCATAAATATTGCAATTAAATAAATGGCATTATTGGCATCCATAACATAGATTACAAAATAGGAGAATTGTACATTGAATAATAACATCATTTATTAGTATCAATAATTCTCCACTTCCTTCTCCTTGCCTCTCATACCATTATTGCCCACCATTAAGTGACTTAAATAGTTGGTTAGGGAGGGGTGAGATTCAGGAGAATCTCAGTAGCAAACACTACCCATAAGCATGCAAGACATAATACACATGCATGACATGTTAAAACATTAACACATGAATGCCATAGAAAGTAAGCTAAAGCATTTCACACTTTCATAACATATTGCCAAGGCAAAGTATAACATAAACTTGCAAACATAAATTTGCAAACATTTCATCACAGCTTTGTCACATCATGGCAACACAACCACATCATGCAAGCATACATATCAAGCACACAATATAGGTAAGTTCACTACCTTGTAACATAGCTTTCCTCTTACTTTTCCTTTGATTCCCTTGTCTTTCCAACCCTATGGATTTTCGGTCAACATCATTAAACATCTTCTTGGATGTTTCAAGGTCCTAAACATATCAATACATGATGCAACACAATTATTAGAATCAAGTCATCAACTTATCTCTACTTGATTCTTTCTTGAACATACTTGAACTCTAACTTTTGAGTTTCAATTCCAACCTTCCTAAAATTATTTTCACATACTGTCCCTACATAATTTTGTATGTAGAATCTATTTCCAAGCTCAAAACAATCAAAATCCAATCCTAACCCTTCAGAATAGTCAAGGTCGAATAGAATCACAAACTAAGGGAAAGTTGGATTTCTTGCAAAATCAACACGGAACCACTTGATTCTTGTTGTTTCCAAGCCTTTAAACATGTTTCTGACACCCATTTCATCTTCTCCTATTCCAACAAATTTCATGTAGCACTTCCCCATAGCATTTTAATCATCAAGAATCCAATCAAACCAACCACCAGCTCAAAAATAACAAGGGAGGTAGAAACTACATCAAAAACGGCACACATACCTTGTTTTAGAGCTTGATCTGGCTTGGGATTACTTGGTCTTTCTTTCTCCCTCTTCTTTCTCTCTCTAGAAATCATTTTGTAAGAGCTTTCCCATGCATTTCTTATGCTTGGACGAAATGATAAGGAGGGGAGGGGTATTTATAGAAAACAAGACTGAACCTTGACCGTTGATCTTAAAAATACATGGCTTGATCTAGACTGTCCATTTTCTCTTTTTATCTTGTGATGACATGTGTCCTATGACATCATGTTTACCTCATCTTGATGACATCATGTTTACCTCATCTTGATGACATCATGCTTACATCATCAAGCCACATGTCTTTAATCCGACCGCACACATGTCTTACATCCGACCGTACACGTGTCTTGCATCCAACCGTACACATAATACCTTCTTTTCCCATCTAACCGTACACTTGTCTCTTCCATATTCCTTCATCATTTTGGCATTAAAATAGGGAGGAAATTAATATAAAATTCGTGCAAAATATAGCCCTTAGACATTCCTCTACCTATTTTGACATTCTGCACCGTATCGAGTACTTTTTTTGAGTCCTGACTAACCCGGTACCACTGGGACATGTTTTGGCACTATTTTCTCATCTTAATTAAGTATATATATGGCGCCATCTTAGAGGAGTATAGATGAAAATAATTAGCTCTACTAACAGGCTACTTAACTTTATTGAGTCACACAGTAGATATTTCACTACAACGCGTAGACAAAGGACTGTCTAAAATATTCTTGTATTGCATTCTGATTTTTATGTTGCCCATAAATATCTTCTGCTGACTTAGCATGATGACTCATAGGTGTCATGATTGCATTTGGTGACTCAGCACCGTCATGATGGTCTTTAAATATTTTCTTTCTCATTTTTCCAGAAATATTATTAAATAATACTTAATCGGGGTTACCTTCTCTGAATTCTTTCTATCAGCTCGTAACTCCATTGATCTGTCTCTGGGTTTTATTCTTTACCTTTCATCACGGGAAATTCCTCTAATTTTTCTCGGATCAAAAGTTAAACTCTAGACAGCTATTTTGACTTTCCCCAAATAGGGTATAAATAGGCTTTAAATTTAATTAAAGCTAACCTTGTCAGTTTCTGGGGACAGAATTAATTTTACAATCTGTGTAAATTCCTCAACTACTATTCCACAGTTTTTTCTAATTATTTGAGGCCGTCTCTTAGCTTAATTAATTCAATTTAAATTACTATCTCAAGTTGTCCAAAACCCTAAAATGACTTCAAGGCATTTTCGCCATTTCTAGCCTTATATCGGCTCTAGGATCCTATTCCCATTTTTCTGGAATTCTTCTAAGTCATTTGAGCCCTTTTTGCTAACTCTGAGCATTGGCCAACCAAAACTTTTATTATTTACAATTAGGTCCCTACTTGGCCTAGGAATCTTTTCTTTGCAATTTGGTCCCTCCTTAGTAGAGCCGGGAATCAGGGCCGGCCCGGCCCTCCAGGGCTCAGGGCCTAAAAGGGCCGGCCCTCCAGGGCCGACATATAAAAAATATCCCAATTCACCAAGCCCGGCCCTTAAGTTGACGGGCTCAAGGCCGGCCCGCGGGCTTTCGGCCCGTTTAAGGAAAAAAGGTCCCTTTTTCAAAATATTTTTCACATGTTTTAAATATAAATTAAACAAAGCCACAAATACAAAGCAACATCATATTTTTGTGTCAATCAACATACCAAAATATCTAAAACATCCATAACAAGTCAATAACACTCAAAATCAAAGTTAGACAAACACTTTCATCCTAAAAGAACATAGACAAACACATTCACTAATGTTTTGAAACTTCATCTTCGCTATCATCAATTGCAACGACATTTGATTGTGCTTCACTGGTAACAGGCTCTTCTTGACTTCTAAAAATATCAATGATTTCTTCTTCATCATCAATATAACAAGCATTCTCTGCAACAAATAATAAACCAAAATCACAGACAAACAATATCAATTTGAGCAATTAAAAGCATAAAAAGAACTATAACAAAATACACATAAATTTTTTATATTACCATCATATGTAAATCCATGCAACCAGTTACGAGTACATATGAGAGCCTGAAGATTAGCAGGAAGAATGGAACTTCTATACTTTGTGAAAACACGTGAACCAATACTAAAAGCTGATTCACTAGCAACTGTTGTGATCGGAATACTCAAAATATCAGCTGCCATCTTCGAAAGAATTGGAAACCGAAGTTGATTGTTTTTCCACCAGTTCAATACATCCAAATCTTTCCAGTTATCAGGCTTCAGTATTGGTTCTTCTAAGTAAGTTTCCAATTCAGACTTGTCCATGGAAGAATGATCCATGATTGCATAAATATCTTGATAATCCTGCATCATTTAAAAAGTTGAATCAAGTACAAATAACAAGCTAAATAAAGAACAAATTAATTGACAAGATAGAACATTGACAAAATAAAACATACATCAAATGCATCATCAAAAGAAGTTGTTGAAGCACTTGAAGTGTGAGAAGAATGATGAGTCGTAAATGTTGAAGATTTCGAAGTTGAAACACTTGCAACTCCATGTCTAGCTGATGATGTGATTGATGTCCCTATAGCTAAATATTCTTTAAAAATAGCATCTAACTTGCTCTTGACAACAGCAATCTTCTCAGAAGAAGTGACAGGATCAATCTTCGCATAACAATATTTGATGATATTTAACTTCCATCTTGGATCAAAAATCACAGCAAGTGCAAGAAGGACATTGTAATTTTGCCAATACTTATCAAACTTTTCTTTTATTCTTCTTGACATTTCTCTAATCACATCATCAATGCTCTTCACATTTGTATCAAGCAACATTTCAATTTTTGATACTTGCATAAAATAAGAGTTGGCAGTCGGATAAGATGACCCAGAAATCAACCTTGTTATCTTTTCAAAAGGCCTCAAGAAATTACACATTGCCTCTGCTCTATTCCACTCATCATTTGTCAGATTATAACACATTAGGTAATTTGAATCAGACAAAGCAAAGTTTGCAAAAGCTCGACGGTATTTAAGTGCACTCTCAAGCATTGCATAAGTAGAGTTCCATCTAGTGGGCACATCTAACCGCAAGCTTGTAGAAGTGTCAATGCCACCAACTTGCTCAACACATTGCTTGAATTGAATCATCCTTGCCTCAGAAGCTTTCAACCATTTAATGCTCTCTCTAATCTTCCACAATGCAGTACTTGTTACTTTCAAACCTTCTTGAACTATCAAGTTTAGGATGTGGGCACAACATCTTATATGAAAAAATTCACCATTACAAATCAAGTTAAAGTTTTCTTGCAAAAGTAACTTCTCCTTTAGCAAATCTTGCATGTTATCATTTGCAGATGCATTATCTAAAGTAATTGAGAATACTTTATTCTCAATCCCCCATTCTTTCAAGCAATCATATACTTTTTTAGATAATTGTACCCCAGAATGTGGAGGTTCCATCTTGCAAAATGAAAGTATTTTACTATTTAGACTCCACTTTTCATCCACAAAGTGAGCTGTCAAACATATATATCCTTCAGAAGTAACAGAAGTCCAACAATCAGAAGTCAAACATATTCTACTTATGCTTTTCTTTAATACTTGTTTCAAATTGTCCTTTTGATGACGGAAGAACTTCATAACATCAGCCACAATTGTTTTTCTAGTCATGAGCCTCACATCAGGATTTAGCATCCTAAGTAATTCTCTAATCCATCTATATTCAACAAATGAATAAGGAAGGCCATGTTCAATTATGGCCATAGTCATAACCTCTCTAACACGATTATGATCAAGTTTTCTAGACCTTATGTTGCCTTCATTGTCCATCATCATTACCCCAATATCATGAAATTTGTCTAGACCTTTGCAAGACTTAACATGGCGATTTAGATGTGAAGTACCTTTAGCTGCACCCGATGCAAATAGACTATTACAACCATTACATTTTGCTTTCATTACCCCATCAACCTCAACTCTATTAAAATATTTCCAAACATCAGACACTAATGTTCTAGGCTTCTTAGGCTTTGATTCTTCTGTCTCTTGAAGAGAAGATGACTGACCTTTCTGATTTACAGCTAATGATACATCATTTCCTTGAACCTGCTCTCTTTCTTGTTGTCCTTCTTGTTGCAGGGATGACATGATGCTGACACCAATTACAAAAAAAACATAACTTAGATCAAAACTAAAGCCACGGTCAAACTTAATCAACATTTCAGTCCCAGATTTGATTTACACCAGAAAAACTAAAGCCACGGTCAAACAGCAAATTTAATCAACATTTCAGTCTCAGATTTGATTTACACCAGAAAAAGTAAAGCCACGGTCAAACAGCAAACTTAATCAACATTTCAGTCCCAGATTTGATTTACACCAGAAAAACTAAAGCCACGGTCAAACTTAATCAACATTTCAGTCCCAGATTTGATTAACACCAGAAAAACTAAAGCCACGGTCAAACTTAATCAACATTTCAATCCCAGATTTGATTTACACCAGAAAAATCATGCAATTGATTGTTAAACAAAGAGAAGCAAACAAACACAGAAGCCTAAAATAATAACAATAAGCAAAGGAGTGACAGGACCAAACAACACTCATGGTGGAATACTGGAATTGAGCTCGGCGAGCAGAGGTGAGAAAGAAATTGAGCTGAAACACGACACACGGCTGTGAGCGACGGTGACTCGGCGAGCAGAGGCGAGAAAGAAATTGAGATCGAGGCTGACTGCGTGGAGACTTCCGAGACCGATAGGCGATTACGTGAGAGGACTGAGACTGAGAGGTGCCGAGCAGGGGAGCTGAAGAGCTGAGCTGGGCAAGACACAGGAACCGGAGACGGAGACTGAGAGAGTAAGAGGCGAGACAGAGACGGCGACTGGTGAGGCGAGACGGAGCCTGAGACTTGAGATTCCGAGACCGATAGCCGAGACCGAGAGGCGACTGGCGACTGGCGACTGGCGAGCGTATGCGTTCTGCTTCTCAGCTTCTGCCGTTCTGGCGACTGGCGAGGCGAGACGGAGTCTGAGTCTTGAGATTCCGAGACCGAGAGGCGACTGGCGAGCGTATGCGTTCTGCTTCTGCCGTTCTGGCGACTGGCGACTGGCGCTGCGTGTGGCCAAGTGGGTGTGTAACAACGAACAGGGAGGGAGCCAGGGAGGGAGTCGAGGGACGGACTGAGGCCTGAGGGAGTGAGCTGACCGAGTGGCCGAGTGGGCGGGGCGAGTGGCGACTGCGAGTGTCTGAGTGAGTGAGTGAAGTGAATACTGAATGTGAGGAACTATCGAACGGAGGATGTGAATCGTGATTGCTGAATGCCTGATTAGGGATTTAGGTTTTGCTTGGACGAGTATTGAGCCGCTTGCTAAGTTGTGTCCAAAAAAAAAACGATAAAAATTAAAAAAAAAAATCTGACGGGCTTAAACGGGCCGGCCCGCGGCCCTGCAGGGCCGGCCCTTTTAATTCTCAGCCCTCCAGGGCTGGCCCTTTTAAGTCCAAGTCTCTTTTAAACACCCCAAATTATAAGCCCGGCCCTTAACTTAAACGGGCTTAAAAGGGCTGGCCCGACGGGCTCGGCCCGTTTTCCCGGCTCTACTCCTTAGGCCTAACCTTTGGAATCATCTCTTGCAAGTTTCTGGCATAACCTCTGGCCCTTACTTATTTCCAGTTCGTCATTCTTTAGTCCCCGAACACTATTGTTTTACACATTTGCCCTTGGAAAATCTCTTTTTCCATCTAGGGGATCTCCAGGACTTTCGTTGCATTGGACTTAGTAATCATCCTTTCCTTGTGCTATTACTTGTATCTATGAGCCAAAATTTGGGATGTTACAAGCAATCTCTAGTGCTTCCCACATTTCCTTTACGGTTTTCAGACTTGAAACCCAGAAATACTCTTTTTGACTCAGGGCACAGGTTAGCATGTTGATTGCTTTATCATTCAGTAGAATGAGCCTTTTATTTTCATCATCAAACTTGTTTGGTGGAACACCTTAACTTTTTACCAAATTACCATTCAATTAGAGGTAATTAGAATCATATTTGATGGCCAAAAATTTGAAAAATTGGGTTTTTAAAAATTTTGCTCATGGGATACTATTCACTGCAACCAATAAATTAGCCAAATTTTGAAAATTTATAACTAATTTTAGAAAAAATAAAATTAAGTGATTCCAAGTTTTATTAGAAGCTCTTTGGAATATTTTTTGAGAAAAAATAAGCTCTCAACCAATTGTCTTCAAATTTGAGCCCAGATTTATTTTCAAAAAATACTATTCATTCGGTCATTTTTTAATTTTTCTAGTATTTTTGCCTAACTTTGGATTAGGCATAACTTCTTGTACGATTATCCGATTGAGGCATATTACCACTCATTTGAAAGGGAAAAATAAGATCTATTGATCTGAAAAGATTTTGTGAATTAACTCTCTCAATTGATTAGATTCATATTAGTCAAATCTTCCTCTCAAACAGTTGACTTTTATCCCTAGGTATCAATTCTTTCCATAATTAAACCTCTAACTTGGCTTGCTAATTAAACAATCATATAGTTGATTTCCATAGCATAGTTAGACTATACTATCACAATGTAGTCATATAGGATCATCACAAAATATTTAGTTACATTCTTCCTCAAAAGATGCATGAAATGATTCAAGATCATAAAGTGCCATTGCAATTATAGTTCCTTCATACATTAACTATCTCCTTGCCCTTTCCTTTTGATGTTGAAGGCCCTAAATTTTTGTTAAACATGGGGGGTAAGATTCGTGAGAATCTTAGTAGCATAGCACCACATTCACAATGTCAACCAAGCAAAGTACTTTATGCTAAATGAACTTGCTAATATATATTTTCACTTTAATACACATGCCGTAGAAAGGACATAACATACTTCTCATTCATAATACTCAACATGGTATAAGCCAAGGCATTATATGTATAGAGTTGTACATCACATAATATCATCATCTCATCCACATCATGGCATAGCAACATAGCATAACATAAAACAATAAATACAAAGTAAGGCAACACTAAAATGATAATTGCTAGCTACCTCTTTTAAGCTTTATCCTTTCCTTTAAGCTCTTCCTCCCTTGAGCAATTCATCTTCCCTTTAGATTCTAGGCCTATTGATAATGCAATAGGACATTACCATTCATTATTCATCAAAACATTAATAAAATAACCCTTAAACCCCTTTTCTTTCATTTTTGGGTTATTACTTACAACTTTGATTCTTTAAATTTATGAGGTTATTTTTACATAATTTTTCACGTAGAATTCAAATATCCAATTAGACTTATGAAAATCCAATCCCTTCCTATAGATCTCATTTTGGCCGAATAAGGTACTCTTGCAAAATAAAATTTTTATTTTCAATTTTAATGCTTGTAAGCTTCCTTTCTTAGTGTTTCCCTACACAATTTTATCATTTAAACACATTAGAAGCATCAAATTAAACCAAATCCAACTCTAACCCTTTGATTTGATTAGGATGTCACCTTCCGAGTCATCAAAATTTGTGATTGCACGAAATAATGTAGTATAGGATGCAACCAATCGTTCTTCTCAAGGAGTGCTTTATTAGAAAACAGCCTAGTCTAAATTGGTAATAAAAAGCATGATGATTTGGGCAAAGAAAAGGGGGGTTTCAACTTTTTAAGGTGGTGCAATAAATGAAAAGTGCAGAGAATTAAATGTTTTTGGTATTTTAATTGAATGAAGAAATGTTTTGGATTAAAAGGGACTTATGGTGAAACAGTCTCTTGATGATGGAAACTTAGCTATCACTGCTCTTTAAAATGATTAGGAGTTTTAGAAAATCTCTAAGTCTGAAGAAAACCCCAAGTAATCACTTGGGTCCAATGTTTTAATTAATGAAAACTACTTTAATCAAAGTTAATTAACATCTCTTAAAATATTATTAGTAACCACTTAGAGAGTGTAGATGAATGGATAATGCCAATGTCCTCAGAAAGTCAATTGACAATCATTGAATACAAGCACACAGATTAATCACCAATGATCACTGATAATTAAATAAACACAAGGATTCAAAATTGATATATATATATATATAAATGAACCAACATTAAGAGCATCCAATCCAAATACATTCAATAGTCTAAACAAAAGATTTACAATCATAAATCAATTTTGAAATAGATGTAAAAATCCCTAAATCTAGAAATCTCTAACACAGAATCAAGCACAAGTTTAGACCGATAACTCTCCTATTAGGTCCTTGAGCTCAAGCTTCATCCTCCATCACCAAGAGGATAAGGGTTTAGCCTCTCATGTCTTCAAACCAATCACAATCATTCCAGGAATAAATAGCCATGGTTGATGCTAAAAATGGGGTTGGAAAAATAGAGAAGAAGGTGGTTGAAGTTGTTTAATCGGTTTAGAAATGCAGAAAATGATGAAGAGATGAAGAAAAATGGAGGTTTTAGGTGTAGGATCAATGCAGGCTATAAAGAGAATGGAGGAGGCTTCTATCCTTGTGAGTCTACAGAATGGGAGACTCCCTGTTCATGGTGGCTACCCCCCTTAGGTATAGAAGTTTAGAAACTTATTCCAAAACGCACAACTTCACGTAACGCACTCAAGTCGCAACCTTAGGAGTGTCAGGTCACGACTTAGGGGGCTCAGTGATTGAGCTCAAATTATTCTTATCTTTTGATTACATCATCCATGGTTTTGTTGCATTTTCTGGCTCTTTTGGCTATAATTGAGCTTATTTTAGATTAAGAGTCCATGCATTGAGTTAGTGTCTTTTTTAGGGTAAAATCGTCATAATTAGTTATTAATTGTATTCAATTAATTTCTAGGACAATTGATGCCATAAATTGTTGCTTTTCAGTGTAAGACACCTGAGATTAGAGCCAAGGTTGAAGACTCAAGGCACACAGAGCAAAAGAGGAGCCTCTGCCATGGTTCGCCGTGGCACACTTCTGCCTTCGCCACAGCAAACTCCTCGTATCAGCATATCCAGACCCGACCATTTTAGGAAAAATTGACCTGCCCACTTTCATGAACTGACCCAGACACGTCATATTCGGGTTAGAAACCCTATTTTCAGTATGAATGAGGTCACACACTGACATCTAGCCACCATCCACGTTTTCTCTTCATCTTCTGTCATTCTCTAACAAAACCCTAATTCCTCCATCTTCCACTATCACCTTCACCCATGGGAAACACTGAGTCAGTTTCATTGGAGATGCTTCAGTATACCATGCGTGGCTAGGCTTCTTCCAGCTCTTGAAGATGGATGATTGGCATGAGTTCTAAGAGTTTCAAAAGGGGAGTTTCAGTTTCATCTTAGTTCTAGCTATGTATTTATGAATTCCTAGGTCTAGGGTTTATAAATCCTTAGTGAAAGACTTTGATTGATCTGTAATCATTAGTTGATGATTTACATTTGTAGTTGGATTGGTTAATGTTGAATTTCATGCTTCAATATATGTGGTCACATATATGTTCTTTGTAGCTCTCTTGATTCTCTTCATCTTGCATAGTCATGTTTTGATGATAAGTTGATTTTCTGTTGCATTGAACCATTTGCATTAATCATTCTTAATTACATATTAGGGAAGCTTAACAATGTTTTCATTAATGAGTTCATTAATATAAGCATTGGACTCAATGAGTTATTGAGGTTGTTATCAAGAAAACCTAATAAATTTATAAAACTCCCAAATCTTAAGAGAACTATGATTGCCAAGAATCCATTTTCAAGAGGTTTTATCAATTGATTCAGTACTTGATTTCCATCCATTTCATCTTAATCTCCCAAAAATCTAAAAATACATTTACTTTCTATTGCATTTTATCTTAGTTACAAGTCTCAATGAAAACCCCTAACTTTTCCAGCTCAATTTGCATTACCATGGCATTTAGTTAATCTAGGATCATAATTTCAGCTCCATAAGTGAAACGACCCGAGGTTGTCCCTATAGTACAATCCTTGGATTAATTTTGAAATTGGTCCCAAGGTGTAAGTAAGACAAGTCAAGGGGATTTCAAGTAGCGCCGTTGCCGGGGAGCCAAGAAATTGGTTCTCTAGGTTAGCTTGTGTCATTTGGTTGTCAATTGAAGTTTTGATCCTTTTAGGTTGCATTTTAGATAGTTTAGTTGCATTTGTTCATAGTATAGGTTTTTATCTTGCATAGCATCAAAATTTTTGGAAATACAAACAAATATACTGATTTTCTACATCTTCTACATTTCACTTTGCATCAGTGGCGTCCAGTAAACTGATTAGCTCTTTGTGACAGTACGCCATTGCAAACTTTCTGAAAAACTGAAGGATTCCTCTCGGGATACCTTCGCCGCGGCACACTTCTGCATTCACCGTGGAAAACTTTTTGCACTCAGCTCATAGTTTGCCTCTGGACCCCTTCGCTGCGGTACACATCTGCTTTCACTGTGACAAACTCTTCTGACCCTTTTTGAAAACTTAAGCATTTTGCTTCTTTTTCTGTGCATACATACTCATACTCATCCATACACTTGCATCCATCACAACTCATACTTTTATCTGACTTTGTGTGCTGCAAGTCAATTTTGTTTGCTCTTTCTCTGTGATTTAATTCTTGCATGCCATGAAAAACTGAACTTGTACCCTTTAACCCTAAGATTGAGAGAAGACTCAGAGAGATAAGAAGAGAGAAAAGAGTTGAGGGGACAAGCGAATTAGTGGTTGACCAAGAAGACATTTCCATGGAATCTAGCCTATCTAGTAGTGAGAGTGAACCTATTGAAGAAGATACTATGGCTGATTTACCACATAACCACCATAATCCTAACCCCAATGCCAACCAAGTGAGGAATAGAGGCAATAGAGGGAATAGAGAACAAGAGAGAGTGGGAGAAAATAATAGGAACCCTAAAAGAAGAACAATTAGGGAAGCAACCACATCTGATGTCAATTTTGACCCATTTACTGCTGCTTGTCCAAATTTTGAAGTTAATTTTGAAATTAAAGGATTATTGATTAACTCCCTTCTAAAATTTCATGGCTTGACAGGAGAAGATCCATATCTTTATTTGCAATCCCTTTCTATGATCTACCAGAGTATGAAGCCTGTGGGAGAATCATTAGATCAAGTGCTATGGAAGGTTTTCAATCTATCATTGGAGGGCAAAGCTAAAGAGTGGTACATGAGCCTTCCAAGACACGTAGCTGATGCATATCACAGTTAGGGGAACTTAAGGAAAGCATTCTTAGAGAAATACTTTTCGGCTTCTCGTACTTCGTCAATGAGGAAGGAGATCTATTCTGCCAAGCAAGACTATGACGAATCTCTCTATGATTATTGGAATAGATTTCAGGACATGCTTTCAAGATGCCCACATCATCAAATTCCGGATGAACAACTGGTGCAATATTTCTATGATGGGTTGAAGAACCAAGAGAATGGTATGTTGGATGCTACATCAGAAGGATCTTTAATAGACTCCACTACTGAGGAGGCTTGGGATTTGATTAAGAAGATGGCCCTAAATCATCAACAATATAGTGTGAGAGATATAAGAGGAGTGTATGAGTTGGGAGCTGCTTTGGTGCATAATAGGAGAATGGACACTTTGGAATCAAAAGTAGATTTGTTGGAAAGCAAAGTGACCTCTCAACTGTCTCTAATCATTAGTGAATTGAAGAACATAAGTGTGCATCACCCACCCACTCCTATGGACATTACAGCGCCCAGTTGTGAAACATGTGGATCAGTGATGCATATTTCTAGTGTTTGTCCAGGCCGTTATGAGGAGGTATCTGCAGTCTACCAAGGCCCTCCACATCAGAAGTGGGACCCTTACTCCAACACTTATAACGAGGGATGGAAGGCAAACCCTTGATTGGGCTGGAGGAATGAAGAGAGTAGACCTCCAAATAGATTTCAGAAGAGTGGAGGAGCTGGTTCATCCTCAAGCCAGTTCCAAAACCAATCTCAAGGCCTAACCACCCCACATAAAGATGATACCAACCAACTCTTACACAATATGATGGCCTTAATGAAGGAAGAAAGGGTTGCTAATGCCAATCAGTTCAACTCCATAGTTTCACTGATTCAGCAAGATTCCTCCAAAAATGATGCCAGATTTAGTGCTCTAGAGAAGAGAATGGAGCAATGGGAAACTAAGTCTGAGAACATTAACTCCTATGTAACTCAATTATCCAACAACATGAGTGAGCAACAAGCAAGGAGCAGTGGCGCTATTCCCTCCAGCACTGTTATTAATCCTAAGGGTTTGAATGCCATTACTCTTAGGAGTGGGAAGCAAGTGAACTTTCAAGAAGAGGAGGATGAAGCTATCGATGAGGAAATCTTGTGTGATGAGCTACCACCATCATCTACAAAGGTCAAGAATTCTGAAAGCTCCAAGGAGATGAGGTTGAGGCAGAAGGAATTCCCCAAAGAACATGATAGCAAGGGTAAAACTGAGGAATCTAAACCAAGCAAGAATGGAACCTTAAGCAAGGAAGGTAAGGAGGTAAACATCAATGAACTACCTTTTCCTCAGTCTTATTTGAAAAATGTCAAAATAGGTAAAGAAAGGCAAGATCATAAATTGCTTGAGACCTTTAAGAAAGTAGAACTGAACATAACCTTGCTTGACCTGATTAAAAAGATTCCTAAGTATGCTAAGGTCTTAAAAGAATTATATACTCAAAAGAGGAGATTTAAACCTAATGAAAGAGTCCAATTACCCTCTAATGTGTCTACATTGTTTAAACCCCAAATTCCTGTAAAGTGTCAATACCCTGGATCTTTCACTATCCCTTGCACTATAGGAAAGGTTACTATAGGGCGAGCCCTGTTAGATCTAGGTGCAGCCATTAATGTTATGCCTAAGTCCGTATACACCTCTCTAGGAGTCAAGACCCTTAAGTCTACTACTGTTGTGCTCCAACTTGTTGATAGGACTATTAGGTATCTTGAGGGCATTATTGAAGACATTTTAGTCCAAGTTAAGGGTTTGGTGTTTCCTACTGATTTCTATGTGCTTGACATGTCTTCTGAGCTTGTAAATAACACTACACTCATCCTTGGTCGACCTTTCTTAAGGACTGCTAATACCATGATTAGCATGAAAGAGGGCACTATAACTATGGAGGTGGGTGATAATAAAGTTTCTTTTAATATGTATGAAGCAATGAAACATCCTTATGAGGACTATTCACTTTTAGGGGTTAACATGATAGACATTGCTGTTGAGGATGCCTATTCTGAAGTTGAATTGCAAAATGACTCTTTCTACTCTGATCTTTACACCGATAAATCTGTTGATAGGGATGAATCTGTTTCTTCCTTTTCATCTCTTTACTCTACACTTTCTACTTGTTCATGTGGTGGTGATGTTACATGCCTTGATTGTACTGTGGTTAATTGCATGCTTTCTATCCCACATACATTTTCTATTTCCTTCCTTGACTCCAAGTTGGACTGTGATTCCTCTATTATCAGTGATGATTCCCTTGGGGAAAGGTTTCCTGTTGTTGTTTCAGACATGGAGGAAGATGTCATGGAGAAGAATCCCTCTAAGGCGGTTGCTGCAGATCAACTAGAAGTTGGTTCAATGCTTGGAGAGGAAGTTAACTGCAAGGTTGAGGAACTATCATTGGTTGAAGGAAAGGGGAGTAATCTGTTCTCTCTTAAACTTCATAAATTGATTCCTTCTATTGTGCAACCACCTACACTTGACTTGAAACCCCTACCCCTACTTTGAAATATGCTTTCCTTGAGTCTAATGAACAACTACCTGTTATTATTGCTAACTCACTGTCCGAGAGTGAGGAAGAGAGACTCTTGTCTGTTTTGAGGGAACATAGAAAGGCAATAGGTTGGACACTAGCGGACATACCAGGAATTAGTCCTGCTGTGTGCACACATGGAATTTTATTGAGTAAGGAATCAAAACTAGTGAGACAACCCCAAAGACGATTGAACCCTCTCATATTGGATATAGTTAAGAAAGAAATTACTAAACTGTTGAGTGCTGGGATAATATATCCAATTCTAATAGTGAGTGGGTCAGTCCAGTGCATGTTGTGCCAAAGAAGAGTGGGGTAACAATAGTAAGGAATGAAAGGGATTAGTAAATTCCTACAAAGGTGCAAAATTCATGGCGTGTGTGCATAGACTAAATGAGACTTAATGATGCAACACGTAAGGATCACTTTCCCATTCCCTTTATTGACCAAATGTTGGAAAGACTGGCTGGTAAATCACATTACTACTTTTTATATGGCTTTTCCAGTTATTTTCAGGTACCCATAGCCCTTGAGGATCAGGACAAAACCATCTTCACATGCCCCTTTGGTACCTTCGCTTATCAAAGGATGCCATTTGGGCTGTGCAACATTCTAGGCACCTTTCAAAGGTACATGATGGCGATTTTCAGTGACCTTTTAGAGCACAATATGGAGGTTTTCATGGATGATTTTAAAGTTTATGGGGAGAGCTTCGATCAATGCCTAAATAGCTTAAGGCAGGCTCTAGAGAGATGCATAGCCAAAAATCTTGTTTTGAACTTTGAGAAATGTCATTTCATGGTGAGCAGTGGTTTAGTCTTAGGTCACCTCATTTCTAGCAAAGGGATTGAGGTTGACAAAGCAAAAATTGAAGTTATCTCATCTTTGCCGTACCCCACCTGTCTTAAAGATTTGAGATCTTTTCTTAGGCATGCAGGGTTTTATAGGCACTTTATTAAAGATTTTAGTAAAGTTGCTTTGCCCCTTTCTACTCTTCTTAAAAAGGATGTGGAATTTAATTTTGATGAAAAATGTAGACATGCCTTTGATGCTCTCAAGTCTATGCTAGTTTCACCTCCTATTTTGACTGCACCCAACTAGAATTTACATTTTGAACTCTCATGTGATGCTTCTAATTGTGCAGTGGGTGCTATGCTTGGCCAGAAGGAGGAGAACCAATCTAGAGTCATAGCCTATGTCTCTAAAACACTTGACCCAGCTCAAGTCAACTATACTACCACTGAGAAAGAAATGTTTACTATTGTATTTGCTTTAGATAAGTTTAGATAGTATCTAATCAATTCTCAAGTGGTTGTGTATACAGATCATGCAGCTAATCGCTATCTACTCAAAAAGCCACAATCTAAACCAAGATTGATCAGATGGGCTTTACTGCTTCAAGAGTTTGACATTGAGATTAAGGATAGAGCCGGGGCAGTGAATCAAGTAGCCGACCACCTGAGTAGGCTACCAGAGGATACAAGGGGAGTAGACTCTCCTGACTTGACTTGTGACTTTTTTTACTGATTCAGCTTTATGTTCTTTGGTTGCTATAGAGCCTTGGTATGCTAATATTGTCAATTATCTCATGTCTGGACTCACTCCTCCCTTTATGTCAAGATTCAAGCACAAAAACTTCATAGTGAGTCAAAGTACTATATATGGAATGCCCCTCATCTATGGAAGATGTGCAGTGATCAAGTGATACGAAAGTGTGTGTCAGAGGAGGATTTTGAACCTATTATTTCAGCTTGCCATTCCATGGTTTGTGGTGGTCATTTTAGTGCAAGGAGGACATCTAGGAAGGTCTTAGATTCTGGATTTTATTGGCCTACCCTCTTCAAAGATTCTTTTATATTTTGTAGATCTTATGACAAGTGTCAGCGATTTGTGTAACATCCAGACTTTTAGGCCTAGAAGTTCCAAAAATAGCCTAAATTAAATAGGTTACCAGACCCCTGTGAGCAGAAGTCCCAAAGATGAGAAAGGAAGTTAAAGCAGTTTCAGGGACTAAACTGCAAAGTAAAAGTTTTCAGGGGCTCGAGTATAATTAAGGTTAGAGGCTCCAGTAAAGTCTCGAAGGCCCAAAAAGAGAAAAGAGGCTAGATACAGGCCAATGGGTAAGTTAGAAACCTCAAAGAGATAGTTCTATGAGGTTAGGCTTAAGCAGGGGTAAAACCGTAAATTCAAAAAGTTATGACCAGCAAGGGCAAAAATGGAAGAGTGTACAGAAAATTCCAAGAAAATCCCAAAAAATGGGATTATAATATTCTAAGACTCTTCTATGAAGAGAAAAGATGAAAATACCCCTGAGGTAGCTTAAATGGAATTTATGAGGTTGTGACCCGTAAAAAGTATACCGTTTGAGGTAATTATTTGAAATAGCAAGAGACCTTAAAAGTGTATACAAAAATGAGGTTAAAGGGTTGAAAGGTTGTACTAATTTATAAAATTAGTCCCACAACCAAAAGGCCAGTAGAGTGGCTTTAAGAAATTAAAGAGCCGGTTTTGCCGATAAAAGGGTATTTTAGTAAATGAATTTTATGCAAGGCTTAAAGGAAGTGTTATGGGCTAAGAAAATTCATAGATACTCTCTAAAATTAAAGAGAATTTATGGATCTTATAGAAAATAATTACAGAGGCCAGAGCACTGTAATTAGAGAAAAGAAGTTAAACCCGGAGTAAAAGTGCACCGATAAAGTATTAATCAGAGTCTTGCACTTTACTTAGGCCACAAGTCGCCACTTGTCAAGCCTTTAATGGATGGTAATTAAAGCTTTCCAAGTGTCAAGCTACCAATGGAGAGGATCTTGACTTTGGAATTTAATTACATTATGATTTAAGTTAATTAAGAGAGAGAATTAAGATTAAGTAGGCTAATGACACTTGGCATAACATTAATGATGGTTGGTGGGATATTTTGTACACATTAATGAGCTCATATCTCCCTTAAATCAGATGGGAATTTCGTGCAAGTCATGAAGAGAGGGAAAAAGAGAGAGTTTTGAGGGAAAACCAAGAGAAAGGCATCAACTTTGGTCATATACACAATCAAGGTTCAAGGTGAGTTCTTGGCTCTAGATGTGTTCTTGCCTTGGTTTCTTTCTCTTTTATGGTTGAAAATATGTCTTCTCTCCCTTTTGATGGCTGGTCGAAATGGTTGATGAGTGGGAAAGGGAGTTTGGTTGTTAGATCTTGCTAGAACACCTCAAAGTATGGTAGATCCAAGTGGATCTATGTGAAAATTAGAAGAATTATGTGCTGATTTGATGGCTTTTTCGAATTAGTTACTGTTCATATCTGGTTCTGAAATTTGGCATGCTTAAAGTAAACTCTATGAGCTTTAAATCCATGGGTAGAACACTTTATTTGGATATGTGTACGATTTTTCTAGAATTAGTTATGATTTTCCAAAGTTGGACCTGTAATCTGAAAACTAGACAGTGAACAGTAATTTTTTGAAAATTAACGTCCAAATTGAAATTTTCAAGTTTAAGACCATCCAAAGTGGTTTGGAATGGTTCTAAATGACTGCTAAGGTACTATATAAGTAAGGTGTGACAATTTGGGGGGTTGGGAAAAAGACATGAGATGCCTCAACAGCTCCTTCTGCTTTGTAAGATTTTTGATGTTTGGGGAATTGACTTTATGGGACCCTTTCATTCTTTCTTTGGTTTTGTATATATTTTATTAGCTGTAGATTATGTATCCAAATGGATTAGGCTATACCTTGCAGAAAAGATGATGCCCCAACTGTTCATAGATTTCTAAAATCACACATTTTCTGTAGGTATGGGATCCCTAGGGTTGTAGTGAGTGATCGGGGAACACATTTTTGTAATAGGATAGTCAACAACCTGTTGTCCAAATTTGGTGTCACTCATAAAATCTCTACTTCCTATCACCCCCAAACCAATGGTCAAGCTGAAATATCTAATAGGGAAGTAAAGCATATTCTGGAGAAAATGGTTAAGCCATCCAAGAAGGACTGGAGCTCACATTTAGAAGAAGCATTATGGGCTTACCGTATTACATACAAATCGCCCATTGGCATGTCTTCCTACCGCCTAGTTTTTGGAAAGTGACGAGAGCCTTTTTATCGTTCGCTTTGGGGTTCTCAATAAAAAATAAATCCAAGCTATGCAGTATAGTGCAAACTCGGGTTGTTTCACGCTTGGGAACCTTAATTAATTACCTAAGTTAGACTAAATGCCATGCAATGTAATGAAAAGGGGTTTTTGGGTTTTTAACATTTAAACGAATGGTGCCTAAACTGAATGCAATGAAAACAAACCTAAGATACTATGTTTTTAGTGTTTTAAGATAATAATGATGTAATGGAAATGATTGATAGGAAATCTCTTGAAAATGGTTTTGATGGCAATCATAGTTCACTTAAAATATTGGGAGTTTCACAAATCCATTAGGTTTTCTTAATAACAACCTAATAACTCATTGAGTCCAAAGCTTACATTAATGAACTCATTAATGAAAACTTTGTTAAGCTTCTCTAATGTGTAATTTTGGAATGATCATGCAATTGGCTCAATGTAACACACAATCAACTCAGTATCAAAACATAACCATGCAAGATAGGAGAGAATCATGAGAGTTACAAGAAGCATATATGCAACTACATATATTTAAGCACAAAATTCATCATCAATCAATCCAAATTACAAATGTTAATCATTAACCAATGATTATAGAATTAACCAAAGTGTCTAACTAAGACTTTACAACTCCTAGACTTAGGAAATCATAATCACATAGCTAGAAACTAAAGATTAAAACTAAAACTCCCATTTGAAGCTTGGAAACTCATGCTACTCCACCATCTTCAAGAGTTGGGATAGCCTAGCTCATCATAGCCTTGGAATCAGCTCCAACCAGAGTTAAATCTTCGGCCATAACAGTCAGGAGATGAAGGAAATGAAAGTGGATGAAGAAGAAGTGTAGGAAAATGGAAGGTAAAGGAGATGGTGTCACACCTTACTTATATAGTACCTTAGCATTCATTTAGATCCATTCCAGACCACTTTGGATGGTCTTAAACTTAAAAATTTCAATTTGGACGTTAATTTTCGAAAAATTACTATTCACTGTCCAGTTTTCAGATTACAGGTCCAATTTTGAAAAATCATAACTAATTCTAGAAAAATCGTATGGAGGTGTTCCAAAATTCTACGGAAAGCTCTTTCAATGATCTCTAAGGGAAAAATATCAATTGGACTTATTCTTGCCCAATTCGTACAGTTTATTGGATTAAGATTACTATTTGTTTGGTAAAATCTGGACTCTCCAGATTCTGCGCCTTAACTTTGAAAACTCATATCTCTTTGTATACACATCCAAATGAGGTGATTTACCACTCATTTTGAAGCTTGGGATGTGAACTATAAGTCTACCAAATCTCGTGATTTAACTCATTCATTGGATAGGTCAAACTAAAGCTTGAAACTAACTGCTCCATGACCTACGTTTTATCCCTTAATATCTCCTTACTTTAATTCTTTTTATTTCTTTGACATACATAACATGGGCTTAATCTTTCTCATTCATACTCATATACTTTCATTCATGCCATAAACATCCTAAGCATATACATTGAATTGATGGCATTCATAACATAATTTACAGCATAGGAGAATTATACATTGAATATTCATATCAATCATTTGCATTAATAATTCTCCACTTCTTCTCCTTGCTTCTCATGCCATTAGTGCCCACCATTGATTGACCTAAATGGTTGGTTAGGGAGGGGGTGAGATTTGGGGGAATCTCAGTAGCAAACAATACCATATTAATCATGCTAGATGGATGCTAATGCACTACACGCAACTTGTTTATTCTCTTGTTAATTAGTGACATACTAGCATGCTCAAAGCTAACTTCTTGATGCATGGCCATGGAGACATAATCTACTCATCATGAATAGCAATTACAACAGCTAAAAAATGTCACAACAACATGCAAATAACATGTACATGGCAACACACAAGCATACCACATCAAGCAATGACAATAGGTAAGTTCACTACCTTGCACCTCAAGCTTTCCTCTTACTTTTCCTTTGACTCCCTTGACTTTCCAACCATGTGGGCATTTGGTCAACATCACTAAACATCCTCTTGGATGTTCCAAAGGTCCTAAACATAACCATAATGATCACACAATCCATTAGGACCATTAGATTAAATAAAGTTCAAGACGAGCTTTCTTGAACCTCAACCCTTTCTCTTAGTCTTAGGGTTTTCTTTCTAACTTTTCTAATATAAATCTTATCATTTCCCATCCTTAAGATCCATTTCTTGTCAATTAGGACCACTTTAGATGGCTTTAGATTCAAGAATATCAAATCTGGAAATTTTGGTTCGCGGGTACTGTTCACGCAGAATCTCCAGAATTTTTTATCAACTTTCAAAATTCATAATTAAATCTAGAAAAATCCCAATTGAGTGCTTCCAAGTCTCAATGAAATCTAATTAAGTTAAATTTAAAGGAAAAATAGTTTCAGGAACCAATTCTATGCTGAACAGCACCAGAATTGTACGGAACTCGACAATCTCCCAAACGTTCAACACTGTTTCCAGATTTCCAACCCTAAATTTGAAAAATCACCATAAATCGTACACATGTCCAAATAGAGTTTTATACCCATGGATTTAAAGCTCACAGAGTGTACTTTAAGCATGCAAAATTTCAGAATCAGATACACACAGTAACTAATTCGAAATAGGTATCAAATCAGATGCTACAGCCACCACATACCTTGATCTTGAAGCTTGAACTTTGTTCCTTCTTCTTGGCCTTCACCCCTACGTTTTTCTCTCTAAATTTTGGCAGAGTTTCCCTCTTAAACTCATGTTGGCTGAAAATATGAAGGGGAAGAGGCTCTATTTATAGCCAAAAAAGTTGGCTTGAATGGACCAAAATGCCCTTGGTGGCTAATAGAAAGGGTAAGGGCAAATTTGGAAGTTCAAGTGGACTTTTGCATCATCATTGCATCATCTTATTACATCATGCTTACCTCAATCTTCTAGAAGATGCCAAGTGTCATGAAAGTGGTGGAGGAGATGGGAGATTAGATCCTAACCGTTGGATCAAACTTGTTTCATAAGCTTCCTCCGAATTTACTTAGCCCACGTTTCTCCGGCTTTCTTTATGGCCTTTCAGAGCTCAGAAAATTATTCTGTCTGCTTTATAAATTTCCTTTAATTCTAGAGAATATCTATGAATTTTCTTAGGCCATAACACTTCCTTTAAACCTTGCATAAAAATTCATTTACCAAAATACCCTTTTATCGGCAAAACTGGCTCTTTAATTTATTAAAGCCACTCCACTGGCCTTTTGGTTGCGGGACTAATTTTATAAATTAGTACAACCTTTCAACCATTTAACCTCATTTTTGTATACATTTTTGAGGTCTTTTGCTATTTTAAATAATTACCTCACATGGTATACTTTTTACTGGCCATAACCTCATAAATTCCATTTAAGCTGCCTCAGGGGTATTTTTGTCATTTCTCTTCACAGAAGAGTCTTAGAATATTATTTCCTATTTTTTGGGATTTTTCTTAGAATTTCTGTATACTCTTCCATTTTTACCCTTGTTAATCATAACTTTCAGAATTTACAATTTAGTCCCTGCTTGGACTTAACTTCATATAATCCTCTCTTTGAGGCTTCTAGCTTAACCCTTGGCCTGTTTCTACTCTCTTTTCTCTTTCTAGGCCCTCGAGACTTTACTGGAGTCTCTGACCTTGATTATACTAAAGCTCCTAAAAACTTTTATTTTGCAGTTTAGTCCCTGAAACTGCTTTAACTTCCTTTCTCGTCTTTGGGACTTCTGCTCACAGGGGTCTGGTAGCCTATCCAATTCAGACTACTTTTGATGCTTCTAGACCCAAAAGTCTGGATGTTACAGATGGAGATGGAGGATTAGGGTTCAGTGGGAAAGATGAGAGGAGATGATGATAGAAAATGTAGGTGGTGGCTGCCTCCTCGTATCTGACCTCACCCATACCCAAAATAGGGTTTCTAACCCGAAAATGATGTGTATGGGTCGGTTCCCGGAGGTGGGTAGGTCAGATTTTCCCGAAATGGTCGGGTCTGAAATGTGCTGATACGAGGTGTTCGCCGCGGCAAAGGAAGAAGTGTGCCGCAGTGAACTATGGCAAAGGCTCCTCGTTGCATCTTTATGCCTTGAATCTTCAATCTTGGCCCCGATCTCAGGTGTCCTACATTGAAAAGCAACAATTTAAGGCATCAATTGTCCTAGAAATTAATTAAATACAATTAATAACCAATTATGACAATTTTACCCTAAAAAAGGCACTAACTCAAAGTAAGGACTCTTAATCAAAATTAAGCACAATTATCTTTAAAAGGAGCCAAAACCTATGATAAAAACCCTTAAAATGATATGAAATAACATAGAACAATTGGGTTCAATCAAATTCCCCCACACTTAGACCTTCGTACTCCTGGACAAAGCTCAAAAATAATTCAAAGAGATACCAGCATAAAGAGAAACACTACCATGCTTAAAGATGAAAGCAGAAGATTAGTAAGAAATTCTTATAGAAGTTGACATCAGTAAACAAGGATATGCTAAGAAAATGAGCACAATGGACAATTAACTCAAAAGATTGATCAAAAAAGATCTATCTCACGGATAAGTGTTTCACTCTTAACTCACTTGTTTTGGGGTTATTTCACTCCAAGTCTACTTAATCCAATTCCTACCATAGGCTTGTAATAATTCTACCTCTCTACCACAGGAAGCAAACTTTGCAAATCAAGCGGACTTTTAGGGGTTAGAACTTGAATGAAGGCCAAGTGAAATGAATAGAATGAGAATGAAAACGAAAAATGAGTACAAACATACAAATTATTAAGACAGAATTAATCTAAATAAAAGTAAGGGGAGAAGCTACTTAGTTTTTGTTTTATAATTTTTATATCTTTATCCTTTCTTTTCTTCTTTTCTTTTTCTTTTTTTTCTTTTTTTTGAATGGAGCAACTTCTCTCTCTTTTTTTTACAAGATAAATAATTTCATGCTTGTACTCAAGATGGAGGCCTAAAGGGGTTCACAATGGTGAAATGATTGGGTTTGTGTTTGGGAAACGAGGATTTGAAATTGAATGCCTCTATCATATTTACAAAAATTGATTCACTAAGCTTCGATTAAGAATTAAAACAAGTTCTAGAGAAATATGAAATAAGCAGATTCACTCAATTTAATAACTTTTTAGGCCCAAAAATCCTTCCAACAAGGCTAAAATCTCAATTAATCAATCTCAAGGGTTAAGAACCACACAGTCATAATTTCAAAGCATATCATCATTTACTATCTGTCAAAAACATGAGAATAACTAGCCCAAGTTCAACCCTCATTTAAAAGCATGGGAAGTTTTCTAAAGGCATTAGTACAATTTGAACTTTTCCAACAATTTTAAAAGGGATGCAGGAGCATAAAGAATCTAAGCCAGGAAAAATTTCTGAAGACCAGCTGAAATTGCAAAGAATTTATTATTTAAATAATTTTTTTTAGGGGGGTCGCCGCGGTGAAGGCTCACAGAGAGCCAAGTCTGGAGAAAGGCCCTGCTTTGCCGCGGCGAAGTGTGGTTGAGAGCTACATTAACATGATAAAAGGGGCTTCGCTGCGGCGAAGGCAATTGTTTGTCGCGGCGAAGGGTGGCAGAAAGCGAAATCCTATGCAATTTTCAACTCTTCAGCAAACCAAGTTCAAAATATTCACAATTCAACCAATTTATCAATTCAAAAACCTCAAAATCACATAGATGCATGGATGCATGAGAATTATTTGCTAAAATCCACAATAGGTTCCTCCCCCACACTTAAACACAACATTGTCCTCAATGTTTGAACTAGTATAGGCAAACCAATCACAAAATGAACCGGAAGTTGTGAAGTCCAATTGAAATTGAAGCACAACACATCGAATTCATAAAAAGGAGGGAGAAGGTGAGAGGTTGCATGCAAAACAAAGAGGAAAAGAAAACAATAGAGGTTGGGACCAAAGTAAGAGTAACAGTAAATTGTAAAGGCCATCAGTAGCCAAAAAGTCAAACAACATCCAATGTAAGATCTAAAAAGTTTAACAAGTATCCAGCTACACCAACTAAAAAGAAACAAAAAGAACAATAAAGAAAGCAAAACAAAAGAAAAGCTACTGTTGTGTCCCAGAATCATCTGCCCTAGACCCGGATGGTCCTGCACCAGAAGTGCCTGCTCCAGATGTCCCGGCTCTGCTCTGAGGGTTTTCCTCCTCGAGAGGTAGGATGAAGTTCAACTGGTAAGCAATCAGAGCATCCACACGCCGGCGGTAACAGCGGTCTCGATCATATAGAGCATCACGGTCCTTCTGCCTCTTCATCTCACGGAGGAGGGTGACTTGCAACTAGTGGACATGGTCGGCTAGCTCATCAATATCATCAGCCAAACTGTCAAAGGTGACAGGTTCAGGAGCTTCTGGATCTGGCTAGTCTTCTTGAGCTTCAGGAGCTGGTGCACCGGCTGCATGCGCTGCGCCAACGTCATACATAGGGTGGATGGGTGGAGGGGGTCCAATGACAGGCTATTTGAGGCGGTCATATTTAAACAAGGGGCGGGCTTAAAATAGCTGTCATTGTTGAACTCAGGGACATTGGCAGCCCTAAAGAGGTCAGTGACTAGATGGGGAAAAATGATACTGTTGGTGAGTTTGGGTGTGTTGATGGCATCGTGGAGGGCTGAGTAGATGGTGTCGGCTACATCGAAGGAGCGGCCAGTCATGAGAAGGTAAACATAAAGAGCTTGGTGCTTTGGAACATTGGCTAGGTGGGTGGTGGGTACGAGGTTGTTATAGACAAAATGCAGCCAGGGGCGAACCTTAGGTCAGAACTCAGATTGCTTAAGGTATTGCTCGAAAGTACGGGGGCGATGCCAAGCGGCTCCATCATGACATAGGGTTTGGACCACATCGTCAAATGGGTAATTGTCTCTGTAGGTCGAATAGCCCGAATGGCGACTAGGGGGAAGGCGGTAATGGAAGCGGATGTTGTCGGCGTAAAGGCATGGCGGACAAGGACATTACGGAAGTCAACTACCAAAGAACTATGGAAACAGGCATAAGTGTAAAAGTGGCGAACAAAAGCGTCATTACCCATGGAACGCTCTTGGACCAAACCGGTCAATTGGGAGGCACGGAGCTGGCGGACAAAAGGATGGTCAGGTGGGTCTAAGGGAAAGGGGCGCTCCTTAAGAAGGGGTCTTTGTTCTATCTTTTGGTATAGCTCCTCAAGGTGTATTCATCCCCCGAATCAGACTCAGACACAGGTGCAGGGTTCTTAGTGCGAGCATAGTTTGAACACAAGAAGTAACACACACACTAAACAAAAACTAAACAAAGAACAACTAACACTGCCCAGGAAAACCAAAATCACAACCTAGATAGTAGCAAATGGTTATATAATGATTCATAGGTTTTCAATTCATCAAAAACTTTCAGAATTAAGTAAAGGGATTAAAGAAAAACACAATGTACTATGAATCATTGGATAACCTAAAGGCTACGTAACTACAATTTAACAACAAAATAACCCAACCTAACAACACAATACCAAAACAAACAAGCAAATTAACAACTAAACAAAATTAAACTAAAGGAAAGAACAAAGGAAGAGAGAAAACATACCACAATGAAGGGATGCTTTAGCGCAGACTAGAGGAAGAGAAGGAGGGGAAAAATTGAGGAAGGAAGAAATAAATGGAGAAAAGGAGAGAGGGAGAGGCCGACTAAGAGGACTGGAGAAGGGAGGAGGCCGACGGGGGAAGATGGAAGGCAGAGAGGATCGCCACTTTCGGTTGCGGAACGGGAGAAGGCGAAGAGGGAGAGGTTTCAGAATGGAAGGGATCATGCGAAATATGTAGGGACCGACGGTTTTGGTAGAATTGAAAGAGGGTAGAGGGATGTTTAATGGAATGGGGAGGGGAAAAGACGAAAATGGGTTTAAGATAAGAGAGTGGGTGAATCAGAATGGGGGCAAAAAGGACACTTCACGCAGAAAAAATAGGAAAAAATGAAACCGTCCAACGTTGAAACGGCAGGTTCGCCGCGGCGGACCATGCCCGACACGAAAACAAAGAGAGAAGAGAAAGGTTTCGCCACGGCGAAGGTGAACGTTCGCTGCGGCCAAACCATCCTGAGAGCAACACACAGAGACTGGCGACCTTCGCCGCAGCGAAGGCTAGAGTTCACCGTGGTGAAATGTCACCAAGAGTAACACAGAGACAGAACCACTTCGCCGCGGTGAATGATAGGGTTTGCCGCGGTGAAGTGTCACAGAGAGCACAGAATAATACACAAAACACCAAAACAACAGAGAAACACAACACCAAACAACAGATGTAGTTGGATACTTCAAAAACTTTAAAGTGCATCAAAAGAGATCAGAAGGTGCTCAATAAGTCCATGATTAAGTAGTATACCACAGACAAACTTTCTAAATCAATTTGAATCATATACTTCATTACAAGCACCAAATCATCAAGCACAAAATAAGATAGGATAGAGATCAAAACTTACAGGGGGTCTTGTTGAATTCAAACAACAACTACACTACTATTCTACTGAAAAGGGTTTCTCCCCCACACTCATTCAACATACAATACACAAAACATAGCAAGATCAATAATTAAGCAAAAGCATGTAAATGAGTGAAGGAAAAAAATGACCAGGGAGTTAAGGAGGCTTTTGATTCTCATGGTAGAGCTTCAGTAGATGCCCATTAACTTTGAATTGGTCCCGGTCTCCTTATGTAGTAGCTCCACCATACTGAAATTGTGCACTTTAGTGACTGTGTATGGCCCATCCCATCTGGTGTTGAATTTTCCTTGCTTAAAGGTAAATCGAGCCTTGTACAACAGCACTCTATCGCCTTCCTTCAATTCCTTTCTCAAGATACCCCGATCATGCACAAATTTGGTCTTCTCCTTGTAGAGTCTGGAGTTCTCATAAGCTTCAAGTCTAATCTCCTCCAGCTCTTGCAATTACAGCTTCCTTTCCATGTTGGGTAGTCAAGCAGTGCAACATGAATATAGAGTCCTTTGGTATGGAAAGGAAGCTGCAATTGCAAGAGCTGGAGGAGATTAGACTTGAAGCTTATGAGAACTCTATTCTATCATCAAGAACACCTCTATTCTCTCATCTTCTTGCCTCTCTACCTCCATCTTCTTCCCATCCATTTCCTTCACCTTTTCTTCATTCCATCTCATTTCCTTCCACTCCCAGCTGCCATGGCTGATGGATTCACTTTGGTTGGAGCTTTTCTTAAAGCTATGGAGGGCTAAGGTTTATCAACTCTTGAAGAATGGTGGTGTGGCATGTGTTTGCAGACTTCAAAGGGGAGTTTAGTTTCAGTTTTCAATTTTGAGCTATGATTTATGGCTTTCTAGGTCTAGGAGTTGTAAATTGTTAGTTAAGAACTTGGGATTGTTACTGTAATCATTGGTTAATGATTTACATTTGTAGTTTGGTTTGGTTAATGTTGAATTTTGTGCTTCAATATATGTAGTTGCATATATGTTTCCTTGTAACTCTCTTGATTCTCTCTTATCTTACATGGTCATGTTTTGATATTGAGTTGATTTTGGGTTGCAATGAACCAATTGCATGATCATTCTCAAATTACACATTAGGAGAGCTTAACAATGTTTTCATTAATGAAGTTCATTGATTTAAACATTGGACTCAATGAGTTATTGAGGTTGTTATTAAGAAAACCTAATGGATTTGTGAAACTCCCAATATCTTGAGTGAACTATGATTGCCATCAAAACCATTCTCAGGAGATTTCCTATCATTCATTTCCATTCCATCATCATTATCTAAAAATACAAAAAAATATAGTAGCTTAGGTTTTGTTTTCATTGCATTTAGTTTAGTCACCATTCATTTAAATCTTAAAAACCAAAACCCCTTTCATTACATTGCATGGCATTTAGTCTAGCTTAGGTAATTAGTAAAGGCTCCCAAAAGTGAAACAACCTGAGTTTGCACTATACTGCATAACTTAGATTTATTTTTTATTGAGAACCCCAAGACGAACGACAAAGGTCCTCATCACTCAGGTCGTGACCTCAGAAGTTTCATGTCATGACTTAGGAAGATAGAGAGCTTTCATCCTGACTCAGGTCCAAAACGCGTAGTTTCATTAAAAAGACATCCAGGTTGCGACATCAGTAATCCATGTGGGGAGGCAGAACACTCCAAACTTTTGTGTTTTGGTCCTTGTAATATTGTGGCTCTATCGATGCTTTATCTTGGGTCTTAAGTCCTTCTCTAATTGCCTGAAAATCATAACAAGAGAGCTCTGTAAAGACTAACAAATTACAGATCAAAGCAATTACAATTAAGGAAAGAGAATTGACCCTTTTTACCCCTTAAACAGCAAAATGCAATACATGAACCAATGTAATAAAAAAAAAGCTATAAATGCATGCATAATGAGGGTAAAATTGTTGTCAAACATCAAAAAATACTCGAGAAAACCATATAAAGCCAGGGTTCTATCACCCTCCTTTCTCTCTTTGGCCGAATTGAATCATTACTCATAGGGGTTGGGTTTTTTTTTCCAAAACTCAATCAAATCTTATCCTTTTCAAGTGTTTAATCTATGCTTCAAACCCTTGATTAATCCTTTTCAAAATTTTAAAAGTTTGAGTAGCATTTCTCCTTAGAAAATGGCCTTCCACATCAACATAAAAATTATATAAAAATAGCCCATGATTAATAACAAAAAGCTTAGAAGCTTGCCTTAGTGATTCCTTGAACTTAGCTTGCTGAAATTGTGAGGGGGTTAAAGGCTATTTATAAGCCAAGCATTAACCATTTGCCATCCAAGTTCATCCTAATTATCATGCTTAGGTGTCAACTTCCTATTCAATCTTAATTTTCACTTTGAAAACAAGTCTAATTGAAATGAATTTTCCAAAGTCAAAATCCTCTCCATTCTTGGCTTGACAAGTGGCACCAAATCATCTCTATTCATAGCATGACAAGTGACATCTTAGCCAGAAGGTTATTTCTTTTCTTTCTTCTTTTTTTCCTTCTAGAAACTATTTTTTCTTTTCTATTTAATTATTTTCCCCTTATTTTGGGTCAATTAGGCATGACTCTTAGGCCTATTGGGCTAGAGATTTTTTTCCAAATTTTTTACTTCCCCAATTATCCTTGAATTACACTGAGTAGCCGTGCAGTGCTGGATGAATTTTTTCTATATCATATCAAATTTACTGTCTCAGAAAATTCATCTCAGTGTACCATTAGCTTTCTCTTAGTATAGGAAAGTTTCATGATTTTTCTTAGAATAATTCCTCAGGAATTCTCTAAATTCTATTTTTTCCAAAATCAGCTCTTTACAAACGATAATTACACTTTAAATACTATTAAAGATAACTTCCTCATCAAATGAAGTCCCACTACAAAAAAATGTGTATTTTCTAACAGTTAAATTACAACTTTTCTAGTGGTTTTAACTGCTACAAACAACCATTGCAGCGGTTAGAAAAACTGCTAGAAAATAAACTGTAAGAAAAACTGCTACAACTGTGGCTATCATTTTCTAGCAGTTGGGTCAAAACGATTAGAAATATGTGGGGTCCACACCCTTTCTGGTCAAACGTTGTAGATTTCTTGCGATTTGTGTTATAACTGCTAGAAATGTTTATTTTTGTAACAGTTTTTTTTAACCACTAGAAAGTGACCGCTGGTAATTCACTGTTTTTTTATAGTGGCCAAAATAATTTTACAAATTATTATAATCCTCCAAGATAATTTTTCATATTTTTTTAAGAATTATTGAAGCCTCTAAATATTTTTCATAATTAACTTTTGGTCACTCTTACTTGATGTAACCAAAAATTCTTGTAAATACAGAAAATTCTACATTTATTTATTTCCCTTACAATAATTCCTCTAGGCCTCAAATACACTCCCTTGACCTTTATTTCTATTTTTCATGATTTTTTGAGAATTTCTAACTTAAATTCTCAATTAAATCTTTCTTTAACGAATATTTACAATATTAGTTTGCCCTTTATCCAGATTTCAAAATTTATATTGGCGCTAGCTATAATTTTCTCTACCTTAACTAGCCCTTGATCTATTTAATTCCCTTAATCTCAGGGTTAATATTTTTGAGATGTTACATTTCCTCCTCAAATAAGTCTCATATTTTATATATTTCCTGGTTCGAACGTATGCTTCTGTGGTTCTTAACTGTGCTATTTGGGTTAAGATAGAAGTTATTGTGCATCAAGGGTATAAGAGTCAATTGTGTGCTTTTATATGACAATTCTCGAGTTTTATTCATTCATTCACTCTTATGTATCCCACGTACCTTAGAATAGATAACTATGAGCTTAATTTGATGTTATAGGTGATTAAAGGTTGAAGAAGATCAAGAGAAGCTGATTCTGCCACCATTCATCGTGGCCAAATCTAGTATTCACCGCGGTGAACTCTTGTTATGAAGGGAACAGAGTCACTAATTCAAATGGCATCGTTTTGAGTTAGTTATGACCAATAGATTCATTCGCCATGGTGAATACACAAAATTTCCAGATTTAAACCCAGAACGCATGCCAGTTCCGTCATTTTGCCATTTCTTCCATTTTGGCTTCATTTTCTATGTCCAGAACTCTCTCATTTCATCTCTCTTCACTTCCCTATCATCCTCCATCATCGATTCACCATTTCTACTCCAATTCTTCCATTTTCTACTAATTATTCTCCTTTATTTTCCTTCATATCATTGTTCTATGGCCATGAAAGTTACAAAGCTTGGTGAAGTTGTGATTTTAGTCATGTGAGGCTAGATCTTCATTCTTTGGTGTTTAATGAAGCCAATTTGAGTTCCTAAAGCTATGATTAGGAGTTTCTTCTACCTTAATCTTAGTTTCACTCTCTACATTCATGGATTATAGCTTCTATGGTTTAGATCCATGATTTGTGATTGCAAAGAGGTGTAATTCGATTGTTTTACATAGAGACTAAGATTTGGATTGTATTCTGCACTATAATCGATTAATTGTGTTGATATTTCCTTTTGTTATATTGATTCTTTCTTTTTAAGTGTTTGAATCTCTTGATTGACCGGTTAGGTTTCTAACATTGTTAATTAAGAGAGTAAAATACCTTTTATAGAACATAATCCATATTAGGTATTTAGATGAGTTTGGTGAGTTAGGGTTCTAGCTTATTGAATTCATTGTTTGTAAAAGATCTTCATAAATTGAGCCTAATAAGGGGATTGAAACTCAATAAAGAGAGGAACTGGGATGATGGGTAGACTTGATCATTAAGGATAATCCATACATTGCATTCACTTCATTCATTCAATATAGAAATATAAAGAATTTAGATAATTTTACATTAGTTCTGGTTTAGTTACTGGTTACATAAACACTTCATACATCATACTGGTTAATTTGATATTTGTGATAGATTACAAGGCATTCATAGGTTCCTCAAGAGATCGACACCTAGGTTAGTGCAACTTTACTGCATTTAGCTTAGCTTTATTTGATAGTCTAATGACAGGGCTGCATCAAATTTGGCGTCGTTGCCAGGGAGCCTAACTCTTTGGCAATCGAGTGTCCAAATATCATTTTGACAAGCTGTGATTGTTGCATTTTTCCTTACTTATGATTTCTGGTCTTTAAGAAATTTTTTTGGAAAATCTAAGAAAAATTTTGGAGTATAGTTGATTCTTCAATTGCTTAGTGTTTTTGCATATGTATCTGCTAAAAAAAACTGTTATTGGAAGTTGTCTTGGTGAATTGGGAAGTGGTTGTAATAAGAACTAATTGAAATTTGCTTTGTTCTGTATTAGAAATTCGATTCTGTCAATTGTTTTGTCGCAACAAAGCTAAGCATTGGATGCGACTAACTCCAGAAAAGAGGAGAAGTTCAATTTGGCTAAGTTGTTTGCCGCAGCCAACCATACCATTAGTCGTGACGAAGTGCCACTCTGTAGGAACTTTTAGGGACTATTCTGACTTATCTTTCATAGCATTCTTTGAACTTTTGACATTCTTTGGAGTATCTTAAACTGCTATTGACTTGGATTCATTGATTCATTGATTCGTTCATTTAATTTCTTGATTCTTGAAGATTGAATTGTTTGTTGGGTGCTTAATTGCTTTGGGTGGTCTAGGTGTTACATGACGCGATCTAGAAAAGAAACATTTTTGCTAATTGACGCTAAAATAAATAAGTCCTTAAGAGCACTTTAGAAGGAAAGATTAGTTAAGAGTACTAGTAGTTTACATCTTGAGTATCCTACACCATTTACACCTCTATTTTCACTACATTCTGAATATTCTAGTGATTCCTCTGAGTTTTCTAAATCTGATTCTTTACTTGGTAATTACATAGAGCATCATTTTATCATGGATTAGAATAATATGCCTAAAGATAATGAACCACTTAGGGTTAATGAAGTTCATAGAGAGGAGGAGAGACCTAATTTGAATAATAATGGGCAAGAGCAACAAGTTGAAAATAATAGAGCTAATGTTAGGCAGAGAAGCATAAGAGAAATGAATTCTTCTAATGTTGATCATAATCCTTATGGCTTCTACAATTTTAATGCTGATTTTAAGTTAAAAAAGAGCTTTGATAAGTGTCTTGCCTAAATTTCATGGCAATGCAGGAGAGGATCCACATAGGCATCTCCAAAACCTTCATATGATATGCTTTTCTATGAAGCCTCCTAGAGACCATCTTGATGACGTACTGAGTAGAGTCTTCTTGTTTTCTGTGGAAGGCAAGTGTCACATCCAGTAATATGGTAATTAGGAATCAGGAATATTCCTAAATAAATAAATAAGGGCCAAAAATGAGAAGGAAAAATAGGAGAATTCAGGTGGAAAATAATTATTATGATTTTCCAAGTCAATTATAAAAATTTGACTAGCTAAGAAAAATTAGTTAAAAATAATTATAAAAAAATATTTTCAAGCCTCATAAAATTAAGAAAAAATAAGGATAATATCCTTTGAGAATTATATGAGATTATATAATTGATTTTATGACCAAATTACCCTTAGGAAAATTTCAAAGGAATTCAAGGGTAATTTAGCCCAATTTAAGGGTTTTTATTTGGAAAATTCCAAATAAATATTTTTAAGGAGAATAAAATTCCAAGAAAATTCCTATGATACCTCAAGGAATTATAAGAGATTATGAAATTAAAAAGAGACCCTCAAATATCCAATATTTTTCCTAATTCCTTTGAAAAGTGGAAAAATCACTAAAAAGAAGGAAATTAGTTTTCCTTTCTATTTAATTATTGGGAATTTAATTTTAAGATAAAGAGGGCATTTTGGAAAGATAAAAATGAGGAGAATAAATTATGGATCTGACAGAAAATAATTACAGAGGCCAAAGTACTGTAATTATAGAAAAGAAATTAAACCCGGAGTCAAAGTGCACCAATAAAGTGAAGACTAGAGTCTTGCACTTCACGTGGCTCACATTTTGCCATGTGTCAAGCCCCTAAAAGTGAGGATTTGAATTTTCCAAGTGTCACATCTTAAATGGAGAGGATTTTGGCTTTTTGTTATTAATTAGTTTGGATTTAGTTAATTAAGAAAGAAAATGCAAGAGTAAAGAAGGGATCGACACTTGGACTTTCATTAATTATGATAGTTGAGATACTTTAGCATTAAGAGAGCTCTTCCCCCCCCCCCAATTTTTCAGACCATTATTTTCAGCCAAACCAAGAGCAAGAGAGAAAAGAGAGAGCTTCAAGTGGAATCAAGAGAAAAGCCATGAACTTTGATCATCCAGCCAAGATTCAAGGTTAATTTTCGATTCTCAGTTGTTCCTTACCTTGTTTGCTTGAGTTGTATGGCTGAAAATCCTAGTTTTTCTTCTTATTGGGTGCTGGCCGAAACATATATTATGTAGGGGAGGAAGTTTTGTTGTTTAAACTTGTTACAACACTTCAAAAGCATGATTATTCCAAGTGGTTTCAAGTAGTTATATGTTGTTTTTGAAGAGTTTTCCTTGTTTCTTTGAAAGAGGAATTGATTGAGCTCAAATTGTTTATACTATTTGATCACATTTTCTATGTTTTTGTTACACTTTGTGGCTCATTTTAATATTGAGATTGAGGGTCTTTGTTCTGAGTTAGTGTTGTTTGAGGGTAAAATTGTCATATTTATTCATTAATTGTATTTAATTGATTTTTGGGACAATTGATACTTCAAACCATTTCTTTTATTTCAGGACACTCAAGAAAAAGAAACCAAGAGTGAAGACTAAGGAAGTGTAGCACACAAGACGCAATAACACCTCTGCTAGGTTTCATTATGGCTAACTCATACTTCACCGCGGCGAAGACACCACATCAAGCAGAAGTCTTCTCGGCTATGGTTCACCACGGTGAACCCCTCAAATCAGCAACCCAGACTCGAACCATTGTTAGAAATTTTACCTACCCACTCTCAAAAACCGACCCAGTACACCTTAATACTGGTTGAGAAACCCTATTTTCACGTAAGTGACATCATTCACTGAGACCACAACCTCCATCTCTATTTTCTCTCATCTTTCTCTCATCTAACCCTAATTTCTTCCATTTCCCACTTGATAAGTCTCATTATTTGCATATATTTCTAGCCCTAAACTCATGCTTTTGCCATCTATATTTGCATACTTTAGGCATAATTAGCTTCCATTGTGCATAAGAGTTGGTGAGAGGAATTGTGAGGTTTTACAGGCATTTTACATGTTTTTATATGATTTTGTATGTGTGCTTTTGATCCCTGCTTTGGTATGAATTTCAGGAAGTTTCAATAGCATTTTCACCATTCTGTCTGAGGCGCCACGACTGATTTGGGAAAGCGCCGCAGCGGATATCCAAAGTTACTCTTGGTCAAAAGTGTCGCGACAGATGGACGAAGGCGCCACGGCAAACGAAAATTTTCATGAAGCTCAGGATCACTAATCGAAACGACGCCTTATAGGAAAAGCGCCGCGGCAGATGGGCAAAGGCGCCGCGGCGGATGACGGAAAATTTTAGATTTAAAAAGCAGAGTCGCGCGCTTCAGGAGGGACACCGGATTTTAGTTCTTCATTCATCTCTAGACGCGATTTTCTTGCTCTCTCTGCCCTCTCTCATTTCTCTCTTCCATTTTCGTCCAAATTCATCAATTTCCACCGATTAACCATGGATCTTTCATCAATTCTTGCTGTTTCTACCCTAATCCAGAGTATGAGTAGTTGAATTTCCAAGTTCTTCTAGCAATGAAGCTGACCTGAGTTCATGGAGTTGAACAGGGAGTCATTCAGATCTAGTTTCTCCTTTCTATTCTCAGGTTCATTTGTTTCAGTTGAACAATTGTGGTTAGAATGAAGGTTGGATGACTAGATTTATGTTTCTTGGAATTTAGATCTGATTGAACATTCAGATGTGAGTTGTGTCCTTTAATTCAGTTGAATAGAGGATTCTCTGTTGATTTGTAAATCTAATTCGTTTTACTTGGACTGTTGTTCTGTAAATCTGAATTTTGGTTGAATATATTAATGATTCACAGTTGTGGTCATTCTTAGAGAATTGCAACTTGCTTCTCAAGTGTTCTTGTCAATTGATTTTCCTTCTCACATATCAAAACAATGAATCTAGTAAGATAGTTATTTTTTATCTGTGTTAAGAGAGATTTGAGCAGTAGCTGAATCTATCCATTTAATTGACATTAAGAGACTCCAAATTATAAGATTGAACAAGGAAGGTTGGATAAATTGCTAGGGGAACTACTATCTCTTATCTGAATCTTCTTTTGCATTTTACCTTTCATCAGATTTGTTTCTTGTTCAATTTCTCTTTTTTGAAACTCAAGCTTTCATCTTGGTAATTTGATAATTAAAAGTGAATTGTTAAGAATTGAAATACAACTTAAGGCTCCTTGAGAAGAATGACCTAGGTAGTGCCTCACTTGCTGTATTTCCCTAGTAAAACTTTGATTACCTAGCGACAAGGTTTATCACCACTGTCAAACCTCCACCATGGGAAGCTCAGATTCATTCCTAATTGAGATGCTTCAGATTTCTATGTGTGGCTAGGCGTTTTCCTTCCTCTTGAAGGTGTAGCAATGGATGGAGTCTAATGAGCTAAGAAGAGGAGTAGTTTAATGCTAGTTCAGCTATGAATTTATGAATTTTTAGGTTTAGGATTTGTATTTTGTAGTTGAACTACTTGATTATAGTTGTAATCGGCTTTGGATATTCATTTGTGTAGTGGATTGGTTATTATAGAACCTTGAGCTTAAATATATGAAGTTTTATATATGTCAATTGTAGTCTTTTGATTCTCTCTACTCTTACACCGTTGTGTCTTGATATTAAGTTGATTTTGATTGCATTTGACCTGTTGCATTAATCAATTTTTCTACACACAATAAGAGCACTTAATAGGATCTTGAGAAATGGAGTTTATTTATTAAGATTCTAGAGTTAAAGAGTACTTTAGGGTTTATCATTTTGAAACTTAGTGATTTCTACTCCCATATCAATTGATTTTGAACTATGACAGCCTGAGCACACTTTCAAGAGGAACTTCATCATTGTTTGGTTATTTGTTTATCATCATTTGTTTCTCATTTCCCTAAAATCCAAAAAAAATTCTGTTTATCATTCATTCAATTTACTTAACGATTTCAAAAAACCAAAACCCCCCGTTTATGTTCAAGTTTGCATTGCATGACATTTGAGTTAACTTAGGTCCATTTCGTTAAGGCTCTATTTAAGTGAAACGACCCAGGGTTGCACGAGGTTGCACCTTATAGTGCAATCATTGGATAAAAATATTGATTTAACCTCTAAGGTCCGGAATATGTTTGGAAAATCAAATGACGCCATTGCCGGGGAGCCAAGAAATTGGTTCTCTAGGTTAGCTCATGTCATTTATCTGTCAATTGAGGTTTCGAGCCTTCTTAGATCATATTTTAGGTAGCTTAGGTGCATATTTATTCATAGTAGAGGTTTTCATTTTGCATAGCATCAAAAATTTTTGAAATACAAACAAATATACTGATTTTCTATACATTTAGCATTTTCACTTTGCATCTGCATCGTCCAGAACTTTGTCTAGCTCTTTGTGACCTTTCACCATGGCATACTTCTGCTTTTGCCGCGGCCAACTAGCAAAAACTCATGAGGATTCCTCTCGGGATATCTTTGTTGCGGCATGCTTCTGCTTTCGCCGCAGCAGACCCTTGTGGACAAGTTTTGAAACATGAACTTTTTGCCTTTCTTTCTATGCATACACACCCATACTCATACATACACTTGCATTCATTACAATTCATACTTTTATCTGACTTTGTGTGCTGCAAGTCAATTTTGTTTGCTCTTTCTCTGTGATTTTGTTTTTGTATGCCACGAAAAACCAAGATTGTACCCTTTAACTCTAAGATTGAGAGAAGACTTAGAGAGATAAGAAGAGAGAAGAGAGTTGAGGGGACAAGTGGATTAGTGGTTGAACAAGAAAACATCTATGTGAAATCTAACCTATGTAGTAGCGAGAGTGAACCTATTGAAGAAGAGATTATGGCTGATTTACCATCTAACCCACCTAATCCTAACCCTAATGCTAACCAAGTAAGGAATGGAGAACAAAAGAGAGTAGGAGAAAATAATGGGCACCCTAGAAAAAGAACAATTAGGGAAGCCACTACATCTGATGTCAATTTTGACCCCTTTATTGCTACATATCTAAATTTTGAAGTTAACTTTGAAATTAAAGGTTTATTGATTAACTCCTTCCAAAATTTCATGGCTTGATAGGAGAAGATCTTTATCTTCATTTACAATCCCTTTCTATGGTTTGTCAAAGCATGAAGCCTGTGGGAGCATCGTTGGATCAAGTGCTGTGGAAGGTCTTCCATTTATCATTAGAGGGTAAAGCTCGAGTGGTACATGAGCTTTCCTAGGCATGTGGCTAATGCATATCATAGTTGGAGGAACTTAAGGAAAGTATTCTTGAAGAAATACTTTTTGGCTTCTTGGACTTCATCAATGAGAGAGGAGATCTATTCAGCTAAACAAGATTATGATGAGTCTCTTTATGACTACTGGAATAGATTCCAAGACTTGCTCTCAAGATGCCCGCATCATTAAATTCTGGATGAACAATTGGTGCAATATTTTTATGATGGGTTGAAGAACCAAGAGAAGGGTATGTTAGATGCTGCATCAGGTGGATCTTTGAAAGACTCCACTACTGAAGAAGCTTGGGATCTGATCAAGAAAAGGGCCCTGAATCATCAGTAATATGGTGTAGAGACACTAGAGCGGTACATGAGTTGGTAGCTTCTACAGTTCACAACAGAAGAATGAACACCTTGGAATCAAAAGTTGATTCTCTAGAAAGTAAAGTGACTTCTCAATTATCCCTTATCACTGTGGAGTTGAAGAATATGAGTGTGCATAGGCCTCCAACCCCTATGGATATTACTTCTCCTAGTTGTGTGACTTGTTGTTTGGTTATGCATATCTTCAGTGTCTGTTTAGGTCAATATGAAGAGGTATTTGCAATTTTTCAGGTTCGTCCAAATTAGAAGTAGGACCCTTACTCTAACACTTATAACGAGGGGTAGAAAGCAAACTCTCGACTTGGTTGGAGGAACGAAGAGAGTAGACCTCAAAATAGATTTTAGAAGAGTGGAGGAGTTGGTTCATCCTCAAACCAGTTCCAAAACCAACCTCAGGCCTTGACCATTCCACCAAAAGAAGACACAAATCAACTCCTGCATGACATGATGGCCTTGATGAAAGAAAAAAGGACTTCCAATGCCAATCAGTTCAACTTTTTGGTTTCCTTGATTTAGTAAGACTCCTCTAAAAATGATGCCAGATTTAGTGCCTTAAAGAAAAGAATGGAGCATTGGGAGATAAAGGCTGAGAACATCAACTCACATGTAACTCAGCTATCCAATAACATGAGTAAGCAGCAAGCTAGGAGCAGTGACACTATTCCCTCCAACACTATTATAAACACTAAGGGTTTGAATGCTATCACTCTTCAAAGTAGGAAGCAAGTAAAGTTCAACGAAGAGGAGGATAAGGCTGTTGATGAGGAGATTACTTGTGATGAGCTGCCATCATCACCTCAAAAGGTCAAGAAGTCTAAAAGTTCCAAGGAGATGAAATTGGGACGAAAGGAGTCCACTTCCAAGCATGATGGCAAGGGGAATACAAAAGAATCTGAACCAAGCAAGCATGGAGCCTTGAGCAAGGAAGGTAAGGAGGTAAACATCAATAAACTACCTTTTCCTCATTCTTACTTGAAAAATGTAAAAATAGGCAATGAAAGGCAAGATCATGAGTTACTTGAGACTTTTAGGAAGGTAGAAGTCAACATCCCCTTGCTTGACCTGATTAAAAAGATTCCTAAATATGTAAAAGTTCTTAAAGAGCTTTGTACACAAAAGAGGAGATTTAAGCCTAATGAAAGAGTCTAATTGCCCTCTAATGTGTCTACCTTGTTTAAACCCCAAATCCTAGTAAAATGTCAAGACCCTAGATCTTTCACTATCTCTTACACTAAAGGAAAAGTCACTATAGGGGGAGCCTTGCTAGATCTAGGAGCAGCCATTAATGTCATGCCTAAGTCCATTTACACTTCAATAGGAGTCAAGACTCTTAAGTCTACTACTATTGTACTCCAACTAGCTGATAGGACTATTAGGTATCCTGAGGGCAGTATTGAGGATATTTTGGTCCAAATTAAGGATTTGGTTTTTCCTGTTGATTTCTATGTGCTTGACATGTCTTCTGAGCTTGTAAATAACACCACACTAATCCCTGGCCAACCTTTCTTAAGGACTGCTAATACCATGATTAGCATGAAAGAGGGGACCATTATAATGGAAGTGGGTGATAATAAGGTTTCTTTTAACATGTATGAAGCAATGAAACATCCTTATGAGGACTATTCACTTTTGGGTGTTAACATGATAGACATTACTGTTGAGGATGCTTGCTCTGAAATTGAATTGCAACATGATTCTTTTTACTCTAACCTTTACTCTACTGATTCTAATGATAAAGATGAATCTGTTTCTTCTTTTTCATCTCTTTCTACTTGTTCATGTGGTGGTGACGTGACATGCCTTGACTGTACTGTAGTTAATTGCATGCTTTCCATCCCGTATACATTCTTTGTGTCATCTACCGATGCAAATTTGAATTGTGATTCCTCTATTATCAGTGATGATTCCCTTAGGGAAAGGTTTTCTGTTGATATTTTAGATTGCCGTAACATTGCGGAACCTGATGCTGAAATGGAGAATGATGGCATAGAGAAGAATCCCTCCAAGGCGGTTGCTGTCACACCCTGATAATTTTATCCTAATTGATGAATGATTTGAGACTAACAAAGGTCAAGTAGTATAGTAGACTGGTAGAGGATCCAGGCTATGAGGAAAAATCAGGTTAGGGACATAAAGGTCATTTTTGAAAAGATCGGTTAAGAAAGGGCAGTATTGGAAATAATGTCTGAAATTCTTGAAAATTCCCAGAAAATCATGAAAAATAGAAAGGAGGGTACAAAATAATGTTTGAGGCTTAGAAGGTGAATATAGGATAAAAAAATAATTTATCAGGGAATTATTTGTAATTATTGGAATTTTTGGTTAATTAAGAAAATTAGCCAATTTCCATTATTTAAAATATATGGAGGCCTCAAAAATTCAAGGAAAAATATGGATAAATTATGTGACATATTATCCTAATTTATAAAATTACTTCCCACCTTTGGAAGTGCAGAGGTTAGCTTAAAGAGTATTTATTACCGAATTATTATCGGTAGAATATTGATTTTTGACAGAATAAAATTTAGAAAATTATAGAGCGACGTAAAATTTGAGAAAAATCATGGAATATCCTTGTAATGAGAGGAATTTAAGGAGGTGTTGAAATCAAAATTTTGTGATAGTAAATTAGACAGGATTGTTGGAAAATTAGACCGAAAATACACAAATAATCAGTGGATTACACTGAATATTGGATGAGTCATTTTTCTCCCAATTTTTAGAGCAATAATTTGGCCAAAATAAGGGGGGAAGGACAAGGTTGGAATTTTTCAAATTGTTCAAGGGCATAAAGGGAAATAAGAGACAAAACATTAAAATAATATTTTTCTACCACATGAAAATCACATGGTGAATAGGTGTCCTTCCATGTGTCATGATCTCAAGGCTTGTGCTCTAAGATTTGTCCATGTGTAAAGTGAAAAAAAATGGACGGCCAAGATCACATCTTTTTCTCTAAGGGCATTCTTGGTATTTTGAAAAATTCAAGCCTATAAATACCACCCTTCATAATTTCAGCCAAGATGGTTTCCTAGAGAGGGAATGTTTTGCTCTTAAGTTCTAGGAGAGAGAAAGAAAGAAAGAAGAGAGAGAAAGGGAGAAAGAAAGGTTAAACGCCTCTAATAACCGAATAAGAGCTAATTAAGGTATGTTTACCTCCCTAAGTGTTAATTATTTTTAGTTAATGATTTATTTGAGGAAGATTAGGATTAGTTACCTTGATTAATTATGGTTTAGTGATAGCTAAGATTAATCATGTTATTTGATTAAGATTAATAAGTAATTAAGGTTAGTTACCTTGATTAATTAATGACTAGTGATTAGTTATGTTAATTAAAGGCTGATTAATTATGATTAATCATGTTGATTAGAGAATGATTAATGGTTAATCCATAAGGGATTAGTGACTTAATCTTAGAGGATTATGTTGTATTAATGACTATGTGACTCGAGGACCTTAATTAAATATTGGATTAAGGATTAAGGATTAAGGGTTAGTGATTAACCTAGAAAGCATGATTAATCATGGATTAAGGAAGAATTCCAAGACCTTAATTGAGGATTAAGGCTTGGTCAAACCAAAGTCAAAGGATTAGGAAAGGTATACAGAAGTTATAAATTTAAAGGCACAAGGATAGTATTATATTAAGAAAGAATTGTATACTGGATATGGAATTTACCATACCCTGACTGTATGGTTGTTAGGTAATTTTCTGGAAACCTAGGAGAACCTCAAGCAAGGAAAACAAGGAGGAAACGTTAAGCGTGGAACCGAGGTAGCGTGAACTTACAATTATTTTGTTGACTTGCATTTGGTGTTTCTGCTATGTGTGTTTATGTGCCATGAGATTGTTTATGCACTAATGATGTGAACTCCTTGCAATGTATGCCTTGGCTCTTGCATGATTGAGTTTTGACTGGAATGATTATATGCTCCATGATGATGACATGGATACGAAATGGTTATGGCATGGCATAATGACTAGCAATGCTATTTTACTGCATGTAACATGACATCTTCTGCATGTTAACTTGATGGTTGTATGTTCAATGCTACTGGGATTTCTATAAAATCTCATTCCTCCTATAACATGATATCCTAGGTGCCACTACCTCCAAGGAGAAGGGAAAAGAAGTAATCATGGCTTGAGGAAATTATGATCTATGTATTGTATTATATGGATTTAAACCTTTTTTTCCAAGCCATGTAAGCATATTCTGAGCATGAACACATGACATGATAACCTTTTTGGTTGTATATTAATAGTAGAGTAGCTTTATATACAAGTATGGTCTGCTTATGGTGAAAAACGAAATGGTACTAGAATTAGTGAAAAAGAGGGATAAAAAATGGTCTAAATTTAACCAAACTTTGACCAATTAAGACCCTGGTCAAATGGTTGCATTTTCCCCTGAACTTTGGCATGCCAATAGATCTTATTTTTCCCTTTAAAATGAGTAGGAAAGCGTCAAAATCAGAGCTCTGTGCAAGAAGTTATGCCTTTTCGAAGTTAGGCAAAAATCCTGGAAAATAGAAAAATGACCAAATGAACAGTACTTTTTGAAATTAAAATTGGATGTGTTTCTGATTAAATTGGAACATGAGATCATTTTTCCTTAATAGATGATGTTAAGAGCTTCGAGTGAGACTTGGAATGAACTTGTTTCAATTTTTCTAGAATTAGTTGTGATTTTTCAAAGTTATGCCAAGTTTAAGGTTATAGTGAATAGTAATGCGGGAGAAGAAATTTTCAAACTCAGATTTTTCAACCCAGTAACCTGTAAATGCACTTCCGAATATCTTAACTTGGCATAATATAAGGATGCAAATGTAAGGTGTTATAGTTGCTACTGTAGATCAACTTGAAGTTGGTTCAACGCTTGGAGAGGAAGGCAACTGCGAAGCTGATCATATTCAACCAGAGCTGTCATTGTTTGAAAGAAAGGGGAGTAATATGTTCACTCTTGAACTTCATAAACTGATTCCTTCTGTTGTGTAACCACCCATGCTTGATTTGAAACCCCTACCCCCTACTTTCAAATATGCTTTCCCTAAGTCTAATGAACAATTACCTGTTATTATTGCTAACTCGCTATCTGAGGGCGAGGAAGAGAGACTCTTGTCTGTTTTAAGGGATTATCTTGATGTAGTTAAGAAGGAGATTACTAAGCTTTTGAGTGCAGGGATTATCTATCCCATTTCTGATAGCAAATGGGTCAGTCTGGTACACGTAGTACCCAAAAAGAGTGGGGTAACAATGGTTAAGAATGAACAAGATTAGCTTATCCCTACAAGGGTGCAAAATTCATGGCATGTGTGCATAGACTATAGAAAACTTAATGATGCCACATGAAAAGATCACTTCCCTATCCCTTTCATAGATCAAATATTAGAAAGGCTTGCTAGGAAGTCACATTATTGTTTTTTAGATGGCTTTTTAGGTTATTTTCAAGTTCCTATAGCCCCCGAGGATCGGGACAAAACCATATTTACATGCCCTTTCGGTACCTTCGCTTATTATAGGATGCCATTTGGGTTATGTAATGCTCCATGCACCTTTCAAAAGTGCATGATGACAATTTTTAGTGAACTTCTTGAGAAAAACATGGAAGTCTTCATGGATGACTTCACAGTCTATGGGGAGAGCTTTGATCAGTGCCTGAATAGCCTAGAGTAGGCTCTTGAGAGGTGTATAGATAAGGAGTTGGTCTTAAATTTTGAGAAATGTCATTTTATGGTGGATAGTTGGATAGTTTTAGACTACCTAATCTCCCAAAAGGGGATTGAGGTTGATAAGGCTAAGATTAAAGTTATTTCCTTATTTCCTTACCCCACCTATCTTGAAGATCCTTCTTAGGGCATGCAAGGTTTTACCGGTGATTTATTAAAGATTTTAGTAAAGTTGCCCTACCCCTTTCTACTTTATTGAAAAAAGATGTGGAATTTAACTTTGATGACAATTGTAGACATGCCTTTGATACTCTTAAATCCATGCTTGTTTCACCTCCAATTTTAAATGCACCTAACTAGGATTTACACTTTGAACTATCATGTGATGCTTCTAATTTTACATTGGGTGCCATGCTTGGTCAAAAAGAGGAGAAGCAATCCAGAGTCATAGCTTATGCCTCTAAAACACTTGACCCAGCTCAAGTCAACTATACCACCACCGAAAAGGAGATGTTTACTATTGTTTTTGCCTTAAATAAGTTTGGGCACTATCTAATCAATTCTTGAGTGGTTGTGCTTACAGATCATGCGGCAATCCACTATTTACTCAAGAAGCCACAATCTAAGCCAAGATTGATAAGGTGGGCTCTACTTCTGCAAGAGTTCGATATTAAGATAAAAGATCGAGCCGGGGCAGTGAATCAAGTAGCCGATCACCTAAGTAGGCTACCAGAGGACACAAAGGGAGTAGACTCTTTTGAAGTCACTTGTGATTCTTTTCCTGATTCCGCTTTCTATACTTTGGTTGTTAAAGAGCCTTGGCATGCTGATATTGTCAATTATCTCATGTCTAGACCCACCCTTCCTTTTATGTCTAGATTTCAGGCACAAAAGCTTCAAAGTGAGTCCCAACACACATATGGGATGCACCTCATCTGTGGAGAATGTGTAGTGATCAAGTTATTAGGAAGTACGTGCTAAATGAAGATTTCAAGCCCATTCTTTCAGCTTGTCATTCCATGGTTTGTGGGGGTTATTTTAGTGCAAGGAGAACATCTAGGAAAATCTTAGATTCTAGATTTTATTGGCCAACCCTTTTCAAAGACTCTTTTGCATTTTGTTGGTTCTGTGAGAAATGCCAATGTTTTGTAGGGTTAGGAAAAAGGCATAAGATGCCTCAACAGCCTCTATTATTTTGTGAAATCTTTGATGTTTGGGGTATTGATTTCATGGGGCCCTTTCCTTCATCCTTTGGATCTGTATATAATTTGCTAGCTGTAGATTATGTGTCCAAATGGATAGAAGCAATACCTTCTAGAAAAGATGATGCCCAAGCTATTTCAAAATTTCTTAAATCTAACACTTTCTATAGGTATGGGATCCCTAAGGCTGTAGTAAGTAACAGGGGTACACATTTCTATAATAGGATTGTAGATAATCTGTTTTCAAAATTTGGTGTCACTCATAAATTCTCCACTGCCTATCACCCCCAAACCAATGGTCAAGCTGAAATTTCAAATAAAGAGGTGAAGCATATACTGGAAAAGATAGTAAAGCCTTCCAAGAAAGACTGGAGTTTATGCTTGGAAGAAGCATTGTGGGCTTACTGGATGGCATATAAATCACCTATTGGCATGTCCACTTACCGTTTGTCTTTGGGAAAGCTTGCCGTTTAGCAGTGGAGCTCTAGCATAAGGCCTATTGGGCAGTCAAGCAGTGCAACATGAATATAGAGTCAACCAAAAGGGAGAGGAAGTTGCAACTGTAAGAGTTAGAGGAGCTTGGACTTGAAGCCTATGAACACTCTAGACTCTACAAGAAGAAAACAAAGTTCGTGCATGACCGGGGAATCCTATAGAAGCACTTTAAAGAAAGCGACTGAGTACTATTGTATAAGGCCTGGTTCAATTTCAAGCAAGGAAAATTCAACACCCCATGGTATGGGCCCTACACAGTCACAAGAGTGCATAACTTTGGCATGGTTGAGCTTTTGCATGAGGAGATTACAGCCGGACTTAAAGTCAATGGCCATCTATTGAAGCTCTACCATGAGAATCAAAAGCCTCCTTAACTCTCAAGTTGTTTCTTTCCTTCACCCATTTCCTTACTTTTGCCCTATTATTACTCGTGATATATTCTGTGTATTGGTATGCTAATTGAGTATTAGGGAGAAAACATCTCAGTAGCATAGTTTTAGTATAGTTAGTTATTTTTCTATTCAATAAGATTCCCTTCTTGATTTTGAACTCTGCTCTTTCTCGTTGTGTGCTTAATTGTTATAGTGTAGCAAATTGTTAAAATATCTATTTTTGATTGATAAAGAAAGTTTGCTACTCTATTTTGTGTGTTGTGCTGCCTTATCATGCACTTATTGAGTGCCTTTTGATCTCATTTTGTGCACTTAAAAGTTTTTGAAGTATCCAGCTGCCCCCTTTGTCTACGTGCCTTGTTCCTTTGCTGCTGTGTTGTTTCTATTTAGTTTTTGGGTGTCTCTGGCTACTTTCGTCACAGTGAACTTTATCCTTCACCGCGACAAAGTTGCCTAGCTTTTGTTTGTTGCTCTCTGGCTACTTTCACTGTGGTTAAATTCATCCTTCACCACGGCGAAGCTCACCCAGTTCTATTTGTTGCTCTTGGGACACTTTCATCGTGGCAAACTTCTTGCTTCACTACGGCGACATCCCTTTTTCCTTCCTTTAAGTCTCAGGAAGGTTTCATCGTGGTGACGTTACCTTCGCAGCGATGAAACCCCAGATTCTACGCAGAACGTTTATGATAAACCCTATTTTTCAGTGTTAAATTACCATTCTGCCCTTTGTAACTACCTACCCATTTAATTTCTTTAACTTCATTTTCATCTTTTCACTACCCTTCAACTCTTCACCTCTCCAAACCCCTGTCAGTTACTCATTCCCCTCTCAAAACCGTCGGCCCCCTCCCCCTCCTCCTCTCCACACTCTCCTATATTTTTATTCCTCTTCTTTCCCGTCCTCTACAAATTTCAGCACAGCACTCCCTCTCATCTCTCTAGTCTCTCTTTCATTCCCATTCACTCTTTTGCCTGCTTTCTCCTTTGTCGCTTTGCTCAACTCTCTTTGCGCAGACCCCCTTGTTGTGGTAAGTCTCTTCCTTTCTTCTTATTCCTTTACTCTTTCTTTGTTCTGATTTCATTTTTCTATTTAGGTTTGTTAGTTATTTGTTTAGTCCCTTTAGTTTCTTATAGGGCGGGTTTTTTTTTTCATCTTCAGTTTTAGTTGCGTAGCCCTTAGGCTATCTAATGATTTATGGTTCATATTGTTTTTCTATAATTCCTTTACTTAATTTTCAAAGTTTTTGGTAAATTGAAAACCTATGAATCATTACATAGCCATTTGTTATTACCTAGGTTGTTAATTTTGGTTTTTCTGGGGTAGTTTTAGTTGCTTTCTGTTTGGTGTTTGTTTAGTGTGTTTTGTTTGTTGTGTTCAGAGAATGCCTTGTACTAAGAACCTTGCACTTGTGTCTGAATCTGATTTTGGGAATGAATATACTTTTGAGAAGCTGTATGGAAAGATTGATCAGAGACCTCTTCTCAAGGAGCGACTTTTTCCCTTAAACCCCCAAATAACCCTTTTATCCTCTAACTTCGAGCATCCCAATTGACCGGTTTGGTCTAGGAGCATTCCATGGGCAATGACATTTTTGTTCGCCATTTCTACACCTATGCCCGATTCCATGGTTCCATGATCATTGACTTTTGCAATGTCCGTGTCCACTATTCTTTTATCACTGAAAATATCTGCTACTATTACCACCTTCCCCCTTATCACCATTTGGATTATTCTAAATATAGATATAACTATCCTTTTGACGATGTTGTCTGAACCCTCTGTCATGAAGGTGCCACTTGGCATCGCCCCCACACAACAAAATAATACCTAAAGCGATTCGAGTTCTGACTTGAGGCTTGTCCTTGGCTGCACTTTGTCTACAACAACTTAGTACCCACCACCCACCTAGCTAACGTTCCTAAGCGCCAAGCCCTATACATCTACCTTCTCATGACTGGCTGATCATTTGACGTAGCTGATACCATTTACTCAGCTCTCTATGATGCCATTAACACCTCCAAACTTACCAACAACATCATTTTTCCCCACCTAGTGATTGAACTTTTTTGCACTACCAATGTCCTTGAGTACAACAATGACAGCTACTTCGAGCCAGTCCCCTTATTTCGTTATGACCGCCTTAAACAGCCTGTCATTGGACCACCCCCTCCTATCCAACTTGTCTATGATGTTGGAGCAGCCCCTGCAGCTGGTGCACCAGCCCAAGAAGGCCAGGAAGATCAGGAAGCCCCTGAACCTGTCACCTTGGACACCCTGGCGGATGATATTGATGAGCTGCCAGAGTATGTCAACTAGTTGTGTGTCATACTCCTCCGAGAGATGAAGAGGCAGAAGGACTGCGATGCTCTTTATGATCGAGACCGACATTACCATCGTCGTGTGGATGCTGTGATTGCTGACTAGTTGAACTTTCTCCTACCCCTCAAGGAGGATGACCCTCAGAGCGAAGTCGGGACATCTGGAGCAGGCACTTCTGGTGCAGGACCATCCGGGTCTGGGGCAGATGATACTGAGATGTAGCAGCATTCTTTCTTTGTTTGCTTTGTTTCTTGCTTTTATTTCTATTTTAAGTCGGTGCTGCTGAATACTTTTTAAGCTTTTCGGTATTTTCATTACTTTGAACTTGCCTAGTTGGATTGGATGCTGGTTTAACTGTTTGGCTACTGATGGCCTTCTTATTTTGCTATTATCTTTACAATTGCATTGATCCCCTATGCTATTTTCACTTATCCTTTTTGTTTTGCCTACAACCTGTCACCCTTCTCCCTCCTCTTTATGAATTGGATGTATTGTGCTTCAATTTAAATTGGACTTCACAACTTCTGGTTCACTTGTTGATTGGTTTGCATGTACCGGTTTAAACATTAAGGACAATGTTGGGGAGGGATCTCCATTTTTTATTTTAGCAAATGCTTCATCTTGCATCTGTCTTGACTCCTTAGATGCTTTAGAACTGATCAACTGTCGTATTTTTAAAGTTATTGAAGTTAATCTCCAGGGAAGTTTGAAAATTGCATTGCATTCTGTCTTTCTGCCAACCTTCACCACGGCGAAGCACTTCTTTCTCAACTATTTTCACTTCTCGGCCATACTTCGCCATGGCCAACTTATGGTTTCATCACGACGAAGCAGGCCTGTTACCAGGTCTTCCTTCTCAGCCAATGTTCATCGTGGCGAAGTCTTAAAAAAAAAACTTAAATGCTTTGCAATTTCATTTTTCTTCCTTCGGAAATCCTCCTGGTTAGATTCTTAATACTCCTGTACTTTTTTAAAATAAAATTGTTGGAAAATTCAAATTATACTTGTGGTTTTAGAAAACTACCCATGTTTTTAAATGATGGTTGAACTTAAACTAGTTATTCCCCACTGTTTTTGACAAAGAGTAAATGAGGGTATGCTTTAAAAATAGGATTATGTGCTTTTAAACCTTGAGATTGATTAATTGAGATACTATCCTTGTTGGAAGGATATTTGGGCCTGAATTTGTTAAATTATGTGAACCTGTTTAGTTTCATATTTCTCTAGAACTTGTTTTAATTCTTAATCAAAGCTTGATGGATCAACATTTTGTGAACATGACAGAGGCATTCGATTCCAAACCCTTATTACCCAAACATAAGCCCAAACGCCTTACCATTGCCAACCCCTTTAGACCTTCACTTTGAGTACATGCATACAAATAAATTGTAAATATTTTATTCTGTTTTGGCCTTGGTTTTTTGTTAAAAAATGTGAGAAAATGCCAAGAAAGAAATAAAATAAATTAAAAAAAGGGAAGAAAAACGAGAGTTAGTATTTCAAAAAAAATAAAAATAAAAGTAAAAAAATAATTATTATTATTATTAGCTCCTTTCTTCAAGAACTTTTATGTTTATTTCGTGGATAGAATAATTATTATGCTTGTACTCAATTCCTCTTTCTCTTTTATTCCATCTATTTCACTTGACCATCACTAAAATTTACGAACCCTAAAGTCCTCTTGATTTGCAATTTGTAGTTCTTGTGGTGGAGAGATAGAATTATCACAAGCTTATGGTAGAGATTGGACTGAACAGACTTAGAGTGAAATAATCCCAAGACAAGTGAGTTGAGAACTAAACACATATCCTTGAGATAAATCTCTTTTGCTCAATCTTTTTGATTAAATGTCCACGGTGTTTACTTTCTTAGCATATCTTTACTTTACCGTTGTCAATCTCTGTAGGAATTTCTTACTAATCTTCTACTATCATCTTCAAGCATGTTAGTATTTCTTATTGCACTGGTATCTTTTTGAATCATTTTTGGGCTTTGTCCAGGAGTACAAAGGTCTAAGTGTGGGGGAATTTGATTGAGCTCAAATTGTTTATACTATTTGATGGCATTTTCTATATTTTTGTTGCACTTTTTGGCTCATTTTAATGATATTTGCGCTTAATTGAGAGTGAGGGTGTTTGTTCTGAATTAGAGTTGTTTGAGGGTAAAATTGTCATATTTATTCATTAATTGCATTTAATTGATTTTTGGGACACTCAATGCCTCAAACCATTTCTTTTTATTCCAGGACATTCAAGAAAAAGAGCCAAGAGTGAAGACTAAGGAAGTGTAGCACACAAGACACAATAACGCCTTTGCCAAGTTTCGTCGTGGCCAACTCATGTTTCACCGCTGCGAAGCATGGATCCTCTACTTGAAGATCCCCCTGGGAAGGTTCACTGTGGCCAACTTCTGTCTTCATCGCGATGAAGACACAACATCAAGCAAAAGTCATCTCGGCCATAGTTCACCGTGGTGAATCCCTCAAATCAGTAACCTAGACCCAAACCATTTTTAGAAATTTTACCTACCCACTCTCAAAAACCGACCCAGTACACCTCAATACTGGTTAAGAAACCCTATTTTTGTGTAAGTGACATCATTCACTGAGACCACAGCCTCCATCTCTGTTCTCTCTCATCTATCTCTCATCTAACCCTAATTTCTTCCATTTTCCACTGTAAAACCTCCACCATATGAAGCTCAGATTCATTCCTAGTTGAGATGCTTCAGATTTCTATGTGTGGCTAGGCGTTTTCCTTCCTCTTGAAGGTGTAGCAATGGCTAGAGTTCTAAAATGGTTTTAATTGAACCATAAGTTGATTTGATAGTAAGGTGTAACATTTTTGGTATCAGAGTAGAGGTTCTGACATAGGATAGAACGTTTTGCTTAAATTTATTTAGTAGATAATAGGGTTGGTTGAGGAACTGAGAAGTTTTTATAGGAATCGAGATGGAAAACATAATGGATTAGGATCCTAGATCTAAGTTGTCAGCCAATAATTGGGATATTAACATAATTGATCTCACCAAAGTGGAGGATCCAGTGGAATAGACTATGGGAAATGCTAGCCCAGGCCATTCGTCAGTAAGCTCGAACGATTATGCCGAGCACTATGCTGAGCTGCTAGGGTTTTCTCCGGAAGAGTTACTGTATCTTTCTGGACCTGCTAACCTGGTAGACCCCGTAAATGGCTTGTATCAGGAACTATTGGACCTTAGCTTTTACATCCAATCTCTCAGATAGCCTGTTATCCCAGATATGCATCTAACTAACATTCTCGGACCTAGTACCAGACCAGTTGTACCCCCAGCCCTTATAACACCCATAACACCTGTAGTACCAATCATATCTACCCTGGCTTTGCCTAGTCATGAGATCTGCAATGAGTCAGCTGAGTGATAGACTGAGGTTTCTAAGGTGTCACATTAGGAAGAATATGGACGCAGACCTAAGACACCTAAATTACCTCCAAGGCATGAGAGAGCTGTACCAAGCCCACAGACCAGGCAACCCTTACCTAGAACCTTTTGATTGGTTAAGAGAGATGGTAGAGGTCCTACCTGACACCCCTTTCTGGACACATGAGATTGTCTACCTGAACTACATAGTCGGATATGATGTGGAGGATTGGATCCAGAGCCTTGAGGGCCTTGTTATTATTCATTTTCTTTAGGTGACTAGGATCCTCTTGTTGCTAATGTAGGATGTATTTTGGTACAGCTAACCACAGTAGTTAGACTGATATTGCTTGGTATATGCATGTTTTGAACTGTATTACTGATCATTGATGCTTAAACATTGAATGATATATGCATATTTTGTTAAACAAAATCCAAGCATGATGTTTGCTTCTTGTTTCTTTGATATGCTATACGACTAGTTAAACACGATGGTTAGAACTCGACGAAACCTTTCACCAAGAGACCCTCAGCTCTTGACACAAGGGTTCCTCCTGATCCACTATAGCTAATTTTGGATCATCTTGAGCAACAGCAAAAGACCATCGAGGGTATGAGGGCGGCACAAACTCACCAAGAACAAGAAAGGGACGTTGCAATAGCTACAATAGTAGCAGCAGTAATGGCTAACCTCAACAAGAGGTAGTCGAGGGAAGAAACCTCTGTGGCATAAGCATCAGAGCAATTGCTTAGATTGGCAGTGCCAACAACAGACCCCGACGGCATCTAGTAGTGGATGACTTATTTCTGCAAACACAACTCGCCATCATTTAACAGAGCGTTTGATGTCCAAGTGGCAAAAGACTGGATGAACTGCCTAGAGAAGATCTTTAAATTATTAGACTACTGGACGGAGTAGAAGGCCTAGATGGCAATTTACAAGTTGGAGAAAGACGCTAATCACTGGTGGAAGAATACTGAACTTCTTTTGGATGCTCGGAACATGAGAGTGACATGAAAAGTGTTCCTAGAGCAATTTTGTGAAAAATACTTCCCGAGATCAATAAGAGACAAAAGGGAAGCATAATTTCTGACCCTGAAGTAGAAAGATGACGAACCATTCGATGAGTACCTGGCTAAGTTCAACTGTCTCTCTCACTACTCAAGCTATCTCTGTTATCGAGATGACGAGAGGTAGACAACAGAGAAGATGGTTTGAGGACTAAAGCAGTCCTTAAGGGAGATGATTGCTCTCAGACAATTTGAACAATTCAACAAGGCAGTTGAGGCCTACTGTATCATGGAGAATAGTTCAAACCATCACTGATGGGCAATCCTACTCCCAGAGTAGAGAAGGGAGGCCAGGGAGGTTAGGGTTACACCCCATCTACTGTAAGCAAGAAAAGGAAGTAACCATAGGATAACCGCAAGAACAAGAAAGGCGGTAAGCCATCCAAGGGCAAGGAATGTGTAAAGTGTGGCAAGAATCACAGTGACAAACCGTGTATGGCTGGATAAAATAGTTGCCACACATGCAACAAACCTGGACATTTCTCAAGAGAATGCCCGTAGAACACTGAAAGGGCACGACCGCGCACCCAAGGTACGATCATGATTAACAATTCCCCAGTGATCGCAATGTTTGATTCGGGTGCTAGTCATTCTTTTATCTCGTATGCCTGCATTAAAACACTTGGCTTGATTATGAATACATTACTGTATGATACACATGTGTCCACCCTAATACATAATAGGATAATTACATCTTATGTGTGTTTAAACTGTATAGTTTGTTATGAGCACTGTTGTACTGTCATAGACTTAATATGTATGCCCTCCCATGAAATTGATGTGGTAATCAGACTAAATTGGTTGTCGTCCCATAGCATCCTAATGGACTATAAGAATAAAACCTTGATCTTACCTCTGAGAGAATTAGAGTTGAATCCAAAAGTTAGATTGAACTTCATAACGGAAGCCCAAGCGGGCAGATGTGGATGGAAAGGTTGCCAAGGATTCCTCGTTTTCTTCTCGATATGAGCAGAGGTTGAGAAATGGATAAGAGAAATCTTAGTTGTTAAGGAGTTCTCAGAAATGTTTCTAACAGAAGTCACAAGATTACCTCTAGATAGAGAAGTAGAATTCATGATTGATATAGTACCTAGAGTAGGACCAATTTCTATGGCCCCTTACAAAATGGCTTCGAATGAAACAACAAAACTAAAGAAGCAGATAGAGGAATTACTCAAAAAATGTTTTATTAGACTAGGTGTTTTGCTATGGGGTGCTCTAATGTTATTTGTCAAGAAGAAGGATGGTAGTCTAAGATTATACATTAACTACAGGGAGTTGAGTAAAGTCATAGTTAAGAACAAATATCCACTCCATAGGATAGATGATTTGTTAGACCAGCTAGTTAGTGCCAGTGTGTTCTCTAAGATTGATTTAAGATCTAGCTACCACCAACTCAAGATTAAGCCTAATGATATCCCCAAGACTGTGTTTAGAACACATTATAGGCACTATAAGTTCTTAGTGATGCCGTTTGGATTGATAAAGGCACTTGGGATTTATGGACTACATGAATAGGATCTTTCACCCTTCCTTAGATCAGTTCATGGTTGTGTTCATTAATGACATCCTGGTGTACTCTAAGTCTCCTGAAGAGCATGAGATGTACTTGAGAATTGTCCTAAATACCCTAAAAGAGAAGCAGCTTGTGGCCAAACTTAGTAAGTGTGAGTTTTGGCTATAGGAAGTTTGATTCCTTGGCCATATGATTTCCCGAGAGGGAGTGGCTATCAACCCTAATAAGATTAAGGTAGTACTCAGCTGGGAGAGACCCAAGACGGTGACCAAAATTAGAAGTTTCGTCAGACTAGTAGGGTATTACAGAAGATTCATTAAGGACTTCTCTTAGATTGCTCTTCTGCTGACTAAGTTAACGAGGAAGAACCAGCCGTTCTTGTAGGACGAGAAGAGTGAGGCTAGTTTTCAAGAGCTAAAGAGAAAGATCACCTCTACTCCCATACTTGTACTCCCTGATCCTTCGTAAACCTATGTGGTTTATATAGATGCTAGCAAGTAGGGACTAGGATGTCTGTTTATGCAGTAAGGACGGGTAGTGGCCTGTGCCTTATGCCAGTTGAAATCTCATGAGGAGAATTACCTAACCCACAGCTTGGAATTAGCAGTGATAGTTTATGCGTTAAAGCTATGGAGACATTACCTGTATGTAGCAACGATAGAGTTGTTTTGCGACCACAAGAGCCTCAACAGAAAGAGTTGAATATGAGGTAGTAAAGATGGATAGATTTGCTTAAGGATTATGATTTTCAGATTAAATACCATCCTGGTAAAGCGAATGTGGTTGTAGATGCCTTGAGTAGGAAGGCAGCATAGGTAGCATTGCTAATGATCAAGGAGCAGAAGCTGGTAGAGGATTTCAGAGATCAAAGTCCTCTATATCAGATGTAGCTGGTAGAGGAAAGTGGAGGTAGAACACAGTTTACAGCTCTACTCAAGGATCAAATTAGGGAAGTATAGTCACAAGATTGGTTAGCAGAAATTTTCTAAGGAAAGTTGTCTAGAGGCAAGACTAAGAACTTTGAAATTTCTGAGGAAGGGATATTGAAATTTAAAGGAAGAACCTACATGCCCCAAGTAGCCAATCTTAGGGAAAAGATACTGGCAAAAGCCTACAAGAGCAAGTATACTCTTCATCCAGGAATGACAAAGATGTATCACGATATCAGAGAGCTTTTCTGGTGGCCTAGAATGAAGAAGATATTACAGAGTATGTGGTAAAGTGTCTCACTTACCAGAAGGTGAAAATAGAACATCAGAAGCCTGTAGGAGAGTTGCAACCCCTGGATATCCCTAAGTGGAAGTTGGACAGTATATCCATGAATTTCATAGTGGGGTTACTGATGACAGCAGCTAAACAAGATACGATATAGTGGATCGTCTGACTAAGTCTGCGCACTTTCTCACTATGAATGTCAAAGATTCTCCAGAAAAGTTAGCAAAACTTTATATTAAAGAGATTGTTAGGCTGTATGGTGTCCCAAGCGGTATTGTTTCAGACCGTGACTTAAGATTTACTTCCAAGTTTTAGAGGTCCTTATAGCAAGAAATGGACACTATTCTTAGATTCAGTACAGCCTACCATCCCTAGATAGATAGGCAGATGGAATGAATGATTTAGACATTAGAGGATATGCTACGTGCTTGCATTTTGGATTTTGGTGGTAATTCTGATACATACTTACCATTAGTCAAATTCACTTATAATAACATTTTCCATTCAAGCATTCAAATGGTGCCATACTGATAAACCTTGTCGCTAGGTAATCAAAGTTTTACTAGGGAAATGCAGCAAGTGAGGCACTACCTAGGTCATTCTTCTCAAGGAGCCTTAAGTTGTATTTCAATTCTTAACAATTCACTTTTAATTATCAAATTGCCAAGATGAAAGCTTGAGTTTCAGAAAAGAGAAATTGAACAAGAAACAAATCTAATGAAAGGTAAAATGCAAAAGAAGATTCAAATAAGAGATAGTAGTTCCCCTAGCAATTTATCCAACCTTCCTTGTTCAATCTTATAATTTGGAGTCTCTTAATGTCAATTAAATGGATAGATTCAGCTACTGCTCAAATCTCTCTTAACACAGATCAAAAACAACTATCTTACTAGGTTCATTGTTTTGATCTGTAGAAGGAAAATCAATTGACAAGAACACTTGAGAAGCAAGTTGCAATTCTCTAAGAATGACCACAACTGTGAATCATTAATATATTCAACCAAAATTCAGATTTACAGAACAACAGTCCAAGTAAAACGAATTAGATTTACAAATCAACAGAGAATCCTCTATTCAACTGAATTAAAGGACACAACTCACATCTGAATGTTCAATCAGATCTAAATTCCAAGAAACATAAATCTAGTCATCCAACCTTCATTCTAACCACAATTGTTCAACTGAAACAAATGAACCTTAGAATAGAAAGGAGAAACTAGATCTGAATGACTCCTTGTTTAGCTCCATGAACTCAGGTCAGCTTCATTGCTAGAAGAACTTGGAAATTCAACTACTCATACTCTGGATTAGGGTAGAAACAGCAAGAATTGATGAAAGATCCATGGTTGATCGGTGGAAATTGATGAATTTGGACGAAAATGGAAGAGAAAAATGAGAGAGGCCGGAGAGAGCAAGAAAATCACATCTAGAGATGAATGAAGAACTGAAATCCGGTGTCCCTCCTGAAGCGCACGACTCTGCTTTTTAAATCTGAAATTTTCCATCATCCGTCGCGGCGCCTTTGCCCATCTGCCGCGACGCTTTTCCTGTACGGCATCGTTTCGATTAGTGATCCTGAGCTTCATGAAAATTTCTGTTCGCCGTGGCGCCTTCGTCCATCCGCCGTGGTGCTTTTGACCGAGAGTAACTTTGGATATCCGCCGCGGCGCTTTCCCAAATCAGCCGTGGCGCCTCAGACAGAATGGCGAAAATGCTACTAAAACTTCCTGAAATTCATACCAAAGCAGGGATCAAAAGTACACACATACAAAATCATATAAAGACATGTAAAACACCTGTAAAACCTCACAATTCCTCTCACCAACTCTTATGCACAATGGAAGCTAATTATGCCCAAAGTATGCAAATATAGATGGCAAAAGCATGAGTTTAGGGCTAGAAATATATGCAAATAATGAGACTTATCAACTCCCCCACACTTAGCTTTTGCACTCCTGGGCAAATCAGGTCTAAACATGATGTGAAATAGAAGGATGAGAGATAAGGAATAAGCAAACTCGAAAATTCGGGTTACAACTGCAACTAACAATGATTCTTCAACCAACATCCATCCATGGAACATTCTAATGCAAAGAAATCAAGCAATGATATGTAATTTAGTCTAAGTGAATAAGATATTGAAGATCACACAAGGGAATTAGTGTATCGCTCAACTCACAAGTATTAAAGGTTCTTTCACTCAATTCACTTATTCAAATGCTCTACCATATGCTTGTAATAGCTCTACCTTTCCACCACCTAAATACAAAAGTGCTCAAGAATCAAGAGGACTTTTGTGGCTTGTAATGTAAGGGTGAGGAAGAAATGCACAAGAATGCATAGAAGGATAGAGATAATATGTGAATCAATGTGTAGAATTCAATAGCATTAGTAATGTTCAATTGAGGATTTAACTTCTTGATCTTGAAGTCTAAAGCTATAAAGGTGCTTTTATTCCCACTTTCTTTCCTTTTCTTGCTTTTTTGTCATTTCTTTTCAACTTTTCCATTCTCTTTCTCTTTTCTTTTTCTTTTCAATTTCAATTTGCATGTTTCTACTTTTTTTTCTTTTTCATTCTTTTTAAAGCTCAAATATGCGTCTCCTCATATCAATCCATCAATTGAACCCATCAAAATGCTAGTGAATTCTGAAAAGAACGAATGAAATGAAATATGCATCCTTGTAGGAAAGGAGTTTTATAATTGAGAGTGAAATGAATGGAAAAATTCAGCTAAAAGGCTCAAATGGGTAACAAGGGATAAATCATGTAGGGTTTAGCCATTTGGTCTAAGTAGCTATTTTGAATGAATGCCTCAATCATGTTCAAGAGTACTAATGTTGCATGTGGTCTTGATTAAGAGCTAAGACAAGTTCTAGAGAGCATAAGAAATAAGCGAATGCACACACCAGAAATGAATATAAAGGCTCAAAGAATCCTTCCAACTAGGCTTTGTCTTCCATATTCATTCACTTCAGCTAAAGAACACATTATGCTTAATCTCTATGCATTAGAAAATTTCACTTCAAGATATTAATTCCCAAATCAAATCAGCCACAAATGTAACATTAGAATTCCTGAAGCAAGCTTAAACCTTCAAAAAGTTTTTGAAAAATCAGGTTTTACAAAAGACACAGAATACACAAAAACACAACATTCACTCCCCCACACTTGTTCCTTGCATTGCCCTCAATGCACATTTGAACAAAAGATAGCAAGGAAAAATGGACAAGGAATGAATGGAAAGAAAGAATAGAATACTCAAAAACAAACTAAAAATAACCTACACTTGCTACTATTTATGTCCCCCCCCACTTGTTCAAAAATATGGAGTTAAAGAATGAAAATAATCAAATAACCACAGACTAAGGTATGTAAGGAAGGGGACAACCTGAGATTATGGTGGATCAAAATTTTCCTTATAGATTTTTAGCAGGTGGCCATTGACCTTGAAAGTCTTACTGCTCTTCTCATCTAGCAACTCTATCATGCCAAACTTGTGCACTTTAGTGACCAAGTATGGTCCTTCCCATCCAGTGCTCAACTTCCCAGGTTTAAATGTGAATCGTGCTTTGTACAGCAACACTTTATCTCCAACCTTGAATGTCTTCCTTAGGATTTTCTTATCATGAATCATCTTCGTCTTCTCCTTGTAGAACCTGGAATTCTCATAGGCTTCAAGTCTCAACTCTTCAAGTTCCTGTAATTGCAATAATCTTTCCATACCAGTAGAATCAAAATCAAGGTTACATGCTTTTACAGCCCAAAGAGACTTATGTTCAATCTCAACCGGTAGGTGACACATCTTACCATAAACCATTCTATAAGGAGACATGCCTATTGGGGTTTTAAATGCAGTTCTATATGCCCACAAAGCATCATCTAATCTGGCGCTCCAATCCTTCCTAGATGGTTTAACTATATGTTCCAACACCTTCTTGATTTCTCTATTTGCATTTTCAGCTTGCCCATTACTTTGGGGATGATAAGGTGTGGATGTCTTATGTGTTACACCATACTTAGTGAATAACCCTTGTAGCAATTTATTACAAAAATGAGTGCCATTATCACTAACTACTGCTCTAGGAATGCCAAATCTAGAAAAGATGTTATTTTTCAGAAATTTTGAAACAGTAGCAGCATCATTCTTTTTGGTTGCTATGGCCTCTACCCATCTTGAAAGGTAATCAACTGCAAGAAGAATGTATGTAAAACCCATAGAAGGAAGAAAGGGTCCCATAAAATCAATACCCCATACTTCAAACACCTCACAGAAAAGCATTGGGTGTTGGGGTAATTCATGTTTCTTAGTTAGGCTACCAAATCTCTGACAAATATCACAATTCTTGCAATACTCATAAAGTCTTTAAAGAGTGATGGCCAATACAAACCAGCTTCCAGTATTTTTCTTGCAGTCTTGTTAGCACTAAAATGACCTCCACAAGTTTGAGAGTGGCAAGCATGCAGGATGTCTTGAAATTCTTCATTTGGTACACATCTTCGAATGATTTGGTCGCTGCATACCTTCCAAAGGATTGGAGGGTCCCAAGTATAGTGTTTAGACTCACTCTTAATCTTTTGTATCTGAAAATGAGACAATGAAGAAGGAATTAGACCAGCAACTAAAAAGTTGACAATGTGACAATACCAAGGTTCCATGAGGACAAGGCAAAAACAGAACAATCCTTAAACTCATCACAAACAGAATCTGAACCAATTACTCCCCTTGTAGTTTCTGGTAAGCGACTTAGATGGTCGGCCACCACATTTTCTGCTCCAGGTTTGTCTTTGATGTCAATATCAAACTCTTGGATCAACAACATCCACCTTAAAAGCCTCGGTTTGGATTGTGGCTTGCTGAAAAGATACTTAACAGCAGAATGATCGTGAAAACAGTAACCTTAGAGTTAATTAGGTAAGGTCTAAACTTGTCTAATGCAAAAACAATAGAAAAGAGCTCCTTTTCAGTAGTTGTGTTAGTTTGAGCCTTATCTAGTGTCTTTGAAGCATAAGCAATAACTTTGGAAGCCTTACCATCTTTTTGTCCCAAAACTGCACCCACTGCATTGTTAGAGGCATCACAACACAATTCAAATGGTAAATTCCAATTAGGGCAAGTCAAAATAGGTGGAGAAGTCAATCTGGATTTAATCTCATCAAAAGACATTTTACACTCATCAGTGAAATCAAAGGAAGCATCTTTTTGCAGCAATTTGGACATTGGAAAAGTCACTTTACTAAAATCTTTTATGAATCTTCTATAAAATCCAGCATGGCCTAAGAAAGATCTAAGCTCCTTAAGATTTGTTGGATAGGGTAGAGAGGAAATTACTTCAACCTTTGCTTTGTCTACCTCTATTCCCTTTTCAGAAATTAGGTGACCTAGAACTATTCCTTGTTGGACCATAAAGTGACATTTTTCAAAATTTAGGATAAGATCCTTTTCAACACACTTAGATAGAGCTTTTTCCAAGTTCACTAAGCATTCATCAAAATTATTTCCATAGATGGTAAAGTCATCCATAAACACCTCAATTCCATTTTCTAGCAAATCACTAAAGATGATAGCATACACCTTTGGAATGTGCCCGGTGCATTGCAAAGTCCAAATGGCATTCTTCTATATGCAAATGTGCCAAAGGGACAAGTGAATGTAGTCTTCTCTTGATCTTGAGGTGCAATGGGAACCTGAAAATAGCCACTGAAACCATCAAGGAAACAATAGTGAGATTTACAAGCTAATCTTTCAAGCATTTGATCTATAAAGGGTAGGGGAAAATGATCTTTTCTTGTAGAATCATTAAGCTTCCTATAATCAATGCAAACACGCCAAGAATTTTGGATTCTAGTGGGGATTAATTCATTTTTCTCATTCCTAACCACAGTGATCCCACTTTTTTTAGGAACAACCTGAACTGGACTTACCCATTCACTATCTGAAATAGGGTATATGATACCAGCACTAAGCAGCTTTGTTACTTCCTTTTTAACAACATCAAGTATGAGTGGGTTAAGTCTTCTTTGAGGTTGCTTATGGGTTTTGCATTTTCATTTAACAATATTCTATGAGTGCAAATTGAAGCATTAATACCAGGAATATCTGCTAAAGACCACCCAATTGCACTTTTATACCTTTTCAAAACAGCAAGTAACTGAGATTCTTCAATATCAGTTAAAGAGTTAGAGATTATCACCGGGAGTCTTTCATTTTCAGCTAAAAATGCATATTTCAGTGTTGATGGCAAGGGTTTAAGCTCCAATTCAGGAGGTTGAACTACTGAGGGTATCAATTTCTTGAGCTCCAAGGTAGTGCAATTATTTTCAGATTGCTTCAAAGCTTCAATACCAAAAATTTTAGTTGTACATTCATCCTCATGTGAGTAACACTCCTTAGTTGGTCCCTGCAACAATGCATTTAAAACATTTGTAAATCCATGTGAAAACTCAAAGTTAGATGCAAATAATCTTGAGGAATTCCAATTTCACAAGTAAAATTAGATTGCAAAAGTGCACTCCCTATGCTGTATATTTCGGCAAATTTGGTTGGTGTCATGCTTAATTTCCTAGGGTTGGGAGCAGCTGCACTTCGCATGATTTCCAAGAAGTGTTCCAGTTCTGCATGGTTAAAGAAATTAAGATCAAGTGACTTGTAAACAGGATTGGAATATAAAATGTGATAAGAATTTAAAGACAAATCTGTTGTTCAGAAGGTTCAGCTGCATGCTCCTTGAATGGGGGTTCATCCATGAGAATTGGGCTAGTCTTGCAATCATGAGTCTTGTGCCTTTCACCTTCCCCTTCTTGTATAGGAGTTGATTCACTCTCCTGTGCTGTTGAGAAATCTACAAGCAATCTTCTTGCAAGTTGTTCATCACTTGACAGTGTGGAATTAACATCAATTGAAGACTTAATAGATGAAACTGAAGACAACTCACTCCAAGTGGAAAGCCAGCCATCAATTTTAGAATCAATGCTAGGCACATCATCAAGGTGTGAAGAAAAAGAAGATGAAGGAGAATATATGGAAGAGAAAGAAACGAAAGAATCTTCAGTATCATCATTGCTATCATGCTCAAAAATAGATTCACACTCATTTTCAAGTGACACATCAATCATATTAGCCCCAACAGAGAATAATCCTCATGTGGATGTTTCATCATCTCATACATGTTAAATTGAATTTCTTGACCACCAAATTCCATTTTTATAATTCCATCCTTCATGCAAATCATGGTATTGGCGGTTCTTAGAAATGGTCTACCCAAAATCAATGTGCTTTCACTTATGGCCTCATTAGTCATATCTAGCACGTAAAAATCAGCAGGGAATACAAGTCTTTTACTTGAACCAAAATGTCTTCTAAGATTCCCTTGGGATTCCTAATAGACTTATCAGCTAGTTGCACTAAGACACTTGTAGGTTTCATGATTTCAACTCCCAAAGCATAGTAAACAGAACTTGGCATCACATTGATAGCAGCACCCAAATCTAGCAAAGCTTTAGAGATATGAAACTTACCAATTTGACAAGGAATGGAGAAAGCTCCTGGATCTTGGCATTTCACAGGTAATTGAGCTTTAAAAAGGGCTGAAACATTAGGGCCAACTTGCACCAATTCATTAGTTTTAAACTTTCTTTTGTTAGTGCAAATGTCTTTTAAGAATTTTGCATATTCAGGCACTTTCTTCAACAAATCTAGCAAAGGAATGTTAATTTCTACTTTACTAAAGAAATCTAAAACTTCTTTATTTTGCTTTTCTTTTGCAACCTTCTGCCCAAACATAAAAGCTCTAGGAAAAGGTAGATCTTTCAAGCTTACCTCCTTACCTTTGCTTCCTGGTCTGTTGTTCATGTGAGAATCTTCAGCTTTATCTTGTTCTATCTTTCCTTTGTCCTGGTTAGGCTCTGAAGTTCTTGAAGAAGATTGTCCTAAGTCCTCTCCTAATGGTGCTTCATGGACTCCTTCATTATCCTGAATAAAAGGGCTTGCTTCAGTTGTGCAACCTTCAGTAGTTACACTTCTAAATTCAGCTTCTTTTCTTCCTTGCAGAAGTTGCTTCTCTCTTAAGCTTTCAGATTCCACACTTGGTGATGTCTTTTGCTGGACACAGCTCCTTTTAGTGCAATGATCTTCTTCCAAGTCAGATTCTTCATCATTTTCATTGAATGTCACCTTTCTTCCACTTCTCAAATTTATGGCATTCAATGACTTGGGATTAATCACAGTATTGGAAGGCAAAGCTCCACTTGTTTTTGCTTGAAAACTGTTGAGATTATCTGAAATTTGGGTAACAAAGTTAGCCAAGTTTGCAGTCTTAGTCTCCCATTGTTCAACCCTATTCTCTATAGCAGCCATTCTTGCATCAGATGCAGTGGTATGCTTATCAATTCTGTCCATTTGAGATGCCATAGCACTGAGATTAGCATTCATACTGTTCATGCTTTTCAACAAGAGGGACATGTCATCATTCCTTGAATTACCAACTTCTTGAGTAGCTTGGGAAGGAACCATAGCTTGTTCTGAATGTTGACGTTGCTGGAACTTATTTGTATGAACCTTTCCTTGTTGTTCTCTCCTCCTCCCCATCTAAAATTAGGATGATCCTTCCATCCTTCGTTATAAGTGTTGGAGAAAGGATTCCTTTGCTGATATTGACTGGATCTTTGTTGATACATGGCTGACACTTCTTCAAATTGAGAAGGGCAAGATTCAGTCCAATGCATCATGGAACCACAGGATTCACAAGAGGGAGCTACCAAGGCTTGAGATGTTCCCATAGCACCACATTGTTTACTTGACAAGAGTTGCTCCATCCTAGTCATTCTTTTGTCCATCCTCTCTGATAAGGCAGCAAATTGAGAGTCAAAGTTAGTAGGATTTGACCTCAAAATTTCATTGACAGATTGGTTGTCCCTTGTGCTGAATTGTTGATTGTTAGCCATCTTCTCCAATAATTCCCAAGCATTGTGAGGAGTCAAATCAAACAGTGAACCATGGGCTGCAGCATCTATTGTGTTCTTGTGATGAGATAGCAAGCCCTCATAGAAATACTGGACTAAATTAGACTTGCTGATTTGATGATTTGGACATTTAGAAAGCATAGCTAGAAATCTTGTCCAATACTCATACAAGGTCTCTCTACTATCTTGTTGAACTCCATAGATAGCTTTCCTCAATTTAGATGTCCTTGATGCAGGAAAGTATTTCTCTAAAAAGGCCTTCTTAAGTTGTTCCCATGTAAGTGTTGTGAAGTGTTGAGGTAGACTTTGCAACCATTCTTTGGCATTTCCCTCTAATGTGAAGTGAAAAGCTCTCCTTAGCATACATCTTCCAATTGAGCACCATGGGGCTTCATAGAAGAACAAACTGCATGCATATTCTGAAGGTGTCTATATGGATCATCCCCTGCAAGACCAAGAAATCTTGGTAAGGTATTAATCAAGGTACCTTTAAGTTCAAAATCAGCTTCAAAGTTATAAAAGCCACATGGATCACAGTTTACACTTGAGTTATTAATTTCTCTAATGCTCCTATTCTCCTCATCTCTATTCAATTGAATATTATCATTATGAATAACAGTTTCAGCTTGCCTTTCATTTTGAGGTCTATTTGTAGCATCACCTCTCTCAGTTTGAGCATTGTTATTATTTTGATCCATTACAAAATGATTGTCTATAAACCCTCCTAAAGTAGGTTCAGATTCTGAGGAAGAACAAGATTCAACTTGAGGAAGAGAGTCACTCACTATAGGTTGCTTACTAGACTCAGCTATTTGTTTGGTTTTCTTGATTTGCCTAAGAGTTCTATTGATTTCCCAATCAAAAGGTAAAAGACCTTTATCCTGGGACATGCAACTAAAGAACAAGAGAATAGACTAATAAAATAAATGAGAAAAAGCAATTAGACAAAAGAAAGAAATCAGAGAAAAGACAAAAAGTTAAGAGGGGATCCTGTAAATCCGCCGCGGCCCTTTCTCAGATCCGCCGTGGCCTCTATTACAGAGACGGTTGCCAGCTGAAAATGGACAGGCGCTGCGGCCTCTGGTGAAATCTGCCGCGGCGCTTGTTGCAGAATTGATTCTGTGAAAGGCGCTGCGGCGCCTGATGATATCCGCCGCGGTGCCTGATACTGATAAACCAGGTGGACGAATTCTGCAGCAACTTCTGTCACTGTTCACACCTTCACTCCTGCAAATTGAACCCTTAACACAATGGTATTAATTTTTCAACAAGAAAAAGATCTCAAAAGCATAAAAACAACCAACCATCATTAGGTTAAATGGAAGAACAATTAAAAGGAAAAAGGTTGCTACAGCAAGGATTCAAACAATTCACAGCCTAACAAATTGTGTTAACTCCTTGACAACCTATGGAATGAATTTGGAACACAGCAATAAGGGAAACTACTCAACAACAAAGCACAAGAGTGAAAATGCAAACACAACTCAAAAACACTATAGCTACTTTTTATGAAGTTTGGGTTTTCAAATATAAAAATTTTTCTTGGCACACCAGTGAATTGCTTAGAACCTCAACAAGTAAGGCTCCCCGGCAACGGCGCCAATTTGATAAACCTTGTCGCTAGGTAATCAAAGTTTTACTAGGGAAATGCAGCAAGTGAGGCACTACCTAGGTCATTCTTCTCAAGGAGCCTTAAGTTGTATTTCAATTCTTAACAATTCACTTTTAATTATCAAATTACCAAGATGAAAGCTTGAGTTTCAGAAAAGAGAAATTCAACAAGAAACAAATCTAATGAAAGGTAAAATGCAAAAGAAGATTCAGATAAGAGATAGTAGTTCCCCTAGCAATTTATCCAACCTTCCTTGTTCAATCTTATAATTTGGAGTCTCTTAATGTCAATTAAATGGATAGATTCAGCTACTGCTCAAATCTCTCTTAACACAGATCAAAAACAACTATCTTACTAGATTCATTGTTTTGATCTGTGAGAAGGAAAATCAATTGACAAGAACACTTGAGAAGCAAGTTGCAATTCTCTAAGAATGACCACAACTGTGAATCATTAATATATTCAACCAAAATTCAGATTTACAGAACAACAGTCCAAGTAAAACGAATTAGATTTACAAATCAACAGAGAATCCTCTATTCAACTGAATTAAAGGACACAACTCACATCTGAATGTTCAATCAGATCTAAATTCCAAGAAACATAAATCTAGTCATCCAACCTTCATTCTAACCACAATTGTTCAACTGAAACAAATGAACCTTAGAATAGAAAGGAGAAACTAGATCTGAATGACTCCTGTTTAGCTCCATGAACTCAGGTCAGCTTCATTGCTAGAAGAACTTGGAAATTCAACTACTCATACTCTGGATTAGGGTAGAAACAGCAAGAATTGATGAAAGATCCATGGTTGATCGGTGGAAATTGATGAATTTGGACGAAAATGGAAGAGAGAAATGAGAGAGGGCGGACAGAGCAAGAAAATCGCGTCTGGAGATGAATGAAGAACTGAAATCCGGTGTCCCTCCTGAAGCGCATGACTCTGCTTTTTAAATCTGAAATTTTCCGTCATCCACCGCGGCGCCTTTGCCCATCCGCCGTGGCGCTTTTCCTGTACGGCGTCGTTTCGATTAGTGATCCTGAGCTTCATGAAAATTTTCGTCTACCATGGCGCCTTCGTCCATCCGCCGCGGCGCTTTTGACCGAGAGTAACTTTGGATATCCGCCGCGGCGCTTTACCAAATCAGCCGTGGCGCCTCAGACAAAATGGCAAAAATGCTACTGAAACTTCCTGAAATTCATACCAAAGCAGGGATCAAAAGTACACACATACAAAATCATATAAAAACATGTAAAACACCTGTAAAACCTCACAATTCCTCTCACCAACTCTTATGCACAATGGAAGCTAATTATGCCCAAAGTATGCAAATATAGATGGCAAAAGCATGAGTTTAGGGCTAGAAATGTATGCAAATAATGAGATGAAAGAGAGCCTTTTCTTGTCGTTCGCTTAGAGGTTCTCGCTCAAAATTTATCCAAGCTATGCAGTAGTGCAAACTCGGGTCGTTCTCTTTTGGGAGCCTAAATTAGATGTCTAAGTTAGATTAATGCTATGCAGAGTAATGAAAAAGGGGTTTTTTGGTGTTTTTATCCATTAATGAAATGCTAAAACTAAATGCAATTAATTCAAATCTAAGTGACTATGTTTTTGGATTTTTCTAAGATAGTAGTAATGAAGTGAAGTTAATGATATGTAATCTCTTGAATATAGCTTTGAAGCAATCATAGTTCAAAATAAGTATGGGAGTAGAAATCACCAAGTTTTCTAAATGAAAAACCTTAAAGAACTCTTTAAGTCTAGGATCTTAATCAATGGTACCCATTTCATAAGATCCTATTAAGCTCACTTAGTGTGTGTATTAAGATTAATTAATGCACTTGGTTAAATGCAAGCCCAGATCAACTCAACAATCACACATTACCATGCAAGACAGAGAGTATCAAAAGAGTTGCATAAAAACATACATGTAACCACATGTATTGAAGCTCAAATTCAACACTAATAATCCAATACACAAAACAATCATCCAGAATTGATTACAACCATAATCAAAATAGTTCAGCCTAAATTTACAAATCCTAAGACCTAGAAATTCATAAACAAAGAACTAGAACTTATAGATGAAGCTAACTCCCCTTTGAAGCTTTGTGAACTCATGCTTCTTCCACCATATTCAAGAGTTGAGAAGCTTAGCTAGTCATAACTCTTGAATCAACTCCAACTAGGTATTGTTCTTCAGCCATGGCAGCAGCAGATGGGAGAAATGGAAATGGGATTAGGGTTTCTGAGGTGGAAATGAGAGAAGAGGATGAAAGATACGAAGGTGGGGGCTGAATGATAGTCATCTCCTGTCATCATACCCAAAATAGGGTTTCTAACCCGAAACTTACGTGCATGGGTCGGTTTTTGGGAATGGGTAGGTCAAAATTTCCCGAAATGGTCGGGTCTGAGATTTGCTGCTTCGAGAGGTTCGCCGCGGCGAAGAATAGGTTCGCCGCGGCGAAACATGGCAGAGACCTGTCTTCACGGATGGGTTTTCGCCGCGGCGAAGTGAGATGTTGGCCGCGGCGAACTTAGGCAAAGGATCTTCTCTTGCTTCTTTTGCCTTGAGTTCTTCAATTCTGGACCCAAATCTTTAGTGTCCTACAATAAAAAAGTAACAAATTGAAGTATCAATTGTCCTAGAAGTCAATTGAATCCAATTAACAACCAATTATGACAATTTAATCCTCAAAATGACACTAACTTAAAGTAAGAACCATAAATCTCAGTTAAGCACAATTTTCATTAAAAAGGACCAGAAAGTATGACAAAATCATGGATAATGATATGAAAGAAACTAATATTTTGAGCTCAATCAAATTCCCCCACACTTAGACCTTTGTACTCCTGAACAAAGCGTGAGAATAATTCAAAGTGACACTAGAATAAAGAGAAACACTACCATGCTTAAAGATGAAAGTAGAAGATTAGTAAGAAATTCTCACGGAGTTGACATCAGTAAACAAGGACATGCTAAGAAAATGAGCACAAAGGAAAATTAACTTAAAAGATTGATTAAGAAAGATCCATCTCACGGATAAGTGTTTCACTCTTAACTCACTTGTCTTTAGGGTTATTTCACTCCAAGTCTACTCAATCCAATTTCTACCATAGGCCTGTAATAATTCTACCTCTCCACTATGGGAAACAACTTTGCAAATCAAGAGGACTTTTAGGGGTCAAAATTTGGAATGGAGGTCAGTCGGAATGAATGAGATGAGAATGAACAAGAAAATGAAAATGAGTACGAACATACAGATTATTAAGACAAAATTAGTCTAAATAAAAACTGGGAGAGAAGCTACTTATTTTTAATATTTATACCTTTATTTTCTTCTTCTTCTCTTTTTTTTTTTTTTTTGAAACATATATCTCTTTTTCTTTTTCTATCCCTTTTTATATACCCTTTTTTTTATATATATAAAAATTGCATGCATGTACTCAAGATGAAGGCTCAAAAAGGGTTTGCAATGGTAAAATGATTGGGTTTGTGTTTGAGAAATGCGGGTATGAAATCGAATGCCTCTATCATTTTTACAAAAATTGATTCGCTAAGCTTCGATTAAGAATGAAAACAAGTTCTAGAGAAATATGAAATAAGCAGATTCACTCAATTTAATAACTTAAGGTCCAAAATATCCTTCCAACAAGGCTCAAATCTCAATTAGTCAATCTCAAAAGTTAACAACCACATAGTCATAATTTCAAAGCACATCATCATTTACTATCTGTCAAAAACATGAGAATAACTAGTCTAAGTTCAACCCTCATTAATAAGCATGGAAAATTTTCTAAAAGCACTAGTACAATTTGAACTTTTCTACTAATTTAAAAAGAATGTAGGAGTATGAAAATTCTAAGCTGGGGAAAAATTTTTGAAGACCAGCTGAGATTGCAAGGAGTTTATTAAAACTTTTTTTTTTTTTAGGGGTTCGCCGCGGCTAAACAAGGGGTTCGCTGCGGCGAAACATGCCCGAATGGCTTATTATTCGTGAAAGAGGAGGCTTCGCCGCGGCGAAGTAAGAAGTTGGCCGCGGCGAAACATGGCAGAAAGCGAAAATTCCTGTGCAATTTCAACTCTTCAGCAACTAAACTCAAAATATTCACAATTAAACCAATCTATCTGAAAGAGAGCCTTTTCTTATCGTTCACCTTGGGGTTCTCAATCAAAATTTAATCCAAGCTATGCAGTATAGTGCAAACTCGGGTCGTTTCACTTTTGAGAGCCTTTATTAATTACCTAAGCTAAACTAAATGCCATGCAATGCAATGAAATGGGGTTTTGGGTTTTTAAGACTTAAATGAATGGTGCCTAAACTAAATGCAATGAAAACAAACCTAAGATACTATATTTTTGGTGTTTTAAGATAATAATGATGGAATGGAAATGAATGATAGGAAATCTCTTGAAAATGGCTTTGATGGCAATCATAGTTCACTTAAAATATTGGGAGTTTCACAAATCATTAGGTTTTCTTAATAAGAACCTCATTAACTCAATGAGTCCAAAGCTTTCATTAATGAGTTCATTAATGAAAGCTTTGGACTCATTGAGTTAATGAGGTTCTTATTAAGAAAACCTAATGATTTGTGAAACTCCCAATATTTTAAGTGAACTATGATTGCCATCAAAGCCATTTTCAAGAGACCATTAATGAAAGCTTTGTTTAGCTTCCCTAATGTGTAAATTTGGAATGATCATGTAATTGGCTTAATGTAACACACAATCAACTCAGTACCCAAACACAACCATGCAAGATAGGAGAGAATAATAAGAGTTACAATAAGCATATATGCAACCACATATATTTAAGCACAAAGTTCAACATCAATCAATCCAAATTACAAATGTAATCATTAACCAATAATTACAGTATCAGTCCCAAGTTCCTAACTAAGAAATTACAACTCCTAGACCTAGAAAGCCATAAATCATAGCTAAAAATTGCAAACTGAAACTAAACTCCCCTTTGAAGCTTAGGAACTCAAGCCACACCACCATTCTTCAAGAGTTGATAAACCCTAGCCCTCCATAGCTTCAAGAAAAGCTCCAACTGAAGTGAATCCGTCGGCCATGGTAGCTGGGAGTGGAAGGAATTGAGATGGAGTGAATGAAAGATGAAGGAAATGGATGGGGAAGAAGATGGAGATGGAGAGGCAAGAAGATGAGAGAATAGAGGTGTTGGAGATGATAGAATGGAGTGATAGGTCGAAAATAGGGTTTCTAAGGGCTTTTAGGGTCAATTTGGGTCGGATCATATGAGTAGAGGGTCCATTTTTGCGTTCTGGATCCGAATCTGACGTTACTGATACGAAGAGGTTCGCCGCGGCGAACTCAAAAGTTGGCCGCGGCGAACTATTCCAGAGAGGTATTCTAGTGAGATTTTGAAAGTTGGCCCCGGCGAACTTAAAAGTTGGCCCCGGCAAACTATTCCAGAATAGCCACTGATGCACATTTTCAGACTTTTTGCCACAGCACAGCATTTTCTTGGAAACTCTCATGTTGTGTAATGCTTTGGTCTTCAATCTTGGCTCTAATTCTCAAGTGTCCTACAATAAAAAGCAACAATTTGAAGTATCAATTGTCCTAGAAATCAATTGAATACAATTAATAACCAATTATGACAATTTTACCCTCAAAAAGATACTAACTCAAAGTAAGGACTCTTAATCTAAATTAAGCACAATTATCATTAAAAGGAGCCAAAACCTATGATAAAAACCCTTAAAATGATATGAAATAACATAGAATAAATGGGTTCAATCAAATCCCCCACACTTAAACCTTTGTACTCCTGGACAAAGGCAATACAAAGCTAGAGCAAGAGAATAGTATTGATACAAATGGGAATCCCTATGAATTCAAAGTAAGAAAGCGGTAGTGCCATTAATCCAACTCTTTAAACAAGCAATCATAGTGATCTAATTTAATGAGAAGGGATTAAAGTAGAGTACAGTCAATGCAATGGGAATGAACAAAAGAGAAAACACTCAAGATATAAATTGTTTCACTCTACTCACCAAGTTGGGGTAATTCTCTCTCAAATCCACTTAATCAACACTTTACCATAAGCTTGTTAAAATCCTACCTCTCCACTTCTAATGCATGAATGTAATGATCAAGAGGACTTTTAAGGTTATGATAATGGGAAGGGTTAAATGAAATAAGATGAGGTGAAAAGATATGAAATGATTAAGCACCAAGCATTTTAGAAAAGGTTTCCAACTAACATTTACTCTAATCTCTTAAAGCACAACTTTGTTCTTCAAACCACCAATGAATTGCCTTATTTCAACATTTTATTCTATTGGTACCATTTTATTTTGATCTTTCTTTCTTTGGCTTTTCTCAAGCATTTCTTCTATTTCTTTGCCTTTTTCTATTTCTCTTTTCTCTGTTTTTTTTTTATGCAATTCAAAACCCAAGAAGACAAAGTTTAACACATCATGAATAGAATAGTAAAAATGTTGGAAATTTGAATGTAATAATGCATCTCTTGGCACTTACGAAAAGATGAAGGCTCAAATGGTTAGCAATGGATAACATCATATGGGTTTGTGTTTGGAATGTAAGGGTTTAGAAAAGAATGCCTCTATCATGCTCATCATATAAATGTAACTAAGTCTCGATTAAGAATTAGAACAAGTTCTAGAAAGTAGAAGATGTAAGTGGATGCAACTCACTATGAATGAAAATTAGGCTCAAAGAATCTTCCAACAAGGCTAAATCTCAAATGCTCATGCACAAAGATTAATTGTACTTCAGATTAATCACAATGCATTAACTCAATCAATATAAAAGCAAGCTTGAAGAATTGTGACCAATGAAACTAAAACAATCAACTTTAAACAAATAGCAATTCTCATGAGTATCAATACAAGTTCATACACATTTACCAAAGTCCAAGAATACACAATTCAAGCGTAAGTTACTTGAAGCAAAAATTTTCAAAAATTTTAACTCAAAAATCTTCATATTAAGTTCAAAAATCAATCAAAATTTTGAAAATTTTTAGAAAACCAGATTTTTCATTAAGCACAGAAAAACACAACACAATCACTGAACATCAATCCCTCCCCCACACTTGAACTTTGCATTGTCCCCAATGCAAAACTCAAGTGTAACCCTAAACAAGAGAAACCAAAACCAAAAAGGGAGGAAAAGAAAAGAAAAGAAAACAAACTACTTTTACTACTAGCTATGTCCCTCCCCCACACTTATCTCACAAAACAAGCAAATAATTCAAAAGATAAGAGTTAAGGAAGGAAAGGGACAGCCTTGAGAACGAAATCTCTTCAAACTCTTGTAGGAGAAGTTCTCATCCCGGATAAGAAACATGCATTTCTTCCATATGCTGACTTTTCCTTTATTGATCTTCCTTAGTAGAGGTGGTGTGGAGTCCTGCAAGCAAGTAGAACCAACAGCAGTACCACATCCAGAAATAGAAACATGAAGAGGATAAAAATGAAATAAAGACAGCTTAGCAGTTAATCTCTCCAAGTAACTATCACAACCAAGGAAATCAATAGTACTCCCATCAGTAGGAGTCAAATTTTTATTTAAATTTTTGAAACACTCAAGCTCATGTGAAGTGGAAGCTGAAGAATCCAACTGACAGTTGTTGGAGTACAGTACATCACTATCACATTCACAAGAGGTAATGTTTGTAGGGGAAGAAAAGAAAGAACAAAACGATTTATGCAAACTACTATTTACAATGCAAGATAAATCAGGAGGTAAATCACAAGATAAAACTTGTTGGAAAGACTTATTGATATTCATGATTTTATCAATTGAAACTTCAAAGCCTTTCTCAACATTATTAAAAGCTATGAACTCATTGGAATTATCATGAATTTGATTCTTAAGGCAATGGTTAGGTTCACATTTTTCCACAGAATCATCTGCTAGGCAATTCACGTCAACATCATGCTTTAGCTTTTCAGCACTTTCAATACTAGAAGGTAATGCACACACTTTACCAAAGTTCTGCTTTTGCCACTTAACAAGTATATCATTTTTGTTATCAATGCAATCCATGCATATAGTGTGAGCATTGCAAGAACAAGATAAAGGTTCATTCAAATCAGAATCAGTTTCACTATCCAATCTAGCATTAGAAAGAGAAGCATGTTCTTCACACAAAGAAGCAGAGACAGTGCAAGCAACATCATCAACTAAACAACTACTATTAGAAGTGTTCAAGTGAGAATTTTCATTTTGGAACATATGAGGGGATTCAACTATGATTTCCTCATCCACCTCATTATCACTCACATCATCAATAACTTCAACAGGAATAGTAGTTCTAGCACAAGGGTCAATCTCCTCAAGAAGAGGAGCAATATTACCTGATGTAGGGCACGAGTCCTTGTGAGTTTGTAGGTGTTCTTGCTTCATCTTAGCCTCTTGCATGAGTGAATTTGGACACTTTGATTCATCCTTCCCCATCCCAGATTCAATTTGCGCTATATCACTCAAGAACTTTCCCAATGCACTTTGACATTCTTCTAACTCTTCCTCTGATTCCTTCGAAATTCCAAATATTTCTACCTCTTCAAGTAATCCATGGTAGTATGAATTCAAGCGGTCATAAGCTTCTCTTAAAAATCGTATCTGGTCATTCTTAGGAATAGTGAGAAATGGGTCAGGTTCACTGAATTCATGATCATGAGATTGGGGAAAGGGTTGGTGGTGGTAGTCATTTGGCGAAGGAGATGGTTCAAAGGGGGAATTATATGGTGAGAATGGTTCAAGATATGAAGTGGGACATGGATGGAATGACGGTGATGGTTTATGAAATGGTTGGTGAGATGAGTAAGGGTATTGGTGGTAGGGTTCATGTGATGGAATGTTTGGCTCATGATATGGATGATGTGAAGGAAAGTGTTCAAAGTGTGGATTGTATGGTGGAGGTGATAAGTCATAATGTTGTCCTAATGGTGGATGTTGGTTTATGTATGAATGGAATGAAGAGGTATGGTAAGGGGAATGTGGAGGGTCATTCATCCAATCATAGCCATGGTTATGGTGAGGATAGGGATCATGCCCTTGATAAGTCCCACCATGTTCTTCATGATCAAAATGTGCCTGAAGCATATCCAATTCCTGTTGTATAGCATCAAGCCTTTGAGAAGAATTATCACCCATCAGAGTATTGTCACCTACAAATGAGGAAGGGTGATCAGATGGACCTAAGTTATTACTAAACCAAGCCATAAGAAAGCAAAATGATCAATTCCTAAAGAGTTCTTAATTTAAAATGCAGGTTACGCCGCGGCGAAATAGAGAGTTGGCCGCGGCGAAGGTGTCCCGAGAGGGATTCTCGCAAAAATCCTGCAAGATGGCCGCGGCGAATCAAAGAGTTAGCCACGGCGAAAGTTCACAGACAACTCATAACAGTGATTTAATGCACAATGTAAAGATGTAACCTAAGAGGCTCACAAAACCCCAATCAACCAAAGTTGACAGTTAACTAGCCTAAGGAACCAACTTAATGGCTCCCCGGCAACGGCGCCACTTGAAAGAGAGCCTTTTCTTATCGTTCACCTTGGGGTTCTCAATCAAAATTTAATCCAAGCTATGCAGTATAGTGCAAACTCGGGTCGTTTCACTTTTGGGAGCCTTTATTAATTACCTAAGCTAGACTAAATGCCATGCAATGCAATGAAATGGGGTTTTGGGTTTCTAAGACTTAAATGAATGGTGCCTAAACTAAATGCAATGAAAACAAACCTAAGATACTATATTTTTGGTGTTTTAAGATAATAATGATGGAATGGAAATGAATGATAGGAAATCTCTTGAAAATGGCTTTGATGGCAATCATAGTTCACTTAAAATATTGGGAGTTTCACAAATCATTAGGTTTTCTTAATAAGAACCTCATTAACTCAATGAGTCCAAAGCTTTCATTAATGAACTCATTAATGAAAGCTTTGTTTAGCTTCCCTAATGTGTAAATTTGGAATGATCATGTAATTGGCTTAATGTAACACACAATCAACTCAGTACCCAAACACAACCATGCAAGATAGGAGAGAATAATAAGAGTTACAATAAGCATATATGCAACCACATATATTTAAGCACAAAGTTCAACATCAATCAATCCAAATTACAAATGTAATCATTAACCAATAATTACAGTATCAGTCCCAAGTTCCTAACTAAGAAATTACAACTCCTAGACCTAGAAAGCCATAAATCATAGCTAAAAATTGCAAACTGAAACTAAACTCCCCTTTGAAGCTTAGGAACTCAAGCCACACACCATTCTTCAAGAGTTGATAAACCCTAGCCCTCCATAGCTTCAAGAAAAAGCTCCAACTGAAGTGAATCCGTCGGCCATGGTAGCTGGAGTGGAAGGAATTGAGATGGAGTGAATGAAAGATGAAGGAAATGGATGGGGAAGAAGATGGAGATGGAGAGGCAAGAAGATGAGAGAATAGAGGTGTTGGAGATGATAGAATGGAGTGATAGGTCGAAAATAGGGTTTCTAAGGGCTTTTAGGGTCAATTTGGGTCGGATCATATGAGTAGAGGGTCCATTTTTGCGTTCTGGATCCGAATCTGACGTTACTGATACGAAGAGGTTCACCGCGGCGAACTCAAAAGTTGGCCGCGGCGAACTATTCCAGAGAGGTATTCTAGTGAGATTTTGAAAGTTGGCCCCGGCGAACTATTCCAGAATAGCCACTGATGCACATTTTCAGACTTTTTGCCACAGCACAGCATTTTCTTGGAAACTCTCATGTTGTGTAATGCTTTGGTCTTCAATCTTGGCTCTAATTCTCAAGTGTCCTACAATAAAAAGCAACAATTTGAAGTATCAATTGTCCTAGAAATCAATTGAATACAATTAATAACCAATTATGACAATTTTACCCTCAAAAAGACACTAACTCAAAGTAAGGACTCTTAATCTAAATTAAGCACAATTATCATTAAAAGGAGCCAAAACCTATGATAAAACCCTTAAAATGATATGAAATAACATAGAATAAATGGGTTCAATCACTATCAGTTCAAAAACACCTCAAAATCATCTAAATACATGGATGCACGAGAAGCATTTGCTAAAATCCACAATATAGACCTCCCCCACACTTAAACACAACATTGTCCTCAATTTGTGAACAAGGGGGATTAGGGACAGCAAATATGAGCAAGGAGGCGCAGAGGTGAAAATAGAGCAAACTAATCAGAAATCATCCAGTGAACAAGCTTAAAAACCAATGAGGCACCATAAAGTGTAAGAAACAATCCAGCCTCAAAACAACACACGAAACAAAAGAACTAAAGAAAACAACAGAAAACCACAAAAACAGAAAACTAAGACAGATGCTCAGGGTCAGCTGCTCCAGATCCTGACGGTCCTGCACCCGATGTGCCGGCTCCGTCCATACCCATATGGTGCTGTGGCTCCTCCTCCTTAGCCGGCAAAGCGAAGTTCAAACGATCCGCAAGCAAAGCATCAAAACGGCGGCGGTAGCGACGTCTCGCTCATAGAGGGCATCACGGTCCTTCTGCCTCTTTATCTCCCGAATGAGTGTAACGCGAATCTGATGAACTTCCTCAGACAGCTCGTCAATATCATCGGCAAGCGTGTCTAAGGTGATGGGCTGGGGGGGTTCGGGAACATCAGGGCCTTCCTCGGCTGGATCAGTGGCGGCTTGGCCTACACTAACATCGTAAACGGGGTGGACAGGTGGTGGGGTGGAATGGTGGGTAGTTTAAGACGCTCAACCGGAATAGAGGTGCAGCTCGAAGTAGCTATCATCATCAAATGAAGGAACTCCGCACTTGCGGAAAAGGTCAGAAACAAGATGGGAAAGACGATGCTATTGGTGATTTTTTTGGTATTGACGGAATAATAGAGGGCGGATTGAATGATTTCAGCTACATCAAAGGATTTGCCGGTCATGAGGAGAAAAACAATAAGAGCTTGGCGTTTGGGGAGGTTCTGGAGGTGGGAAGTAGGTAGGATGTTTTGCAGACTAAGTGTAGCCACGGCTTTGCCTCAGGCCGAAAATCAGAACGTTTTAGGTACAGTTCAGCAGTGCGGGGACGGAAGTCTCATCATAAGGATAGTTATCATGATAATAGGAGTACTGAGAATTACGGACTACAGGAAGCCGGTAGTGGTCTCAATGAAACCCTTTTTGGAAGGATATTCTTGAGCCTTAATTCCTATATTGAGTGATCATGTGGTTTACATTCTCTAAAATTTGTTTTAGCTCTTGATCAAAATTACATGTGCATTTATGATTTTGAATATGATAAAGGCATTCTTTTCTACACCTTTCTACCCAAACACAACCCACAACTATCTATCCATTGCTTAACTATTTTTGAGCCTGCACTTCCTTCATTTCATCTACCATTTTGAGTGTTTTGAACAACGATGTTAATTGAGTTGATTCCATCTTGACAATTATAATTTCTCGATCTTCATGGGTTTTAATTGGGAATTTTGCTTTTAGTTAAAAAAAGAGAGAGAGAAAGAAAAGAAATAAAAAGAACAGAAAAGTAAAGAAATACTTCTTATATACATAAGCTGTAGTAGCAAAATAAAGTTAAATAAAGTATTCCCTTGGTGGTAGAAGGTTGGAATCTGAACTTCCTTATCTAAGATTAGATGATATTTAACTCACATTTCTTCAATTCTTGACACTCGAGTTCACCAATTTCTATTCCATTTATCCTTTCCATCACTACAATCTTAAAAGTCTTCTTGATTCTCTACATGAATGCTGAATAGTAGGAGAGATCTTAGAGTTATTACAAGCTTATGGTAGAATGTTTGCTACTTGGATGATTGAGAGAAAAGAACCCCAATAAAGAGAGATAAGTGAATCAAACACTTATACCCTGTGAGCAAATCTCTGCTGTTCATGCATTTAGAGTCAATTACACCTTGTATTTGATTACTTGGCATTGTTCATGTTATCGTTTTTGTATTCTTGAAAGATATTGATCGATTAGCTCTTGAGATCACTTTTGAACATGCTAGTTTCTTTATTTGTAGCTATACTTTCTTTAGAATGATTCGAGTCTTTGTCAAGGAGTATAAAGGTTCAAGTGTGGGGGAGTGATAGAATCCAGTCTTTATATGGTTTTCTCAAGTGTTTTCTAATGTTTTGCAACACTTTTACCCTCATTATGCATGCATTTTTATCCATTTGATTACATTGAGTCATGCATTGCATTTTGCTATTTAAGGGGTAAAAAGGGTCATTTTTCTCTCCTCAATCTTAATTGCCTTAATTTGTAATTAGCTGGTCTTTACAGAGCTCTTTCTTGTGATTTTCAGGCAATTAGGGAAGGACTCAAGAACCAAGATGGAGCATGGATAGAGCCAAAATGTTACAAGGACCAAAACACAAGAGTTTGGAGTATTCTGCCTCCCCAAGTCACAACATGGACTTCTGAGGTCATGACCTGGATGCCCTTTCAATGAAACTACGTTTTTTGGACCTGAGTCAAGATGAAAGCTCTCTATCTTCCCAGGTCACGACATAAAACTTATGAAGTCGTAACCTGAGTACGTTAAGTGAAGTTGTGCGTTTTAGAATATGTTTTTGAGCTTCTACACCTAAAGGGGGTAGCCACTATGAATAGAGACTCTCCTATTCTGTAGATTTTAATAGGTTGAGCCCCCATCATCTCCTCTCAAGTCTCTATTGATCCCATACCTAAAACTTTCATTTTTCTTTGTCTCTTATCATTTTCTACATTTTTGAACCAATCAAACCACTCCAACCAGCTTCTTCTCCACTTTTTTAACCTCACTTTTAGCTTTAACCATGGCTGTTTATTCCTGGAGCGATTGCGATTGGTTTAAAAGCATGAGAGGCTAAACCCTTAGCCTCTTGGTGATGGAGGATGAAGATTGAGTTCAGGGACTTAATTAGGGAGTTTTTCTATAGTCTAAACCTGTGCTTAATGTTGTGTTGAATATTTCTAGGTTTAGGAAATTTCTGCACTTGTATCAGACTTGGTTTATGATTGTAAATCTTGTGTTTAGACTATTTTATTGTATTTGGATTGGATGATGTTAATATTGATTAATCTATATAATATTTCAGTTTGAATCCCTATGTTCAGTTTGATTATCAATGATTATTTTTGATTGATCTGTGTGCTTGGTATTCTGTGCTTGTTGATAGATACTTAGAGGGCATTTGCATCATTTGTTCATAGACACTCTAAGTGGTTTTCAACAATGTCTTAAGACATGTTAATTAACTTTGATTAAAGTGAGTTTTCATTAATTAAGACATTAGACCTAAGTGATTTACTTTGGGTTTTCTTCAAACTTAGAGGTTTTCTGAAACTCCCAATCATTTTAAAGAGCAGTGATAGCTGAGTTTTCATAATCGAGAGACTATTTAACCATAATTCCGTTTTAATTCAAAACATTTCTTCATTCATTTAAAATACCAAAAACAGTTTATTCTCTGCACTTTTCATTTATTGTACCACCTTAAACAATTGAAACCTCCCTTTTTCTTCACCCAAATTTACAATGCTTTTGATAACCAATCTAGACTAGGATTTATAATAATAAGCTCCTTGAGAAGAACGACTGGTTGCATCCTATACTGTATTTTTCTGGTGAAATTCACTTTCTTGATGATCCAGAAGGTGACAATCCGGCTTTGATCAGGTACCCATACCTTCTTGGGTCCTTTTTGGTTAGTATGGATTGTCCTAGGCACATAAGTACCTTTGGGCACATATTTTAATGCTCCGTAGGTGCCTTTCTTCTTGTGATGACAAGAAGAAATTATGTGACCTTTACAGTTGCAATAGGAACATAATGCAAAAGGATTAGAGGAATGAACAACATTTCTAAACAAGGTAAGATACGACCGACCACCACTTTTCTTCTTTCTTTTCCTCTTGTCTTGAGTAGGATCATATCCTATTCCAGTTTTATCTATCGAGCACTATTGGGCTCCTAGAATTACTTTGAGCATTTCACTACCCTTAGTGAATTTTTCCAATGTTCTGGTGAGATCCTCGGCTTTTCTTTTATTTTGTTCACATTCTATACATACTGGAGGTGGAGTTGTGCTGTCTGTTTGCTTTGCTTACTGTTCCTCTAGAAACTTTATTTTTTTTTAGAGCTTACCAACTCCTTTGCAATTCTTACTAATTTTGAATGTAATGCATTGCATTCAAATTATAATTCATCATAGGAGGGTTCAGAAGTGATTACCTCATCTGTCTCTTAATCTTCATCTTTCTGAGCCACGAGATAGATGTTGGTTGTTTCTTCATTGTCGCTCTCTTCTTCCTCTGAGGAATTATCTCCCTAGATTGACATGACAAAGGCTTTCTTCTTTCTAAACTTTTCATTCTTTTCTTTGTCCTTCATCTTGGACAGCTGAGGACACTCTACTTTGATGTGTCTTGACTTTTTGCATCCGAAGTAGATGATTAGATCCTTTGGCTCATTTTGAGATGTGGAGGCTTTGAGTTTTGATTGAAATCTCCTTTCGGCTTTGTTTCTGTAGAATTTCTTGAACCTTCTAACTATAAGACTCATTTCTTTATCTTCCAGATCCTCTTCGTCATCTTCCTCACTTTCTTGAGTTCTGAGCACAATGCCTTTATGATTTTTCTTGTTCATCTCCTTTTTGTATTTCTACTTGCTCTTATACTCTGCTAGACTTCTGAATAGCGCTGTGACAAAGCCAATTGATTCTCCCTTCATTTCCTCAATGGCTGTTACTTTCGGCTCCTATTCTTTCGTGAGACTGCTTAAGATTTTCCTCATTTGATCTTCCTGACTATACTTCTTTTCAAGTGCAGTGAGATGATTTATGAGGTGCAAGAATCTAACTTCCATGTCTTGGATGCTCTCTCCATCTTTCATTCTGAATAGTTTGAATTCTGTGATGAGAGTGTTGATTCTGCTCTATTTTATGCCAGTTGTTCTCTCGTGAGCAATCTCCAATGCCTCCCACATTTCCTTTGCAGTTTCAGAACTGGAAACTCAAAAATACTCTTTTTGGCTAAGTGTATAGGTCAGTATGTTTATAGCTTTATCATTTAATGTCACTAGCCTCTTGTCTTCATTATCGAACTCCCTCGGACTCTTATGAACTTATTGACTGTCTTTGGTTTTCATTGGAATGTAGTTGTCATGTTCAATCACGTCCCACAAACCATACTTAGTAGCTTTGATGAAGATCTTCATCCTCATCTTCTAGAAAGTGTAGTTTTCTCTGTTGAAGCTAGGTGGCTTTGATGTTGAACATCCTTCGGGTAGCATACTATCTACGAAACCTGTCATGGATCTCTCTTCAAATTGTTATGTCTTTACTAAAGAGACCTACTCTGATACCAAATGTTAGTGGCAGTCTCACCTAAGAGGAGGCTGTATTTGGTGAGTTATAAAAAGAAATTAACCGAATTAAAACAGTGAAATTAATAAAAACAGAGAGCTTTGAGTTAGAAAGATTTCACCGTAGATCAAAGACACCAGATTTATACTAGTTCGGTCTTATCCACTTGACATACGTCCAGTCCTTAGAACACCTCTAAGATTTCCACTATGATCTAAGATTAAACGGGCTCTTGGCGCCTCAGTACAACAATTGATTTTCTCAATCAGTCCCCCTTACTACCCATAAGGTTACAATCCCTCTCAAAAGTCCACACTCTTAAGTAACTCTCAGAGAGTGAGTAAAGAAGGTGTATCAGTTTCTCTTATAGAGTAAATAAATATGAACCACTAAAGCTCGATTAAAAACAAAGTATTGAATGCAACAGTAATATTTCAGCAGAGGGTAGCTTACGTATTTAATTTCTTATTCAATGCTTCTTCTTGCCTTTTATAGTTGGAGAAGTTTAATAACTGTTAAACTAAAAAGCTTCTAGCTGTTGGGAGTTTGGTTGTGTGTTTTTCCAGTTGCAACGGTATTCGCTATTAGTGCTTCTGACATGGTAGGTTACAGATTACTAAATAACTGTTGAATAATCATTGAGGTTGCTTTATATTTTGTAACAATACTTCAGTCAAATAAGTTTTTTCTTTCAGAATGAAACTTATGAAGATAATTGATCAAGTGATAATAATGAACATTCATGTGGCAGTTGGAAATGGAATCAATCAATCAATCAACAGGTACTTTAAACATAAACTAATCATCCTTGATTGAAGGTATGATCGAAAACTGGTTGATCGATTATGTTATCGATTAAGCAAAGTAAAATAATTTGAAATAGATAACTATATTTATCAATCAAGTTATGGATTAACTAATGATCTATCAATTGATCGATAAATGAAAAAAGTGACTTCAGAAAGATTATGTAGAGAAAAGGCTTAAGGTCACCTATGATTTTGAATCCCTTAAATAGAGAATTAAGATAAACAGGAAGGCTGAGAAAAGCTTAAAGAGAAATATTCAAAAGTTTTTAAATCCTACTGTAGCTTCTTGTTATTGAAAGAACTGAATCATTGATCGAATAAGTGATCAAAAAATATTTGATCGATCAAGTTATCGATAAAGCTAAGCAGAATAAAAGTTGATTTTCAAAGAATATTGATCAAATACTTTATTGATAAATAGATAATAGAAAATTTGATCGATAAAAAGGTTTAACAAAGATTTTCACAAAGGGCACAAGACATATGATGATCGAGTAAGTGATCAATTAAGGATTGATCGATCAAGTGATCGATAAAAATATAGTCGAGAGACTTAGTTCTAAAATGCCAAGAAAATGTTTGATCAATCGCATTATGTGAAAACAGAATATACAAAAGATTAGATAATCGATCATTTCATTGATAAATCAATGATCGATCAAGTAATCGAAGAAAAACTTAAAACAGTTTAATCCAGTGAAAAGGTGATGATCGATCATTTGATCGACAAATCACTAATCGATCAAGTGATCAATAAAGAACTTTTTAAAACACTTAAACATTAAGAAAAATATCGATAAGCAAGTAAGTTATTATGTAATGACAAAACAAGTTATCGATAAAGCTCTGATCGATAAAGTGATCGATAAATGTGTGATTAAAACAAAATACAACGTGAGTAGCAAGCTTTACCATTTATCTTTCTTCTCATCGATGACTTATTTATCGATCATGTGATCAATAAACACTTACTAAAATTGTATCCCATTATCTGTCAATTGTTCGATCATTAGATTATTGATCAATTGATTGATAATTTTCTACAGACTTCTATGCAAAACAGTGTTAACAATGATCGATCAACATATCAATTTGAATTATCTATCAAGTTATCAATTAACATTTCTGCTAAGTTGCTTGTTTACACAAAAATTTTATCTGTCATGTGATCGATAAACCCTTGATTGATCAAGTGATTGATCAACTTACTAAAACTTAGATTACTCAATTTGTTATCATCAAAACCTTAAATCTAACAAGCCTGTCTACTTTCTATATTAGCCCTTGACTTAATTTTTCATACCCAATATCAGGGTTAGTTTTTGTAGGATGTGATATTTCCTTCCCCTTAAATAAATTTTGTCCTCAAAATTTGAATATGCCCTAGATGAAGAGCTCTAAGTAACTGCTCTTCATGTCATCTTGCTTTTCCCACGTTGCTTCCTCTTGTGTCAATCCTTCCTAGATCACCTTTGACAGCTGAGATGGTCTTATTTCACAATTGCTTAATTTGTCGATCCATAATCTTTGCTAGCTTTACTCCATACATCAAGTTATCTTGCAACACAATATCCTTATAACATCCAAACTTTTGGGCCTAGAAGTACCAGAAATAGCCTGAATTGGATAGGCTACTAGACCCCTTTTGAGCAGAAGTCCCAAAGATGAGAAAGGAAGGCAAAGCAATTTCAGGGACTAAACTGCAAAGTAAAAGTTTTAAGGGGCTACAGTGTAATTCAAGTTAGAGGCTCCAGTAAAGTCTCGAAGGCCCAGAGAGAGAAAAGAGACTAGATATAGGCCAAAGGTTAAGCTAGAAGCCTCAAAGAGAGGATTATATGAAGCTAAGTCCAAGCAAGGACTAAATCGTAAATTCAGAAAGTTATGACCAAAAGGGATAAAAAAGGAAGAGTATACAAAGAATTCCAAGAAAATCCTAGAAAATAGAAAATAATATTCTAAGGCTCTTCTGTTAAGAGAAAAGATGAAAATACCCCTGAGGTAGCTTAAATGGAATTTATAAGGTTATGGCCGGTAAAAAGTATACCGTTTGAGGTAATTATTTAAAATAGCAAGAGACCTCAAAAACGTATACAAAAATGAGGTTAAATGGTTGAAAGGTTGTACTAATTTATAAAATTAGTCCCGCAACCAAAAGGCCAGTGGAGTGACTTTAATAAATTAAAGAGCCGGTTTTGTCGATAAAAGGGCATTTTGGTAAATGAATTTTTATGCAAGGCTTAAAGTGAGTGTTATGGCCTAAGAAAATTCATAGATATTCTCTAGAATTAAAGAGAATTTATGGAGCAAACAGAAGAATTTTCTGAGCTCCGGAAGGCCTAAAGGAAGCCGGAGAAACGTGGGCCAAGTAAATTCGGAGGAATTAAGTTTGATCCAACGGCTAGGATCTAATCTCCCATCTACTCCACCACTTTCATGACACTTGGCATCTTCTAGAAGGTTGAGATAAGCATGATGCAAGAGGATGATGCAATGATGATGTAAAAGTCAACTTGAAGTTCCAAAATTGCCCTTACCCTTTCTATTAGCCACCAAGGGTATTTTGGTCCACTCAAGCCAAAGTTTTGGCTATAAATAGGCTCTCCTCCCCTCATATTTTCGGCCAAGCAAGGATCTATGGGGGAAACTCTGCCGCTCTTGCATCTAGAGAGAGAAAGAGCTATTTCTAGTGAGAGAAAGTCCACCTAAGTTCAAGCTTCAAGATCAAGGTATGTGATGGTTATAGCACCTGATTTTATCCCTGTTTCGGATTAGTTACTGTGCGTATCTGGTTCTGAAATTTTGCATGCTTAAAGTACACTCTGTGACCTTTGAATCCATGGTAGAACACTTCATTTGGATATGAGTATGATTTATGGTGATTTTTCAAAGTTAGGGTTTGAAATCTGGAAACAGTGTTGAACTTTTGGAAGAGTTTTGACTTCCGTACAATTCTGGTGCTGTTAGACATAGAATTGGTTCCTAAAACTATTTTGCCTTTAACTTTAACTTAAGGAGATTTCATAGAGACTTGGAACCACTCAATTTTGATTTTTCTAGAATTAATTATGAATTTTCAAAGCTGAGCAAAAATTCTGGAGATTCTGCGTGAACAGTGCCCGCGAAGCATAAATTCCAAATTTGATCTAATTGAATCTAAGGCCATCTAAAGTGGTCCTAATTGAAAAGAAATATATCTTAAGTATAGGAAATGATAAGATTTATGTTAGAGAAGTTAGAAAGAAAACCCTAAGAGCAAGAGAAAGGGTTGAGGTTCAAGAGAGCTAGTCTTGAACTTTATGTAATCTAGTGGTCTTAATGGATTATATGATCATTATGGTTATGTTTAGGACCTTTGGAACATTTAAGAGGATGTTTAGTGATGTTCATCCGAATGCCCACTGATAAATCATATTTTTATATACTTGGGATATATATTTTAGGCTATTTTAAGAAGTAGATTGAACTTTAATTCCATTAGTAAACAAATAAATTGTTGATGCACTTGAGTGAAAGAATTAAGCAGTTGTGATATTTTAATAATTCTTCTCATTAAATTTCACTATTGATATTACTTCTGTCTTAATATTTTGAATTCAGGGGCAGAATTGTAATTTTGGAATGACAGAAACATTTTTCCCAGAAGAAAGGAAAAGGGAGTTCAAAGGAGATGAAATTCCATCACTAATGGAAACTAATTTCCATCGCTAAAGGAAAGGGAATTCCACCGAAGGAGCTGAATTATAATTGCGGGAATTACAGTGCAGAGGCGGGAAAACGAAAATCAATTGAAGTAATCACTCCATGCCAGCTAAGACGGAACGGAAGAACAAAACGGAATAACAGAAAAAGAGTTCTTTACGGGGTAGAGAAGAGATATATATATTCTGGAGACAGAAAATTAGGGGGTGGTTGTTTTTCCGGAAGTCAGCAAGTGGAAATTGAGCTCCTATTCTTCCAACTGATCGGTATCCTCTGGAGTGGAAATTGCCGAACTTGAAAGCTTCCATGGAGAAACTACATTCGAATATCAAAGAGGAGGCAATCACTATCATGCATAGCTAAATCCACAAATTCTTCCAAGAGTAGAACTAAATCTGAGCTACTGGATTGAGAAGGGAGTTGTTTTCATCTATCTCTTTCAATTGCTCTGCTACTCGTGGAGTATTTAGGAGAGAATTCAGTTGTATTCTGTTTTAGATGATTAGATGAATGCTATGTAATTGAACGCCGTAAAGACTCGGTAGTCCATTCTTGAATTAGTAGTTAATTAGATCCTTATTACAGTTCAGTGAAACTAAATATTGTGGTTTGATTAATTGATTCATTTGAATAGAAGTTCTATTTGATTAAGAATGTTGAGTCCTTTGCTCGTTCGGTACATTTAGCTCCAGATCAGATTAAGGCAATGAAGATGAGGTGAAACTCTTGGGGGAATTGATATCCTGATTGTATTTTTCTTGAGTTCCATCATACCGCTTGCATTTACATTCATTCTCACTTTAACACTGCACCTGGAAGTCAACAAAGAACTTTTCTTGTATTGATCTGAATGTGTTTCTTCTGCTATATGTTCTACAAGTAAATTGTGTTAATTTTACTTAGAAAGTCAGAGAGTTATTAGACCAAGTGATTCGACACTGAGGTTGCATCAGTATACTGCATACTCTTTCTTTATTATTTTTGATTGCCTATACAACTAAGGACATATCAAATGGCGCCGTTGCCGGCCTTTTAACTCCTGAATATTCATTGTTACTTTGTTCTGTTCTAGTTTTCTGTTGACAATTCCAATTTGCTGTCATTATCCTATTTCCATCTGAATAAAATACTCTTGTATGAGCCGTGACTTTGCTGAATTCTACCCCCTGGATATAGAAATTAATAGAACCTTAAGAAATCTGAAAAAAGCCAAACAGCTTCAGCCAACCATTGCTCCACCAGAAACATCACCTGCTCCTCTTACACCTTCATCTATTGATTCAGCTAGCTCTATTCCAACGCACATATCTGATACAGAATCCTCTTTAGGACATTTTGTAGATCAACATTTTATCATGAATCCACATCTTGATTCCAATAATCCTAGGCTTAATGATCCTAATACTGCCAATCATGTTCAAGAACAGGAAGCTGAAAACAGGCCTGAGAATTTAAATGTTAATCCTGAAGCTGAAAATAGAAGTATTAGGGAGTTGAATAATTCTGCTGTTGATTATGATCCATATGGTCTGTGGAATAATTCTGTGAATTTTGAAATTAAAAGTTCTTTGCTGAATGCAATTCCTAAATTCTATGGTCATGCAGGGGATGATCCACATCAACATTTGCAAGACTTGTATATGGCATGTTCTTCCTTCAAGCCACCAACCGTATCAATTGAAGAGGTGCTAAAGAAAGTATTTCATTTTTTAGTTCTGGGTGATGCTAAGGAGTAGTTAAGGTCTCTTCCTCAACATTATGCTATGCTCACATGGTCCCAATTACAAAAGTTGTTTTTGGAAAGATATTTTCCAGCCTCCAGAACAGCAACATTGAAGAAGGAAATTTATAGTGCCAGACAGAACAAAGGGGAATCTCTATATGATTACTGGTCTAGATTTGTGGGAATGTTAACTCGGTGCCCCCATCACCAAATACCAAAACAATGGCTGGTCCAATATTTTTATGAAGGCATGCTTCCTCAAACAAAAGCCACAACAGATGCTGCTGCCAATGGCTCGATTTTGGACCTAACACCTACAGCTGGTTGGGATCTTCTTGAAAAGATGGCCAGGAATAATCAACAATTTAGTTCAAGAGACATTTATGATGTGGGAGAAATGGGCCATGGACCTACCTCTGATTCTGTGTTGCAGCGTTTGGTAGCACAAATGGAGAGTTTGAAAACTGAAATTTCTACTCTTCATCATACTCCTTTTCGACCAATGGCACCATGTAATCAAATTGTAGCTCCTTCTTGTGACTATTGTGGATCTTCTATGCATCTTCCTGCTGTTTGTCCTTCCAAATTTGAAGAAGTTAATGCTTTTTACCAAAGCAAGCCTAACCAGTACCAAAAAAGAGACCCATTTTCTGCCACATACAATGAAGGATGGAGGGACCATCCTAATTTACGGTGGGGGGCTAGTGATAATAGGAACTTTAATAATAAGTTCTTATCCAACAATGCTGGATCATCACAGTTTCAGACCCCAAATCAGAATCTAGTTGAACCATCCAAAGTGCTTGTGCCTATTCAAGACGATTCCAGCAAAAATGAGGACACCAATTTACTCTTAAAAGGATTGATGACTCAATTGAACAACCAAATGGCTGCAGACAAGCAATCATTGCTGAATCAAATGAAAGAAGATAAAAATTTCTACACTTCTTCGCTAACTTCAGTGATTCAGAAAATGGACAGCGATAAGGCAACCATCAATTCTCAACTCACTTCTATTTGCAAGGATTTGGAAGAAGTCAAAATGAAGAATTCCAATCTTTCTTCTTATGTTACACAACTATCCAATAGCATGAGTAATCAACAAGCTCAAATGGGAGGCACTTTACCTTCAAATACTGTCATCAATCCTAAAGCACTGCATGCTATAACTTTGAGAAGTGGGAAGAAAATTGGGAATGTTGAGGAAGATGAAGAAATTTCTCTGCAAAATAACCACTTGGAGGACCAGAAGGGCACACGCAAGGTTATATTGAAGACAAATGCCTCAAATAATCAAGAATCAGAGGCAGCTACACTCAAAGAGCAATCTGAACGAAAATCAGACAGTGGATGGAAAGACCGGACAGTATCTATAGAGCATGACTCCACCAGTAACGATTTTAGGTGTTCTGCAACTGCTCAGCATCTGGAAGCTAATAAATTGAATTCCAGTGAATGTAAGATACCGAGTACAGGAAAAGAAGCTGGAGATTCAGGTAAGAACTTTGACTTGAAGGATTTACCATTTCCTAAATCTTATCTGTTAGGCAAGAAAAAGAAAAATGAAATGCTGGAAAAAGAAATGATGGATCTGTTTAGCAAATTAGAGGTTAATGTGCCTATGTTGGTGTTAATTAAACAAATGCCTAGTTATGCTAAATTTCTGAAGGAATTGTGTACACATAAAAGGATCTGCAGACCCAATAAAAGAGTCCAACTAGGTTCTAATGTATCAGCATTATTCAAACCCCAACTACCTATCAAATGTGCTGATCCTGGTTCCTTTACAGTTCCATGCCAAATAGGAAGATTGAACTTTAGTAGTGCACTTTTGGATTTGGGTGCTGCCATAAATGTGATGCCTCATTCAATCTACAATTCATTAGGGATCACAAACATCAAAACCACTAGTGTAATACTTCAATTGGCTGATAGGAGTACTAGGAAACCTTATGGATTCTTAGAGGACATCTTAGTCAAGGTCAAGGGTCTTGTAATTCCAACAGATTTTTATGTCTTAGACATGTCAAATGAGTCTTGTCTTCAAGAACCTCTAATATTAGGAAGACCATTTTTGAGGACTGCAAACACTGTAATTAGCTTAAAAGATGGTTTCATTATAATGGAAGTTGGTGACCAAGTTGTCAAATTTAATGTTTATGAAGCCATGAAACATCCATTTGAAGATTATTCTTTGTTGGGGTTAAATATGATTGACATCGTCATTGATGGTGCCATTGAAGAACATGGAATAACTTTGCACAAATATGCTGAAGATGAAGAAGAAGACTGCAATATCTGTTCATTTGATTCTACCCTCACTCATTCTCATTGCTTAGAGAGTGATGTGTGTAGTATTAGATGTTTGACATTTGATAGCTCACTTTCCACCTCTAGTGCATTTCACTTTTGTTTTTCAGAATCTAAGGGCAGCTCTAGTTCTTCATTTTCTGGCTATAATGCACTTGGGAAGGATGTTTTGTGTAGTGTTGCAGAATTACAGGATTTGTTTGACAATAACTCTATATTCGGAAGTGAGGAATTATTACAAAGCTGCACTAGTGCACCTGATTGCTTGCTGGAGAATTTTACAACAACTGAATCTGAGTCTCCAAACGAAGATGCACAATGTTATAGCATGGTTGTACCTCCCGCACATCAATTTCAGAGGTTAAGGCAGCAAATGCAACAATTCGACTCAAGGAATTCAGAAGCAAAGAGTAGAATGCAATGCACAAATCCTGCATCACCAACACAAACTAACCTTATTGCCAAGAAGGGGAGTAATTTGAGACAAACTACATTGACTGATTTCTTTTCATGGAAATTAAACACTTCCTCACCTAAGCCTTGTGCGGTTATTGATGCAGAATTACTATACAGAAAGATGCAGCACTGAATCTGACTCAATATGGGAATATATCTATGGACAGTGAAGGGCACACCAAATCCAGATATGATGAACTGGAACAACAGGGAAGTT